>NC_081196.1:17699090-18387840 GCF_902713425.1 Acipenser ruthenus | reverse complement strand
AGCTCTAGCAGAGCAAGGCTTCTATTTAGTGTCCGTACATGATTTTCTGTTATATGTGCTGAGTTGAGGTTTATGGAAAAGCAGTTCCCACTTCATATTTGTCTTCTGCTAAGCTTACCACACTATTCTAGTTAAGCTGCTTTATGAGAGCAGACTATGTTGGTTACCAACAATTACAAATGTTTTCTTCCATGTGTTACCAGCAAGCGAATAGTCAATGTAGACTGCTAAACTACTATTTATCAATACAACTGTTAATATCTACAAGTTCCTGTAATATTCAAGGAGCAACAAACCTATTTTAAAAAAGGATCTCCTGCTCTCCAAAACATTTTTACAGGGACCTGCTGTACATTAAGCCAACTGCATTGGGAGGTAGTATAATTAGAAACTACAGTATTTTATAACCCTGTGGTGCATTGCCAAGATTTATATGTGGGTGTTGTAAGGGTTGATGTAATAAATGAATATGAAATAAATGTACTTTCACTGTACCATATTTTTTCAAGAATACAATGCACAGATTCATTGGAAAATTGTTAAATGCCCTATATATGTCACATGTGTTACATACTAAATATTTTCTATATAGTATACTATGTTACTTTTGCTAGGTTAGTTATATACAAGAGATGTAACTGAAGGATGCACAGTCATGTGTGCAATACATAAGGTACCTGTTATATTTGTATAATTATGGTAGATTCACATTAAATCCTTGCCTATTTCTTAAAGGAAATGTAAACAACATATAAATACAACAAATATATATATATATATTCAAGCTGACAAAAACTGTTAAAATAATATGTCCTAACGATAAACAAATATATAGATATTATTCTAGATGGCCATATAGATATATAACAATGACAACCTGATTGCTTCCCTTTGATCAGAACTAAGCAAACTTGTCTTAGATTGAACTAATCCTTCTTAGCATCAACCTTCAAACTTGATTGTATAATTTATCACTGTAAAAGTATGAACAATAATGGAATGCTTTTTCATAGTAGCATATTTTACCGTAGACATCAGCAAAATACAGAAACCCTGTGGTATAACCTCTTAATGATATTAACATATACTGACCACCCTACCTCACACTTACAGAATTCAGCATGGAAGAGTTTGTAATGAAACTGGATGCGGATTCAAAGACACTTAGCTTAATGTATCAAAGCTAAGCATATGATATATGTCAAGGACATCACTCTCCCTTTTACATTACACATTGGTTAACCCCCAGGTACTGTAGGCTTCACACTATCCATTATTGTTAGTGAGGCAAAGAAATTTCCAATAATGACAAATGTTATTGTTGTACACATAAACTCTGGAGGCAAAGACAAGGTTTCTTAGAAATGTGATTCATCTATCAGATATTTGCTGGTACATTTGCTTTGTATGTATAGCTGGCTCATATAGCTCAGTTACTATTTAGCATACATGTAGATTGTGTCACTATAATTTTTAACAATGTTAAAAACAGAATAATAATAATAATAATAATAATAATAATAATAATAATAATAATGTACATATGACTGCAGTAGGTCTGTTGACATGATGGGAACATCATAGTAACAAAAACCCTGAGATGGAATAACAGACTTATATGTTGAGTTTTTTGGTATTTTATTTATTGTATAATTGAAGGTAAGAGATTATTCAGACCAATTTGGGCATTTTACTGAGAGAAGGAAGTTTGCTAACAGAAGGTCAAGTTGGTGTGACATTTGCATTGGCTTCTTTAAGTTATTTCACAAAATGGTAGTGTTACTACCAGTCTTCCTCAAAGAAAATGTATTTAGTGCAGCTGTGATGAATGAATGATGATAATAAAACTGTTAAACTATACCACTTATAAGACATTACAAGTTCACATTGCATGATACAGTAATGTTGATGAAGTTGTGTGCTACTTGATTGTTTCAATTATAGTCTAAATATCCTTGTATTAGATCTCATTCAATTAAATTGTGAAGCATATTTATTCAAATTCCATGGCAAATATGTTCATACATTTCCAAAAGTTGTCAGCCTTGTCAATTTCAAATAATGTTAAACACATAATTCTAATTAAATCTTCTTTGTAACAAGTGTGAAGTACAGGACCTTCAAGGCACTTTGAATTAACAAGTGAAGTTTTAAATAATTCTGTAAATATCATTAAATACACAATTGCATGTTGTTATACAGTAATTAATATTAAACAATGCCTAAAAAGAGATGACACATGTAATGTAGAAAAAAATAATAATCTAAAATCTCTCATTTGGCACATAGTAACTTAATGTAATTAGAATGCCCTGATTTATATTTACAGCAATATCTAATTCCAGGCCTCAGGTGGTACTAATTAATAACAAATAAACCACTGACTGTTTGACTGCTGGTCACCCTTGTGCCCGTACTACACCTAACCAGAACTGATAAAAATGGAGAACACCAAAGCGTAACCATTTCACTGAGGGAGCATTTGAAAACACTGATTTCTCCATTCCTACCTTAATGGTAGCGGTATGCATTTATGCACTTATATTGAATGATTTAGACTTCCAATACTTTTCCAATAATCATAGAGTTAATCTTGGATAAATGGAGTTAATAATACTTTGGTTAACTAACCATTTGACTAGTCGAAATTAAAATCCTTAGTCGCAGTATTAGTATTATATACATAATGATAACTTGTGCCTTTACCACTCGTGTGTTGTTTAGCCCTTCTATTGCTTTTTGGTTTTAAACCATTAAATTTCAGGATGCATTGCCATGACAGTGTCAGGAATCTCTTATAAAAATGGGTTATGGTTATACTGTACTTGGTTAAATTATGTGTTCACCATAGGTTGTCATGTTTTTGTATATATTCTTTACCATACTCTCTGTGCTTTACAAAGTTTTGCTTTGTACTACCATACTTTCACCATGCCTTATTATATGTTGCAATACTTTTACAGTGGTAAACTTTTATAAGGGTTACCACAATTATGATTTTAGAATTGTAATTCCCTTTCAGGAAAAAAAAAAAAAAACCCAAAAAACCATGCGAATAACATAAAGATTTGAAAATTTCGTCCATATTGTCTCAGGCTTATTTAGCTCTGGTCATCACAGAGCACTGTCTCCTGGACCTGTTTCCATAGAAACTTGCCAAGAGGTGACACTTTCAATAACATTCATAACATCATCTTTCGCAATACTTTGTAAAAGAACCACTTATTGCAGACAGTTAAAGGCAACCTTGCTTCTTGGCCAGAATGATCCCCATTGGTCTTGTTATCTTGCAATAATCCAACCCTACTATGAATAAATATATATTACATTTTTTAGATCTTTTTACAAAACTAAAATTATCCCATATTAAACCTGATGATATATTGCTGTCCTTCACAGAAGACAGGCTGGCAATAAAGCCACATTTTCATCTGAACAGTTGCCTCAGGTTAGTTTTATTTTTTTAAACTAAATAATTTATGATGAAATAGATTAGAAGTGACACAAATGTGCAGCATGCATCGCTATGTATCCATATGTGGATTCCAGAAACTGAAGTGATATTTTTCAGCAACAATAAACAAAAAAAAAACAACAAAGCTATGTAATCCATAGAACATTCAACAGCCAATCAGAACGTATCTTGCTATGCACTTACTATACCATCCACTTACTGTGCAATTTTACTAAACTATATCCACTCATGCACGCAACGGTAATAACTGCATGCTTCACTGGGTATATGTCAAGCGTGAAAACAACAGTACTAAAACACTGCCTACCAGACTAGAGCCTTTCATATTACAATATCCTAAAATAAACAAACAAAATGGCAGACTGTCTCTATAAAAAATGGCACTAATAACACAATGCACTCTAAAATATGTAACTTATAATAGCTCCCAAAATGGATGTTGTACTTATGACTACTATTAAACAAAACAACTATAAAAGTGTACTTTATGCTTTATGTTCTAACGGTACTCAATAAACCATCCAGCCCTGAGTTTAATTATAGTTCCAATTAATTTCAGTTGTTTTGGTGGTTTCAAATGCTTCCCAGTCGTGACAATGCAGTGTTTTTGGGGGAATCTATACAGTAATTTTCCCTTGCAAATGTTACTTTTAATTGACCACCATTTTTTAATAGTTGTAATTTCAATGTTAATGAATGTATACCGTAACATATGTATGGGGATAAATGTGCTAAAGTTAAATAAGTACAATAACAAAAGTTGATAAATCATTGTGCTAGCACAGGCCCCAAATTGCTGTTTTAAATATCAGAAATCCTATCCTAATATATTTATACCAGTAATAGCAGTTTGTTAAAATACTGTTTCCCGGTCACATACAGTTAGTGTTGGAGGCTTATTTAAAAAAAAAAAAAAAAGAAAAATCAATTACATTGTATTGCAGTTCAAGTAAAGCACAAACATTATTTTATTTTTAACCAATATTTCTCAACATTTTATGAGATTCTTATATGAGATTTCTTTCTGCTGGTGCTCTTGGGGATTCACAACCTTAACCCCATCCAATAACAACACAATGGCTTAGTGCCCAACAATGAGTCAAAATCTGCTGATATGGCTTTTAAGTGCTTCAGATAACACTTTGACACTTTTTAAAATTTGAATCAGTTAATTAAAATAACTCAAGATATAGTGCTGTTCACTTTCTCTGATGCTACACAATGTAATACCTGTTATAAAGAAAAAGGAAGCACCACAATGTAACAGCAAGCAGCTTTCTATGACACTTTTCCCAATGGTATAATATCCTACCCTGCTGTCAATCAATACAGCTACAAGTAAACAATATTCATAAGTAAACATGCAGTCTATTTTTGAAATGTAAGAAGCTCTAGCCTGTGGGTATAATTAAACAAACAGAGATATGACTCGTGGTCACTAACACTCAATCACTGCGCCCCGTTTCCTTTAACACTAGCTTGTGTTAAAGGAAAGTGCAATGTGAACCCAGTAGAACTCTAATCTGGATGAAGCTGCAAGTGAACCAAACAAATGCATTTTAATTCACTTTAAAAGAAAGTGAAGTTCGCTGGAATTTTTCTGGTGTGAAACGGACTGAAGCAAACCTGAGTTCCTGGGTGGTTGAAGGCCCTCGGCTTCACCTCGTACCTCACCGTGCACCCAGGGCCTGTAGTAGTTTTATAACTACTGCACACCCTGCTGTGTGTTATTGCTTACATATATCATCCTGGTCTTTGCATACAGTATATATCATGTGAAGACATGTCACTTCTCATTCTTCTCATTGAAATATGTGTCAAAAAAGATAAATTTTCTGTTTATCTAATAATTCCATAAAAACAATGACTGTCACAGCTGTTGACTGGTTCAGTTGCACATCCTATGACAATGCAATATATAGTTTACAGTAAGTGCAAACAATACTACTAAAATACAATATGAAATACGATGCAACAAGATAGGATTACAAGAGGTTATATCTACAGTGACATAATAACAGTGCAAAGATTAGCTGAGGATCCAGTAACGTGGTGCGTAGATCAGGGAAGTCCAGTGCATAGTAGGAAGGGTAGATCAAGAGATCTACACGTGCAGTCTAAACAGGTTTACTCCAATTTACCCCAACATTTACTATATATTATTTTTATTTTCACTTTAAAATTTTGAGGAGGCGCTGCTAAGGAGCCTCCACTGGTCCATTTACGCCTTTTGTACAGGAAGGTTATACAGGAAAGTCTTGCTCAAGGTACAGTAACTTGACCGGTTTTGTTTTAGAAGTGCACAATCACAATCATTTTAGATGTTTTACAAGACTAACACACTCTTTAGTCTTCTTGCAAGGAGATACTGATGCAGATTTGTGATTTCCACTGATGTCCACTGGGGGCTAAGTAGTGTATGTTTTACTTGTGATCTTAGAAATATCTAGACTGAATTCCAAAGCTAAGAGCTAAGGTAAGTAAAATAGCCTGCTGCTTCATCTATCTTCCCAGCTGCTGATTTTGAGAAAGAAAGAGAAAACAAGGCTCGGAATAGGGGCTTACACAACCAAACTAATACAACGCAATGACACTGGAATCAGCAAAGGTACAAAGGACATATGTTTTTAAAAGCCTTTGTGCAAACTGTTATCAGAAGTCTTATCTAAAATCAATGAGTGTGACTTTGTGAATTGTTTTCTTTGTATTAAATACTAGCAGATATGGCTGTCTTGTTCTAGCAGTATTAGGCTGTAAAAACACTAGTAAAACAAGGCTCATGCTTGTCAGCTTTAAAATCTCACAGTTTATTTTTAAACTTAATTACACTTGAATAGTTATATTTCGAAACATAGGTTAAATTAAACTGCATGTAATACATGGTATGGTATGCATTATATTTGTTAAATGCCTTGCAGGTGTCAACTGTCTCAATAGCTTCCAGTAGTACATTGATTAAAATGTAAATGTCAGATACTGTACTTTTCAGTTCTTTTTTGATTAGCTATATATTAAGCACCTAGGGATATGAAACGTATATTTTGGTCTGGCATTCAACACTTCTTTTTATAAAACAGGATGGTATTAAGGAACATTTTTCAGAATAAGTGTGTCTTAAATTATTGAAATTAATTTGCTTTAGTTTTTCTTTCTGCAGCATCTAAGAAATCAAAGATAATGTTGTAATTAATATTTGTTATCATATACACTGTTGGGTGTTTTTCATTTAATATTCTCCCAGAGTGTTTTACTTTAATACAATCAATCCTGGGAATTGTTCAAATGTATGTCAGGGATAAGCAATACATACAGTTGTAGTCAAAAGTTTACATACCCCAATGGAAATTTATAATTTCTAGAAATTTCTTGAAAACAAAGAATTTTAGGAAAAATCTTTTGTAGCAAAGTTCAGAAGTATTCATATCCTTTAATGCTATGATAGTATTGTCTACAAGGTGCTAGAAATTTCAATATGACAATGCAGAACCTAATTCTAGAAAAGTCTAGAAAATGCTGGATTGTAGGTGAACATTCTTAGAGCGTATAAAAGGGTTAGGCATAGGATGATTGCTGTCATTACCAATAAGTCAATATAGGAAAAAGTAAAGAGCTATCTGAAGACCTTAGGCAGAACATTATTTATTGTCATAAAGCTGGAGAAGGATACAAGAAGATTTACAAGCATCTGAGTATCCTAATTTCAACTATTGTTTCTATTAGCAATTACAAGACTCATGGTTCTGTCACAACGCTCCCTTGGTCTGGAAGAAATAAGGTTCTTTCACCAAGAACAAGTAAAAGAATTGTGAATTGTGAACAAGAATTGTTTAATAACAATCCGAGATTGACTGCCAAAGATATTCAAAGTGAATTTGCTGCAAGTGGGACTGGGGTTTCCATTTCAACCATAGGTCGAGTATTGCATGGTGAAGGTCTCAATGGTTGCAGGCTATGGAAAAAGTCACTCTTAGGAAAACGTCACAAGGACAATCACTTAAAGTTTGCAAAATGGCATTTGAATGATGGATATGAGTTCTGGTCAAAGGTTTTGTGGAGTGATGAAACAAAAATCGAGCTATTTGGTCACGCTGATAGTCATTACGTTTGGAGAAAGTCTCGTGAGGCGTACTAAGAAAAGAACACCATACCTACTGTCAAGCATGGAGGTGGTAACATCCTTCTATGGGGCTGTTTTTCCTCTAACAGCACAGAAAACCTAGGTCCAATACATGGTAAAATGGATTCCATAGTGTACCAAAAGATATTGGCCAATCATCTGAAACCCTCTGCTACAAAACTTGGTTTAAAGCACAACTGGATGTTCCAACACAACAACGATCCAAAGCACACATCAAAATCTAGTTCAGAATGGTCAAAGAAGAATAAAATCAAGGTTCTGGAATGGCCTAGTCAAAGTCCTGATCTAAATCCGATTGAGAATCTTTGGTTGCATGGTGTGACAAGCTGGCTTTAGTGTTACGTCAGATGAGAAAGGAGTAAGACAGACAGTAGTTGGTGGTGAATCTGAGACGCTGTTGCGCTCAGTGTTTTAATAACACAGAAAATAAAATGCTGAACAAAAACAGAATACGGCACTTGGGGCCAAAATAAATAGACAAACAAAACGAACAGACACTAACAAACAGGGACGAACACTAAACCATCACGTATCGTGCTGGTCCTCCAGCACCACGTAGCAACTGCTTTCTATTAATATTGATATTATCTCCTTACTCTCTTCCGTTCCTTCACCCTGAACACACAACCCCAAGTGAGTGAAACGTGCATCTATATATACTGTTGTGCCGGTATTCAATTACTAATTAATTATTCACTTGAATCCCAGCAAGTGAACTAATTCTGTGCAACCCCCTGCTCACATATTAAATACTTTAAATGCATGTGAAGTGCAATCCCCGTGCCTAAATACAATTATACATTTTAAACACTCGTGCTCATTATATCCCGTGTACCAACTACAATACACCAACATTAACATACGCAACATACAACATAAAACACAAAAATACACACAGGGGTGGGGCACATATATACATATATGCCACATATACCCCCCTTGTGCGCAGCACACATGGCCTCCATGGACACCACCCCCCTTAAAATCGCTGAAAGTCCTGGGCCAAGAACAGGGACTTCAAGGGGTTCACGGGCGGCAATGTTGCCAGTAGCCAGGCTGCTACTGGCAATGCTGTCAGCGTAACTGCTGACAGCTCCCAGGCTGACTCCTTCAGCCGGGGCAGTCCTGGTAGTGGAAAGGCTGCATTCTTCGTAGCTGGCAGCTGCCTTTTGTGGGGCTCCAGCCACAGTACTTCCGGCAGCGAAACTGCTGCTGGGGTTGGTGGTTTCCAGACCTCCCCCACCTTCTTCAAAGCCGACAGCTCCCTTTTGTGGGGCTCCGGCCACAGTACTTCCGGCAGTGAAAGTGCTGCAGTGGTAGCAGGTCTCCTGACCTCCCCCACGATCTCCGGCAGCGAAACTGCTGCTGGGGTTGGTGGTCTCTGGACCTCCTTCCCCTTCTTCGTGGCCGGCAGCTCCTTTCCAGCTACATTACTTCCTGCTGCGATGCGGAGCAACAGGCAGCCCCAGGTGATGTGGAGCACCAGGCAGCCCCAGGCGATGCGGAGCACCAGGCAGCCCCAGGCGATGCAGAGCAACAGGCAACCCCAAGCAATGCAAGGCAGGCATCCTTGGGCGAAGCGAGGCATGCATCCTTGGGCGAAGTGAGGCTGGCAACCTTGGGCGAAGCGAGGCTGGCATCCTTGGGCAGTGCGGGGCAGGCATCCTTGGGCAGTGCGGGGCAGGCATCCTTGGGCAGTGCGAGGCAGGCATCCTTGGGCGGTGCGAGGCAGGCATCCTTGGGCGGTGCGAGGCAGGCATCCTTGGGTGGTGCCAAATTCAGCTGCAGCTCCTCTGGTGGTGGAAGTGGGAGCGGCAAGCAATCTTCCCACAGCGGTGAAGGCGGAACCAGCAGGTATTCACCCTCTGCTGGTGGAGGTGGGAGGGGCAAGCAGTCCTCCCACGACGGTGGAGGCGGAACCAGCAGGTATTCACCCTCTGCTGGTGGAGGTGGGAGGGGCAAGCAGTCCTCCCACGACGGTGGAGGCGGAACCAGCAGGTATTCACCCTCTGCTGGTGGAGGAGGCAGAGGCAGCTCCTGCTGCTCTGCTCCTGGTGGAGGTGGTGGAGGCAGAGGCAGCTCCTGCTGCTCTGCTCCTCCCAGTGAAGGTGGTGGAGGCAGAGGCAGCTCCTGCTGCTCTGCTCCTAGTGGCGGATGCGGTGGAGGTGGGAGCAGCGCGTAGTCTCCTGGTGACGGAGGTGGGAGCAGCATGTAGTCTCCTGGCGATGAAGGTGGGAGCAGCGTGCAGTCTCCTGGCAATGGAGGTGGAAGCAGCGTGTAGTCTCCTGGCGATGGAGGTGGGAGCAGCATGTAGTCTCCTGGCGATGGAGGAGGGAGCAGCGTGTAGTCTCCTGCTGTTGCAGGGGACTGGTGCGGCTCTTCCTCTATTGCAGGGGACTGGTGCATCTCTCCCTCTCTTGCAGGGGACTGGTGTGTCTCTCCCTCTCTTGCAGGGGACTGGTGCGACTCTCCCTCACTTGCAGGGGACGTGTGCAGTTCTCCCTCTGTCTTGGAAGGCACTTGCGGCCAAAATAAATAGACAAACAAAATGAACAAACAGGGACGAACACTAAACAAACAAGTACCTTGCTGGTCCTCCAGCACGATGTAGCAATTGATTATTATTTACTTATTTTACCTCCTCTCTCTCTCTCTCTCTGTCCCGTTCCTTTGCCCTGAAACCACAACCCCGAGTGAGTGAAACGTGCATCTATATATACTGTTGTGCCGGGCTTCAATTACTAATTAATCATTCACTTGAATCCCAGCATGTGAACTAATTCTGTGCTCACATATTAAATACTTTAAATGCACGTGAAGTGAAGTGCAATCCCCGTGCTTAAATACAATTATACATTTTAAACACTCATGCTCATTACCCACATTATATCCCGTGTACCAACTACAATACACCAACATTAACACATGCAACATATAACATAAAACAAAAAAATACACACAGGGGCGAGGCACATTGCCACACATGGGTTTAACTGGAGGTGCTGAGAGAGCTTTTTTCATCAGAGGAGACAAGCCTCTGTTATAAATTCCTATCTCTATAACCACAGTACTAGCAATGACAGGTGACATAGTCTGAGCCCTGGTTTTAATTGGAGGAGCAACTCATACCCTCCCGCCCCCTGCTGAAGAAGCACTGCTACTATGTGCTTGATGTCCTAATCATTTAAAAGAGGTTATTATTGTTAAAGGTGCCTCAACTAGTTATTAATTTCATTTTTCTTGTCAGGGTATGAATACTTATGAGTTTTGCAAAATAATGCTGAAATAAATAACTGTAGACTATTTCTTGTAACTTTTTTTTCTCATCCACAAAAGCAAAACTTTTCCTATTCCTGAAATTGTTTTCGAGAGATTTCTAGAAATTATAAATTTCCATTTGGGTATGTAAACTTTTTACTAGGAGGCAGTGTGGTCCAGTGGTTAAACCCCAGGGCTTGTAACCAGAAGGTCACCAGTTCAAATCCCGCCTCTGCCACTGACTGACTCATTGTGTGACCCTGAGCAAGTCATTTAACCTCCTTGTGCTCCATCATGCGGATGAGATGTCCAATTGTAAGTGACTCTGCATATAATGCACAGTTCACAGCCTACCTCTGTAAAGCACTTTGTGATGGTGGTCCACTATGAAAGGCGCTATATAAAAATACAGATATTATTATTAATATAACTAAGTCTGAAAATGTTGTTAAGCCATTGAAGCTTCAAACAGACAAAAGACTAGTTGTAATTCATCCTTTGTTTTCATAACCAATGTTTCAAGATTCGTGACAAATGGAAGTCATTCGCATGGATTTGTTATGAGTATCAGCAGGAAGTATTTTGAAGCAGAATGGCATTTCAACAGAGAAAATGTTTGTGACATCCTGAAGCAATTGCAGTATGTGTTACATACATACAGAATTTAATCAAACCATGTTTCATTCTACACCACAAACTGAATTAACATAGGCATCTAGTATTACAAAAACAGAATATTTGAAATAGTACCATAACATAACATCTTTTTTGACAATATAAAACTGGTATTAATTTAAAAGAAGGCTGTAAGCTAAAAACGGGAAATCAGGTAGCCGTTCAAATAATAATGCTCTTAAGCACTTTTATTTTACAAAAATAAACAAAACAAATAATTTTTAAACAAATAATAACAATACACTGTCCCACTTTTGGTTACTTTGGGCACAAAACAACTGGCGCTTCTTCCTCAGCCCCAGTCTCTACTGGACTCATTGAACAATTAATTAATTGATTGGCCCGCCAATCAAGGCCCACATTTAATCCACATTCTCACATGGAAAATAAGGCTAAAGTTAACCCTTTCATGGATTCAGATACCACACACATGAATTACTATTCAACATTTATGAAGTAATATAGTTAACACACTTAAATATGAAACTAAAGATAATATTGTTATTTATGTAGTTGGTAGAATAATACACATTTATATAGTAGAATGTGGCAATGAGTGGAAACAAGTACCTGTACATTTTATAATGAAAGCAATAAATCACAAAGATACACACTATTTACACGTGAGGGGCTTGCAAGATCAACCCCAATTAAAGAAGCAGTTATCTAGATATATGTAAAAATTTAGCAAATTTTATTAGAATTGGAGCAGTTGTAAAAATGTGAAAGACAGCTGGACAGGCAGACAAAGTCCCTCCATATACCCCACATTGTGATATACTGAATAATGTATGCAAAAGTACGTCTTTAACACATCTCAACACACTTGGACAATAAGTTATTTAGATATACAGGTATACTAAAATGTGACATATGTACTTATGCTACCTCCATTATCTCCTTGCCCCAGGGTGTATGCATCCCCAGTAGAGGATATTACTGCTGTTCATGAGTTTATTGTAAATGTCATGCCTTATTAAAAATCAATAGGAAATATTGTTTTAGTTCTTGTGTAATACATATTAATGCAAGGTTCCTGCTTTTTTATCTTTTACCTCTGAAGGCCTGGTTTGAGTCCAGCTGAACATCTGTCTTTACTTAGTTTCCAGTGAACATTAGCCCACTTCACAATGGCTGTAGGTCTGCCATGCAACTGGGCACAGTTGGCACTCTCTGTTTAGAGATAACTGCTTGTGTTCAGGTCAAAATTGAGACAAAATTGTCAGCACTGTGTCTTTGTTGTACCATTGTACCTTTGCGAATCACTAAGCACCAAGATACATCACCAATATAATTAGTCATTTTTATTATGGGCTGTCCCTCCCCTCAAGAAATCTGTGACTAGTGAAATCGGAATGGAGAAAAAGAAAAATGTTTCATTCTGCAACCTTTTGAAGATTGGATGAAGGCAGACATTGAATTTATGAATTTTATGATGAATTGCTTTATCTTTGTTCTTCATAAGTGTAGGTGCTTCTCGCTCACATCCAATTAGACTTTTATATGTTTCATTAATAATTTAAATTCCTTTATCTTTCTTTTCTGACCTCTTAAATCACGTTTGCACTGCAGGCTGTATTTGCATTGATGAATGTCTATTAAGCATCAAGAAGACACAGTCTTTCTACCAGAACGAGACCATAGTGGGTGACCTGCTGTAAAAAGAAATTTCCTCACAGCATGAGGTTCTATTTAGACCTGATCTGTAACATGTGAAAATGAATTCTTGTTTCCCTCTCACAACTTTGACTTTGGCATCCTTTTAGACTCTGATGGCATTGATCACTTGTAGCCAGTAAACATTTTTTCTTAGTAATTGTCACTGTCAGGTTTTAGATTTTAGTGACTCAAGGTTTTAGCGCTCACCTCATCGCTGTGGATTAATGTACTAGCCTTTTTGGTTTGAATGCTAGCCAGGTGGTTTGAACCCATGAACCTAGCTTGGGTCCAAGTTGATGGACTGTCTCTGTCAGCAGTAGTAAGGAAGCAAACCCTACCGCTGCTTGTGCTATCCCTGCTCTGTAAGATAAACAGACTTGTATGAACAACAAAAGTAACCTATAGTACATCAAAGCTACAAATATGGATCTATTCAGAACCAAGTCTTGAATGATTAGCCACTTCTACTTGCATTAAAAAAACCTATCATGACTGAGCTAAATTTAATAATAGAATATCCTGTCAGCCAAGTCTTTATTTTTACCAGTACAGTAAGTCTCACTGTTTCCCAAAGCACTTTTTTTTTAATAAATCAAATTATAAATATATTAAAAAAAAAAATGTTGTATATCATTGGCAGTATTCGATCCTACAGTAAGGTCAAATTCATGTTGTGAGTGCTTTTATTTATACTCTGTTGCAAATGCGTTCTGTAAATCTCATGATTTGTTAATGCTCATCCTTACAGAAAAGTGGCTTATAAACAACATTAACACTATTAGAGATTTTAGGTAAAGTCATATACGTATTTCTGGATTTCAAACAATATAACTGATGATGCACTAATAATTTGTCAAAAAAATGAGAGTGTTACTGTACTTAAGACAATATTACAACTTAAAAAAATAGGCACGACACATTCACCTTCAGTATGATATGCTTCCTTATTGCCATGAAATCCCTCTATTACGACAACCAAAGACATGGGAGTAAAAAGGTCTTAATAGAGATCTGGAGAGCTTAAGACTATGTCTGTGGTGAAAAGGGACTGACAGAGAGTGGACTTAATAGAGCTGGTCAGAAGCTTTGCACAGTAGTTGGGTTGCACTTTAGATTAGAGGGCATGGATAGCAGGGTAATTACATTGTGAACACTGGGTAATTACCAATGGCTCTTACAAGGTAACAACTGTGGCGTAATTACATGGAAATGGCATCTTGTTACCTGATGTAATAACATGACACATGCCATGTTCATGTATTTACACACTTTCTTCACCAGTAGTTACCATGCAGGAGCAGAAACCATTGGTAGTTTCCCAGTTAATACCATGTAATTACATGCTTACACCCCATAATCTAGAGTGCTACTAGTAGTTAAATCTGGCATTGTGATGAATTAGGTTATCATGCAAGTACACATCTCACAATTGGGGTTTAAGTGAGGAACTGAAGTTTATGCATGAGAATGTAGAAGGAGAAACTAATGGCTGTTCTCTACATTATAAGGTCATTAGTCGTGATAATAGGCATCATAGGGTTTTTTATCTAAAAACTGAGATAACACATTACTATACAAGAATAAGACTCATTCTCACAGTCAAAACATCCATTCAAACTCTAATGTTCATGCAACAGTGTTAAATGATGTATTTAATATACATCACACACTCTCTCTGGCTTATAGCTTAACTTTAAGCACTGCATTAAAATCAGTCACTTAATAAAAACAATACAGATTTAAATATTTAGGCAGCAATGGATTTAGTGAAATGTAACTACTTTATGGATACAGTCGCCTTTATTATACCTGATGAGGCTTAAAATTAATAAGTACGTTTTGAAAAATCTTTCATTTTTGCAAATTCACCAAGCGTAAGCTGTATTGTGTGCCTTATGAAGCTGAACAACAGAATGCATTTACAAACCAAAACATGTGTATCACTCTCATAGTTACCTGAACTTCTAATTTCATTATTTTACTAACAGAGATGTTTGGAGGTTACCGTGCTTAAAATTATTTGCATACCATAATTTGTATACCTTTATGTGTTCTAATCATAATATATTACTGTACTGTTTCTGATGCCCCCCCCCCCCCCCCCCCAAAAAAAAAAATAATACACCACCAGTCCACTGACTTCCCCATGTTTAATAAAGTAGGATAATGTTTTGTGCTGTTTCTGAGTATGCCTAAGCAATATAAAAGACCTTTAGGGGTGCACTGCTGGTGTGCTCCAGTAATTTTAACACCCATGAAACGGTGGGTTAGATTTGCAATGGAATCACACACAATGTTCACGGTGGAATAAACAGCCAGTTCACAACCCTAATGGTCATAATGGCATAATGAACAGATACAACATTTAATATTATGCAAATTCTGTATCAAGTAGTGTGACTTCCCTATAATTCATTAATGTGTGTGCCAAAACTCCTCATTATTTCAAAAGGCAGTTAATGGAGAGCTTATAACCCCTGTGTACGTCTACATCTTTCTAATTACTCTAGGAAGTGGTCTGGAGTGAAGATAAAAGGAAAGGTATGAAGCTAAATGGTGAGGACTATTATGGTTCATTGAAAAAGAAAGACACATTATGTACTGACAAATGTAACTGTGGTGCTTACACACAGCTCTTGATGAATTTCAAAGAGAATTTGAATAAAGGCAGTTATCTGTATTTCCACTTGTCTGCCTCTGTGGTGTGAGTCATGCGTAAAGTAATTTTAAACTACTGGGCACTTTTTAAAGTTAGATATTATAAACGTATTAAGTTACTAAAGTTCCAGTAGTAAAGAGGTTGCTGCCTAACACATTCACACATATATTTGAACTGTACACCAAGACAAGAACTAAAGTTAATGATTTCATTGCCATTAATAACATTTTATGCAAAATAAACTGTATTGGATGACCAGTAGCTGAAAACTGATATACGAAATAACAAATACTTTCATATAAATTTAGTAAGATTGAAAGTACTGTAGGAGTGAACAAATAGATTTTAGAGGGCTGTCAAAGGTCACCAAAATAAGACCCAAGTAGGGAACTGCCACATGGTGGCAATGGGGAATAGGAGGTGATTGAATACCATGACAACCTGCAGAAAATGGGTTAAAGGAAAATTAAATTCTAATTGTCTTTCTGAACCACAGCAAGCCTTTGCTCAAAGTCTATGGACCGAATAACAAAATACTAGATACACTTAATTATGACTTTTAAACTACAATAAATTGATTGAGACAAAATAAAAAATACACAGATCTGTCAAATGTTCTTATGATCTCACTATTCCAGCAAATGTTGGACAATGGCTATTTGACTGCAATTCCACATTATATAATAAGATGGAAATAAAATATATGAATTTTTTTCATGCTGGTGAAGCTGATAAGATGTCTTTTTTCAATTCACAGTTCTTTACAAACTGATATCAAATCTATCATGTCAGGGAAACCTAAGCCTAATTACATCTGAGAAGATTTGTATGTTCCAGTACTTGAATCTGTTTTACTATATCCATCATATGTACATTTCTGGTTAGAATTCATTGATCTGAGACCAAAAAAGTTAAATAATTAATTTTAAAAAATGGAGCTCAATGTACAGAAAATGAATGGAAATAACCCTTATAAAATAACCTTGTAGATGCCTACAGTATTTTTATATGACTTGGTGTAAAGATAAAGTTGTAAAGTGTACAATTATTAATCCTATAGTAATCTTTATAAAGAATTTCATTTTTGTATATATAGCTCTTTGAGCTAAAATATATGTATATATATATATATATATATATATATATATATATATATATATATATATATATATATATATATATATATAATTACTACAGGAGCCATACATCAAAATACTATGCAATCCTAGAAATCGTTAAGGTTATTTTTGTGAGGGAAAATTTAGCATTTTTAAGCCAAAAGTAATTACATGGTAACACCTTTGCACAGGCTATTCCTATTTAATTGTATACTTATTCCACAAGCAGTTACCATGTAAGGGCAGAAAAGGTTCATTTTATCAAGTTATTACTATTTTATTACATGTATGCATACAAATTAATACAACAACATTTTGTTTGCAAGTAACTTTATCAGACCGGTGTCAAAGAAACCAACAATAGACTGTCATTAATTAAAGCCTTGTGCAGGGGGTGCAACTGCTTTAATAAACTCAAGGTGTTTTTTTTTGTTTGTTTGTTTGTTTTGTTTTTATCAGTTATCACAGTAGCCTGCAACATTTAGTGACCTGCATGCTCCTCCTACTTCCCTCTTCCTCCACTCCTGCACCTCCTTCTCACCTTGTGTCCGTACACAGATGCACATCTAAGGGCTCTATCAATCCTTCTGCTGCCATTAGGAATGCTAGCACTGCCCCAAAAGGAATAGTAACAAGTTTTAAAATGTAAAAAACAGCATCTGTTTGTGAGAAGGTTAGTAGCCATTGATGGGAAACATGACAGTGTATTTTGTACTTGTAATATAACAACATGCCTAAATAGAATTTATGTGCATGCTCCTGGCCTTTTCAAAAGAGCCTGATATGTCTTAAGAATTTACCTAAATACTGGCTATTGAAGCATTCATTTTGCATTGTCCAAATTCTCACACAAAGAAAGGATGTGTTTAAAAGGTTTTTTCATGTTACACATATGAGGTATTCTAGCCTACATCTGCCTTTGAGCAAAGTTTCTTGAATAAGAACTACTGTCCAATGTGACCCGGATCTGTCCTTATCAGCAACCGCAAAGCTTAGTATGAACCATAAGACAACTAGCATTTTAGAGTTTAGTGATTCAGAACACTTTTTAACAGTTTGTTTTTGCCTTTAGAAAACACAAAAATCAGACTTTGTAGTACTACAGCAGACCTTTTTCTGAGTAAGCCCTGTACCTATAACAACTTTCATTTCAATGAAAACTAATTAACATTCGCTCAAACTCGTATCATGTATCCTTCACATTCTGACAACTACAAATGTAATCTGTTTTTGAGTACAATACATTCCCACAGCAATTGCTGTTTGAAAATCAGCCCTCAAATTGCTAATAAGATCATTAGCATTTCTATTTTGCACAACTCCACAGAACAGAGGTAATAATGGAGAGATGGCTTTCATTTACTATTGAGTTTTCAGGCTTGTTTGAAGGTCTCATGTTTAAGTAATGCAATTTCATTTGACAGGCTTTTTTTCAAACATTAAAATAGGTCCAGCATGTATTGATTCTAACCCCATTTGGTTCCCACAGTACACATAATACACGTAGGTTAAAATGTGAGGAATGACACAATAAAAGGCCCAACCAAGGCAGCAGAATTGTTGTACTTGCAGGACAATTTAATGGTGAAATGGAATGGAAACAATGTGATGTATGTAAAACAGTAAGCTTCTAAACAAGAGATTCACTACCGACAAATTTGGTGCACGTAAAAATCACACATAAAGTAGGTTTCTCACAGTGTTTTATTTTATAATTTGTAAGGGTAATTATTGTTTCACTATCTGTAAATTAAATAGTTCAGGACAACCCCCCAATACCTCAGAGAATGAGAAATGAATGCAGGTTACATTGAAAACTTGACCTCAAACACACTTGATCCTGCAGTACATGTTATAAAACTAGCAAGAACACTAAAATAATTAACTCCCGATAACAGAACGACCCTTTAATTAACTCATCATTTAATATGGAACATGTGTCCGGGCGATTAAAGCATTACATTTACTCTATCAAAAAATTAGAACACTATTAATACTCAAGTTAGGGATATTTTCTAGATTCTACTAAAATTATGTTTAATTTCTATAATTACATAGAAAGGCTATCTGAGGCTTAAACATTCTTTGGACATTGTTAATTAAGGGATCGACTGTGCTGGTGGACAACTCACCAACTGCCACAACCTGCAATACTGCTATACTTATGTGACAGGGGAACTAAAGCAATTACAATCTGATACCTTAAGGGTGAAAGTCCACTGAGTCCACTAAAGCTTCAACAGCATCAACTTGCACACATACAGTTACCTATAATCAAGAAACAAACACATAAACCACATTTTGCAGTAAATAAATGTTCACAAGGCAGGAGCCAGGCCTGTGTAAAGGGACTACTAGAATAAAGACAAAGTGCTTGTGACTTAGTAATAGAAAAGGTGTTTCCCCTTGACTACTCAGAGAACTGCCCACGCGGAGGTGAGGCCAAAGCGATTGACCACCAAGTCTGGGATGCGACGGACTTCCCCCCAAGGGGAAACTGATAAAGGATAGGAGGACAACCCAAGGTCTCCCTGACTTACTGAGTCTTCTAGTCAAGAGAGGTCAGACTCGGCTGATGCTATGTATGGAGAATAAAAGCGCTGGAAAAGAGAATAAGAAATAAACACATGAATAGGGCCAGGGGTCTCCCCCCCCAGCTATAAGAGCCACCTTCAATAAGTTGAGTCAAATGACTAGTTCAAAAGTTGGGAGCAAGCTTTGCTCTCTGAAGGGGGAGACTGACACGGGTCCAAATGAATAGATTAGCATGAGAATGGAAAACTAAATATAGCTAAGTTATTTGACCGGGGGTCCCCTCTGGCCAGAGGGGAACCTTCCTCTCGGAGAGCAAAGCGACGTAGTCGGCCTCTAAGGTTGGGAAGTGAGCTTTACTTGCCCCCAAAAGATGACCCCCGGCTCCCCTCAACTGCGCCACCAATGCAAAGAAGAGAGAAAATTGTTAGAAAAGAAAATTAGTGATTAATTACAAATATTGATTAATTACAATTATTTTTTATTTATATATTATTTAACTAATCTAACTGCTCGGCGGAGAGGAAAAAACCTGCATTTTGTGGGAAGAAACCTCTGGTGGTCCTGGCGGAGAGGTAGCCCCCACTCTGGGCATGCTAGCAATACTTTGTTTAGCGGAATAATATTGAGGAGAGAAGAGTGAATGTAAGAGGAAGGTGAGGAAGGACTGATTGATTTTAATGTTGGTTGCTGATGTTGCAGCACCTATACAGATGAATGGGACAATGCGATTGGAGAGGAAGGACAGCTTAGAATTAGCTGAAGACAAAAGATTGAAAATGTATGACTTTAGTTGAAAACGCTGAATGGAGGAATGGATAGAGGGAAAGGTTTAGCTGAGGGAGCCAGAAGTCTGAATTGTGCAATCTGAAAATGAGAAAGAGCGTCAGCAGTGTTATTAGTGATACCTGGAAGGTGTTACAAATATTGATAACTGAAATCCAGACTAGCCGGCGGAGAAGTTGCATAATTAGAGGGAAGAGGAATGGCCTTTATTAATAATATGAACAGTACATTGATTATCACAAAAGATTAACCCTTTGCGGTCCATTTATTAATCGCGCGTCAGGCACGCCAGGTCTAATTAATTTTCACACGCGCAGTTAATTTTATACGCGCTGTTTAAAAGTATTTTTTTTCACAGTCAAACGGGTTTAAATGGCCCTGCATATCAACAAAGCACACACTAGGCATCTCCAGCCCCGCCCCACCCTTTTGTTTGCTATAGCGTTCAACTATGTAAGAAATAAATAATAATAATAATAATAGTCGTACATACCGATCGATCATCTCCAGATCACTCGTTTTATCACCAAACTCCTCAATAATGCGATCCAAGTCATTATTTTATTACTATAACATCTGAAAAAAGCTCTGCAAATGTCCATGATAGTCTCAGTGCGCTGACGCACTTAGCCAGCTTGTTTACTATGAACGCCCATTATCTGATACCTGATACCATGTATGACTATTCATGAAATACGCCTTTTTTTTTTTCCGACTTGTCTCGGCTCCTTTCGCTACCACTCAGCAACTGAATGGTTTTCTCGGCTTTTTCCGGAGAAAAAATGACTAAACACCCTTTTATTGCGTTGCTATAATGATGTCGGACCCAGTCCGACAAAGGACCTGTGAGGAATAATTGCAATGTCGGACCCAGTCCGACAATGGACCGCAAAGGGTTAAGATAGATTTTTTCTGCCAAAAACGGCCCCAAAGCTGCAACGACGATAGGGAATATGTATTGTCCAATGCTATCCGAGAAGCTGCTTTGGCTGAAAAAGATTTATGATACTCATAAAAAACGGTACCGCCATATCTGACCAAGAGAGTAACAATGTTAAGTATATATGAGTCGGTGAGCATAAATTTCACAAAGAAAATGCAAGCACAAATTCTCCAAGAGTGAGTTTTTTAGACAGCCAAGGATCCTGGAATTTTAGAGTAACAGACAGATCTCCACAGTCAACTACCCTGTGATACAGAAGTAAGAATAGAGACCAAATTAACATCTTTGCCTTCAATAATATTGCCTCTCAGCTGAGGAGAGAGAGTTGCGATGACCAATTGAAGCAGAAGAGGATCCTGAACTAGAGTGAAGATTGGCAGCTCGGGGGCAGGTGTGGGCATGGCTGAAGCAGCGGAAGAAGCGAGTACTGCTGCTGGTGTCCCTGATGAGGATAAAATGGCTGCTGGTTCCAAGTGAGTGATTCTGTTATCAAGCGCATTAAGGCGATCAAATACTGTAGAAATGGAGGTGGAAAGAGGATGAATGAGTTGCTTGATATCGTTAAAAATCTGAAAACGTGAATCGGAGGAAGGATCAGCTGAAATAGAGAGCTGAGGGGTTGTGGTAGCTGAATCAGAAGTGAATGGAGCCTGTACTGTGGGGACGGAGTGTGAACTGACAAGTTTGGATCTCTGCTGTGCCTTTTGAGGGGGATAAACAGGCTCGGCCGATACGGAATTGCAGTATGAACAAAATAGAGCAGCCCGATCGCTTCCTACTTCAATGGGCAATCCTTTTTTTAACCCTTTGCAGTCCATTTATTAAGTGCGTGTCAGGCGCGTCAGATCCACACGCGGTTAATTTTAGACGCGCTGTTTAAAAGTATTTTTTACCACAGTCAAACAGGTTTAAAAGGTCCTGCATATCAACAAAGCACTCACTAGGCATCTCCAGCCCCACCCCACCCTTTCGTTCACTATAGCTTTCACATATGCTAAAAAATAAATAACAATAATAATAATAATAATTGTACATACCGATCGATCATCTCCTGATCACTCTTTTTATCACCAAACTCCTCAATAATGCGATCCAAGTCATTATTTTATTACTATAACATCTCAAAAAAGCTCTGCAAATGTCCGTGTTATTCTCTGTGCGCTGATTCAGTAACAGACAGCTTGTTTCCTTATGGCCACCCCCATCTGATGCCAGGGGCAAGTATGACTTTTCATGAGATACGCCCTTTTTTTCGGCTTGTCTCGGCTCCTGTCGCTCCCACTCGGACATTGAATGGTTTTCTCTGCTTTTCTGGCGAAAAAACGACTAGAAACCGTTTTTTGCGTTTTTTTGATGATGTCGGACAGGGTCTGACATTGGACCGGATAGGAATAATTGCAATGTCGGACCAGGTCCGACATAGGACCGCAAAGGGTTAAACAGAGCTTTCAGGAGTTTGTCGATGGGCCAATCTTTGTAAAAAAAGTTGCGCTGGAGAATCATCCTGAGTTCTGATGTGTTTAGAGCGATGAAGAGGAATGGCAGGGGGCAGCTGGATAAGCAGAGGTTGAAGCAGCAGCATTGTCAGATGGAGGAGAAGCGGGATGGGTGGATTTGTTTGAAAAAATTTTCGTGGATTATTTGTTGGAGGAAGACCGCCAGAAGGAGAGAAAAATTCTTCAACTGAGTCAGATGAAAACAAAAGTTGCCTCGGGTGAGTAGTCATTTTATCCTGATTGAAAACAAAAGTTTGTTTTAAGGTTGGTTCTGCAAGCCTGCATGATAACCGCAAACTGAAAAGCATGACGAGAATTAGGAAGCTGGCTATGGTTTAAACAGGGTGACTGACAGATGTTTTAGCGGGATAACACAGGGGAGTAGTCCCGGCTCCAGCCCCCCGAAATACACCAGGGTTCTACTAACATAGAAAGTAAAAAGCATTTAAGAGTGCAATATGGACATCTCTTCCATTTAACTACTGCCAACACTCTTAGAGTAAATGAGGGCTCCCAGCATACACTGCTCTGTGCTTTTCCTGTATTTAATAAACAATTTCAGACCCCTTATGTACACAAGCAAATTGCAAACAGCAAGTAAAACAAATCACTGTTTTGATGTTTGTAAAACATTTGCTCCAGATTGCAAACAGTGAGTCAAAGAAAAAACAACTGACATTTTTTGCAATTTATATCAGAATGTCTGCTCAGAAATTGCAAACTCTGTGCTATTTTTCTGAATCAGAGACAATATAATTTTCATTCTCACCAATTTTAAATATCCAAATATATCAAAGTAGGCAAACAATTTTAATTACAAGATTGAAATGATTTGAAACTTGTACCGTTTCAGTTTGAAGGGATTACGAGGGAGCAGGGGATCATTAAAATGAAATACAGAGCATTTCATACATATGGCTGTTCCACATAGTGTGTTTTTTTTATGAATGTTCTGTTCAGGTTAGACAGTTAAAAGTGGTGGTTGAATAATTCCTTAAATCTTACCTGCTGTCATGCACTTCCTTTTGTGCGTACAGTTGGTTTCAAATTCCATTTTGGAAGAAAACATTTCCAGCAAATTGTATTTTTATTTTAAAACATGAAATTTATTTACAATAGATTAAATAAAGTTCTTAGTTTACTTTTTTTATTTTCAGGAAATGTGTTACTGTTCCACTTTGTCATACCAGCTGTGTCTCTGGGGTCAATACATATTACTGGTTGCAAAGTATGTCAGTCATTAGGGGAAACGGTTGGTTAATGACAGGAAGGCAGGTTTTGGAGAGATGTGGACAATTTCACACCAGGTGAAATGACCAAGGACGTCAAAACAGCCTAAAAACAAGGCTTGCAAATAGAGAGCAGTGAACTCTGATCTAAATGATGTTTTAAAGCTGTGTTTTCTGTATTTCATGGCACCCTGACAAGAGCCATCAATTGCCGTAATACAACAACAATTAACAAGACCTGGCTTGACCAACTAGGATTTTTTTTAGACTAAATCCATTGGAATGCTGTGTGAAGTCAATGAATATCAAATTACTCTTATACTATATATATATATATATATATATATATATATATATATATATATATATATATATATATATATATATATATATATATATATAGTGCCTTGCAAAAGTATTCAGACCCCTGACCAATTCTCTCATATTACTGAATTACAAATGGTACATTGAAATTTCATTCTGTTTGATATTTTATTTTAAAACACTAAAACTCAAAATCAGTTATTGTAAGGTGACATTGGTTTTATGTTGGGAAATATTTTTAAGAAAAATAAAAAACTGAAATATCTTGCTTGCATAAGTATTCAACCCCCACAAATTAATATTTGGTAGAGCCACCTTTTGCTGCAATAACAGCTTTAAGTCTTTTGGGGTAAGTATGTACCAGCTTTGCGCACAGTGTCGGAGTGATTTTGGCCCATTCTTCTTGGCAGATTTGCTCCAGGTTGTTCAGGTTGGTTGGATGATGCTTGTGGACAGCAATTTTCAAATAGTGCCACAGATTCTCAATGGGATTGAGATCAGGACTTTGACTAGGCCACTGTAGGACATTCACCTTTTTGTTCATGAGCCACTCCAATGTTGCTTTGGCCTTGTGCTTGGGATCATTGTCCTGCTGAAAGGTGAATTTCCTCCCAAGCTTCAGTTTTTTAGCGGACTGAAGCAGGTTCTCTTGCAGTATTTCCCTGTATTTTGCTCCATCCATTCTTCCTTCAATTTTAACAAGATGCCCAGTCCCTGCTGATGAGAAGCATCCCCACAGCATGATGCTGCCACCACCATACTTCACTGTAGGGATGGTGTGTCTTGAGGCATGGGCAGTGTTAGGTTTGCGCCACACATAGCGCTTTGAGTTTTGGCCAAAAAGCTCTATCTTGGTCTCATCTGACCACAAAACCTTTTCCCACATCACAGCTGGGTCACTCTCATGCTTTCTGGCAAACTCCAGACGTGCTTTCAGATGGTACTTTTTGAGTAACAGCTTCTTTCTTGCCACCCTCCCATATAGGCCAGTGTTATGCAGAGCTCTTGATATGGTTGACTGGTGCACCATTACTCACTCCCAGCCACTGAACTCTGTAGCTCCTTCAAAGTGATTGTTGGCCTCTCTGTGGCTTCTCTCACAAGTCGTCTTCTTGTTTGAGCGCTGAGTTTTGAGGGACGGCCTTTTCTTGGCAGTGCCTGGGTGGTGTGATGCAGCTTCCACTTCCTGATTATTGATCCAACTGTGCTCACTGGGATATCCAAACACTTGGATATTATTTTGTACCCTTTCCCTAATCTATGCATTTGTATTACTTTATCTCTAACTTCTGTAGAATGCTCTTTGGTCTTCATTTTCCTTCATATTCACAGCCTGACCAATGATCCTTCAACAGTGGGGTTTTTATCCAGAAAATGTGACAGCAACTTTAATGGTTCACAGGTGGAGGCCAATGGTAAGGTAATTGCGTCCTCGTTAGGGCAATTTCTTTCATCGGTGTAAACTGGGAGCTTCCACAGCACAGTGGTTGAATACTTATGCAAGCAAGATATTTCAGTTTTTTATTTTTCTTAAAAATATTTCCCAACATAAAACCAATGTCACCTTACAATAATCGATTTTGAGTTTCAATGTTTTAAAATAAAATATCAAACAGAACGAAATTTCAATGTAGCATTTGTAATTCAGTAATATGAGAGAATTGGTCAGGGGTCTGAATACTTTTGCAAGGCACTGTATGTATGTATATATATATATATATATATATATATATATATATATATATATATATATATATATATATATATATATATACAGTATACACACACAGACAGACAAGACATTTGGCTTCTATTTATAAAACTATATTACTGGTTCAAACAAGTGCCCACCACCTAATTATCTGTATTTCTTTAGCACAATTGCATTCATTTGCATACTAATTACTCTGTAAACATTTCGTTGGTGCAGTTCATTGTGCTAATTTATCTTTATTCAGGGTTATCAAACAGAACCTTGAATTCTCCAGTGAACTCCCAGAAGTAATCAGACTGGTGAAGACTCAGTGTAGTGGGAGTAGACAGCCACACTGGGATGGTGCGTGTCAAATTTTCAAACATCAAAGGTTATCCTTTAATCTTTTAACACATGTCTACATACCAGCAAAACCGAAGTGGCAGACTGGGAGAGTGAGTGCAACAGCTTCAAAAGGAAAGTGTTCACGGCTGTATCCGCTTGCCATTCATGTTGTCATTTTTATGTGAAGCAGTTTTATGACTGCTTCATTTTGTTGTTTATTTTTGTAAGGGTTGAAAACCATGTACAGTAATATCAAATGCACCTGGCATGAGCTCTAATTCTCTATGAATATAGGAATCAGAGACATTACACAGATGGAGAAATGTGTTGAAACATTTGTCAACTTGATAAAAAAAATGTTCACAGTGTATTATCTAGTGTTTAAGACAGGGCTGTCTAACAGATGGCTTTTGAGCTGTATATGGCTCTTTTGATTAAGAAGTAGAGTATTCTATTTAAGGCTCTTAATGGGTATGAGAAGACTACAAGGGCAATCGGTAGTTACTGGTTAAAGAAAGGACAGTCAAAATGTAGCAAAAGTGATGTTCTGTTTAAACATGGCACATGGTTAATGAGCACAAAAATGCCACTGTTTGTTTGTTACTATTCAGTCAGCAATTTCGTTTTTGTAAACTAAACTTATTTTGTGATTGCCGGGTCATCAGTATGGCTGTCAACCAAAATGGTTAACAGCTCTTGTTTAAGGTATGGATGGCATTGGAGAAAATGTTTCGTTTTTTTCAGTATACTAAACAATATAATATATTCCATCCATTTCCAAATTTAAACAGCCATTCGTTGAAGTCTATCAATGTCAATAAATCTACTGTAGTTTTCAATGTACAAAGCACTTATATTTACATATTATTGAGGATGATAAAGAAGGGTGCGCGGAATGCATCAAAGCATGTTATATATGACTTGTTCTTGAAATTTGGGGAGTTTCCCTTGAACCCACAACAAACACAGGAGTTGTGTGCATAAAATATAAAAGTAAGCAATTCACCTGTCTTTCAGAAAATTAGTACAAAAATATTCTAGCATGACAGATTCAATGTGTGCCCCATAAATGGTTAAAGTTATATCCGTATGAAGATACTGCAATGTAGACGTGATTGATTGTTGTGACAATATTTTGAAAAATAACCAATAGTTTGATACTACCTTTGTAATGCTATGAATAATAGTATATGTGGTTCATAATGCTTAAATGAATGATGCACATGAGGAACTTTCATTGTAAGTCCGCAACTCAGTTCAGAACACGTGTGTGTGTGCTTGTCCTAGTTCAATGTTAATAAACAAGGTTAAATCAATCTGGACTGGTGTATTACAACCTAGTACTGTACTTGTGCTTGAGTAATTCTTCAAATAAGGACTTCTAAAACAAGGAATCTATTAACTTTGAAACAGAATGTAATAAATAACCTCCTAAATCTTGAAATGTCTGTTTTGATGCCAATGCATGTGCAGTGATGTTGAGAATGCATTGCTGATGCCTGAGAAGTACAGTGCAATTAGGGAAATATGACTTCAGGACCAGTGCCGTGCCGTCAGGACCTTCAAGGTATTCTCTGCTGACCAGACAGTGCCAAGTAAACCGTCAGTCAAATGACATTACGTTGCCTCACTCACTTGCGTACAGTGTGCTTACTTATACTGTGAAACATACTACTCTAATTATTATTTGTTCATTTGTCTGACGCCTATATCCAAGATGACATACAGGGTTTACTAGAGGTTTTTTAAGAGTCTAGAGGTTTCCTGAAGGGGATGTGATCAGCCAATAAGAGATCTGCATTTCCCCCACATAAGTCTAAAACAATGACCAGACGCTAGAAAAAAAAACCAGTTGAGGGTATTCTCCGTTTCAGTTGAAGGTCTTAACCAATAGGCGAGTCGAAGAATGTCCTTTTTTTTTAGACAGGCGACCAATCAGGCGTAAGCAGAGGCAGGCCATAAATCTCCCAGGGTATTCTCTGCCTCACTTGAAGGCCCTGCTTTACCAACCAATGGGAAAGTTAAAGCTCTGACAGCTGACCAATCATTAGTGAGCAACCCCAAAACATGAATATTCCTTGGTTAGCACTGCAGTTAGGAGGATAGCTGGATTTCGCACGATATTGCTTAGAAATATAGATTGATAAATACAAATACCTTTGCAACATCTAATTATTTCAAATTTTATTTTACACTAAAAAAAAAAAAATGTGAGAAAACGGAGACATCATAGTCGATTTGGTTACGAATCCTTTTTCAAAGAGAACTTTCTCTGAAAAATTGGAGATTGTTAAAAAAAGGGAGATATACACCACAGATCCCCGAGCTGATACAGGAAGGGAAAGGATATACTTGGCACTTTCAGAATTCAAATTATGAAAGGTATCTGTGGCTTACAGGTAGCTGCCACTTAACCCTTTGCAGTCCATTTATTAAGTGCGCGTCAGGTCGAATTTATTTTCACACGCGCAGTTAATTTTAGACGCGCTATTTAAAAGTATTGTTTTTCCACAGTCAAACGGGTTTAAAAGGCCCTGCATATCTACAAAGCACTCACTAGGCATCTCCAGCCCCGCCCCACCCTTTCGTTCGCTATCGCTTTCACATATGCTAAGAAATAAATAATAATAATAATAATAATAATAGTCGTACATACCGATCAATCATCTCCTGATCACTCGTTTTATCACCAAACTCCTCAATAATGCAATCCAAGTCATTATTTTATTACTATAACATCACAAAAAAGCTCTGCAAATGTCCGTGATAGTCTCTGTGCGCTGATACAGTAACAGCCAGCTTGTTTCCTTATGACCGCCCATATGGGATGCCAGGGGCAAGTATGACAAATCATGAGATACGCCTTTGGTTTTTTTTTTTTTTTAATCGGCTTGTCTCGGCTCCTGTCGCTCCCACTCAGCCATTGAATGGGTTTCTCTGCTTTTTCCGGAGAAAAAACGACTAGAAACCCGTTTTTTGCCTTTTTTTGATGATGTCGGACCAGGTCCGACAATGGACCGCAAAGGGTTAAAAAAGGAGGCGGGTGGGCGGGGGTGCGACGACTCTGCTACCCCAGTCCATTTTGTCACAGCACGCCACTGTTCAGGACATAATTCTGTCCGTGTGTGTCATCATATTTAAGTAGAGACAATTATCTATTCAGATACTGAATGAGCAAGGGGCCAGATTGGGAAAAACTGGGCAATAAAAGCCCCACCCCTATTTGTGCTACACTCCTAAAAATAAATACAATTTGGGTGTGTAAAATTAAATATAAGATAATTATATATGCAGGGATATAAAGATATTTAATAAGTAAGGGGACTGAGTTCATAACTTCTAAATTAGCTAAGATAATTCTTATTGTTGTTGTTGTGAATTGATCCAGTTAAGGGTAACATGTACATTAGAAAATGGATCAGAGATTTCCTTTAATCTCAATGGTCAATGTGAGGTCCTTACTCTCTGATAAAGGACCTTGTATTTTATCGTTCAAACTATGTTTATTCACTGCTCCAAATCAATTTACTGGAAAATACGTAAATACAGTATTCATGTACTTTACCTTTTTTCTGCTTGATGAAAGAAAATCTCTGTTCTAGTATATAACACACCCTCTGAATGGTGTCTGTCAATGTAGACGAAGTCTGCTTCCTCGCTGTCCTGTACGTTTAATCTATCTATTTAAATTTAATAGAGCAAATAAAGTTTTTAAAAAAAAATTGAGAATAGTGTTTGCTGTCAGGGGCAATACAGTAACCTCAATAGCAAGTACAGTAGTCTCCTTACCGCCTGGTAAGTCTCTTCTCACTTCTAAAATGCCCTCGCCTTTATTGCTTAATCAAGTTATATTTTATACTTTTAATATAATGTTCAGTAGTTTAAGATTTCTTCCGTGATAATAAATGTGCCTTGCTCACCAGAAGAAAATAAAAACACTACGAAAGGTACATATTTTAAAAGTTTTTAAGAGAACCAATTGTTGTTTTTTTGTGATTTAATAGACTGAGGTTTATATGAATCTACCTTTTATGATTGGCATGTTTTATTATGCTTTCACTACCCTTTGCTTAGCTTTTACAATGGTCTACCTCTACAACTGAGGAATACAAAATTACTTCAAGACAACTTCACGACATGCAACATTGAAGAAAGTGAAGATTCTGTAAATACTGACAAGTAGTTAAGTTTTCTACCACATTTTTTTTTAAATCCATCAATAATTTCATATTTTTAACCCACTATTGAGAATACTTGTTATTCCTTCACTGGTATCATACAGGTATCCCACTGGAATTATTGATACCTTTGAGTTTGGGAACAGCCTTACGTTCACCATACAACTGCAGACAATATGATCATATCCCAGATAAAAGGTGTCCGTCTGTTGAACAGCAAGTTTCAGCTGTTAATGCTGTTGTTGGATATTATCAGTCCCTGAAGCTGGAGTCTGAATGGTCTTTATTTATTTTTATTTTTTTTAAACTGGCAAGATTTCCTTTTTGGGAGCCGTTAATATTTAATAACCAAGAGATTCAGAAGTGTGATTTACAGAATATCCTATCAAATTACTGTTCCAGCCCAGGTTTAATAGGTATCATTAATTGATGAATAACTTTAAGGCCTGGTCAGAGGTTTAATTAGTCCAATTTAATATTAAGAACATCATTTAAAATCGCCAGTGTTGGCTACCTCTCCTATTAAATTATTATTTTTTTCACTTTTGTGGGGTTCTGTGAATTTTGGTTTTGAACCACATCATGTTTGTTTTTAAGTAGTCTTGTATTTAAAAGTCTATATGCTATTTATCAGAGTATGTATTATTACTCTTGTTTGTGAGACAGATAAAATGCAGAAATGCTAAGCTATGCCCTGTACAGAACATCACATTGATATGTCTGTGTCACAAAGACGGCCGGAGTGGGTGGCGTCAGACCAGATCCAGGAAATAAATAGCAGAGACTTGGAGTTTTGGTGAAGCTGAGCGCATGATCGCGCCTTTGTGTGTTTTTTGGGCTAAATTGTATTCCTGGTATCCCGAGGTGTGTACAATAAAGGGTTTGGTGGTGATTTGCTGGTCATGTAGGCAAAAAGCTTGAAATGAAATGGTGCCATTAAGGAAAGGGGGAACTGGTGGTGCTGTGCTTGACTGCCTAGGGCCATTCTGGCTACAAGCGCTTGTGTGTCTCCTCAGGATATCAGGACCCTAGCCATTGAGGTGGGAAGTGATTGGTGCTACCTATTTTTAAATACTATGTGGTGTTATTAATGATTATTGATATCTATTGAAATGTGATTTAATGATTATTGATATCTATTGAAATATTATCGGTTAATTGTTGATACCTGCAGAAGTATTATGCAAGGCTGCTAGTCAAGACCTGTTTATATATCAGCCTTTCGGTGTATAATTGCTGAAAAACATTGGCTGTTAGAACTGTCTTACTTTTTAAATAGGGTGGTACTGTGACAACAATAAACTGTTTCATTTTAAACAATCCTTTGGGTGTGGTAAACTCATTTCTGCATGTGTGGTGAGTGTCCATCTGCTCTTCCAAATAAAATAACCTTTGTGTGTGGGACTAATTTATTCTGGCTTGCCTTTATGGGGGGAGGTTGGCGTAGTTGGGACCACAATTATTACCTGCTATTGACTGTAATAGTAGTAATGAAATGTCAATTAATACAACAGATACTATGTATTATCTTTTGGTAGAAGGACAGGCTCTCCACTGTGCGAGCATGGGCCCCCTTGTTACATGTGGTTTAGGGGGCATATAACAACTGACAGGGGAAATCACAAAACACATATTAGAAAGAAAGAAATAGTGTGTTGCCCGAAAACAGCATTTTGAAATTGAGGATGAAATGTACAATATATCATGGAGGCTTAATAAGCCAGAATAAGACTTCCTCTTTAAAGACATCACAAATTCACTTCTGCTTCCTATCATCTGCCTAATACTCAACTTTTCATTTTAATTGCTGATGCCAGCAAATCCTTATTACTACAACTGTGGCATTCACTAATATTATTGATGCTTGCTTAGAAGAAAAATGAATTTATCCTTAAGTGCATTTTTATGCAAAGGTTTGTTAAAGATTAATGTATTTACCATTCACTTGCTACTTTGCCTGAAAGTAACAGATTACTGGTGTTCAGTTCTGAGGTGTTATAATAGTTAGAAAGGAGATGTACTGTATAGAGTGCAATATTGACTGTGTTTACTTTTGGCATGGTCCATGTGTCTGACAGTAAGCAACTTGTTTTGAAGGGAGACAATTCACCAGTTATCTCCATCATGAATAGTTGAATCATGTAGCAACTTTAACCCTTTGCGGTTCGATGACGGACCCTGTTCTACATCATCAAAAAGACGTAAAACACAAGTCTCTAGTCATTTTTCTCCTGAATACGCAGAGAAAACCATTCAATGGCCGAGTGCGACCGATTGGAGCCAAGAGAAGCCGGAAAAAAGGGGGGCGGATCTGAGCAATACACATAGCCCTGGCACACCAGAGATAACACGACCATAAACAAACAAGATAGCTGGTTCCGCATCCAGCACTCAAAGAATATCACAGACATTTGCAGAGCTTTCTGAGATGTTATAGTAATAGAATAACGACTTGGATCGCATTATTGAGGAGTTTGGTGATAAAATGAGTGATCAGGAGATGATTTATCAGTATGCACGACTATGAAGAGGTATGTGAAAAATACAGCAAACAAGGGTGGGGTGGGGCGGGGCTGGAGATGCAGTACTGAGTGTCCTGTTGATATGCAGTGCCTTTTAAACCTGTGAAAAAAATACTTTTAAAATAGTGCGTCTAAAATAAACTGCGTGTGTGAAAATAAATTGGACCTGAGACGCGTTGAATAAATGGACCGCTAAGAGTTAAACCAGAGCATTAGTGCAACCTACTAAAAATGTGGTTCTGCAGTGTATCAACCGTACAATACAATACAATACAATACAATACAATTTGCTCTTATATAGTGATCTTCATGCGAAGCATCCCAGGACGCTTTACAACAAGACCCAAAAACAAACAGCCCAGCCTAACAGTAAGCATGTGAAAACAGATACGTAAAGATTCAATTGTAGCTGCACCTCTAATATCACTTGGAATAGAGTTCCAGAGACGGGGCGCACAACAACTAAAAGCTCTTCCTCCTCCTGATTGTAAGTGACTACGAGGGATAACCAAAAGATCAGCACTTGCTGACTGTAGAGTGTGACTGGGAGTATAAGGCACAGTCAGATCCTGCAGATACAAAGGCCCAGATTCATGAAGGGCTTTATAAGTAAGAAGCAGGATCTTAAAATCAATCCTGAATTTAATAGGAAGCCAGTGCATTGACTTGCGAACAGGAGTGATGTGCTGTGAGCGACGAGTGCTAGTAAACACTCTGGCTGCCGCATTCTGAACAAGCTGGAGCCACTATAATGTAGAGTCCGGTAGGCCAGAAAACAGAGCATTCCAGTAATCCAATCTAGACATCACAACATGCACCAACATTTCAGCATCTTTGCCAGACAAGATTGGTCTCAATTTAACTATATTACGCAGCTGAAAGTAAGACGTCTTAACTACTGAACTAATGTGGGCATCCAGACACAATTCAGAATCCATGATGACTCTCAAATTTTTCACACTCTTGGAGGGATTAAAAAAATGACCATCAAAAGGAATATTAATACAAGGCGATTTAGCCAAACTGCCTGGAGCCAACCAACATCACCTCTGTCTTTTGTGGATTAATTTTCAGATAATTATCAGTCATCCATGCTTGGATCTCACTCAAACACTGAGACAGAACAGCAGGTGCCATTTCTGATTTAGTGGGAAATGAACAGTATATTTGTGTGTCATCAACATAGCAGTGAAATCCAAGGTTGCATTTAGCAATGATGGATGCAAGGGGGAGCATGTATACATTAAACAGCAACGGGCCAAGCACAGAGCCTTGTGGAACTCCGTACTTCACATCACCAGTTTCAAAAAATGAGTGACCCAAAGAAACAAATTGGTGCCGGTGTGATAAATATGAGCAAAACCACTCCAAGGCAATGCCTCCAATTCCAGTAAGATTATGCATTCTCTCCAATAAGATTCTGTGGTCTACAGAATCAAAAGTGGCCGAAAGATCCAGTAAAACTAAAATAGATAATTGACCACGAGTCTCAGGTCACATGCGTGGTATAATCGCACCCATCAGAGTACAGAATCAAGGCTTTCACAGATGTGAACTCTTTTGTAGTTAGTCCATACACTTGTAGTTTTCTTTCATTGAGTCTCATTTATATTGGACCACACTGTTTTTTGTGTCTGAGGTATCTATATATAAATAAAAGAAAATCATTCAGTATCATCAGTTACTCAGCTTCCAGCTATAGCGGGCATCTAGTAGACAGTAGATGGCAGCTAAAACGTCACCGCATCACCTGTGAATCAAATTTTAAATCAATCCGTGCAAGTACCGACTTTTTCATTTTGACTTGCTGTATTGAAAGCTCAGTTCACATCTACTGTACAGCAAATACTAAACAAAGACACAGTTGGTCCAAATTAATTATATTATCCACCAAAACCAGCCAATTAATACTTTGCACCGATGAAAGCAACCAGTCCTGTACCCGCAACTGCCGAGTTAGCCAACCACAGCCTGTCAGATATCTGGCACTATCCAGATAAACTATAAGCAGCTCTGACAAGTAAAACATGTGTTTGTTTCATAAAACAAAATCTAATTATCTATGTGATCTTTTATGAACATTTTTGGGACTATTTTCTTAAAACTTTGCTCAGCGGAAGGGTACCTGATGAATCATTACACGTCTAAGGTAAATCTAGGTTTTAAAGTGTTTTCATGAAGAAGATCATGAGAAAAGGTGTTTGAATCTCCATTTGTGACCCCTGTTCCTTGTTTCTTTTTTCAGGTCGAAATAGTCCCCTGGGTCGTCATTGTCAATACCTTTTAGAATTTTGAATGCTTGAATCAGATCACCGCGTAGTCTTCTTTGTTCAAGACTGAATAGATTCAATTCTTTTAGCCTGTCTTCATACGACATGCCTTTTAAACCCGGGATAATTCTGGTCGCTCTTCTTTGCACTCTTTCTAGAGCAGCAATATCCTTTTTGTAACAAGGTGACCAGAACTGAACATAATATTCTAGATGAGGTCTTACTAATGTTAACATGGCATCCAAGCAAAGCATTGTGTGGAATTTCTTTACCAAAGCAGGAGTAAACATTTCGTAAGTAAGTGAGTATTGTTTTTCTCATACTGATTTAATGTTATACTTACGCATTTTGGAGTGCGTATGCTTTTTCTTAATCTACTTCATTAAAATAAAACAAATGTTTACAGTTTTCAGTCTGTTTTCTGGGGTACACCGCTCACAATACTTTATTTATTTGTTTGTTTATTTTTAAATAAAGACTACTTATTTGATCGTTTTGGTAAGAAACTATCTGCGCAATAACTGTAGATCAAGCATTCCATATTGGAAGCCACATGGTTACTATTATTATTAGATCTCAGAGTTATCACTGACATAAACCCAACAGGATGTTGTTATGTTGTTTTCTTTCCAATTTAGTTCCTGGGAAGAATAGTCGCCGCAGTTATTATTACTGAGGTGTACTTGCTGCTGTGTGTTATTTTTTTCTGTAAAAACATTGATATCCTGTCATTTAAGAAATGGCTTAATGCAAAGCTTGTTTTAATGTTGTCTTTATTATGCCGTCCAGAGACCCGCACTTACAAACAAATACATGATATATCTTCTAAATCTCTGTCAGACAATAAACTAGCTTGCGATTTTTTTTTTTTTTTTTATTGTAACCTGATATAACCATACATCCTCACATCACTGAAAATTCAAAGCGACTCCTCATCAAGTGTTGGATTTCTGTTCCTTTCTAATGAGGATTTATTATCCATTGTGAACGACAAAGAGCTAGATTAACAAAGTTTACCATGCCTTTTATCACAGCATTAATTGTAATTACTTTGACAGTATATTACCAACATTTTAGTGTAGTGTTAGCCATTTTTATGGCATGTTAGTTTACCAGGGTCATAACCTTCAAAAAGCTCATTATTTATAAATATCATGACATTCATAAACCATTAGGGTGCCATTGATTGATCTCTAACACCATATTGTTTTGACCACATTCTGAAAGCATGTGCTAAATTATTATCCTAGCCGATGTAAATTTATGTTTGGTCTCTCGTTTTCATTTATATCACTCAATGTAATGTGTTTATGTTTCTGTTTTTTGGTTTGACTTTTGAAATGATTGACCTTCTACTTTTGTTTGTTTCAAACTAGCTTTCACACAGTTCTTAATTAATGGTCTGCTCAGTCACCCAGCTCCCCTATAAACAGTGTCATTAGGATACAGGGCTGATGAAAGACCTTGCTTGGAAATTTCTTTCAGGAGGTTTTGGGTTATTAACCCAGCCCTTCCTCAGCTGGGTTTCTGACTAGATTAATCCATGTTATTTGGTCTCCAGCCCCTTAATAAAAAATAACTATTTCAAACCAATCCAAATGTTTCATTGCACTAGATGGCAGGGCTGATATTAGATATTAGTTATGTGTACTACAGATATTAGAAATCCTATTTTGAAATAAATCACAAAAATGTTATCGGATTCCTTAGTAGTATACTAGTATACATTTAAATGACAACTGAGATTTCATCCATTAAACCATAAAAAATAATACATTCGAGAATAGACATAGATGAGATTGAGAGAAAGAGAGGGCATGAACCTGGTGTCTTGTGCATACTTGTCTATGGGAATTTAACTGCTTACACCAGAAAGGGTTTAACATAAGCCCTGCATACAAGGATTATAAAATCTTGGAGGTTTCCTGGTTTCTGCAGTCTTTGCTTCCTATTTTTCAAGAGCTCATCTTTTGAGCAGTTTTTTTGTTGGTGGAGTTCCTTATTATATAAATTGCTCCTTTATTCATTTACAGTGAAAACATGTTTTTTATATATAAACAAAATATTTACAGGGAGACATCTTTTCTTTTCTTCATACTGTCCATAATACCCACAGGCAAATTCAATATGGATCCTTGTGATGACAAGTCCCAGGTGGCATTTCCTTACGAAATATAAATTAACTCATTTCCAGTGGATTATATTACACGTATGTTAATGACTTGTACAATAGCCACCCCCATTGTTATCACTTAATTAACATTAAAACAGCTTGCAGTTTTTCTCCACATCTCATATTAGTTCCAAACAGCTTTGAGTGGTTTTTAGACATTTCCTTAAAAAATAAAAACTAATCCGCTCAGTTTTCTCTATGCCTCCTACTCCATCTACACAATCATCATACAACATACAGGAACTGTTAAGAAGTAAAACAATGTAAGCAGATAAAAACATTTGGAGGTGTTAACATTAAGAACAATATAATACGCAAATGCGCAGCTTTGGGGCTTAAGGGCAGGATGGGGTAGTTTGGGAAGGGCACAATTCGCGTGACATTACAGGTCTGCCACTTGGGGTGGAGTTTGTAACCACGGCCTATTACAGGTTTGAATGCCCCTGGAGCCCCTGTGTATTGAACAAGGTCCGGACGACTTCTTGTGGGTTAAGCAGCTTGAATAAAGTGCTGTAGGTGGCTAAAATGGAACCAATGCCTTATGGTGTGTTACTGCGCCTACATCGTGTAAGACTATCATGGCAAACAGGTTCCAATAAATCTCTTGTATACAGTCTTGTATACAATTAAAACTACATGTGGGGACTGTGAACAGACTGGTCTGTCAATGTCACTTTTTGGTGAAGTAGAAGGCTATATTGTAGAAGAAAAACAGACACCATCTGCACTGCATTTGACCATAAACAATGTAATATATTTTTAGAGAGTGACAAAGCCATCTATGCCTCCAGATGTAGATGTACACTCACAATTACAATATGAAGACAACTTTATAACCTTTGTTTGCACTCAATTTAATTTCTAATTAAGTAATTCAATTTTTTGGTTACACTTTACACCTCAGCCCGACTCTTCTCATCCTTCGAAATCCCAGTTGAAGAAGACGTTGCTTAGGTCACAGCACGTTTCACTTGCAGCTAACAAATACGACAGTTTTCCTACAGCTTTTGAAGATCAAGCTGTATGCCTCTCTCTAAGCATCTAGAGGGCCCTGTCACAATCACAATACCTCCTAGGGAATTGCATATTTCAACAAAGCAGGTGCTGCCTGTGTAGATTTCTTCACAGAGGGGATCAACTGGAAAGATATCTGCAGGGGATATGCATGTCTCCCCAATACAGACTGCAAGCACTGAGGGTAGATAAAAGTGTTGAATTACAGTTTGAAGAGGTAACAATGGATGATCATCAAAGACATTTCAGCCTAAAGATATTATGAGTTTCTGGATCAAGATCACATACAATAAGGAGGTCAGTGAGATGGGCAAACGGTTTCCATGTAGCAAGGCTGTATAAGAGATTTTTCACTGCCAATTGCATAGCAGGCATCATATCAAGAGCAGAAAGCACAGGGATTGCTGATGGCTCTGGTGTTGTCAACATTTGAAGAATCTAAATATTACAATTTAGTAAAATATAGTAGCACATTGAAAACTAACTGCTGTTTTAAACAATATTATATTAGAAATATTAGCTACTATTTACTTTTAAAAAACAGATACTGTTTACTAAAGTAAGTGTTATATACAAAGACTAGTTTTCAAGACCTAATACACACACTTTATTATAGTATCTAAGGATGCTCGAAAGAAAAGGTAAGTACGGTTCTGAGTTTGTCACAATGAGCGTAGGAGGATGGGTGGGGGGTTCTTGCTTAACCAAAAGACTCACATATAAGGCTAGTATGATCTGTGTTCAATCTGCATCTAGTTATTACCTCCTCCTCACACAGCCCTAGTAACGTCTATCCTGATCCAAAATACTCTCTCCCTGGCTCTTCCTCTCGCTCTCCTGTGCAGCTTTTCTGCTGGTTCTGTGACACCGCCTGGTTTCAATAATTGGTACTTTTAACACACGCTGAGGCACCTAATAAAGTTAGCGTCCTTAAGTGAATATGGTTTGCATATCAGATACCTCCCTCATGGTATTTTGTGATGTAATTTGCATACATTTCACCCATTAACATTTTTCATTCAATTTAAATGATTCAAACGTAGTACTTTTTCCATGCGCTAGGTTGTCTGCCACTGGTGTGAATACAGAGGTGTACAAAGCACACAGTAAAGGGGCTTACTGCATGCAAAAAACATGGCCACTGTTTAGTGAATGAGGCCCTATGTGCTTATAATAAGGAAGATGACGTTTTTTTATTTTTCTGATCACGCATTTGTAGAATTTTAGCACTGTTGCTCTAAACAGGTAAAACTACTGTATGATTCTTTTAGCAGCCACATTAACCCTTACAAAATCCTTTACCATCTCTATATTATCCTCGTATATATAACTTTTAAGTAAGTTCATGTGTGGCGTTTTCTCATATCATTGATTGGTACTGTAAAAAAAGTATGGATTAAAAATAATCGTAACACAAACATGGATACTGCAATGCCTTAATGGCATGAAGCATATTTAGAAAGACATCAAATCGCATTTGCATCTATACAGTTAACAAAAAAAAAAGTTTCAGTTTCCCTAAAGATCCAAAACAATGTAGAATTTAGCAGGTTTGTATGATATTTTTATACAAATTAAAAAGAAAAACAATAACAGATTAGATATTGCTGTATGATGTTTACTGTAGTACATAACTAGACTTTGTGTTTCTTTATATATACATATTTTAACGCATTATAAGAGCTACGTAACTATCAAATAAACTTGTTTTATAATGGTGCTTTTAAAAATAGCAAATGGATGGGTGTGACAGAGATCGAATAATTCCTGGTGTTAGATCTGTGACCTGTGAGGGAGCTGTGTAAAGGGAACAGAGTACCCTGGACTAGATGGCCCGACAGTTCATTCCCAGGATTAGGCGGAAGTCGGCCATCTAGAAAGGGGACTGAGCTACGGTACACTAAATCATTGACCCAGAAGGTTAATGGTGTGGCATCTGCGGACTGGAGGAGCGGTTGCACTCGTTAACCAAGGGGTCATGGTTGACGGTATATAAAGGGGAAGTAGTGATGTGATCTGTTCCTTGCTATGGTTATACTGAAACCGGAAGAACCAGTATTCTTGTTATAGAGAACCGTGAGTGTTTTATTTGTTTTGTCTGTCTGTCTAAAAATTCTGTTATATTTCATTGTTCACCAGACTGGACGGCTAACACAATCCAGAGCTGTCGCCCACAGACAGCAGTAAACCCGGACAACACTGCACTAGTTGTTCACCATTGTTGCACGTAATAAATTGTACTTCACCACAAGCACTACAGCAGTCACTTTGGACTTGTGACCGTGTTTGTGTCTAATTGTCTTTGGTACTGTGCTTATTATTTGCAGGGCTGCAACCTTTTATTATTACTGTGCAATACACATAGCTGTGCATTGCAAGATCTTTATTATTTGCTGCCTGGTCATCAGACCCTTGGATTATAAAATAAAACAAACCATTTCACCCATACTTTGTTGTCTGTTTTCACTGGATTACTGCACCTGCATTTCACCTCCTCTACACTTCCTCAAACGACCCAGGTATGTGGCCATTATTATTATTATTATTACATTGTTGTTGTTAAGCATACATAATCACTATTATTATTATTATTATTATTATTATCCGTGTTATTATGCGCAAGTCACCACTTATGCATCAGATCATGGGTGAGTGTCTAAGCCGTCTCTAACTTCATTTACTTATGAATAATTATACACAGAACAAGGTCGTGTGCCATGGCAAGACGCAAGACTTTTATTTAGTTTTTCCTTTTAAAACAGTCCGGTGAACAGATATGGATCATAATCTTTAAAACTATGAGCTTGGTAATGTTGGGATGTGTCCCATAGAATATAAACATGTTGCTGGCTTTGTTTTACAACGTATTGAATAGTAGGACCTCGATAATATTTTTGCTTGTTTGGTGAATATCTTTATGCATATGTTCCCTTTATGCGTATGTAAAGACATTCTTCTTGTCACAGATTTGTGCCACAGAACAATTTAGTGAACAAAGCGTTATTTATTATAAAAGCAAACAAACAAATAAAAAAAGCCATAGCTTAAAATTAGGTCACATGTTCAAGTTGTGTGAATGCGGGACCTTTTTTGTGTCATTTTTAAAAGCCAGCAAAAGTGCACATTTTCATTTAAATGCTGGATATATAGACTGCATGTATGCTATTTTTGCTTATTAATAAACCTATTTTTATGCATCTTGCATAATCGGACCACCTGCAAGCCACGACTACTGGTACTACATAAAATGATTAACTTGTTTTCAGGCGTGACGTGTTTTGAGGCGTGTGTTTGACGTGTTTCAAGGGTGTTAACCTTGTTTCTGATTGGTCAGTTTCATTCGAGGCGTGCACGAAAAAAATTAGCTGTATGTAATGGAACATATGATGAATGTTTACAGTATATACACTGCGTGTACAAAACATTAGGAACACCTGCTCTTTCCATGAAATAGACTGACAAGGTGAATCCAGGTGAAAGCTATGATCCCTTATTGATGTAACCTGTTAAATCCACTTCAATCAGTGTAGATGAAGGGGAGACAGGTTAAAGAAAGTTTTTTAAGCCTTGACACAATTGAGACATGGATTGTGTATGTGTGCCATTCAGTGGGTAAATGGGCAAGACAAAAGATTTACAGTAAGTGCCTTTGAACGGGGTATGGTAGTAGGTGCCAGGCACGCCGGTTTGAGTGTGTCAAGAACTGCAACGCTGCTGGGTTTTTCACGCTCAACAGTTTCCCGTGTGTATTAAGGATGGTCCACCACCCAAAGGACATCCAGCCAACGGCAGGCCAGTGGTCAAAAACGGCTCATTGATGAAAGAGGCCAAAGGAGGCTGACACGAATTGTGCAGAGCAACAGGCGAGCTACAGTTAGTCAACTGACAGTCCAATACAACATTGGTGCCGAAAGACCCATAAAAGAATGCACAACTCGTCGTACCTTGACACGAATGGGGTATGGCAAAAACATTGCCTGGTCTGATGAATCCCGGTTCCTGCTGTTTCATGCTGATGGGAGGACTAGGGTATGGAGAAAACCACGAGTACATGCATCCATCATGCTGCGTGTCAACATTGCAGGCTGGTGGTGGTGGTGTGATGGTGTGGGGGGTGTTTTCATTGCACACATTGGGCCCCTTGATAAAAGTGAAGCAACGTTTGAATGCCACAGGATATCTGAACATCATTGCCAATCAGGTGCATCCCTTCATGGCAGCAGTGTATCCATCTGCTAATGGATTTTTTCAGCAGGATAATGCCCCATGCCACAAGGCTAGGACTGTCCAGGAATGGTTCCACGAACATGACAGTGAATTCAGCTTACTGCAGTGGCCTGCCCAGTCACCAGATCTCAATCCAATTGAGCATCTGTGGGATGAGATGGAACGAGCTATTCGGAGTAGAGATCCACTACCAGCCAACTTGACACAACTGTGGGAAGCTTGGAGTCAACATGGGCCAGCATCCCTGTGGAACGCTTTCGACACCTTGTAGAGTCCATGCCCTGACGAATTGAGGCTGTTCTGAGGGCAAAAGGGGGTGCAACTCAATATTAGGAAGGTGTTCCTAATGTTTTGTACACTCAGTGTATAAATCATTTGGAAATGTATAATTCAAATAGGTTTACTGTATTTAAACCAAGCTGAACCTATATATTTTCTTAACATGGAAAAAAAAACTAGAAGAGTGTTTACAGGGCAAATCCTGTCAGTGTGCACTTAGCTTGTCCCGGGCCGCTGCATTCAAGCATTAAATTGTAGCTGTTGACATAATGTAACTGTAATATACTGACATGACCAGACTAAGAATTCCCAAGCCCTATCATCTTGACCCTCAAAAGGACTACAGATATATTTCTATCCCATTTCCAAAATATAAGGCTTGCAATTGACAATGGAGGTAAACTGCTGCTACTAGTCAAATAAATGACATACTCTATGCTTTTTTAAGTACAGCACTTGTGATAGACCTTTACCCCCATTGCTCATAAACACATGGTAACAGAAGTTACCGGAAACTCAAACAAGTGCCTATTGAAAATAGTGCATTTAGAATTGGTTTCAATCTATTACAATCATTTGCACTGCAATTTTGCTATACATTGTATGCAATTGTAATACTTCTAACATCAAATGTTTTTTAGTCAGGCCAGTCGTTGTCATCCTGGATCCTTAATGTCTTTGACACAGTGCTCCCTAACTTCTTAGTTTGCAGTCTAGGATAGACACTCACAGTTGTCTGACACACTCATACATTTTTGCTTCTTCCGCTAACTGCTCTAGTTCTTGCACGATGTGTCTACTGTGTCTAACAGAGATTTAGTTTCCTTCATGTCCTCTTTCCTGATTGTTCTTTTGGCAAAACCAAATTGGCTGTTTTTAGTAATCACATGCTTGTATTTTAAAGATATTTTATTGCAAGATTTCTTAACAATTGAATGTGATACTTCCCACTGAATATATATATATATATATAATGCTATAGAATATTATAGTATGTACTGTAGTATCTTATATACTATAGTATATAGTACTTTCCTGACCCTATGAGCCTATGCCACCATTTTTATATGGCCAAGAGCCGCAATACACATACGTGAAATGTTTGTGAGCAAGACATTTTAAATACTAGCATTGTTTTACATTTTTTTATATTCTCTCCAGCATTAAAACAAGATCTTGCAGTAGTTATTTCTTGATGGCAGCAAAATACACATGAACTTTGCAGAGCTTTACACAGTTTCTGTGTACTTTTTATTTTACTGTAGATCTACAGTTCATTAAACCTTAAATGTAACACTGGTGTTTTTCCATTACAGTTGGCGCCCACCTTTCAGGATACTTATAATCAGGTTTTCTGCTTAAATGGGACATAACTCTGGGAGATGATTCTTCCTAATGCTAGTTATGTTGTTTAATTGGGATACAGCATTTTCAAATGATGAAAGGAGATCACTTTTCAGAGCAAGACAGGTTCGTGTAACACAGTGCAATGCGCACGTGATTATGCTGTGACTTACGTAAATTGCGTAAACCACGCTGAACTCTTGAAGGAGTTGGAGGGAGTCTACTGTGGTTTCTCAGGCTGCTGTGGCAAAGAAAGTCTCACCCTTTGATAAGATGTGATTTCCTCATTTAATTTAATTTAGAAATAAAAAACAGCAATTCATTTTGTGTAGGAATGTTTCTTTTCATTTTCAACTTCTCTCTTGCACATGATGTAAATTATTTAATTTAAGTGTGACTAAGGACTTCTCAAAAGCCTCTTGTTTAATTGAGACAGCCACTTATTCGGGAAATTTGTATCTCCTGAGTCGTCCCGATAGAGCGGCCCCAACTGTATTTCTGTTTGTAATGTATGTATTACGTACTTTAAATAAAATATATTCAGAGATTATAAAGCACAATACATCTGCCTTGATTTCACCAAAAACACCACATAAAAGACACATTTTTGTAAGGATTCTTTTTGATAAGCTCTTCCCTTGAAGATCTGAATGTTTGGTTTTCATGACTGCTCCCTGTTTATTAAATACTTTTCAGAGCTTTGTGGATGACCCATGCACTGTATTTTGAAAGGGATTACAGTACCTGCTCATGACGAGATGTAAAATACGTAAAAATAATATTAATTTTAGACCTGCAATACAACATTTAAACATGCATTATCTAGTCTAGCGCCCGCTTCTTTATTGAACCAAGAAAGGAGTATCTGCTGACTGCTGAGTCATGCTTTTAAAAAGGCTAGTTTGTTTCTCCTCAAGTCAGATCCAGGAAGATATTCAGATGAAAACTTGTGATTTGTTTCATAGACGTTTGAGGTTGCTCGTCTAGTGTGTAAGCGATATGTTGCAGTTCTTTCTCCCATTCTGGCTTAAAGCCTCACACATTACTTGTGAAGTGTTTACTCAATGCCACATGTCTGCACAAAATGAACGAGCACTTCATTTAAAATGATCAAACTGACTTTCAACCACACACCCGGCTTTCACTCGAGGTGATCGAAATACGTATCCGCAAGCGCGCAGTGTCAAAGGTCATCAAGTGACGAAATGTCCTTGCAGTGAACATGCAGGCTGAAATAAACAGAAGAGAAAAAAGGGGAGAGAAGAAAGAATAATAAATATGAATGAATAAGATGAACAAAAATAATAAACCCGTATTTATTTTAAGTTTTTCTCTTTTTTATTTTCACTTTTGTTTATTATTCTTTCTTCAGTTCATTTGAGCTGCAAAGTGTGCGTCACCCAGCATTTCACCGGGAGACGCACTTGAACTGCCTGTGGCTCGCTCTGCTATAGTATATATCATAGTTATTTTTTGTGGTGTGCACTACAGTATTTGTAGTGTACTGCAGTATGTACTAGAGTATTTATTGTAAATACTATAGTACCTTGTAGCATACTATAGTTGGAACTATTTGTACCATGTACTGAACAATATGCACTATTAATTTGTGTGTAACGTGCAAAATTGTGTACAAAGTGTGCTGGATATTTAGTAAACACGATTTTGTTATATTTCATGAATTATCTTCCAAGATATTCTCAGACTAGAACTGAAAAAAAATATCCAATATCCAACCACCTTCCAACAAATCAATTTCACTGCACTCCATATTATAAGACAGTGGGACATTGCTACTTTAATTCTGCTGTTTTAAATATGGGTAATTATTATTTAGTAGGCCTTTTTATGATCAATAAAGCAATGTTAAGGAAAGACATCTGCAGGGTTTGCATCTGTTATTATACATATTTTTTCAGACATCTGTACCATTGGCTGGTCCGTAGGTTTTGGTAAGAGCTGTGCTTTCGACTCTTTGAGGTGTAAAGCTGTATCATTTATGCTCAAGAGGGCACTTCATTCTAATTATCCAGTGCACTTAGGTGTTGCTGCTTTGCCCCCAATTCCATCTATCTGTTCCTGTCTTTAACTACCTCATAAAAACATCTTTGCACAGATGATGGATGACCACACATATAGCACACGAATATATTACTCTGAGGGTGTATGAGACTTCAGCCATTTCAAATCCTACTTCTGTGACAAAATCTGTAAACCATGCAAAAGTGGGTAAAGTGCTTTTTTTTTTCAAGCATCTCTTCCAGTTTAATAAGGAACTAATATATGTCCCCTCCAAGTATACGTGCTCGTGCAGTGTGCTTTCAAGGAGGATTTAGCTGGCAGATGCCAGGCCTGGTGTCTGCAGGCCTGCCCAATTATAAATTTGACATGGTGGATGCTGGTTGGAAATGTTAAGCTTCTGCATTTAATAGGGTCTGTGTATGGTTGACTAAAGGCTTGCAAGGCATTTCCGTTGGCATGCAGCATGTCTTTGTTGACTCCAGTGCCCCCTAATCTCTCTCAGACATTCCTTCAATTCTGCATGACACTGCTCAAACTGGTTGACACACTTTTGGTTTCTCAATATTGGGGGCTTATCTCGCTTAGCTTTTGCTGTATGGCACCCAGCTCATCCATAGGATGCTGGCAAGCTGTCATGAAATGCTTCAGCTTTGTGGGCCTCTGGTCAGTGAAGAAACATGAATCCAGTTGCCTAGAACTGCTATTGGACAAGCTTGAAATATGTTTTCAAACTCTTAACATTCAGCCTTGAGCTTCAACCTGATAAACTTGCATTGTATCCTTTGAGTTAGGCCATTTACCTGCTTAGTTGATCCTTCTTACTGGTAATTTAAATTGTTCTTCAGATGGTGAGCAACATCACAACAGGAGCCCATTTTTACCAATATTTATCAGCATTAGCCAAACAAGTTATAACAGGTCAGTAAAAGGGTACTTTTGGATCCACTTGTAGAATACAGACACAGGGGTTGCAGTTGAAACACTGATTAGGTGCTCAAGATTTATTTACAAATTCTTCAACTCCTTATTTGCAGTGACAGTGAGTTGTTGCTAGGGTACCAGGAATGGGAGCTCCTAGCACAATATACTTTCACACGGGTTAGAAAAAACACGAGTCAGACAAGCCATACAAGGGCAATGCTCTATCCTCCTACCAAGGAGTCCTGCAACTGGAACACTAATACTATAGCTGACTACATTTTAACCCTTTGTATAGTAAGATTACCTTCACTGACCCAAACCAGGCAAATGATTACGAGGGAAGTTTAAAGGCTGCTTGACTCCTACAAGCCTAGACAACCCACCACTGAATAACTGTCACTGGTTCCTATTTATATACAATCAATTATTCAATGTAATCTTCAATTATCTCTCTGCTGGCCTGTGTCAACAATCTATGCGAGACTCCAACAATCAAACTCTGCATTCCTGGCTTAGTTTGTCCACTATGGCCCCTACAGATAGCGCTCACAGCTGACTCCAAATTATCTGAGAGTCAATTTGGATTTTTCCCTTATCACACAATCACATTTTATCTTAGTAAACAAGATTACTAACAAGTTAACAATCATCAACAAAAAACATTAACTAAAACTTTTTTTTGTTAATGGTTTGTTGATATATAGAAACCTATTTATGAATAAGAAAAGACAGCTAAAACTGTTCAGCATACTGTACAGCTTATTCCTACTTCGGGATAGAAACCAGATGTTTAGCAAAGGCGATCAGTTTTTATTTTCTTACACCGTTCTATTTGTTAATATATATTAACACAAAATGAACAGATAGACATCACTTTTGAGAATTTGGGGGTCTACAGCCATAGCCAAAAGTTTTGCATTACCTAGAATTTTAGGATTGAGACATGATTAACAAAAAAAACTATATGAACATAATTTATATATTTAATTTAACATCATATAATCAAATAAACTACAAAATGATATCGCCAAAGTCTACCGGAAGCCATAATAATAGTAGAGTATTTCAAGTTTTGAAATGTCACATTTTTTAATTTTTGGAAGTAATTGTAAGTTGCCCTGGATAAAGGCGTCTGCTAAGAAATAAATAAATAAATAAATAAATAAATAAATAAATAATATGGAAAACTGCAAAACGTTATTAATTCAATATGTTAATGCAACATTATTCAGCAGGCTTCATTCGACTTTATGAAGCAAAATGAGTCAATTCTATAGGGTGATGTAAAACTTTTGGCCATAGATATATTTTAATGATCTAAACAGTGGCTCTTTATTATTATTATTATTATTATTATTATTATTATTATTATTATTATTATTACACCGTGTAACAATTTTTTTTTTTTTTTGGTTCCTGGGTAGTAAGTGTTATTTCCTAATTGCTTATGCCTCAAAAGTATAGAAAATGGCTATTATTCCCCACAAACTGCTTTTGTAACCAGGACAGTGACATTTTGAAATTTACCTATTTTCCAGAACATTCCAGATAGATTCAGTGCTAAGTAAACTTGGAGTAACTTCTAGAACTTTCTAGAACTTTCCAGTAATATAAATAGTAGTATAAATACAGGGGCCTTAAGCCCACCAGTTCAGTTTAGTTCCAGCTGCCTAAGTGGATACATATCTGCATTTTTCTGAGATGGCATCAAGGTCATAGGAGACTTAAAAATGGTGGCATTCCTGATGGGTCTCCAAGGCGGTTTTACCAAGTTTCCCTGCTATCTTTGCCTTTGGGACAGCAGGGACACCAAGGCGCACTACCACAGACGGGACTGGCCACAGCGGACCGAGTTCTCTGTGGGGAGGAACAACGTCAAGTGGGAGCCACTGGTGGACCCCCGGAAGGTGCTGATGCCACCACTGCACATCAAATTGGGCCTTATGAAACAATTTGTCAGAGCTCTAGATAAGGAGTCGGCAGCCTTCAAGTACCTTCAAGACTTCTTCGTCGGACCACAGATAAAAAAGATCCTGGAGTGCAATGAATTCCCCAAGAAGCTCACTAGTAAGGAGAAAGCGGCTTGGAACAGCTTTGTCGCAGTGGTTCGGGGCTTCCTGGGCAATCACAAGGCCGAAAACTATGTGGAGCTGGTTGAGACTCTGGTGAAGAACTACGGCACAATGGGCTGTAGGATGTCCCTCAAAGTCCATATCCTTGATGCTCATCTTGATAAATTCAAGGAGAACATGGGAGCGTACTCGGAGGAGCAAGGCGAGCGCTTCCACCAGGATATACTGGACTTTGAACGCCGCTACCAAGGACAGTATAACAAGAACATGATGGGAGACTACATTTGGGGGCTGACTCGTGAAAGTGATTTACAGTACAATCGTAAATCTCGAAAAACTACTCACTTCTAAATCTTTTGTAGTCATTTTTGTATTACTTTAGTATAAATACATGTTAATTTGGATTCATATGTTGTTTTTTTCTGACTTTATGTGAACAAAAAGACACAAATTCGCCCGTTTTCTCATTGGAAATAGGTAAATTTCAAAATATCACTGTCCTGGTCACAAAAGCAAAGTTTGTGGGGAATAATAGCCATTTTCTATACTTCTGAGGCATAAGCAATTAGGAAATAACACTTACTACCCAGGAACACAAATTGTGTTACATAGTGTTATTATTATTATTATTTATTTCTTAGCAGACGCCCTTATCCAGGGCGACTTACAATTGTTACAAGATATCACATTATTTTTACATACAATTACATTATTTTTTACACATTATTTTTACATACAATTACCCATTTATACAGTTGGGTTTTTACTGGAGCAAGTACCTTGCTCAAGGGTACAGCAGCAGTCTCCCCCACCTGGGATTGAACCTGGTCTTTAACGCTATATTAAACCAGCAGGGGTTTCCCCCCAGTAGTGATTCATAGACTCACTGATTAACATTACTAGAAAGAATAAAAATATAGTGAAACAAGGTTTGCGACCCATATATGTGTTTTGTACAGCCTTTTAACAGAGGCACCTGCCAACCGAACGCATTCTATAACACCTCAATTAAATTTGCTGTTTCCCCCATCATGATATGAACTGACTTGCAGTACAGAAGAGACAAAGATTGTATACATTACAGAATTGATGGCAGCAATGATATTTGCATAATAAATTAATCAGTCTTTTGAGGCAAAGCCCATAAACACATTGCAGAGGTTTCCAATTGTTTGTCTAATCAACGTTTAAAGAGTTGTTTCCATGAAAACTGAACAAATTCAAGGTACATTCTTAATGTAAACTTAATGAAAACTTTCCTTTTGATAACTTTCTTAGTGTAAGTTACCAAGCATCATCAGTTCTTAAGTATAATAAAAATGGATTGTCTGTTCTGAAATATTTATTATGCCTTATTTCTATTGTACGCATGGTCTATGAATAGATAAGTGCTTCATCAGTTTATGTAAGAGATCATTTCTGTTTCGTGTATTCAATATTTAGTAAAAAAAAAAAAAAAAAACCCTTGTAAATTACCACTTAGCCATTAGAGCAAAAAAAGGACAATTTATCAAACTGATAAACCAGAGGTTTATGGATCACCTCCTGTATTGCTGTTTTTATAAGAAAGTTTCCTACATTTTGCAATCTTAAATAATTAAAAATGTGAATTCCCAAACCATGAAAAATTCATCTTAGCGTTATGTATTATTAATCAATTTAATTTGAAGCATTCTGGAAGATTCATCTTTCAAAGATTTTGCTTGAAGATAATAAGACCAGACAGAGATGGTTAGTTTTGCAACTACCTAATCTGGGGCTCCATCTCTGATTAAAAAGTAAGCCCTACAGTGTAAATTATATACTATCAATATACTACAAATCCAGTTTATGTAAATTAACTGAGGAAGGTTGTATTGGAAAATGTTTAATACAGGAATTTAATACATAAGGAATTTAAGATGTTCATAAGACTAAAGTCCTATTTTCAATGATTTGATGCGTGTTCTGTAGTAATCAGAAAACCAGTGTTTAACTGGTACAATCCCCAGCATTCAGTCTTCATGTCTTGCAGTAACTATAGGAGGCTGTGTGGTCCAGTGGTTAAAGAAAAGGGCTTGTAACCAGGAGGTCCCTGGTTCAAATCCCACCTCAGCCACTGACTGTGTGACCCTGAGCAAGTCACTTAACCTCCTTGTGCTCCGTCTTTTGGGTGAGACGTAATTGTAAGTGAGACGTAATTTCCAATCTGTGATCCAAGCCTCCACTAACAACCCACATAAACTATTCTCTACCTTCTCCTCCCTCCTAAACCCTCCCTCCTCCCTCCTCTATCTCCTCTGATGACTTTGCCTCTCTTCTCTTCTAAAATCTCAGATATCCGCAAACTCTTTAACACCTCTCCCTCCCCTGCACCCCCTCCTGCTCCAACCCCTACACCCACTGCATCCCCTACTAACTCATCCTCCTTCTCCACCTTCTCTCCCCTCTCAGACTCTGACCTCTCCTCCCTGCTCCAGGGTCACAAACCCACCACGTGTGCCCTGGACCCCCTCCACACTCACCTCTTTCAAGCTGCTGCTCCTGCTCTACTTCCCTTCATCTCCTCCCTTCTCAACACCTCTCTCCTTTCTAGTCTCTTTCCCTCTGCCTTCAAACAAGCCTCTATCACTCCCCTCCTCAAAAAACCGACCCCATTCGACCCCACCTCCCTCCAGAGCTACCGTCCTGTCTCCCTCCTACCCTTCCTCTCCAAAACCCTCGAGCGGGCTGTACACCGCCAGCTCTCTGCTTTCCTGTCCAACCACTCTCTGCTCGACCCTCTCCAATCTTACTTCCACTCTGCTCACTCCACTGAAACCACCCTCCTGTCTGTCACCAACTCACTAAACTCTGCCCGAGCTGCCTCTCTCTCCTCTGTCCTAATTCTCCTCGACCTCTCTGCTGCCTTTGACACTGTTGATCACTCTATTCTACTATCCTCTCTCGCTGACCTGTTGAATCTCTGGCACTGCTCTGGCCTGGTTCTCCTCCTACCTCTCCAACCGCACTTACCAGGTAACCTGGTGTGGAGCAACCTCCACACCTCGCCCTCTTTCAACAGGAGTCCCCCAAGGGTCAGTCTTGGGTCCTCTCCTGTTCTCTCTCTACACCCACTCCCTGTGCCCCCTCATCGCATCCTATGGTTTCTCATACCATTTCTATGCTGATGATGCTCAGATTTTCCTCTCCTTCCCCACCTCTGACTCCACTATCCCCTCCCGTATCTCTAACTGTCTGTCTGCTATCTCCTCCTGGATGCACTCGCATCACCTCAAACTCAACCCCTCTAAATCTGACCTCCCTTTCTTTCCCTCCTCCCCCTCCTCTGATCTCTCTATCTCTGTTCCTCTGGAATCTACCACACTCTCTCCCTCCTCCTCAGCTAAGAACCTTGGAGTCACCCTGGACCCCTGCCTCTCTTATTCCCAGCACATCTCCACTCTGGCACGCACTTGCCGATTCTTCCTGAGCAACATCCAAAGAATCTGACCCTTCCTCGCCAACTATGCCACACAGCTCCTGGTCCAGGCCTTGATACTCTCCCGCCTAGACTACTGCAACTCCCTCCTGGCTGGCCTGCCTGCGTCCGCCACCCGTCTGCTCCAGCTCATCCAGAACTCCGCTGCTCGCTTTGTGTTCTCTCTGCCTCGCTTCTCCCACGCAACTCCACTGCTCCGCTCACTCCACCGGCTCCCGATCACCGCTCGCATCCAGTTCAAGACTCTTGTACTAGCCTACAGATGCCTTGACCAGACTGCACCCAGCTACCTCCAGACCCTCATCTCTCCCTACACCCCCACTCGACCTCGCCGATCCTCCTGCACTAGAAGACTGGCTCTACCTCCTTTGCGCTCCCCTGCCTCCACAGCCCGCTCCTTCTCCACCCTCACCCCGCAGTGGTGGAATGACCTTCCTACAGATGTCAGGACTGCCCAGTCCCTGACCCCCTTCCGGCACCTCCTCAAGACTCACCTCTTCAGACACCACCTGTAGAACTCCTCTGTTTTTCCCCCTGGACACTTATCACTCTTCCTTAAATGTGCATTACTTGATCTTATCTGCCCCATATTTTACTGCATTTAATCCTGTACTTTAGATTAATGTAATCTGTCAAGTGTTAATCTGTAGTATTTTGTATTTAATTATATCCTGATGCAACTATCACTGACACTGTTATCTACTCCATTATTGAATCGTATTTTGTCATACTTGTACTTGCTAGAACCAAAGTCATTGTATTTATCTTGCTTTTAATTGTATTATTACTTGTACTGTGATTCTTGAAATGTATTTTATGACTGTAAGTCGCCCTGGATAAGGGCGTCTGCTAAGAAATAAATAATAATAATAATAAGAAGTGTCTCTGCAGCTGAAGCATAGTTCACACACCCTAGTCAATGTAAGTCGCCTTGGATAAAGGCGTCTGCTAAATAAACAAATAATAATATTAATAATTCCAGAGAAGTGGTGTGTTTGGTTGACTGGTCAGTTTGTAAGTGTGGTGTTGGTAACTGAGATTCTTTTGTACAGTGAAATCCCTGATTTATGTGACATTTTCTGCAGAGGCAGATATATTTTTAGGGTAGGCCTGTGAGGTCCAGAGACCCAACAGTAAATTGCTGATACCCCACAAAAAAAAGAGCTTTGTATGCTCAATACAGTACAGCGGTTCTGAAAATTTGTATCAGTTGTCTGGTTAATTATGAGGTTTGTCATATGTTTTCTACACTTATAGTATATACATGGTCTAGTGCACTATATAAAAAGGCCCTTCAAAGGAAATTAAATTAAGAAAGGGGAACTAAGGAGCACAGTCCCACAAGATTTAAAATGCTAAGATGACTTGATTCACAGCTTTTAAGCTCCTGTAGGACCCAGAGGAAAATCATGTTGTGAAATATTATGCATAACTTTTTTTTCATATATCTATACAACACTGGACCTAAACTATATTGGTATGCACACCCTGGTAAATAAACTTGGAATAAAGCATGAAAAATAAAATACCAAGTTATTACAGAGAGACACATACCATGTTAAAGATATAAGCAGTTTTAATGTAAATTCTTGTTGACAACAAAAAAATGGTAAATTGATGTTGCTAAATATACCACACTATAAGTAAAAAATTACCTAAATAATTTATTGTGTATCTCTGGCCTAATAAATATTAATGGTATACTCCCATACTGTAGTATTTACTGTCCAGCAGTGTCAGTCTAAATATATCATGTCCATTATTATAAAAATGGAAATATTATATATATATATATATATATATATATATATGAAGAAGGCAGGGATTAATCACTTTTCACTATGGGGTTGCTTACACAGTATGCCAAAGAGGGTTGTGCTTGTTGGTGGAAATATTACAGTATGAAATACAAGTTTTATGATACAATTGGTTTAGAACTGTGTTGAGAATGATGATGTCTATTAATACTTTTTATATTTTTATATTTGTAGCCCCTCTGCCGTGGTCCAGCTCTCGGCTTGCATTCACAACATCGAGGCCTGGATGTCTGCCAGTTTTCTTCAGCTGAACATTAGCAAATCTGAACTCATAGTAGGATCTAAAACTCAACTAAAGAATCTAAATATAGCTGCCCTGAACCTTGTAAACTGTCTGCTGCTGCTTTCCCACACAGTGCGAAGCCTTGGTGTACTTCTTGACAGCAACCAACTCCTCTGTAGTCAAATCTTCCTTCTACCATCTTCGAAACATCTCCAAAGTCCGCCCCTACCTTTCCCTCCCAGATGCGTACTTTGTCATGCATTTGTCTCCTCTCGACTCTACTACTGCAACTCTATATGGTGATCTCCCGGCACGCACCATAAACCGACTGCAGCTGGTTCAGGAGGCCGCTACCAGGATCCTTACCAGATGTAAAAAACGTGATCAATCACCCCCCGTCTTGCCCAGCTGCACTGGCTACCTGTAAAGTTCAGAATTATTTTCAAAACTCTCCTTCTCACCTACAATGCCCTTCATCACATAGGTTCCAAGTACCTCCTCAACCTGCTGACCCGCTATGTCCCTGCCTGCAGGCTGAGGTCTTCCGACTGGACTGCTTGTTATTCCCAAGCATAAGTGCACCACACTTTGAGAACGCTCATTTAGCTCCATGGCTCCGACTCTTTTGAACTCTCTCCCAGCTTTGGTGCGTGATGCTCTCACAGTCGCTCGCTTAAAATCAACTATCAAGACCCACCTGTTCTCTCTTGCTTTCCATGCTCTTTAAGCCTAATATCTACAATTAGCTGCTGTGTTTCTTCTACAATTTCATGTATTTTGTTACTATCATGTATTATGCACTTTCCACTGTATTTAATGTACTATTTCATGTATTATGCTACATCATGTATTATGCCTTTTCCACTGTATTTAATGTATTATGCATTTTTCTTTGTTGGTGTTACTGCATCTTGTAAAGCGCTTTGTGATGGTGGTCCACTATACTATTGATTGATATAATTTACTAAATGTATGCTCTTTGCATTTCAGAGGAATTATCAGGTTAAATATCTGACTTGATTTGCATCACAGTTATGTAATCCAATTAAGTTAATCACAGTATTAGGGTGTCTTAACAATTGTAACCTACTTATACTGTTACAATTATTAGGGGAAACTGTATAAATACGAATAGTAAAAATGTTGTACTGATTTTGTCAAAATGTTTGGTTGTTAAAAACAAAACCTCAGCACGGATATGATAACAACCCCCAGCTCTCTGCATTATGGCTGCCATGAGGACAAACGCTACTTAAAGAGGAAGTAGCGGGGTTCCAGAAATATATAGTGTTATACGTCCCCATGTGTTGCTACAACTGTTTAAGTTGTCAGTCTTTTCATTGTTAACATCCTGACAACTTTTTACACTTATAACTTTAAAATCTGTTCAAAATGTCTGCTCTGGTGCACTAGGGTTTGAGATCTGTCCACTAACTCACTGCAGTAAGAGAGATAAAAAAAGAACATAAGAAAAAAGAACATAACAAGTGCTCTGGCTTTTCTGTTCTGTACCACATCATGGGTCGTTATTGCTGTGTTGCCTGTTTGACAATGTGGGCAATAATCCTTACACTATCAGTGTACTAGAGTGGACATTTTGAAAAGAGCTTTGAAACAGACTTTAAAGTTTTAAGTGTAAAAAGTTGTCAGGATTTTAACAATGAAATGAAAAAATACAGGCACGTTATTTAAACAATTGTAGCAACTAGGGTTGCCAGGTGTCCGGTTGTCGACTGGAAAGTCTGGTTGTAAGGGTGTCTGTACAGTCTCCGGTCAGAAGCATAGACCGGACATCAAAAGTGTCAAAAATGTGGGTCTCCTGAGTGGTGCATCCAGTAAAAGCACTCACTAGACTGCAGGATGCGCTCTATAGCCTGGACGTCGCCGGTTCGAGTCCAGGCTATTCCACAGCCGACCGTGGACGGGAGCTCCCAGGGGGCGGCGCTCAATTGGCCGAGCGTCGTCTGGGGGGAGGGAGGGTTAGGTCGGCCAGGGTGTCCTCGGCTCACCGCGCACCAGCGACCCCTGTAGTCTGGCCGGGCGCCTGCGGGCTTGCCTGTAAGCTGCCCAGAGCTGCGTTGTCCTCCGACACTGTCGTTCTGAGGCGGCTGCACGGTGAGTCTGCAGAGTGTAAAGAAGCGGGCGGCTGACAGCACACGCTTCGGAGGACAGCGTGTGTTCATCTTTGCCCCTCCCGAGTCAGCGCAGGGGTGGTAGCAGTGAGCTGAGCCTAAAAATAATTGGGCATTTCAAGTTGGGGAGAAAATAATAATAAAAAAAACTAATTGGCAACGACTAAATAAAAAAAAAAAAAAAAGTGTAAAAAAGGTTCGACCTTCTGTTTAGCGTCCTGTGAAAAATACAGCTTAAAAGTAGCAGTAATATAACTGTCAAAACAATATATTTGATTTATTTTTAATCTTTGAACAACTTTCTAGTGTGCAACCACAAGCAGTGGAGCAACTGGCTTTTAAAGAGTTAAGTGCCTAGCAAGCAGGTGCGTACAAACAACTTTCAGCGTTTAATGACATAGTTAGCGTGCTTTCTCTGGCTGCAATCTAGTGCAAGGTGAAATGGCGGAACCCCAAATGAAGAAGGCAAGTGGTTGCAACTCCCAGAATTGGCTTACAAAGGCAACTGAAGACTCAGCATATTGTTCAATTTGAATTACTTTTAACATATGGAGTTAAACACCACCACAGTTACCGTTCTCAAGATTGTGGAAATAAGCTGTACGGCTCCATTTTCACCGATTCCAAGATACAGGAACCTGCACGTCTATCATAGACTTTTTTGAGTATGCAGATTAAACATCAGTGGGAATCGCAAACAACTTAAGAAGTTGTCTTCAAAATGCCGATCTGATGTGTAATAAAATTGTGGCAAATGGAGCAGACAACGTGTCTGTCAATTTCGGAAAACAAGTCTGTTTTCGTGCACCTAAAACGAATGTTGGATTTGCCAAACCTTGTGCCAGGGCATTGCAGTGCTCACATAGTACACAATACAGCAAAACATGGCTTGAAAATGCTCTTGTGTGATGTAGAGAACTTGGTCATCAAGGTTTTCAGTGAATTCTCGTCCAGTGCAAAGAATATTATTGTATTTAAAGAGTTCTTTGACTTCATGGAGACAGAATATTCAGACATCTTACGCCATGTACCTACACGTTTTCTGACTCTTTTCATTGCCGTGGGCAGGCTACTGAAGAATTGGCCTGCACTCAAATCTTACTTTGTTAGCAAAGGAGAGGAAAATGTGAACTACGCAATATGGACCTTTATTTCTGAGCAAAAGGACGCAGTGTCCGACGATGACAATATTACGATTCCAGAGCTGTACATCTACATTTTGAGCCAATTTAACAATACCATAAAGGTTCTTGAAAGTGATTACATTCAGGTAACTGAACTGAATGCTACATTCAACAAGCTGAGAAGAGAGATTCAGAATTGACAAGAGAAAGGCTTCTATGGGTACAAGGTGACACAGTTCTTGAAAAACCTACCTATTAACGAGCAGAATACATTTGTTGGAGATGCCCAATGGGCTTACACACGCATCATACAGTATCTAGAAAAGTGGTTCGATTTCAGCGAAAACACTTTTTACAAGTTGTGTGCATTACTCAATCTGGACAGACCTCTTGAGCTGGACAAACTATGTACTTTGACTACCAACTTGGACATTCAAGAGGACGGAGATTAACTACTTACAAAAATGTGTACATTAAATGATGTGCAACTGGCCCTATTTTTTGCCTTATTATTATTATTATTATTATTATTATTATTATTATTATTATTATTATTAAGTCATTTAGCTGATGCCTTTATCCAGGGCAACTTACAGGATTATTCTATCATTAAAATACTATGTTACATGTATAACATTACACAATCTATATAACACATTTTAAATTAACAAAATACACAGTAATATACAACACAGAATAATATGCAACACCTAAAGTACAGAATAAATAAATATACATAGGCTAAACTACTTCTTGCTTCTATTGAAATCTTTACTTGGGTCCTTCTTAGACATAGAAAACATAAAGTACTGATTAGAGGAGAAACCTCAAAATGGAGCAAGGTAACCAGTGGTGTATCACAGGGATCAGTATTAGGTCCTCTGCTATTCCTAATCTACATTAATGATTTAGATTCTGGCATAGTAAGCAAACTTGTTAAAATTGCAGATGACACAAAAATAGGAGGAGTGGCAAACACTGTTGCAGCAGCAAGGGTCATTCAAAATGATTTAGGCAGCATTCAGAACTGGGTAGACACATGTCAAATGACATTTAATAGAGAAAAGTGTAAGGTACTGCACGCAGGCAATAAAAATGTGCATTATAAATATCATATGGGAGATACTGAAATTGAAGAAGGAATCTATGAAAAAGACCTAGGAATTTATGTTGACTCAGGAATGTCTTCATCTAGACAATGTGGGAAAGCTATAAAAAAGGCCAACAAGATGCTCGGATATATTGTGAGAAGTGTTGAATTTAAATCAAGGGAAGTGATGTTAAAACTTTACAATGCGTTAGTAAGACCTCATCTAGAATATTGTGTTCAGTTCTGGTCACCTCGTTACAAAAAGGATATTGCTGCTCTAGAAAGAGTGCAAAGAAGAGCGACCAGAATTATCCCGCGTTTAAAAGGCATGTCGTATGCAGACAGGCTAAAAGAATTGAATCTATTCAGTCTTGAACAAAGAAGACTACGCGGTGATCTGATTCAAGCATTCAAAATTCTAAAAGGTATTGACAATGTCGATCCAGGGGACTTTTTTTACCTGAAAAAAGAAACAAGGACCAGGGGTCACAAATGGAGATTAGATAAAGAGGCATTCAGAACAGAAAATAGGAGGAACTTTTTTACACAGAGAATTGTGAGGGTCTGGAACCAACTCCCCAGTAATGTTGTTGAAGCTGACACCCTGGGATCCGTCAAGAAGCTGCTTGATGAGATTCTGGGATCAATAAGCTACTAACAACCAAACGAGCAAGATGGGCTGAATGGCCTCCTCTCGTTTGTAAACTTTCTTATGTTCTTATGTTCTTATACAAAACCATTCAGACTTTGGTGCTGGGAATTTGCTCTGTAATTAATTTTTATATGCAATGTGTTCTGTGTACTGTAATCAAATGCACGCTTGTTGTAACCTTGAGTGAAACTGCGCGTCTGTGGAGTGTGTTACCATTGGCTGGTTTCCCGTGCTTTGTGATTGGAGCCCTGTGAGAGCTCATCTGCATGTGTCAGCGGCGCTGTATCTAAGGAAGCAGTTTTAACTCGCTACCTGCTGTCTCGTCTCTTCTTGTTCTCCCGCTGGGAACAGCGACTACACGCCGCTACTTTACAATGGCCTATATAGTCATCTTTTTTGTTCCGCAAATTCATTATTACCAACATAATACAATTCTATGGGTGATGTAAAAATATTGATGATAGCTGTAGTGTCTGTTTTTGAGAAACTGGAAAGTTGGCAACTCTACTAGCAACACATATTTTTTGAAACCCTGCTACTTACTCTAAGATTAATAACTTTTTTAATTACAGAGAATATTATTCAACCCCTCAACATCTATCAAAATCCCATTACTGCAAAGAAGATCACATCAAAACAGTTGAGATAGTAAGTAAAAATTGGACTGTTGGATTCAACAGATAATGTATTACTTTCTTTGAAGTGATGAATGGAGACCATTATCTCTGAATAATAGCAGTCAAGACAATGTATTGTAGTTTGCATAAAACAATATAACAAAATACAATTCTAAAATATAATCAATGTTTTAAAAGCACTAAGCAGACATGTATATATAATGAGATTTGCGCTACTGCTGTAGAATTAACATTTTGGATTAATTTTGTTCAGTTCTTATAGCTATTTTTCACTTGTAAATTGTTTTCCTGTCTCACATTTAAATGTTAGTCGCAATTGATTCCATCTGTTTCAACTTTATTTTGTTTTTTCTTGCAGTGATGACCAGAAATGTACAGCATTAACAAAGTACATAAGATAGATTTCTAATGTGTGTTTTAAACACCTTTTGTCAGTGGGTTTTTATACCCACAACATTTATTTCTAGGTTGCCCACTTTTATAACCTTTGTATTTAATAACATGTAACCAGACCTCTGTTTTGATGCACATGCGCCATGGCAAGTAATACATATTTATTTATTGATTGATTCATATTGTATCTGGTGGTCAACTCCGTCTTAAAGAACACTTTGGCTTAGAGAACCTGAGGGGTGTTCTCTTAGCTGGAGACGACTACAGAGGCAAGGAAGGCAGTGCCTCCTCAAAATTATATTTTAAAGTAAATATATTTTTATATTAAATATATTATATTATATATTTTATAACAATGTTGTCTATGAGCTTCTTAAACAGCATTTAAAAAAAAGAAATGTTGCCATTATGTTACAGATTAGTTTTTGCAAATGGCCTGCAAGTATACCAGATATTTGTATAGCCCACATTGGTTGGATCTAGTCTGGTTCATAGATAAAGATAGAAAGCTGGTGGATTCTTCTGACATTTCATGAATCATATTTTCATATTTAACAATCATCTTTTGATAGATTGTAAGTAAAACATTACCCTTTTAAATATATAATCATTTTATTGTTGTATTGTTATTTCATTATGGTCTACTTAGGTCTCTTGTTGTATGAGTGCTTGCGCTACTGAAATGTATCTGTGCTGGCCCTGCAGGCACAAAGTGAATGAAATACATGAAATTAAAATCTAAATAAGGGATATATAAATAATGGCAGATCTATACTGACATTGTTTGAATTATTTAAATAGGACTGGTGTTTTACAGATTTTTACAGACAGAAATACAGTAGAGACGTACATGAAACATTTACATGACAGTTGAGCTCTCTGCATTATCCTTATAAAAGTTTACCCCATTATTTTTGCAGTTTTACCATGGTTATACTATGAATTTACCATGTTTTCATCAGGACTGCCCAGTCCCTGACCACATTCCGGCGCCTCCTTAAGACTCACCTCTTCAAAGAGCACCTGTAGAACTCCTCTGTTTGTATCCTGGGACACTATCACCCTTCATGTAAATGTGCTTTATTTTGCTCTTATCAGCCCCTATTTTACTGCATTTAATCCTGTACTTCAGAATACTGTAATCTGCCAAGTTTTTAACCTGTAGTACTTTGTATTTAATCATATCCTGATGTAACTATCACTATTACCTGCTGTATTATTGAATTGTGGTTTGTCAAACTTGTACTTTACTTGAACAAAAGTTATTGTATTTCTTGCTCTTATTGTATTACTTGTGTTGTAACGCTTGAAATGTTTTTGCTTACGATTGTAAGTCGCCCTGGATAAGGGCGTCTGCTAAGAAATAAATAATAATAATAATAATAATGTTTTGTCATGTTTTTTAATATGCTTTACCATACCTTGCTGGTCTTTACAATGCTTAACCATGTTTTAACTGTGCTTTGCTTCAATTTATTATGCTTGTACTATGGTAAACTTTCATAAGGGTTACTGTCATCCAAATGGTAGAATGATACCACAGTGGTACAATTTGAATAGTATAGAATTACAGTAGTATACACGTGTAATCCATGGCAATAACATAGGCCCATATCAATTCTAATGTACAGTATCACAAAAATACCCCAAAATCCAATCTAAAAAAGAATGAAATTGACCAAAGGTTTGTTCATATTTGAAGAAATATCATATTTTCAAAACACTTTGATAATCTTCACATCTTTCTATGCTACAACAAATAGAAGCATTGCTTGAGCACTGGAGATGTCAGCATATGGAAGCCCTGCCTGTGTAATGTGTGGGGACTATTGGGTTGGCAGGGAGGGGGTTAAATTCCTCCCTGCCAGAACACACGTGGGGATGTGGCTGGGGCTGTAATTGAATAATTGATGATTAATTCAGTCACAGATGTATAAAAAGGGAAGAATCTGTTTGTTTCGGGTTGGTGTGTAGATGAGTGTAACCATTGGAGGTGTATACTGTGTTGGGAAGTTTGTAGTGAAGGCGAATGCCTAGCCTATAGTCATTTTGTGTTTCAACCTTTTATATTGGCTACTGCACCTGTCTGTTTGTTGCTGTGTTTTGTTTGTTGTTTTTGTTTAATTAAATGTGCCCAATAGCGCTTAAACTGCAGTTCTAGTGTCTTTCCCTGACAGAAACAAACCTTGCCAGTGACACTACCCTTTCACAGTGTTATAGAAGCAGAGGAAGTTTTGGATTGGCTGCTACAAGTAAACCCCCCTGAGTAGTTGACAATAATTAGTACCCAGAGGAGGAAGTCAGGCGACTGGGGAAGTCTCAGAGGAATGAAGTTCAGTAAAAGCTGTGAATCTTCTCTGAAAAAGTCTTGAGGACTAATATATTTCTTTGAAAAGATTTAAAGTTAAAAATAAAACCAAATATCTGTACCTACTGTGGTGGAGCAGAGGCTGTGCACGTGTGTGTGTGTGTGTGTGTGTGTTTTGTGGCTTGCAGCCATCTTGGTTCAGGTATAGAAGAACAGCCTGGGGACAAAAATGCCACCTTTGCACAGCGACAGTGTTAATAAGTTAATTGTGTAATTGAAAAGTGTGAAATGTCTTAATAGTTGAATTAGAAAAGTGTGGAATGTGGCCAATGGGTAATTGATTGATTGTCAATTAACCCCTGGCCACACCCTATAAAAGAAACCAAGGGATGTTTGTTTGGAGATGTGCAGTGTTCAGTGAAGGTGTTGACAAGTCTGAACAGAACAGTAAACACAGACAGACAGACAGAGCGCTGAGGCAGCTGTGCTTAGGTGCTGTGTTTATTTTAGATTGGTTGTTTGAAACTGTTGTTTGTTCCTGTGTTTTGTTTTGTAAATAATAAAACTGCAGTTTTTCCGTCTGGGTTTGCTGTTCTTGCTGCCAGCCACAGAAACACACACACACACACATGCAGAGCCACTGCTCTGCCACAATATAAATAAGCAGAATTTAAGCACAGCAGGTCGTCAGTTCTTTGGGTACTAAATGGTCCAGGAGCATAAACACTTCAATGGCGTCTGTCGTATAGAGAATATTACTTAACGTTTATAATCTGATTGTGTGTTTAAGGTTACTACATTGCTGACGCATGTTTTTTGTTCCTATACGATAACTAGCATGTGAAGACGGTGTAGTGTTTAATAAGTATCAGCACAGAACATGTGTCAATAGATTAGATCGATCTGCACATTTGGCGATTATGCTGGTACTAATTTGGCATGTACACTGTTTTAAGAAAGATTATACACTGCAACTGTGTTGTGTTGAGGGCTGTAGTAAAAAAAAAAAAAAAGACATTTGTTTGTTATGGTGTCAGTATGTGCAAGTCGGAAGGCCTGGTTTTGCTGACCAAAAAAACCCAACAGTTTTTTATAACATATGTTATAATTCTTGAAAAAATCCTTACGAATACATAATGCCCTGTCAAATACACGGGAGAATTAGAACGACATGACTAACCTGCATGTTTGTAGTTTGGATAAAGAAACCCTGCGGCTAGATTGTATTCTAGGGTTTGATGCTTACTGTACATCAGACATGGAGGGATATGAACCATATTCAAAAGAAAACGTTAGTGGAATTTTGGAGAAATGCAGAAGAAATATTTCCCAATTTAGCAAGAAAGGCTAAAATATGTTTGTCAGTTGTTACCAATTCTGTGGATGTTGAAAGAAGTGTTTCTTCATATGGACACAATTTTACAGAGCAAGGTCAATCCATGAAAGAAGACCGGGACAACCAACTGACAATGCTTAAGTTTAATAGCAAAATATAAGAATTGAGAATTGATTTTTTTTGTGTTTCAAGCAAACATATGTAACACTTATGGGCTCCTTATGAACAACCTTTTTTGCATTATATTCAAGAACAAAACAAAAACAAAGAAAAAAAATAAACACAGCTTACATGTTTTACATAATCTATCACATGCCCATATTCCAATAAATGGTTTTATAATCTATACTGTTCAGGGATCGGTGCCAGAATCGGGAAATCCATTAAGAAACAATATATTCCCTTCTGTTGAGGAAATGCATATTTGTGCCCATTGAGTTGAGATCCACATATAAAGGAAATGTATTTCTTTTTTCACTAAATGATTTGCATAAAAGTTTACTGTTAAATTAAAATGTAAATTACATTGTATTTACACTTTTGATTTCTCTGAAATAATATTGAAAAAAACGTCCTTTTAAAACCTTTTTTTTTTAAACTATGTAACCTGTTTTTTTTTTTTTTTTTTTTGGAAAAACAAGATTAGTTTTTATTGTTTCATAATACCTACAAAAAGACAGAAGTATGACTGATCCAACATTTCTTTTTAGCCCATACTTCACACAAACCTGCATCGAGGTCTGACACAGCATTTAAATGCAGGATACCACCATTACAATTTCAGAAATTATAATTAGTAGCTGTTAGAAATCAGATATTTTAGATAAGAGGCATACTTTTTACAAAAAAAATATAATTTTGCACCACAGTTTAACAACCATCAGGGGCCCACTTTAGTTAATGTTATCAACATTTAAACATAACATTAGAACCGATAAAGGAAAAACAATAAAGATCGAAGAAACAGTGCAAAATGTCACCCAGAGGCAACATTAATTCCCCAACATGGAATTAAAACTAACATTATTAATGCTGTGGCTATATCCATGTTAATTAACTGTGGTGTTTGTCATACAGAACAAAGAAATGAAAAAAATCCCATCTAATGAGTGCTGTCAGTTTTAATACTGCTATAAAACTAGAACTGCAGATCTGCAATAAACCCAACATCCAAAACATTAAATCCAACTATATTAAATTTGCATCTTTACCTAACATCTGTTAAAAGTGCACTAATCTTATTTAATGTGCATATCGCATAACAAATTCTACCCATTCTCAAAAAAGGATGTACGTATTATATTGCTGCTGGAAATTCTCTGAAATTCAAATCCCTTCAGCTGTTTTCAGCTTTTCTGTAAAAAGATTCAGAATCTTCCCATCTATTGTGCCACAGTACTAAAAAGGAAACATATGGTACATGGTGAAAAACACTGTAACAGAGCATGATGCATCACAGCTGCTGTTTCAGTGTTTTACACATCCCCAGCTTGTCTACATACACCTGGTTATAGGGATGGCCAAAACGGCATGTGTGACTATTATATATTAGCATGTGTAATTGTGGAACTGGAACCTTTAGAACTGTCGGAAACACATTACAAAATAAAACTCATTGACACAGACTTTGAATTGAAATGTTTTACATTTAATAATGGAGTATTGTAACTGATAAATATTGATATACCTACCCAGGGCGGCAGTGTGGAGTAGTGGTTAGGGCTCTGGGCTCGTGACCGGAGGGTTGTGGGTTCAATCCCAGGTGGGGGACATTTCTACTGTGCCCTTGAGCAAGGTACTTTACCTAGATTGCTTCAGTAAAAACCCAACTGTATAAATACCCAAGTATGTAAAAATAATGTGTAAAAAAAAAAAAAAATTGTATGTAAAAATGTATGTGATATCTTGTAACAATTGTAAGTTGCCCTGGATAAGGGCATCTGCTAAGAAATAAATAGTAATAATAATTATCTAGCAACAGTAACTTCTAGATCTTAAACATTTAAGCCTTCAATTGTAACCACCTGAGCTTAATTTTACCAGACAAATTGTACTTCTCATTGCTTCTGCCCAATTAGTGTGATTCTGCTGGACCTTTAATTAGAATATTGTAAACATGATAATATGTTTTAAGTCCACGATAGATGTTATTTATCTAATTAATGCATGCTTTACTATCTTAGACAGGATTATCAATGCTCTACTTATGAAGCACCGGTAAACCCTGCAACAAAACTGAAATCAAGGTTGTGAACAAAGGCTTTAGTTAGATGTAATATGTAAAATAAAAGGCCATCTTCCATTAAGGAATGAGACATATTTTTATTTGGAAAAGGTATTACTGTAACTTTGTGGGCAGTCCTAGTGTAAACCCATACATACAATTGTAGAACCATTTGCAGGCCACAGTATATCCAGCAATGTTAATTTGATGGATTTGGAACAAATATTGCACATTGATACTGTAGCACTGCAATGGATTAGCAGTCTGTATTGGTTCATACCATTGGCCATACCAATCGTACATCAAAATATTAAAATATTATCATTGTGGTACAATTTTTCCAACATCAAACACTGTACTGTGCAACTGAAGATCATTTGATAAGGGTATAATTTATTTTTTCAGATCCAGACCTCATTCATTTGCCCCTTGTGAGGCATGTTTATTCCCACAGTGATCCATACAATTGAATAAAATGTATTTACAGCAATGTGTGAGGATTGTTTTGGCCACAGGATACAGTATGTGTTTTTGGTCTACTGGGCAAGTGATTCCTACAGTAGGTTTTCTTTGCATTATGAAGGGCAGGTCATGTTACCAGGTAGTCTGTATTAAGTAATGATAATGAATCCCTCACAAACTATCTTAATCTTAATTAAGCAGCAGTCGTGAGTACTGAGGAGTGTTTGATAGTTTCACTCAAATGAAAGGGATTAACAGCCCTGTTTCTTCAGTGTTTTGCTGATATGCCCTGTCAAGCAAAACTTTATCTGCATATATTTAACCCAAGTGTGGTTTTAAAAAATAGAAACTTGCACAATTCTGTCTCTTAAAGGTCTGGACAGCCGCTGATAAATATTTCAACATTGCAATATGTATCTTTTTTACATGTGTAATTGGTAAGTTTACTATGTGCATCAGAGATTTATTTTTTAATATTTTCAAGTTTGTTTTTCTATCGGTTTATTACTGAAACGTATAATGTGCTACATTATAGAATAGATTATCTAAGTATTAATGTATTTTATTTGAACACATAAAAATGAATCACAGATTTGGTCTGCTTTGCATTTTTTTAACGTTTAAATGTGATTGATATTATTTACTTTCGCTATAGAGGCTGACAATAATAGCTTACTTATTTCCAACATGTATCATAATGTGTTACTTGTATGTATTGGGTCGCTTTCTACTATAAAACCATAACAAAATTTAGTGTAGACTACTAAAATGAAAAGCGAATATTCCACTCCAAGCAGAAAAAAAGCAAAACCAGAAAAAAACATTTTATCCCCATAAACACAGATGATATAATCTGCCCTTGTTCAAGTATTATTATGTGGTCTAAAAGGCTATTCTTTTGACATTCACAAGTCTTTCATTCATGCTCTTGTGATATTCATGAACTAGCTCTCTTGTTATTGTTTTATTTAGTTTTTTAACAACAGTTTCATGAATATCCTATGTTATTTTATGCATACAAATAGAAAAAATAACTGATGTTAAACTTTGTGAACATTGTGCGTGTGTCGGTGCATGCAGAATAAGAAGACTGTAGTTTCCAACACAAATCAAAGTTTTATTTGGGGTCCTGAAACGCCCAGGAAAAGACCATCATGTTCACGAGACAAAGGCAAAAGAAAATAAACAATTCAGACAGGATTCATAAGCAAAAAGAAAATACAAGGTAAACCAACTGGACCATCAACCACATCCAGCCCGTGAGTCAAAGCTGTTCTGCCTGGTTTTCTATCAGGTCGATAACAGCCACAGATGGTCCCTTAGACCAGGTTAGTTTTACTCCTGTATCATCGGCGAAAACCAGCACAAGCTGTCCACACAAGAACCAGAAGAGCAGCTGACCACTCGCAGGCTCCAGTCCTTCAGGTAAAGATCCAGCGACTCAATCCTGGGCAATGGTAGGAATTACCTCGTACCTCAGACGCATACGCAGAACCAGCAGCTATTGGTTTGGATCACCTTCACTCTTTCAAGCTTTGGACGTAGATAATCCCAGGCGAGGTTCTCAGCTCGGAAGACAGAAGCGCTCTTTTTAAAGGGGTGATGAGTATCCAGGAATTGGACTATTACAGGCTACAGGTGTCTTAACAAGGTGAGAAATGTGTATATTATGTGTATATTTCATTATTTTCTATAGGCTGAAGTATATAAAGATTAAACCAAAAATATGTAAGAATGTATTTTTACAATGTATGATGTGTTCATGTTTACACTTAAAGACAACTCAAGTGCCTTTTGATGTTTTATTTCCTCTTCCATTAGTTCCCTTTGGAACCAATTTTATAACAATGGAAGATAAAAAAGGCATACCTTTTCTGAGTCTGAAGGAATACTTCAACGCAAGATAGCAACAGAACAGTCAAATAAAAAGGCAAAAGATGACAACATGCTATTCTTAGATGATACGTGTGATACGTCTAAAATAGGAAGATCGACTTTCATTCCCCTGAAATTGCAGTATAATGGATCTGTTTGACCAGCCTGCCACAGACTCGTGCCAGTTCTGCTTTAGTCACTTCTTCTGGGATCTGTTTTTTGGAAACACTTGACCCTTTGGGAGTTTTCTGCACAAACTCCCTGACAGTTTGAAAACTCACACTCCTCAGTGGAAACACATACACACTTTTCAAAATGCATAGCAGTCTTTCTAATAATTCATGTCAGGTATTCTTATCTAAAGTACTTCACACACCAGATTCACAGTTTCTTCTAAAAAGATTGTACATGTCTTTCAGCTGCTCATTCTGTGAGTCATATTCCTGTGTTAATGATCATACAGTGTGTGAACACAGCTGCATAAATAATGTCACAAAGCAGGAAACCAAACAAAAACAGATACATTATAAAACTGCATATTACTTGAACATGATGCAATTAGGCAGTGTAGACTTTAACAACAGCATGTATCCCAAAATAAGAAAACTGTTTTTGCTACATTATTTCAATCAAATGTGACTTTAAGCAACATAATATTAAACACATCACTGGCTGAGAAAATTACAATGAAAATAGATCTAGCACGCTGTGATTGTCTCGCTATTATTCCTGAAAAATGATAGATGTTTGTGAGGAGATTTTCTTAATATGCCGATTTGTTTTGAAAACCTACATACACACACACGTAGGATAAATAAACGCAAGGTCATATGTTGGTCTGCAAAATACTGTTTCGATGTACTGCATTATTTCTATATGTTTGTTAGCTTGACTAAATTGAAGACAACTAGGGCACTAGCTGAAACATTTGTCTACTTGACCTTATTTCTTACAAGTTTATAATTTGTTGCATAAGTGGCAACCAGTCATAACTGTATGCATACAAGTTTGATCTATAGTGAGGTCAGAAACCCACAAGAGCTGTGCAATCTCAACACTCTGAATGGGTAAAACAAGTAATTATGAGATTATATCATCATTCCAAGCAACCACCAGTCATAGCTGCAAACTAAAGATCTAGTCTTAAAATGCTTCCTCAAACAATACTACCTACTTTCAAAAAACAAAAAATGTGTAGTTTGAGAGAAGCCACTTGAATAAGCTCTACAGTAAGCTGATTTATTATCTGTATGTGTTAATAAAAAAGGGGTATATGTACCATTACTAAATTAGAGTGGATAATAAATGACATTGAGGTTTAAGAAAACCGGGTATGGAACATTCATTTTATTCAGCCTACTTGTGTCTAATCTTATTCACTGGGAAATAACATCCAGCCATACATGTTATAAAATATTCATTTGCAATCATGCTGACCTACTTAGTCATATGCACAAGTACTGTATAGTTAATGCCTTTTTTTTCAAATCAGCCTTTCAGCAGTAGATGCAGCTGGCATGTATGATCTTTTTTTTTTTCGAACATTTAAGAGATACCTGTAGTGATACCTGAACTTGTTGTATTGTTTTGTGTCTTATAATAAAACCATATGCATATTGCTCCAAACGCACTAGATGCTAAATACTGGTGTTCATTTTTTATTGCACTTGTAATTACCACCAAAATGCAAACACTGTAATAATGACTATTCAATTTACGGTCAACTGCTACTAACCGGTAATGTTTTTAACTTCACTAACTGATCGAACCTTTATTTAACACAGGCTTGGTTTAAAATCAAAGCAGTTGTTTACATATTACCAAACAAGATCATTGTAGGGTAATCTTGAAAACAAAAAATATATAATGAGTAAACCACCACACAAAAGCAAGACTTTGATTTAAATGTAGCATTACAAGACCGTGGCAGTTATAACAGAAAGGATACAGTGGTAGAGATCCTAATATTAATAAACAGAGAACTCTAAGGAGGACTTTATTTATGTTAACCCCTTTTCTCTTCCAGTTTTGCATTTTTCTCATAAACCTTTCCAGAGGTGCCAAATTGACTGATGAACTTACACCTTCCCCTCTGATCACTGATTAAATAGCTTCATGAGACAGTCGCTACAGAAAGTGTTTTCTGAAAGATATTTATAGTGGTGAGGGGATTGAGCAGTCCCTTACCTTAAAACATAAATATGTTTACAAAAGCAATTTATCTGTAAAAGAGTTATTTAATCCATCATCAGTTGTAGAATATTTCATTACACAGTATGGCATGCCGCTGTCGCTATAAATGACTAAATACAAAGGAATATTCTTGATATGAAATCTCCCTTTTTCTTGAAATAATGTTCAAATGACACCATAAATTATTTATTTTCATATACAGTCATCCCTCTTTATACCGCCAGGTAAGGGCCATGGGCAAAAAAGGGGAATAACCGAGGGTGGTGTTATAGTGAGAGTCAAAAAAAACCAAAACACACACACACACACACACACACACAACCTATGTTTGCAATACATTCAAATGTTTTATTTTTTTTAGTTATACAATTACAGTATCTCCAGGCTATTTTATTAAAATATGAATCTTTTTTTTTTAAACTACAGTACTAGTTCTTAACACAACAGTAGGTTTACTAGTGATGTTTTTTTGTATCATCTTTTCCCATCTGTATGAAACATACATGGTTACTTGTGATGAGCAGTTTATATTTCAAAAAATAAAAATAAAAAATAAACATTTACTGTGGTTTATAAGTCACTTATTTTAGACTCTGTCAAGCCTTTTTCAGGTTAACAAATCGACCCGTTCCATCAAGGTAAGTCATTTGTTTTTATCCATTAGAATGTCTCCAATTGTCCTTCGATTAACAGTATATGCCTCACTTAGGTGAGAAAACATTTGCAGTGTCTTGCTTTCTTATTTTCAGATGCATACATGCAGATTTTTTTCTTTTGCTCTGATGTTAAATGTAGGGTCGACTCGCCATTTTGTACTTTCTGTTTTGCTTTGGGAGTGGGAGTGTTGATGACATTGGGATGAATGTTCAGTTAACAACGAATTAGGAAAGCGAGTCAAAGGTTAACTGCATTAACTTTGTTGTTTTAATTGGCCATGATTATTTCGCTGGCACTACAATGAGGGAAACTACAATGCTTATATTTACGTTTGCTTGGCTTGGGAAGTTGGCGGGTGGCCGACAGCGGGGAGGTGATATAACGGGTAAAAATAGCACTGTTTTTATATTGGTGACATTTGTTCTGCGAGAATACCTGGCAGTATGCAAGGGTGGTGTTATAAAGGGGAGCGGTATAACACAGGACAACTGTATATATATTCTGGCAAAGTGTGGGGTAAAGTGGTGGATGGGCAGTATTATGGGGCACGCGTGAACTTTTTTGGCTCGATATTTGTTAAATCCATTTGTACTTCTCTTGCTAAGAGGAGAACATTTGTAAATAAACATAAAGGCACTATCCTGTTTAAAGAAAGAACTACTTCTTCTTCTGGTTAATCTATAGGGCGCATTCCATCTATTATTTTAGATGATTAGCGCCCTCTATCTGTAGTCCTTTGTCTGTCTTTGTTTTACTTTATTTTTCTGTCATCTTTATTTTAACTTCCCTTCTTTTCCTGTTTCCTTTATATATTTCGTCAGTATCCTTTCTCTATTCAGTCTCCCTTCCTCTTTCCCTTTTCCCAGCAAGTTCTTTATATTGACTTCATATACCTCCATTTCTCTCAGCCTCCTCTCCATTTTCCTTCTCTGCTCCTCATATTTCTCACACTTTAATAAATAATGTTCTACTGTTTCAACTACTTTACATTTTTCACACTTTCCATCTTCATATTTTCCTAGTCTTAAAAGATGTTCATTTAAAGATCTATGCCAAATCCTTAACCTATCCAACGCTCTTTCCTCTTTCCTTCCCAACTCTTTGTTCACCCAACTGTTATTCTTTCTGGATATTATGATAAAACCTTCCTTTTATGCTTTCATCCCATCTCTTCTGCCATTCTTTTACTATCATTTATTTAACATAGCCTCCCAGAGGAATCACCACATCAATGTCCTCTCTTTTTAACCCATTTTTTGCTGCCAGATCTTCGTTGCCCAGAATGCCAGAGTGACCAGGAATCCAAACTAAAATCACTTCGATCCCCATTATTGTACATTCCTTATATTGTTGCATTATTTCAAACATGATATCTCTTCTATCATTAAACTCCCCTTTTAATGCAATAAGAACACTCAATGAATCTGAAAATATGACTGCTTTTTTAGGCTTTATTTCAGCTATTTTAACTATTGCATATAGTATAGCTACCATTTCTGCAACATATACCGATAAATGGTCAGATATCCTCGCTATTTTACAGATATCTAATTCTGGGATATAATATGCCATCGCTACTCTTCCTGTTTTTGGATCCTTGGATCCATCTGTATATATACATAGTGCCTCCATACTCTTCTCCTCTACAAAAGCTTGACTTTCTTTTCAGTTCCATTTTTTCCCCTCCTTTCTTCACTTCCTCACTCAATTCTATACAACAGTTTGGTTTTTCCATCAACCATCCCGGAAACACATTTATATTAACATTCTTTACCAACTTCAGATTTTCCATTCCCAATTCCTTGATCCATTTTTGCATCCAATACCCCAACATGCCCACATTTGTTTCCCACCTCTCCTTTTTATAATGATTAATCCACCTATCTTCCATGCTTTTCCGAGGAGGAAATTCTGAATGCAGAGAGTTAGCCTTTATCCAAGATTTTATACTTAACCATTTCCTCCTTAGTTCCAATGGCATCTCATTTATTAAAACCTGCATAGCATTTATTGGAGCAGATTTCATAGCTCCTATACACACCCTTATTGCTTTAGCTTGCAAATTATCCAATTTTTCCATCTTACTTTTACAAGTTCCCACTAGAATCTGACTTCCATAATCTATTACACTCCTAATTAACCCTCTGTATATCATCATCATACAAGTTTTATTTGCTCCCCAACTTGTCCCTGAAATACTTCTTAGAATATTCATCCTTCCTTTACATTTATCTATATAATTTATTTGTTTTCCCCAAGTTAATTATTTATCAAACTACACTCCCAAGTATTTAAATTCCTCCACCTCTAAGAATCTTATCTTGGTATAATAAATTTAACTTCTCCTGCTCTCTTCTTCTTCGTGAAAATAATAGCATCTCTGTTTTTGTTACTGATATTTTAAAGACCCATTTATTTATTAAAGAAAGAACTTGCTGTGTCCTGGGTGTTGTATCTGGTGAAACGTGACGAAAGCAAGCCCTGAAATAAACACTTTGTCACAAGGGATGGAGAATGTGGGCAGCTGAACAACACTGAAGACACAGGGCTTTTTACCGAGGGATTTTAGCTAACCAGTTATCAGAGGTATACAAATGAGCCGTGTCCCCTACTTAAGACGTCACTGGCATACACCGTCTGTTTACACCGTCACGTTATGGCTACGGAACATGTCTGTAGACAGGCAGGTTGTCCGAAATACCAAGATGTCAGTTTAAAAAATAATATTACTTGTACACACAGGTGGTAGACGCGAGTGAAAGGTTAGGGTAGGTGCAGTATACGCTTTTTGATTAAAAAAACTTTTTTTTATATAGCTTATATGCACATGCCTTCCTGAAAAAGAACTGTAACCACCAGAAATGTAATGTGTTGTTACAGTTCATGATATTTAAATTTTGGTTGAGAAAAAAATTGATCCTTTAAGCACACGTTTCCTTTGCAGTGCACAAGAAAGTAGAGAAGGCACTAGAGCATCAGCAAGCTCTGGTTATTTCTCTCATAATATTACGTTTAAAAATTTCACTTGAATTACAAATGGCACAGAAAGACAGTACCACACAGTTACGTTAAAATACAATTAATTGTTAAAATGCCAGAAATAAAATCGCCTAGCTTTTATTTGTTACTGTATTCAGTCAGTTTGCAAGTACCTGCACAATCCATTCAAATACAACAACATCTCAAATCTGTTTCTCATACAGTACACCATACAAAAAATAAATAAATACAGCTAGATTGAAATATCCTGCCTGTTCTGCAGTTTCATGGCAAAATTGGATTAGAAAACACTACATATTTCTTCCAATTTATTTGTAGTTACTAAACTTCTTGAACTAACTAACAATCCTGTTTGACACACATTCTGTATGTATTTTTTCAATACACAGCTATGGCCAAAAGTTTTGCATGACCTAGACTATTAGCACTGAGACAATTAAAAAAAAAACTGCTATTATGTGCTGTTGTGATTGTAAACCCAATTTCCTTTATTTATGAACATAATTTACATCTTTTATTTAACATCATGTAAGCCGTCATAGTAGTACAAATAACTTGTACTACTATGACGGCAGAGATAGCACAGATTTCTTAAAAGTTATTTTCTTTTAGCAATTGCCCAAATAATTGTGAAAAACAAAACAAACTTCTACTTTAGAAAATTAAACACAAGTAAAAACCTTTTAAAAACAGTGAAAAGTTTAGGCCGGGATCATAACCTCCCATAGTGTTCAGATACTTAGTAACCATCAATTTAAATAAGAATATACTAAAAACATTTGTACTGTATAAGCAGGGCAGAGAGCAGCCAAACCTCAACCCACACTTTATATATTGCCTTTTCAGTCAATCTGATTGGCTGTGAAACACAGTAGCAACCAATAGCAATAAAATGTGTTTTCAGACTTACTGGATGCGCTAGACTTACATCCTCAGTCAAGTCAATGGCTGCACTTCAGAAAAAACAAAAAAAAAATGTCACACACATAAAGTAACCCAGTTACCGGAAGCAAACCACAGGGATTAAATTAGCAAATTTCATTGATCTGCTATGGTTTTTTTCTACATCAGCAGTGAGCAGTGGGAAAGTGATTTACAGTAATTACCTGTGCTTAAGGTAAGTTTTGTGTATGACCAAGGACTTACCAATGTTGATTACCTACTGACAGCACTCCAACACATTCCCAGTTACAGCCATCAGTTTGTCAAATTACCCTATGGAAATCTCTGTATCCCATCTACAGGTATATCGTCATATTCCCTTCAAGCTCTGGGTCCACATATGTGGACATGAAATGATATGTTAAATATATGAAATTACTCACATACTCTCAGATTTAAAGGCATATACCTGTACAAGTTAATACTATTTTTTTTTTTACTTCAGTCTTATGTGTTCACTAGGAATCCCCCTTTACTATGTAAAAATAACCATATTGAAAAGGAGAACTGCTAATCCATGACAGCAACATTTTCAATTACAACTTTAGAAAAACAGATTTATTAGCAGCCAGCTTTTTACTCGTCACTTTCCCTACTGTTTGGTTAATGGTAAAAGTGCAATTTTGTTAAATACTGGAGCCACAAGCCTCAGCTTTTAATAAATATAGTCTTACTATGACTCTAAATATCATTCATGTACACAATAAAACAACATCTTAATTTAGTAGGGTCCCTTTAGCTATGTTCTTTTTTTTTTTTTTTTTAACGTAAGGTGATTATAGCTGCTTAATATGTTGATGGAAATATGATGCTACACAATAACACCGTTTCACAACACAAAAGGAAGCTTCAAGCTGTCTTTCCCAGTTTAGTGTTTCAACCCGGCCACATAACAGGATAATAATGGGGGTGTGCTCGAACAAATGCTGTAAATTCCACGGTTATATGTTGCTTCCTTGCCTCCCGTTTAATCCTAGTCCAACTCCCTTCCCCTTGACCAACATCACTGGTCCAGCAGCCTATAGCACTGTGAATGATATACCTGAGTGGACAGTGCAGCTAACGACACCTAAAATTAGTCATGTAGTTCTCAGGATCACTTCACTAAGTTGTAACAGAAACACTTTTAAAATAAGCATTATTTAACTGAATATAACAATGTTTTCTGTGCATATATGTTATACATTTAGCACAGTATTTTTTTTTTATCAAATAAGAACAAAACAAACACTGAAAGCTGTAATTTTCTTTCTAGGTTATTTATTTGAACTTCATGTGCAAAACAAAACAGAAGAATAATGCAGGTGCAAAGTTCTTTCATTTTACAATGTTATTATAAAATGAAGTTTTACTTCAAACTCATAACTTGTTTTGCCCGATTTATCATGTAATCTTGTGTTAAGATTGATACAGTGAACCAACCTTTACTCAGTCCCATTAAATGGATCCAAAGGTAACTGTACTACCAAACTTCCAGAAATGCACTTTTTTATAACAATATACTGTACGCCTTAATACAGGGCTCCACTGGATCACGTACAAAAGTTGTGTGCTGCAATTCAATTTTAAAATGAATATAAATGAAATCAATCTCAACTTCCAGAAGCATTGTGCAGGTAGAAAAACACCCCAGTAATTACTATCCACACATATCACAACATTTCCTAAACTGGCTAGTACAAAGCTTATTTTGAATTACATACTGTAAATAACGTGCACCAGGACCTTTTCTGCTATGTATTTTTCACTTTGTATAACAAAATGTATAGCCTCTAGGAGATAATGGAACAGTTTCAAAGTGATCTCCTTCTAGCAGTCAAGTTTTGCCAAAATCTAAATGTAACAGCTTTACAAAGCAAATTACTGTATCACAGAACTGATAGCGTGTCAGTACTTGATTAGACATCTTATTAATAATTCTATGAATATTTCTGTGAGACAGTCATAACAATGCAGTAAAAGACTGTTATATATTGTTACAACCATGCTGGCTGAAGGTGTATATTTCAGGTCAGCAATGTTGAAAATCCGTGAGGGCCTCAGGGATTCATATTACTTAGGAAGACTTGATTGAATTATTGGCATGAATGAGCATGGACTGATTACAAGGTAATGAATCTAAAGAGCTAGGGATAAAAAGAAAACATTGCACTGCCCTATTACATTACATTGTGAAGAAAATAATGTATTTTCTAATTCAAAGGCTTTATCAAAGAACTTTTATGTAATATATGGACTACACAACATATGTATCATCATGTTATATCTTAGAAAAATATCAAATGTTCAGGATTGTTTTGTTTATGTGAATCTTATTTGTGTCATCATCTGTGTATAAAAGCAGTCCTGAAAGGGCAGTTGTTTGGGGGGCAGGGGGGATGCAGAAACTGGTAATCTGAATGTAATTAAGTCAGAATACAAATACTGAATTTATTTTTAATGTACAGTACAGTACATAAAGTACAGGCCATGAGTTAACTACAAGAAATGATGTCTACTGCTAAGAGAAAATAAAACCACTGTTTGAATTTGTTATGCATAAACAGTGTTTAGAACCACCAAGGTTCAGTCTTTGATAAAAAGACTCAAAGGACAAATCAAATAGCCTAGAAAAACAGTCAAGTGGCTAAATCTTAGTGTAGTGCTGTTTAGACTTAAGAGAACGCATATGTTTGTAGATTTGCTTTGAGGAAAAATTGGAAGATTTAGCTATACATTTCAAAGACATGTTTGATACAAAGGGGGCATTACAGTATTTCATAGCATTAACTAAAGTTAACCATTCTTACTAATGTTACAAAATTAGAAATAGACAACTTGGTAAGTGCTTTAAGGAACCTTGAATTATATATATATATATATATATATATATATATATATATATATATATATATATATATATATTTTTTTTTTTTTTTTAAATCAAATTTTGTAAAGTTAACAAGTGTTATTCACTTTAAAAAAAAAACAAACAGATAAAACACCCCAGATAATCGGAGTATATCCAATAAACACTGGAAATGGTTACTCAATTCACGTTGACTTGACCCCTTTCCCAGTGAAAAAAAAATATAGAATAACCTACAAAACAAAAAATAATAACTTTCCCAGTGCAGTTGGGCAATGTCCCTCCTTCCTGACTTGTATTTCGCATTGATTCGTTCTGAATACTTTATACCCACCCCAACTACTGAGTGGCAGCAAATTCCTACATTTCTATTGGAGGATTGTAACACGCTTGCGAGATTTAAAACGAGATTACAAGAAACAGAGTATTGTTCGTGCTCGTGAGATTTAGAGATATATTATAGTTTGATAGGGAGTATTTACACACACGTGGAATTTAGAATTGCAAATTATAGCGAAATGTAAAAAAAAATGCATAAACACACTAAAACCCACAATATGCCTGACAGCAAAGGAACGAACGTATAATTGAAGTGTGCAAAGTACTGTCAAATTACTACACATATTGTGACAGAAAAAATGAAAGTAACCGAAAACAATAATTTCATACAGTATATAAAAAGTGAAAGCCTCTGTAGCAGGGCAATTGCCCTGCACATGTGTATTTAGTGTTGATATAATTTGTATGGGGAAATGGGTTTATTGTGTGTCGTTTTGGAGTTGATTTGTTTAATTACATTTATTGTTTACAGACGGGCGCTCGATTGAGACTTGCTGCCTGCTAGGCTTGGTTGAGGGGAAGGGCAGCAAGTGATTGGCTGTGCTGGTGGGCGGGTCTTGACCGAGTGTCCGTCAGTTCAAAAACATCTGCGGGAGATGGTTTGAGGCGACTGCAACGTCATGCCAGAGAGGAGCAGCGTATACTCGGGAGGAGAGGGTCCGCTCTGCAGGAACGACAGCTACGTAACCCTAAGACTGCAAGCGGTGCTTGTGAAGGCAATGCCCAGCCAAGGCCGTATGAAGCAGCACGAGTCGTTGTATGAATACCGGCACACCAGTAGGTTAGTTTAGGGGATAGTGATCCCATGTGATGTATAGCGAGGGTTACGTAGTGTAGCCGGTTCCTGGAGCGGGACGCCTCGTTGTATAAGGCTAGCGCTCGCCCTCTGGGGCACCTTTTATTTGTAGTTTTTGTACTGTGTTTTATTTTGCCTTTTGTACAGCTTGCTGTATGTGTCCTCTGCGTTACCATGGCTGGTAACGTCACATGACCACCTTTTCTTTCGTTTCTGTTTGTATTAATAAATCTTGCGCGCCTGTGCCGGCGTTTCAACTCCACCCCCAATGTCTCTCTGTATTGCTTAAACAGCAGTGACCCACGCACGTGACATGAGACCCTGTCACAGCCTCCAAAAAAACGATTTACATATAACTCTAAAATAGTAATAAGTACTGAAAATAAAATTAATAAAACAGAAAAACAGAAGCCCTAGTTATAGAACTCCATGGAATCATCCAATAAACACTGATAATTTACTGCAGTACCATGGTACCATATCATTACCAAATATCTGTTTCAAATCCATTGAGTTGCTATAACTGGTAACACAGTGGTCTGCTAGAGTTTCTTCTGGTATTATAATAGTATCCCAGTGGTAAGTCTGGTACATAAATACTGTACCACAATAATAATGACATGGTAGCATGGCAGTGCAATGAATACCACTGTGTACTATTTATACCATTGTCATACCACTAACAAATACAACTATGAATTTGTTATTACTGTGGTTTTTGTGTAGACTTTTGTTACCATTGCCCATAAGCTATTGAAGATCATTTATATTTGTTTTTTGGTGAAATGTGGCAACAGCTGAAAGGTTAATGATTTAACATGGCTTGTAATAAAAACAATAATATATGGTACAATAAAAACCTCACCATTTGAGGATTGAAAGACTGGAGACATAGCATGATAATTTACGTAGATAGTGCCCATGACATATAAAAGGAAATTAGGATCTTCCACACTTGTTATTATGCAGGCCTGTGACCTGTCCAGTTTCTAATAGGACACTGCAATGATTCATGTTCTGTAAATGTCTTCCTGGACAGACCTAGTTTGACCTCTATTGTTAATATTTGACCATAACCACTTAAAGGTTACCTGCTGGATTTGTTTGCACCCTTATACATTATACTTTAAACTAGATTACTGCAAGGTTTCTGTTGTTACTTTGAACAACGTATTGGACAAGACAGCTACATAGAACATTTAGTGAGATAGAGAGCTAAAATCTCTCACCAGGCTTGCCAGCTGTGATAACGATGTATAATTTAATTGAAGCTAGGCATCTATCCTCTATAGAACTCCAACTCCTTTCCCATGTTTATGCATTATTCAGGCTAATGGTGACCCTGAAATTGAAAAAAGCTTCTTATCTCTTAAAACTTTTATTGAGGAGAGCAGTAAAAAAGAAAAAAAACGCACAAAGACTGAAAGCGTTCTGTCTGCTCTAATGTAAAGTGAAGGATTGCTGTTTTTGGCTCTTGCAGTGTCACTTTCCTGGCAACAAGAGTAATCTGATTGGTTGAAACACCAAGGTCCTATACTGTGAAGTGTTTTTCTTTTTTCTTGTATCGTACCTGTGAAATTATTTAACTTTAAAACATGAAGCACTGAATCTCAAACTCCTTCTCACCCACGCCAGATATCTGAAATAATACCTTCTGTTCAGGCCTAACCGAATCTCACATGGCCATCTACTGTACAGTATATTGTAATTTGTGTGCAGTAGTGCAAGGTAAAGTGCCGATGAAATACTGACATTGGCCGGGATTTGGACAACTTATTTGGTTCATCTGATTTTCATTCACATAAAAATCAGTCTATTAGAAACCAAGGTTATACCAAACAGAACAATGATGATGGCTTATAATAAACATCCTGCTTTAGTTAAAGCAATTTATGTTATAACTATACAAACACTGAGAATTATAAACAGAACACAGCTCTATATCAATGGTATATCTCAGTCCCATACATTATAAATCAGGTACGAAAATGTAATCAAACTGAAAATCTACTGGTTTACATATAATACATTTTTATTTTCACCATATTCAGGTCTGTTTTTCGATCTGCGTGTCTGTACACTATATTTACCTATTTATCTATCTGTATATGTGAATTTGTTTTTTTTCACTAAAGAACAGACAGAAGAGATGAACCAAAGACTGTAGAGTATAATTGTGCATCTAGACTATCAAAGGGAGACATTGGAGTTTATTTTGATGATCTTAACAGCTACAAACCTAAATGCTGTCACCTTTCAACTAAATAAATCCTTCCAGTGTTTTCCCTTAGGAGTGATTTATTGACCACCTTATTAACACTGCTCAATACAATACAATACAATACAGTGAAATATACAGTATGTGGTGATCTCTTGATTGTTCTGGGTAACGGTGGCTTCTACAAAATAGGAAGCAGGATAGAAGGGGTAGACATTTTTAGATACAGTTTAATGTTTACTTTTCTGAGCCAACGCCAATGGCATAAGGGTTGGAAGGAGACATTTCCTCATATAATGATCTTTGTGTCAAAAACATGACTTGGCCTATGTTAATGAACATTCTAAATGCATGTAACCCATTCCGTGGGTCAGTGCTTGGCCCAGTGGTGAACAGCCCTTTACCAGGAAGAACAGTGCTCTTGAAAATAGCAGGATTCAGCAAACATTTTAGATTCTGCAAATGGTATGTGAAAAAACAAGTGTTTTATGGTCCATAGAGCAGAGTGCTATTACTAGAGAGCAGTCTGAAATAATTGGAACAATATTTAGTCATTTTCACATGATTACACAATGTTTGATACACATGGTAGTCAGAAGATACCGAATTAAGAAATGCATTATCTCCTTACCACATACATTGTATCACAAAATGTTATTTTAGCAATAAGACTAGACACAAACGGCATCACCAGTGGGGCCCAAAGCAAAAGTGTTATAGTGTTACAACCTGACCACTGTTATGCCTGATTGTATCCTTTGTGGTGGGTTGTTTTCAGAGTATCCTTTTCTAAAAGACAGCAAAATTGACATTTTAATCTGCATGTAAATTGGCAACTTCAGAGTATAAGGTAAAAATAAGGGTTTGGCATCATTTAGTGGTTAAGGATTTTAGATACCATTAGTTAAAAGTGTATTCTTTGTAATAATGAGCAATTATAATTGCTTTGGCAGTAACACTGTATAAAACTACCTTGCCTACTTTGTAGGGAGAGCTGAACAGGTTAGGGTAAATGGGGTCATTGGCAATAAAATCTGCCAGCCATCATATGTCAGGAGCTTCTGTCGTGTCCCCATGATAAAACTGAAACATAAAACATAATTATTGTTCACTGTAATTCTTGGTTCCATTAGAACTCTTCTTCATTCGTCAAAATGTGCCTGGAATGTGTTAATTAACTGGTATGCCAGTAGGGTTTATAAACACGGGCATGGCATTTATTTCAATGCTTTTTAAAGTCAATTATTTAATTAAAAAAGACATTGATAACAACATTTCCTTTGAACAATGGTTTTTGAAATGCTTTTATTTTTCATTTAATTATAAACAGCATTCTTTCATTTCTTAAGTAGATTCCTTCCTAAGGTTTATACCTCCATTAATTCAGATAAAATATGATGTTGAAAAACCCCAGGGGCAAAACCACTTGACTTATGAAGAATCCCTTCTATACATCTTGGCAAGAGTCCCACCAATCATAAGTTTTATGAAACATCCATTATTTAAAACTTGGTGGAATATTCTTTTATGAAAGTAATCATTTAAACAGGGTCATAACATTTGTATTGTAGCGGCTGATAGAAACATATACATTTATACTTCAGATGCTGCTTACAGGACCAAGGAAAGATAAGATGAAGAATAACCTGTCTACCAGTGGTTGACAAGCAATTTTTGAATCCAGTTTGGTTCAGTTTATACACCCCTAAAGAGAGAGGCAAGGTAGGCTAGTTCTAATTACATGTAGATGGAGATGTACATTCATCTACTTCAAGATAAATGCACAAAATGCAACATTGCATACCATACTACATAATAAAGTAATATTATTGTGCACCTACTTTTCCTTCCTGAAATTGTAATACAACCATTTATCCTACTGGTATGTATATTACATAAACCAATGGGCTTCCCTTGAATACTTTAATGTATTCGTTAAAATAGGAAATAATGACAGAATTGGGGCAAAGATACTTGCAAACCTAATATGTATACATACATATAAATAAAAAAAAACATGGATATGCATGGGGAAAATACACCCTCATTAAAATGAACATCTAGGAATGATCCTTGTTTACGGGTTTTCTTCTAACCACATCCATAGCACTAAATATAAGGACCTGAAACCCTCCTAAGGGGAAGAAAAAGAAGGCATGTAATTTCCTGTAGGTGTTTAGTAACAGCTCTTAAAAACAGATAATGCATTCCAAGTACCCTCCCGATCTTGCTTCCAAGTGCAAGTGCCTTAAATCATTGTTGTTTTGCAGCTGAATTCACCACCCCGTGTCAGAAAATTATATCAAACGGGGCCCACAACAACACTTCTACTGCATACCAGTGCTGGTCTTGTCTGCCATTCACATCTATCACTTCGAAGTTTTCATCACCACAATTACCATATCACTGTAGTAGTACTTTGTCTTTTTCAAGTAATGTAAAATGTGCTGTGTATGGACTGATCAAGTAGTTCTGCCAAGTTGTCTGCTACAGAAATATTGTTGAGTGCTCACCACTATAATAATAATAATATATAATTTCAGGGTCATGGGTATCTTTTGAAGGACAACACTGGCGCCTCTACTCAGATGCTGCTGCTTTATAATAAAATTCTTAATTATAAATATTAAAAACTGTTCTAAAAGTATTCAATTCTAAATGTTTAGCTTGTTTTTTGACACACAGTAGGGGGAATGGACATCTCGAGACATCATAGTATGTAGCCCTCTGAACCATAACACCAGTGCTGTGAAATATGATGAGATTCCTTCAGGCCTGCACAAGGCACTATCAAGGCTCTTTCAATATATCACCATTTCTGGGTCTATTATCATATTTCCTGCCTCCACAATGCTGATACAAAGTCCAGATTGTCAGAAAACTATTATACAGAGAATAATACAAAAAACACATAACTTTAACATAATCACATCTTATTCTATTCATAACTGTATCACTTTGTTTGAGAATGAATTACTAAATATATGTTATAGGGCTCAAGGATTTCTAGAAATTTGGAGAGCATGAGCATTCAGAGGTTTGATAAAAATGTTGAAACCTGTAACATTGGGCACCATTCACTAAACCATTATAGAAAACTGTGTAAGAAGAGTCTAAATTGAGCTTCCAAAGCAATACTTAGCCCAGTGTAGTGAGAGTTTGCATTATCCTTTTAATGTTGCATAATCTCTGTTAATCCACTTTAAGGGTGATGCTTGAAGACTGTCCATAGCTAAAAAATGTATGCCAATCCCCAAGAGTAAGCCACTATGAAGATGGAAGTCATTATTAGGCCAGTTACCACTTGTATGTGTATTGGACTGATTTAGCAATTGAGTACATGCTAATGGAGTCAGACCACTGCTAGGGAAACTGTTGTATGAGGGATTTTCAGAGACAGGCCAAACATAACCTTTCTGGAAGTTTGTACGTTCACATGTGTCAACTCTCCAGGAATAATGGCTAGGGCTGTCTTTCATTAGCCTGAAGAAACCCATACTAAATGCACCAGAGCTGGATATTACTACAGAACCTACAACAAAGGAATACCAGTACTGAGCTAGTAAGTACTGGTAGGTAATGAGCTTGTTATATAAAAAGAACAATGTTCTTTACTCTTCCTCATGAGAATGCACCTTATAAATAAGCAGATTTCCAAAACAAATTGATTTATATAACAAAAAGTAAACAAAAATATTGAAAGATATTGTTCATTTTTAAATCAATATTTCCTGTATTAAGGAAGTAAATGAAGCTGCACTTTGTATTGCCTTCTGCTTAAATTCATGAGCCTGAACAAAACATGACTTATTTCTTTAAAAAAATGTATAATAACATGCTCCATCATTTTCCTGTAGACCAGATATTACATGTCTGAATTTTAAATTGATGTTTAAGTACTGTAGGTCTGTTTCATCGCTCCAAACTATGTTGGTTATCTTATTCCAATACACCAGAAAAATCATAAACATGACTTAAATACACTTTATGTAGACCCAACAAACTGATACTCTTTACAACCACTAAAACATGAATATATATATTGCTTTTTTATGTTTATGGATTGCTGCAATTGAAATGATAAACATTTGTGACACTGCTTGTGATCATTAAGGACATGTAGCAGAACTTGATGTCAAATGCTTTTTTAATTAAACTTCTTATTTGACTTATTTATTGAACTACCTTAAATAATTTGCAGGATGCAAAACATTACTCCAGAATGTACAACCTTTATCGACTTAACCATTTCAAATAAAATATAAGGGAAAAAGCTTAATATGGTGCTAAATATTTGAAACCATTACTCTATAAAAGACATAAATAGCAATTTAACCAAATAAGCATTATAATTAGCTCCCCGCACAGTAAGAAGTGTAGAACATCACTTTGCAAGTGGACACAATCATTAATGTGCCAATCTTCTAAATTAATGATCTTTGAGAACTCCTAAGGTATCAGAACACCGAGCAGCAGGACTTGCATAACACTCATCCAGAACACACGATAACAAAAAGTGAAAGGATGAATCAGAAAGCATGAGGTAGTTACTTAGAATCTTATTAGTGCACAACATTTCTGACGCTCACTCTTTGAAGACTGCCAAGCTGCTTAGCGTGAACTGCTTCTACCAACAATGCTGAACAGCTGTCAAGAGTTTTCCAAGGAAAACGCAGAGATTAGAAGTGCCTTTAATCCAACAAAAGGGATTATATGAAGAGATTGAGGGGGTGTGAACGCCTCCTGCCGAGGAGTTGCAGTAAATTATTAAAACTGTCTTTAGAATGTTGATCCCACTCTTTAACCTGAAATCACAACGTTGACAGTAGAGGGAAATAGACAGGGCTGTTAAAGATGAGATTAATTCACTAGACTCTGTGTGATCATTAGATATGTCCACCAGTGCTCCCAATCAGGAAAGATGCAAATCAAAGTGTTTTCAAAACACAGGGAGTCCACTGCATGCCCTACGGCACTCATGTGCAGCTAACTCAGAAATGTATGAATATCTATCCTTAGCAAACTCATCTGATTACTAATAGCTTAAACTGAAAAGTTATGTAATCAATCCATTTGGCTTAAAAACCATTGGAATATATATTAAAGCCATGAAATATAATACATTTAACGAGAACACGTCCTTGTAAGACAAGCACTAAATACATTACTTTATGCCCTGACCTCCAAACCCATAAATGTGGCCATTAGGCATTAAGAAATTAGTAACCATAGTGCATGTTTTTTTCTTAACCTTTTTTTTTTCTTTTCTAATATTTCTTCCTCATTTACTATATAATTAAAGTATAAAGACATGGTTTTGAAAGGCTAAAAAAGATAACAAATAAACAATAAAGTCAAAAGTGTTACACCAGCTGTAAATCCTAACAAGCCCTAAAACATTTATAAATTACAGGAAAAAATATACTTTTGTCACTTACCACCCTTCCCATATCTCCCCTTGATTCTGCTCAGCTTGCCAAGAGTTGGAACACAGAACAGGAAGAACAGAAATAAAAGAAGTTCAAATATAGAAAATTTTCCCTTTTTTGCCCTACAAAACATTTCCAAGAGTTATTTTCACAAGCTCTTCACATCTTTATTTTCCTCACACTGCTCTACATTCTCTTTTGGAAAATGTCATTAATCACTGAGAAATGAGAACTGGGGCTTGCTTTGCCATCTTCAGATGCTGAGGTAATATCTCACTGATATAGCCCTGAGGAAAGCCACATTTCTCACTGATCCAGCATCACCCACATAGCAGCCAGCCGATGTGCTACAGTGCTGCTTCTGCAAAATAATTTCCGCTCTCCACTTCAGCTTTCAGTGGGAATACATCTTACTGCTTTCAATGTGAGCTGGATTAACAGCATTCACTCTTTGTGTCCGGTGGAAAAAAGAAAAAGGATGTCAGAACTGTGCAAAAAAAGGAAAGGAAGCAGTTGTCCTGACAGCTCTAATCCTGGCTGTCTAATCCTAATAGCCATGCAACCAACCAAATTGCTCTTTAAAGAGTAATAAGGCTTCAGCCAGCTAGAGCCACTGTCAGTGACACTTCGGTAGGTAATGCTGGTTTTAAAAATGACTGAGGAACCAGCTGGAGATAGCCAACACAGACCGCCACATGGTCCCAGTTCAGAATGTGATGTGCAGTGCAGAATATGCTCTCAAGAGTTTTTCATGTTAATCACGGCTCTAAGAATTACGAAGATGATAGACTCTCTTGCTGGAATGTTTCTACTGTGTCGGTGCTTTTTTTATTGCTGTCAGTAAAAGCTTCTACTGTGAATGTTAACCTTGATGGTGCTGGATATTTTTAAAGCATTGCATTTAAATATGGCATAGGGTACTTTTTAAAGAACCTACGTATTGTTTAACTCGATATTGTGTTTTAGTGTTATTATTATTTTTATCTTACATTTCTTGAAGAAAGTTTCATATATATGTTGAGGAGGTTAGAGTGGAGTAACACATAGGGGGGCATGTATTAAGATCGATTGATGCTGCTCTAAATTGTCGGAGTGTACAGTAGGTCTCTGCCATGGCACAAATTTGACCCTGTCCGTGCCAAAATTAATGAAGCATGGCATAAGCTGGCACATTTAACCCTTTCAGGACCAAGCATTTTTAGTGGGATGTTCCCCCAGGACCAGGCGTTTTTTAGCTGTAATTGACTCTCTTCTTATACAAAGTCACAAAAAATCTATTTTCTACAGTAGCATCTTGGTGTCCTTTTTTTCAGAACACTCTGGGGAATTCAGAAACCATACAAACTTTTTGCTTTTTTTTCAACACAATATTTCGTTATTTTTTTTTTTTTTAAGTTAAGTATTTTTTATCATGTATTCTGCTTAGAGGCACATGTATAAAAACGCATTATTCTATGACCCGAGGGACCTTAGAATACTTCCTGAAAGTATTGTTGAAAAATATTAATATAAATTACAAGACATTGTTTCACCTGAGTGATTGCAATGACATAATACACATTTCTTTTTCTCAGTCTTTATAAGCAATAATGGACACTACTCTCAATAAAACAATAGTTATTCATTCCATTATTATCAGTAATAAGGAAAAAAAAACATACCTGATACATTTAGTTCATGAAATAGTATATGCTTATATCCACTTGTTTCTTGATATTTATAAATGTTGTAAAAACATACTGTGTATATTAAAACACATGAGACAGAATACATGGTCTAATATAATTAAGTCAAATACATCAGATTTACAGTGTTTCCCCTTTTTTATTAGCTCTAAACTAGTTCCTGTGATGTTTTGTTTCTGCTTTTGTCTCTGCCGAGTTGCTGTAAACTGTCAAAACGAAGTGCTTTTTTATCGTGTTAACACGATCCCGGTGCTTAAAGGGTTAAATGCGTAAATGCACTGTGCTGGTGTTCTGAAAATTTGCGTCTCCCCCTCAAAATGGGCTACCGGTAGTACAGATTAACAGAGTAAGTGTCTTGACTTTATATTATATTATTATTATACGACAGATAAAACCAAATATACAAAATGAAAAGGATAACTTAATGAATCAAGTTTATAACACAACAAATACAAACAAGTGTACATAATGAAATAGCAAGTATCGAGATATAATTTCATCCTCAGGGAGATCAAAAAGGGTAATGCGGACCCTAAATACTCTAATTTCTTCTCAGTACTCTCCCTCTGTTTCTGTGTTGTTCAGGAAGGTTAGGAGCCTGCACTGTCCACTGTAAGAAATGCCCAGGAAAATTCACAATATCACGAATTTCACGGCAATCGTGTGTTTGACTGCCTACCGTGAAAAATATGTATTTTATTTCCTTTACAGTATTTTCCATTACTCTTCACCTCCCCTGTTCATTTCATACTTTTATTATGTAGAAGCAACCCTACAGTCGCTGTACACAGTGCTGTGTCAATGCCGTACATTTGGTTAAACAAATACCAGCTTCATGATTGGTAAATTCCTCATACTGTACAATGAGGGATGCCTTTCTTTTCTCAATGTCAGGACACACTTTAAAATATATTTAAATATTGTGAACAAATTCAGTGCAGTCATAAATTAACTGCCTGCACAAGGGTACAACGTGTGTAAGCTAGCTAATATGTATGCTGTAGCTTTAATGTCCTAATTACAGCTTCTAAAGGAATCCATGATTAAGTCCATACTTTTTCATACACTGTGCACATTAATAAGCCGAATCCACACTGGATGTTGATACATTCTTCCCCACTTAACTACCTACAATAGTTGTAATTAGGTAAGGCAAGAGTTTAAAAAAGCAAACAATGTATATTCAAACCCGTAAAGTGGTAGACTAATTATCTGATAACATTTTGTATCTCTACACTATTAAATAAAACCAAACAACCCTGTACTGTTGTGGTGTCTTAGGTCAAGACTGTATAGGATTTCCACTCCATCATTTAATGTATGACTCAGGCTTGTCATCCACACAGCATGTTCTTACCACAAGCACAGGTAAATAAAAAAAATCAATTTGTGTGGAATGACTTACTAGAAACAGTGATGGCCAGGAACTCCTTTAGTAATAGCTCTTTAGACACGACAGGAAGACTACAGATGTCTGGCCTGCTGTTGATTTTACAGCTGCAATTATGTAGCTGAACTGCCTTAAAGATGTAATAGCTGTTGTTGACAATGGTCAAACTGTGAACAATTTAACAAAACATAAAACAAGCTTTTTTTTGTCTGAAGTACAGTGCAAGTTTAAAATGTGTTTGGTGGTCTCAACCTAGCCCTCAGTCAACATTATAAAACAGGGTGTGCAAACCACACTCTGATTGGTCCCTAGCAATCACATGACTGTCCATAAATATCATATAATGCGGGTGTCATTTTTTAAATCACATAAGTATTCAACCGCCATCAGCTGTTAGAATAAAACAATTTAGAATAACTCATAATTCTAAAGCACCGTATACAATAACTGAGGAGCTGTAAAATGAGCAGCGTTGATCATTTAGGAGGACTTTCTGTTAAAAGATGGCTGAATGAACTGGATGACTGCCATCCACAGAAACTGTAAGTAAGCATGTATCGCTAAGTGAAAAAGAATGAAACAATCTTGAAGAAACAAAAATGTGAAAAATACCAAAAAACGACTTCATGGGCTATGAAAGTGTTTAATGACTCAATTCTGGAAGAAAAAAATGCCAAAAACCTGTGAGTTACATACAATTCTACAGTGTTTCCAGCTTCCTCGGACTGACAGCAGGGATAAACAGATCTGAATAGTATAGAAGTTGGAAGAAACATAAATGTGATTTCTGACAGTAATTTCAAATCAGCAAATTATGTGTTTGTCTCTGTTATTAAATTATTTAGAAAGTCTGGTAACGACACAGCGCCAACCCATAACGTTTTCTTTTTTTTGTAAGTATCTTATTTCTTCTACTCATAAAAAGAAAACGCTGTTTAATACAGTTTTGTTAAGGACGATTAGTGGGTTGTCAAAGTTTTGATTTGGTCCCAGCTTTAGTTCTGTTTCTGTTATTCCACTGTGCCGTTTTTCTATTAAAGTAAAGTTAATTACTGGTACCGGTACTTTGTCAGATTTGGGAAATTGATCTTCATACCATTCATGAAACGTTTTTCCATTAAAAAGATCAACATTTGATTGAATTGATTTGAATTTTTCTTAGTTAATGATAATTTACAGATATTAAATGTTATAGAATAACGGTGTATTAATTTAAATTCAAAGCTTTTGGTGCTGCGTCTGCATTGAAAGGTTGCATGAGATTAACGTATGGCTGATAGAACGCAGCTAACCAATCAGAAAGCAGGATTTTTCCAAGCAGGTTTATAAGGGTATTTATGTCTTTTTTGATGTTACAAGGGGGTGTAAGGAACCAATTTATTCTGCTGATGAAGTACGCTTCACAGATAATAATGCATATAACAGTGATACACACCCGTACCCGAAACTGTGCAAGATAGAAAGTATGTTTACCACATCAATCACCTTGTATATGACGTGATTGAAAATTTGCAACGCAAGTTTTCTGATGTATACGTACTAGATAAAGACATTAGCATTGATGAGAGTTTGAAGGGCGTCTGCTTTGAAATCTATAGCACAAAAAATAGTTTCTAAAAAGTGATATGACTTTTTGTTGCACTGTTGATAATGCTGCCATTGTAAAACAAAAAAAATATATATTTTGTGATTTATACTGTTATAATGCTACAATTGTAAACAAATTGTTATTTTGTCATTTAAGTTCTATTGAAATTGTTTATTTCTGGGCTAAGAATGAAAAATCTGCAAAAAAAACCCAACACTTTTTTGACATGGAAATTGCCAATATAACTGGGCAGCTGGGTGGTTAATACAAGGACGGTAAAACATGACTGACGTGTATCTGAGTGTCGTATATCTCAGTGCTGACTGTATCTGGACAGCGTGTCCTCTGTTATTGCTTATAAAGTATAAAAGGGGTTATATCAGGGTAAAGAGCTACAATTACTGTAATGTTTGCATTCGAGTATTTAAAAATCATGTATTTCAGTTACATTTTTGAAGAACATTTACTATTTATTAGCATATCTTGAATGAAGGCTAGTCTAGTTTTTACATACATTCTAATGCAAACAAATGTGATTCCACTCAGTAAATCAATTAATAATTGTCTACAAACTAGGATAGCAATAATTGATAGAAATCAATTATTCATTACCCACCGTTTTTTTTCTGTTTTATTTTGAATTGCATGAACGGTGGGGCTGTTTCACCTAGATCAACGCAAGCCAAGCACAGTTAATCTGAACTCTATTAACTTTCCTAAACATGTTACTTTTGATGTGCTTGATGATTTCATTTCTCAACTTTTTCAGCTGCTCGGAGCATTGTATATAAAGTAATGCCATTTTAATAAATGCAGCCCATTGTGCTAGCCTCATTCTTTCAAATTATAAGCCTGAATTGAATAAAAAAAAAAAAAAAACTAACCATATAAAAGCAGCATTACCAACATTTCCTCTAAATTTAAATACAAATGAAATTGATTTAACACATTTTACTTACTAGTCTTGTCTCAAATGTTGGGGATTGAAAGGATTCTTAAAAAGCAATAGCTTCATATGATTTTTCAGTTCATCCCATGGTTTGATTTGGCTGTTGGAGAATAACATAATAGAAGGACCCATAGAATGATGCTTACAATAACCACAAAAACTCAAAAAAATGCCCCAATATTGTCCCTGGGTTTCGGGTTCATGCATACCAATAGACACAAAGCTACAGTGGTAACATACAGTATGTCAAACATTTCCATTCACTTTTTATAGTATATGCCAGCTTTGACTTTAAACAATTTTCAATATATGACTCATACAGTTATGAAGCATATTGCAGGTTTACACAGAGAATATCATTACCTAAGCTAAACATCTAATTGTAAGTGAGATTAGATGGTACTGGTTGGTTTGTGGTTGCTAGTAACACCATTCTTTATGTCTAGGCTGGCCTAATGAAAACCATTGTAAACTCAAGTGAGTCCTTAGAACATGCCTGCAGGTATGTAGAAGTCCCTGGGGACTTTATTGGAGATTTTATTGCTTTCACTCTCAAGAACAATCTTTAGTTGCTGTTTGTTTACATTGCCAGAGTATGCACCATGCAGTATGAGTTAAGACCTTAGCACAATGCATATAACATGACTGACTTGTCCCACATTCACACAATACATTAATCTATTAATCCATTTTCTTCAAATGTCCCTCTTTCCCTATATAGATTATCACAGAACTCAGTACTGAGAAAAAGAGACTGAATAACAACTGCCTGGATGCAAATCTCTACTTCACTGTCTCCTTCAGGGAGCTTCATCTCCTTATCATAGAAAGACAACAGTCCTGGCTGAATGGCAGCAGGGTATGTCCATCACTCCTGTGAATCTGGATGCTGCATGAACCCCTTGAATGTCTTCATAACCAATAAGCACAGAATGAGTATAGGGCATTGGTACACGGCCATATTGTTATCAAAATGCTAGTTTGAGGTGCGCTGTATGAATAATGAAGAGTAGGCAATTCTGTTTGAGGTACATACACTACACTTTACTGTGACATTAATGCTTTACAAACTCATAAAACATTTAACATATAAAAAGGTAACGGTATGCTCTGTGCAAGATCTGTTGCCATGCAGGAAATCTTAATAGACAACACAACGTGTGTTGGTAAGTACATATTTTACCTTGAATGTCATCTCTCTCTCTCTCTCTCTCTCTCTCTCTCTCTCTCTCTCTCTCTCTCTCTCTCTCTCTCTCTCTCTCTCTATATATATATATATATATATATATATATATATATATATATAGCATAATTTAATGTGCATTTAGGTCACATAATTATTACATTGTTGAAGAAGGATCCGTTGTTAATTTTTAGATAAAAATAATTGTTTTGAAAGGCCAGTTAAACGTATAATTTAATTTATATTAGGCCATTAACAAAGACAGCATTTCCAATAAAGCTGTGCTCTGCACACTAAAGAAGCAAAGTTTTTCCCCTAGCGATTTTGTTAGTCCACACATATCAAACAACGTATCAATGTGTCGATACATGATTGCTCTTGGTCGGTATTTAAATGCCTGGAGTACAAAGACCAATGGGGCAGTGATTAGAAAGTCTATTTATTGACAGTAGTCCATTCACACATTAATTGGATACGAGGTGTGTGAAAACAAAGTGTTGTGTCTTTGAAAGAAATATGTCTTTATAATGTACTACCCCTATGAAAAGAGCTGCTAGTTAAATATAGTATGTTTGCTTAACCCTGCCAAAAGCAACCCCATTGAGATATTATACCTAGAGCTAAAATCTAGATTATTTTATAAATTGTTATTTTGCAAAGGAAATACTAAATGCCTGGGCTTTTGTCTCTGAAATTACAGATTGCAGTCACATTACATGTTTTAATAATAAAACTCGCAAAGTCTGATAAATCTTCAGTTCAAATAGACTATTACCAAATTATCTTCAGTGGCACTACAGGGACAATGGTACACAGCTACAGTGCAATGGTAACATCTACGCATTTTGACACACACATGGAAAAACTATATAATCAGAATTGTAGGACTCGGACTTGGACTCAAGTCACGGCCGCAAAAGACTCAGACTTGACCTTGTGTGACATTCGGGCTCCGTGACTCGGAGATATTAACGACAAATCCTTTTTCTAATTTTCTATTACACAAATAATATTACAGTTACTAGGAAACCTTTGCACAATAAAAACCCACCCAACAAAACATATCCAATCACTAGTTAATCCTGTTGTCTTTGCAGCCAATCATAGTAGGAAAAAGAAATTGGAAGCAAGTTTGATTGCACCGTAAACACCTCCCCACACAAATCCAACTGGTAAACACACCCCCACTCAAACCCATCACAAGCCAAGTTGTTTTTAGTTGTGCATTAAGTTATATAAGGAATATATGATGTCAGCATGGTAAACACTAAGTACTTATTTCTCTTTACTACTTTAAACTGTGTTCTAAGGTTGTTAAGCACTGTAGAAATACATTTCTAAAACTGCATTCTTCAAAAATACGTAATTTAATTTTGAGTTTACTGAAAACAAAAACTAATGAAAAATAATAATCACACAAGTTGTAATCATACTTTTAGAGCTTCTTAATTCATATCAGAAAGTCAATGTGTGATTAAATATTCTGTGCTTTGCTTCTAATCTCCACTCGTTCCCAGCACACGCCATATCTGTTTGCAAGAAACATCAATAAATTCACCTGGCAACTTCAGTCGAACATTGCTTACCATCAAACAGGCAGATATATCAGGCTGATAGGACAGAAGGACTGATTGATAGTTAAAAAAAATGAATGACAGAATAACTTAATACCACTTAATTTACCAAAATGAAAATGATTTATAATGGATGCGGGAAAAATACATTAACAATACGCTGTGCAGCGTCAATCTAGAAATCTGTCTTGTGTGAACTTCATGTTTTTGTTCCATTATGAACCTACACAAAGGGGAAACACCAGGGGCGGCCGGATAACAGTGTTCGCTTGCTTGCCGAACCCTCCATCTCTTATTAATGAATTGCGCTTCCCTTCTCCTGGGTGATGTGCGTTTCATTTCCCCCCTCTCATGTGACACTGGCACATCAACAATGCCGTTCATCCCATCAGTTTAATGGGCTGAAGCTGTGCTGTGCTCGCTCATAAATGCGAGCACCCAAGTCCACCTTGCACATGCGCAGTAGCAGCCAGCCGTCAGCCAGGACTGGCTATGACTGGCTTAAAAATATCTGGATGGAGCGCAGCCTGTTAGCGACCACAGTGATCAGACGACCAGCGCGCATGTGCCAAGACAACAAAGGCTATAAATATGAGCAGCACGACTTCAGCTCTTCTCAGTCTTGCATAGTGTGTTACTTTGCAGAAAGACAGAAAAGATTTAAGCTGTTTAAATAGTAAAATAAAATGCAGAAGTGTAATTATCTTTGTCTAACTTCGTCTAACTTTAAATTAATGTTATTTGTCTTATTTGTTCAACTTCGTTCTTTTCACAGTTTTAATCTGCTTTTATTTTGTGCCATCTGTCTCTTTCTCTCCCGAGGCTGCAGCCCTTCAGCAGTGCTTTAACTTAAGCTCAGTAATATCTTGCTGTGTTCGGCAATGTTTCTTTTTATTTTTTGTGTGGTTAATTTACTGACCACTACTGCCTGTTTAGGGTAATAGGTTATTAAATATACCTTACTGTATATTTGTATTATTGTAATATTATTTATATAATATTTTATATTATTATTTTTTTTTATCTTGTTGATAGCTACGTCAGGCTGGATGATGCTTCTACCACTGAGCTTGGCCCCCTGGACCCCACCCCCTCACCTGCATCTGAGGTGTGATCACCCAAAAATTTTGGCCACCAGCCGCCACTGGGAAACACTAAACATAATGTTGTGTAAAAGAAAAAAGATAAAAAATACATGCTCTGAAATCAATTGAACTGAAGGTATTACAGACTTAATAAAAGTGCAACTGTAATGAAAGTGAAACATAAGAACATAAGAAAATTTACAAACGAGAGGAGGCCATTCAGCCCATCTTGCTCGTTTGGTTGTTAGTAGCTTATTGATCCCAGAATCTCATCAAGCAGCTTCTTGAAGGATCCCAGGGTTTCAGCTTCAACAACATTACTGGGGAGTTGGTTCCAGACCCTCACAATTCTTTATGTAAAAAAGTGCCTCCTATTTTCTGTTCTGAATGCCCCTTTATCTAATCTCCATTTGTGACCCCTGGTCCCTTGTTTCTTTTTTCAGGTCAAAGAAGTCCCCTGGGTCGACATTGTCTATACCTTTTAGGATTTTGAATGTTTGTTCAAGACTGAATAGATTCAATTCTTTTAGCCTGTCTGCATACAACCTGCCTTTTAAACCCGGGATAATTCTGGTTGCTATTCTTTGCACTATTTTTATGTCGTCTGCAAATTTAATGAGTTTGCTTACTATACCAGAATCTAAATCATTAATGTAGATTAGGAATAGCAGAGGACCTAATACTGATCCTTGTGGAACACCACTGGTTACCTCGCTCCATTTTGAGGTTTCTCCTCTAATCAGTACTTTCTGTTTTCTAGATGTTAACCACTCCCTAATCCATGTGCATGCATTTCCTTGAATCCCTACTGCGTTCAGTTTGAGAGTTAATCTTTTATGCGGGACTTTGTCAAAAGCTTTCTGGAAATCTAAATAAACCATGTCGTATGCTTTGCAATTATCCATTTTCAATGTTGCATCCTCAAAAAGGTCAAGTAGGTTAGTTAGACACGATCTCCCTTTCCTAAAACCATGCTGACTGTCTCCCAGGATATTGTTACCATATAGGTAATTTTCCATTTTGGATCTTATTATAGTTTCTATAAGTTTACATATAATAGAAGTCAGGCTTATTGGCCTGTAGTTACCTGGTTCGGTTTTGTCTCCCTTTTTGTGGATCGGTATTACGTTTGCTATTTTCCAGTCTGTCGGTACAACCCCTGTGTCAAGAGACTGTTGCATGATCTTGGTTAGCGGTTTGTAAATAACTTCTTTCATTTCTTTGAGTACTATTGGGAGGATCTCATCCGGCCCAGGGGAATTGTTTATTTTAAGAGCTCCTAGTCCCTTTAACACTTCTGCCTCGGTTATGATAAAGTTATTTAAAACTGGATAGGAACAGGTCGACATGTGGGGCATGTTGTCCGTGTCCTCCTTTGTAAAAACCTGTGAAAAGTAATCATTTAATATATTTGCTATTTTTTTTTCTTCATCTATGATTTTGCCATTTGTGTCTCTTAGACATTTAACCTCCTCTTTGAATGTTCTCTTGCTGTTATAATATTGGAAAAACATTTTGGAATTGGTTTTAGCCCCCTTAGCAATATTGATGTCTATCTCTCTCTTGGCCTTTCTAACTTCCTTTTTGACTTGTGTTTGCAGTTCCAAGTACTCTTTCTGTGTACTTTGTTTTTGGTCCCTTTTAAACGCTCTGTAGAGTGCCTTTTTTCGCTGAATATTTTTTTTAATTGATCTATTAAACCATTTTGGCCATTTTGTTTTAGATTTAGATTTGTCTACTTTTGTGATGTAATTATTTTGCGCATCTAGTACTACATTTTTAAAAAACAGCCATCCTTTTTCTGTGGATGTTCTCTCTATTTTACTCCAATCTACTTCTGTTAGTCTCTGTTTCATACCTTCATAGTTTGCTTTTCTAAAATTGTAAACCTTAGCTTTAGTCATTACTTTTGGGGTTTTAAAAAATACTTCAAATGAGACCATGTTGTGGTCTGAGTTTGCCAATGGCTCTCTGACCTCTGTTTTAGTTATTCTGTCTTCATTATTTGAAAAGACTAAATCAAGGCATGCCTCCCCTCTAGTCGGTGCCTTGACAAATTGCGTTAGGAAGCAGTCATTTGTCATTTCCACCATTTCAATTTCGTCCGTCGTGCTCCCCACTGGGTTCTCCCATTTTATATGGGGGAAGTTGAAATCCCCCATTAGTATGGCTTCTCCTTTTCGACACGCATTTCGAATGTCATTGTATAACAGATTATTTTGCTCAGCGTCTGAATTTGGTGGTCTATAGCATGCTCCTATTATTATGCCCTTTGAATTTGTGTCCATTATTCTGACCCATATTGATTCTGCATTGTTTTATTTGTCCTGATTTAACACCTGGGCTTCAAGACTATTTCTTATGTATAGCGCTACCCCTCCGCCTCTTCTGTCCTGCCTGTTTTTCCTATAGAGTGTGTAACCACTAATATTATATTCGTCTCCATCACTCTCAGACAACCAAGTTTCTGTAACACCTATCACATCGTAGTTACTTGTTAGTGCAGTAGCTTCAAGTTCTAACATTTTGTTTCTGAGACTTCTAGCATTAAGATAAATACATTTAATAGTTGTCTTACCTGAGTTGTTGCCCTTTTTTTGATGTGGTCTCCCTTCTGTTTTTTTTTGTTTTCTCCCCCCTTCCTTTCTAGTTTAAATGCTTCTGGACCTCCTCAAGGATCCTTTCTCCGAGTAGATTGGTTCCCTTTCTGTTCAAGTGCAGTCCGTCCCACCTATATAGATAGTCCTTGTTGTAGAATGTGCTCCAATGTTCAAGAAAGATGAAGCCTTCCAGTGTGCACCACGATTTCAGCCATGCATTTTGATTTTGTATTTCCAGCTGTCCATATGGTCCTTTGCAAGGTGCCGGCAGTATCCCAGAAAATACCACAGTAATCATATTGTTTCTGTTTTGCAAAACAGAAACATATCGTTTCTGTTTTGCAAAACAAATAATACTAAATTTACTATTTAAGAACACAGTATATATACAGTTCTGGCAATGCCTAAGTCAGATTAGCAGATTTTACCCGAATTGAAGTCAAAGTAGATGCTATAGTCAGAGGTGAAAGTAACTTTTATTTCATACCTGTGTAGTGGTACTCAGCACACTGCGCATGCCTAAACAACTTCTGCTAAGAAAGCAGGGAAGCGGCCATTCAAATATGGTACGTCATGCTGTTTTCTGTATTTTACATTTTTTTGATTGAATTTATCATATTTTCCAGTCTTTTACGTTGTTTTTAATATAACTTATTATATTTTTCCACCATTAAGAACAATTTATTTGAGTTTGTTTCAAGGACTCGTGACTCGGACTCGAATGATAGTGACTCAGACTCGACACTCGGGACATACACAGACTTGGACTCGAGGTTTGAGGACTTGACTACAAGTCTAATTATATATATATATATATATATATATATATATATATATATATATATATATATATATATATATATATATATAGATAGATAGATAGATATAGATAGATATATATTATGGGGGCTGTCAAGCAATTACAAAATGTGTTGCGATTAATCTTGAGATTAAAAAAAATGATCTGAGTTAACCTTGGTTTTAATCATATATTTAATTGATACACTTGCTGCATCTCATTTAAGTGTGTTTTATTACTGATGCTATTGTAATGTTGGAATGTATTTTCTATTGTTTTGGCCAGATTACAGTATTTGCACTGTTCAGATGATTTTATTAGTGTAGAATTAATACAGCAAATATGATTCTTTGGTATTCTTTGTTTTGTACTGTGCAGCTAATGCTACCGTAGCTTTAACTGGAAGACCTTACACACTGTGACGTGGCTGCTGAACTGTGGGGAGTTTGGTGGTGTCTTGGGACGAGGGGAGAGATCGTTACCTCTGTTTTCCTATTTCTGGATTCTCGTTACAGTTTTACCAATCCACCACTGTTGTTAAATTGTTTGAACCAACTGCTAAATCACAATGAAGTCAGTTTATTACTCATCTTACTGCATTTACAATGATCAGCTTCCATGACTCATAAACTGATGTTTTTCACTGCTGTTTAAATAATAATAATAATAATAATAATAATAATAATAATAATAATAATAATAATCTTAAATTCTTGTTTATTAATAACTTGAAATTGCTAAATAAAACAAAACATTCACCCAGTAACGGTTATATCCTCCATAATTGTAAATAATGTAATTTTAAAATAAATGTGGTTATTGAAATAAAACAAAGCTACAATGTTAATGGGTCTGCAGTCGGTAGCTATCCGACAGCACTGGTTATACTTATAGTATCGTACTTAGCTTGATTCATGGGTTTGCAGCTATCCTGAATTTCTAAGAGAGTACTCTGTCGAAACTGACGGGTTTCATTTGTTGTTGTATTGTTGTTGTCTGTAGCAGAAAAACTATTATTGTACTTTGAGAAGTGAAAGCATGTTTAGCACACAGGTGGTACAGCAGACTAGATGCACTTCTGTGATACTGGAACTCACTTTAACAGTAGATACAAGTAACCCTCTTTATATCCAATGAACCATCAAAGTTTATAAAAAAATAAACTTCCCATTTACAAGTCCTTCAGTTTGAGTGTTTGCTACATAATGTGGTTCCGTGACTAATTTTATATTCAAACAATGACTACCCTCATTCAATCCTGGCATGCACTAAAATGGTGCCGCAGGAAATTAATTACGGTATGCTAAGAGGGACAAAACAGGAGTGAGATTAACGTGCGTTAAAAAAAAAAATCTCTGATTAATTAACAGCTCTAATATATATATACTCTAAAAAAAAAAAAAAATATATATATATATATATATATATATATATATATATATATATATATATATATATATATATATATACAGTGCCTTGCATAAGTATTCACCCCCCTTGGACTTTTCCACATTTTGTAGTGTTACAACCTGGAATTAAAATGGATTTAATTAGGATTTTTACCATTTGATTTACACAACATACTTAACACTTTGAAGGTGCAAAATATTTTTTATTGTGACACAAAAGTTAATTAAACAAAAAAAAAAGACATTTGTTGGTTGTATAAGTATTCACCCCCTGAGGCAATACTTGGTAGAAACACCTTTGGCAGCAATTACAGCTGTGAGTCTTTTTGGGTAAGTCTCTACCAGCTTTGCACATCTGGATCCTTCAATTTTTGTCCATTCTTCTGGGCTTTGACTGGGCCATTCTAAGACATTCAGGTTATTGTTTTTAAACCACTCCAGTGTAGCTTTGGCTGTGTGTTTAGGGTCATTGTCCTGCTGGAAGGTGAACCTCCGCCCCAGTCCCATGTCTCTTGCAGACTGAAACAGGTTTTCCTCTAGAATTTCCCTGTATTTGGCTCCATCCATCTTACCCTCAATCCTGACCAGTTTCCCAGTCCCTGCCGATGAAAAGCACCCCCATAACATGATGCTGTCACCACCATGCTTCACCGTGGGGATGGTGTTCTCAGGGTGATGAGCAGTGTTGGTGTCATCAGACCAGAGAATCTTTTTCCACATGTTTGCTGTGTCTCCCACATGCCTTTTGGCAAAATCCAAACAGGATTTGATATGGGGTTTTTTCAGCAATGGCTTTCTTCTCGCCACTCTTCCATAAAGCCCAGCTTTGTGGAGTGTCCAGGTTATAGTTGTCCCATGGACAGTTTCTCCCATCTCAGCTGTGGATCTCTCCAGCTCCTTCAGAGTTATCATTGGCCTCTTGGTTGCTTCTCTGACTAATGCCCTCCTTACCTGGTCACTGAGTTTTGGTGGACGGACTTCTCTAGGCAGAGTCGCGGTTGTGCCATATTCTTTCCATTGTTTAATAATGGATTTAACGGTGCTCCGCAGGATGTTCAAAGTTTGGGATATTTTTTTATAACCCAACCCTGATTGGTGCTTCTCCAGAACTTTATCCCGGACTTGTTTTGATAGCTCCTTGGTCTTCATGATGCTGTTTGTTTAGATATGCTCTCTACCAAACTCTGGGACCTTCCAGAAACAGGTGTATTTAATCTGAGATCATGTGACACTTTAATTGTACACAGATGGACTCCATTCAACTAATTATGTCACTTCTGAAGGCAATTGCTTGTACAAGAGCTTTTTTAGGGGTGTCACAGCAAAGGGGTGAATACTTATGCAATCAAGAGTTTTCAGTTTTTTATTTGTAACTAATTTTGAAAAATATGTAGATTTTTTCCCCCACTTCGACATTATGGACTATTTTGTGTAGATCAGTGACAAAAAATCCTAATTAAATCCATTTTAATTCTAGGTTGTAACACTACAACATGTGGAAAAGTCCAAGGGGGGTGAATACTTATGCAAGGCACTGTATATATATATATATATATATATATATATATATACACACCGGATGCTGCCCCCTCCTCCCTAACTTTTATTTGAAATTAATATTTTCACCGTTAATTTCCGGTCTTTAATAACAATGCCCGAGGGGAAATATCACAGCTCACATGACTAGAACAAACAGCCTAGAAGTTGTTGCTCTGTGCATTAATGATTCAGACAATTGCTTGCATCATAAATGAAGGTTCAGATGACAAAGACGTGGAGTTCGGCGGTTTCAAATAAGACGATACAGACTCCGCAGTGTGATTGATTACGTTTTCCTGTTGTTGCGTAACAATCCATATTTTTGATTATTTATTTTTTTAGACACTGCAAAAGCTTCTAACTCAGGCATTTTAATGCTATAGTGCTACTTTGGATGCCACGTTAATTTATTATTTTGTGTTGTGTTTTCACACTGGACACTGCAACTTCTTACTTACAGAGATTATGTAAAATGATTTTTTAGTGGACCGAAAATTTCATGTGTTATATATATATATATATATATATATATATATATATATATATATATATATATATATATATACATACATATATATATATATATATATATATATATATATATATATATATATATATATATATATGCTGTGCTCTACCTTTTAATTTTAAGCATGTCTACCCACCGTGTAATTCTCAGTTTGCAAGCCTTCAAAAATTCTTAACTGAATATGAAAGATCCAGTGAGAATGCGTACACATACCGAACCCACCTCTCATAGGTCAGATTACTCTAGCTTCATACATATTCTAGCATTGATTTTAAAATCCTGCTTCTCACTTGGTTCATGTAAGCTTCCAATTCTTTACAGCTCTTACTGTGAGATCAGCGAACAAGGCCTCTTGTTAATCCCAAGAACCCAACTGAAAAGTCATGTGTTCAGCTCTGTGCAATCAAACCCAAGGCTCTGTCCAAAAGTGCAATATAATGAATCTATTGGGAAACAATTTAAACTCTAAATTGGAGAAACTCAGATTCACAATTTTAGACATCATAGAAGGGAAAGCTAACACAAATCTTTGGCTATCTTTTTAATTCACATTTGAATCTATTTATTTACTCCTTCATGTAATGTGTGTTTGGAAGCTAGCCCAATGTTATTTTGATTTGATGATGGTTTAGCGTTTGTCCCTTCCTATTTAATTCATAAACAAAGCCTCTAATAGGTGCTAAACTCTGTTAACATGTGACAGGACAAAAGAAAAACACTTGATAGATTGCTTGATTATAAATCATGAAATATTCAAAAGAAATATTTGCATATTCATCTTTTTATGTTGAAAAGATACAAGCGCATACACATGGACCCATATATTACAAATGCTTTTATTACAGTGTAAAATGTGCTCCATTTTATGAAAGGCTTTGAAATCTGGTGATGTTTCAAAACTAATAAGAAACAATCCAGTTAAATTCAAGAATAGAGGTCTCTTAAATCAGTTTTCTAAGCAGTTTAACTTTTTTTCCCCCTGATTACACTTTGTTTGCTTTTTAAATGACCCAATAACACAAAACGTTCACATTCACAGCTCACACTTAGCTTGCAGGAATCAGCTTTATATCTAAAAGGAAACTTTAGGGCAGATTAAATCTAAATTCTGAGGTGACCAAGCTAAATGTTGGTATTAGAAAAAGAAATTCAAGGTGCAGTGCAAAAGGTGTTTTTAGGGGGTGTTTCATTTTAACGTTGTATAAAAATGCATTTATTCAAGCAATGTAGAACCTGCATTTAGTAATTTGGGTCTTTTTTTTTTTTTAAAGACAGCATTGAAGTTGTTCTTATACGGCACACTTTTGTAATCAAGCATCTTGTGTAAATAAGCACATGTCCCGTGGGTATGGTACTTCTGCAGTAAAATTCTTCTTGAAATAACGGAATTTAAATTTAAAGCAGCAAAAAAAATAATAATAAATGCATTCAGTTTTTACATGTTCTTTGTTTTTGCAAAAACTTAGCATAATATAGGAAAACAAAAATTCAACATAAACTGGGATTTTTTTTTTTTTTTTTTACTTTTTTCTTTTGCCCCTAAATGTATTTAATACCTTCATGCATTCCAGAGCCAGGAATACATAATGTAGCCTATCATACAATAGAATAAATTAATAAAACAATTACAACCTGCAGTAGGCCAAAAGGGCAATTTCTTTTTTTATTAAAATCACTTATAAAATGGGTATTATAAATACTCATTACCTGATTGGTCAAAACAGGTGTTGATATTACAGCATAGCACCATGGGTCGGCACTTATTTTCAAAAAGGGGCAAATCACTGATAGATATCCATACACCACTAGAATTTTGAAAAAAAAGTCAGACATATTGGAATTTATCGCAATAAACATGACTGACGAGATTTATGTAAATGTTGACCTTTTGGGAAACCAGAGTGTACGTGAGATATTGAATGTCTGAATCGGACACCAATGATTAATTAAAGTAGTGAAAAAAAGCAAAAATATTCAAATAAATTCGAAACTCGCTATTGTGATCGCTATCTATATATATATATATATATATATATGTATATATATATATATATATATATATATATATATATATATATATATAATGATCTTTTCTTTCTGATTTTAAAAAATAGATTTTTTTTTTTACTGAATTAATTGTATAGCATCTAATTGTTTTTATTTAAAAATATATTTGTACTGGGCAGTGGAGGTTATTTTGGGGAGAAAACGGCAAGAAGGCACCATAGTAGTATGGGCAGCAGTGTGGAGTAGTGGTTAGGGCTCTGGAGTCCAGACCGGAGGGTCATGTGTTCAATCCCCAGTGGGGGACACTGCTGTTGTACCCTTGAGCAAGGTACTTTACCTAAAATTGCTCCAGTAAAAACCCAACTGTATAAATGGGTAATTGTATGTAAAAAATAATGTGTAAAAAAAATAATGTGATATCTTGTAACAATTGTAAGTCGCCCTGGATAAGGGCGTCTGCTAAGAAATAAATAATCATAATAATAATAATAATAATAGTGCACAGTCTGTTGCTGACCTCCTAATGGAGTCTGGCAGTGAATATGAGCCAACTGACACTTCCTCCAGTGAGGAGATACACAGTGGTCAGGAAAAGCCTATAGAAACTGAGCCTGAGCCCCTGTCTGGACCCAGTACAGTAGATGGGCCTGGACTGGGTTAGATTTCAGCCATTCTACCACTGAACATCCAGCCTCAAATACCCCCTTTTTCTGGCACACCTGGTAGCACTGTGAACCTAATTGGGTTTACCCCAATTCACTTTTTCCAGTTGTTTATCACTGATACATTTTTTTGAACATCTAGTAACTTAAACCATTTTGTAAGCTCAGCAATATCTGGCACAGCATGGGAACAACCTGGGGCCACATTCTAGGGTGGGCAAGTGGGTCCCCACAAATGCTATTGAAATTAAAAAGTTCTGGGACTTATCTCTTCTAATGAAGGGATACACCACGGATGGATTTATATTGGTCCATCAATCCAATCCATGCTTATTGTTATTGTTCCATCCAGTTATTGTTACGATTTTTACATTACAATGACAAATCTATTGCTCTCCTGAGGGACCATCCTCAGTTTGAGAGGCACAAATTACGGCCATTTCTAGACCATCTGCACCATAAATTTGAAGAGATATATACATTTGACCAAAATATATATGTGGATGAGTCCCTCCTGTTGTTCAAGGGAAGGATTGTCTTTAACCCTTCCGCTACGGCACCGCTAGAAATCGTTCATATATGAACGATGATGTAATGGTGCCGTTAGACGCCCATTTCAAGCCGTTTTAAACAACTATTGGTTGCTTACCAAATGACTGACATCTCCAAAGGCTCCAACAACCAATCAGGGATGGTTTTATAAAATTCCCAAAGGAGCTTGTTCAACTCGTCCTTTGAATGTACATTAAATGTAAGTCTACCTTTTTCTTGGAGACAGTTTTGTTGGATATTCACAGCCCATTTAGAAGCCTTTATTATGTTTTTTTTTTGCTTCGGTCAAGTTCGAGTTGTTTCAGTTCTGGTTCCGTTATTTCTGGCACTTTGTCCGGTTCAGGAAATTCATCTCCATCATACCATTCAACAGTTTCCCATTAAAAAGACTATAATTTGATTCTCGGTCTGACATTTTATTATTATTATTATTATTATTATTATTATTATTATTATTTATTTCTTAGCAGACGCCCTTATCCAGGGTGACTTACAATTGTTACAAATTATCACATTATTTTTACACACAATTACCCATTTATACAGGAGTTTTTACTGGAGCAATCTAGGTAAAGTACCTTGCTCAAGGGTACAGCAGCAGTGTCTCCAGCCTGGGATTGAACCCACGACCCTCCGGTCAAGAGTCCAGAGCCCTAAGCACTACTCCACACTGCTGCCCTTTTTTAAGTTAGTGGTTACTTATAGATATTACAAGTTATAGAATTAGGACAGTTAAGTGGAATCTGAATCAAAGGAGATGTATCTGTTGAAAGGTCGAGTGGGATTAACATATGGCTGATAGAACGCAGCTAACCAATCAGGGAGCAGGATTTTTCCAAGCAGGTTTATATCATTATTTAAGTAATATTTAATTCATACAGGATATCAAGAAAATCTAATTCTTCCTTTAGTAGACAACAGTGACACATTATTATTATATTTCTTAGCAGATGCCCTTATCCAGGACAACTTACAATTGTTACAAGATATCACATTATTTTTTTACATACAATTACCCATGTATACAGTTTGGTTTTACTGGAGCAATCTAGGTAAAGTACCTTGCTCAAGGGTACAGCAGCAGTGTCCCCCAGCTGGGATTGAACCCACGACCCTCCGGTCCAGAGCCCTAACCACTACTCCACACTGCTGCCCAGTATGATATGCCAATGAGAAACAGAACTGCAGTCAAGGTTAACATTTTAAGTTTGTAAGCTACCACAGTACTTGCATTTGTTCTATAGTTAAACCCCTGCATTCCAGGAATCTAAGAGTCAAACAATCTATAGGATTATACTGTATATATATGTATATATTGCTAACAAACACATTTTCATTATCCTCATTAAATGTACCTGCAGAAGTTGTATAATATCTTACTAATACTACATTATATTTCCAGAATGACTGTCCCAGTAGTCAAAGCTCGGAGAGTAATAAGAGGCTGGATGAGTTAGCGATGGCTGTCATAAAATCTGGCAGGGCATTCTATTTACAATATGTAATAAAACTGTCACAGAAAGGATTTATAAAGGCATTTGCCCTAGAAAGCTAAACCCTTTTGCCAAGGGCAAGTTAATAACCTCTGCAGTACATTTGAATATATTGGCAGATAGATATTTTGTGTAATAGAGCATTGCAGGGAATGTAGCAGACACTTAAAAACTCATGATGGATTCATTTTAAAATTGTTATCTTAGCAATGAACAACAGGCGTTCTTCAGTGCGGAAAGCCTGAAAACATAATTGTGATAAAAGAAGAAGAAAAAATGATGTGTATACCTGCAAGTATAAAGTGAGTTTCCACAGTAAAGACATGATCTAATTTATTTTGTGATAACATGAGGCAGAATAAATGTACTAAAGAATACTTTACTGTTATTGTTTTGCATTTGTTCTCAATGTTTTACAATGTGTCACGGTTCCATAAAGCAACACTAAGGGTTGTCTTTCTTGTGGTTCAGCCATCCTTTGTCTATCAGCTGCTTTTGTATTTATTTTTAATCTCAGCATGTTACATGCCAATATTATGTCTGATGAACATACACGGTTTATATGTCCAGTCAACTGCTGTCCTTGAAATTTCTAAATCCCACTGGTGCAAACTTAAAGAGTAAGTATTTGAGTTCAGAAAAATATATTGTTATACATCCCCACATTGTTAACATCTTGGCAAGTTTTTACATTTTAATTTTGTCTCAAAGGTGTTTTCAGGATGGCTGCCTAGTGCACTAAGGTTTTAGATCAGATGTGTGTCCTCTCTAACCACACACACACACATATATATGGGTAGATTGTACACAGTTGTTGGTTTTTTATAGTTTTACGTAACATTTATGGCCCCAGTTGTGTCAAACTATTTGAAAAAATAACTGAAAAAAACTTCCCAACCTGTGGTCCGTGAATAAACTCCAGGTGGTCTGGAAACAACTCCCCAAATTCTGTTATGCTGTTCTTGAAAAAATCTATTTCTACACAATCACACGTTGTGCTACTACAATATGTATTACTAAGCAACACAACAAACAGCTTTAACCACATTACATATCATTATAAGATATGTATGTAGTCTGCATGATTACTCACACTAGTTTTTCTCCCAATTTGTGAAATAACCATTCTTCAGCTGCAAAATACCCATTAAAAAAAAAAAAAAATACATTAAATGGCTTGAAAAATTCAAAAACATAAATATAAACTGCAAAATGAAAAAGTATATTGTATATGGAAACTCAACATGTACAAAATCTAATAAATATACAAAAAAACGCCAATACAACTAGTGCTGTTATCAAGTCCGGTAGATGGGGGCACTATATATTTTTAATTACTAAAACTTTTTTATTTCGCAAATAGTTTTTAAGACCTATCAGTAGCTTAAATATTGAAATTTACACAAATACATGAACCTGCACTCAAATACTAATAAAATAAAAGTGGATGAGCTACCCAAGGTGGTTCAAATCAGGTTGCCCTGTCGCCAAATGCGACCTTCAATTTTAGGCTTGAACTCGTATGGACTACTGATAATACTGGTTCATCAATAACAACAAAATATATATAATATAACCACATTCTATTAGTGAGAGCCTTGCACTGTCACTGCTGGATTTGGATTCAGGTTTTTCTTGTTGTTACTATTAAGAATAATATGTAGTGGGAAACACGGCAGGTCGGGTAGCCTGATTTACTACCAATATTTTAAAAATGTACTGTACTGAACATTTTGACTGAATCATTTTTATATCATTAACCTAAAGTACTGCTGTATTAGCTCCGTTCATAGACTATAAGGATCAGATTTGCTGAAGCTATGGTTCTTTAGGAAAACTTGTATGTTATATATATATATATATATATATATATATATATATATATATATATATATATATATATATATATATATATGTACATGTGTATAAATCCTTCGGATGAGATGTGTGATTCTGCAGTCACAGTTGCATAGTTCACCCTTAGTCTCCGTTGCTTTGGATAAAATCGTCTGATAAATTCTTATGGAATATTTTACTGACCAAATGAGACAGGCTGAACTTGCAGTGCTGTAACACATCCTAAAAAAAGTTATTGGAAACCCAGATTAAGAGAGCTGTACAATACAAGAAAATACGAACATTTTTATTAAACTTAAGCTTGCTCTCAAGCAATTGAAGTGTATGGATCCAAGCTTGATTGAACCAAAATTAACACAAACTGAAACTTATCTTCTTAATATTAAGTCATCTCAGAAATTTGTTTCAGGTTTTTATGAATTTATATTGCTTCATACTAACATAAAAAAATTACTCCATTAAAAATAAATGGGTTGAAATCTCTTAGGAAGCTTGGAACCACCTAATGTTAAAATTTGTTCAATCAATGCTTAGCTTCGCTCCATTCAATTCAAAATTATAAATCGCTGCCATTATACACCATATAAACTATACAGATCAAACCTAAAACAGAACTCAAACTGTTGGAGATGTGAATGTGAAGATGGAACATTAATGCATATGCTTTGGGGATGCAGAAAATTACAAAGTTTCTGGCCAAAAGTAATACACTCTATATCACATATCCTGGGATTACATTTAAGAAATGATCCTCAACAAATTATTCTGGGGGAATTATCATCTTTACTAATAAACACATCTCAGAAAGTAATCCTTTTGTTTTTACTGACCACTGCTATATGCTGCATCCTAATAAACTGGAAGGATATCAATCCACCTTCATTTGAGTTCTGGAGACAGACTTCAATAGAATATTTAGAATATGAGAGAAACTATTATTACAAATTACAGAAATCTGATGTATTCTTAAAATGTTGGAGCAAAGCTTTAAGCCTATTGATAGAAACATCTTAGATACCATATTTTTTATCTTCATTAAACATTATGAAATCTATCTTAAAATATACTATTAGTTGTTTTCCCATGAACTGGTGAGTTATGTATTACTATCAACATATATTTTGATGTATAATCTCTATTTATTTATGTTCCAGATGAAATCCCTGTTTTAAATTGTTTTAAACTCATGAATAAAGTTTTATTCTGAATAAAAAAGCTGTACAATATCAGTCGTTGCATGAGGCCAAACTGGAAGTTAGACAGAAACATTTAATTATATACCCTCTTGTATTTTAATATTGATTAGGTTATTTTCATTGGGTTATTTGCCATTTGTATTCATTAGCAACAAAAACGAATGCTGCATTAAATCACAAAATATACAAACTGAAACACTCTACATGTTTGTTTTTTTAATGTATTCATTTTCCAATAGCAGTAGAACCTTCATAGAGGGCTTTACCTTCTGGTAAGGCCCTTCTCGTTATGTAAAATTTCCTGCTTCGGCTCGGGACATTAAACACATGAGGCGGGCCTTGCCAGACAGTAAAGCCTTCTTCTTAGGGTTCTATTGCTTAAATGTATTCACTTGCATCCACATTAGTGCCTCTGATCTGTATTTTAGTTCTGTTTTGTAACTACTGATCCTATGATGCATTTTGAGCTGACATAGTGCTCACACAACAACGCCATTTCCATGAAGCATAGAAATGAGTAACCAAGCAGCACAAAAAAACTTGCATTATCCTTGCAGACAAAAGTGGAAGAGTTGAAAGCAGAGGATAATGCATTACCGTAAAATAAAAAGAAAGAAGTTGCTGCAGATGTCAACATTCCCGCGAATACTTTGTCAACCATTCTGAAAAACTGGGATACATTAATGAAGACCTATGAACAGCAAAACTGTGGATGCAAGCCGTCAGCGTTTCCGATTGGCTCAATTCCTTCATGTTGTGGTTTACTTACTTTGTGTGATTTAAAAATGTCTTTTATAGAATGGAACATCCCGATTTCAAGTTTCAATGTATAGTTCACTACAACCATATTTTCAATCAAATGTACAGTACTTTTAAATGTGTAATACTTTTCACTGTACTGTAATTGAAATTTTATTTCAGTGTTACAATAACATTAATAAAAACTGACAGTATGCATTTGGCTTAGACTCTTGATAATAAGAATTACTGATTAGACATATTTTTTTGCATGTCCCTTCAAATTTGTATTAATGAGAGCTGACTGTGTGTGTGTGTGTGTGTCTATATATATATATATATATATATATATATATATATATATATATATATATTGTATATATTAGTTATGTGGTGTTCAGTATTAAACATTTGTATAAAAATATTAACGCATTTAATAAGTCAAAAGATAATGTCAACATTCAATATTCACACTGAATTTTAAACAAGTGCTTAAAAGCTGGGCACTTGTGTTGATGTGAGGGGAAATGGTCACCAAGGAGTAATTGTTTGGAAAATTACAATCACCACTTAGAAACCAGATTGCAGACCTTATGTTAAGGACAGTTCCCTGAAGGTCATTCTATTCATCTGTCTAAAGTGCTGGAAATGTCACTATGACATAAGCATGTCACAGCTATTATAAAATGAAGGAAGGAGCATCAGTGTTTGTAAGGTAATTAAGATATCAGGTTTTCAACAGCTATGTGTGTTCATTAATGCTAATCCAAGACTCAGATTAGCTCAGTGGATTAATAGATCTCAGATAGATCTTTTACGCTGCAGCACATCTTTTGTAGTCACCTCAGCTTTGTTCCAGTTTCACAAATTTCCAGATTCATCTAATGTTTTTATTTAAGATTGATTTATACCACTGAATTATACCACGTTACCCCAGTAGTAAGGTTACAACAATACATATAAAAACATTACCTTATATATAGATGTTAAACGGGTACCTCACAATTACCACAGTGCATACTGCTGTCTTTCAGTAAAGCAGAACAAATAAATCAGGTGCAGTGCAGAGCATTTGTAGAAATGCGTGGCTAATCTGCAAAGAGCATTATGTAGCACACACTAAACTGTGGGTATTACTTTTGAATATGTATACAACTTACACAAGCAAACTAGCAATTTAAACTACTGATCTGGCAATAAAACTGCTTTCAATTTAGAAAAAAATAGCTCATGTAAAGAAAAAAATACATGCACATCCAAGTGAGAAATAATGGACAGGAATACAACTGTTAGTATGCGACAAGTAAGGGTTCTTGCATCAACAGTTAAAAATCCTGCGATAAAAGTGCACGTGTCGGCACATATTCAGACACCGGTTCAAATATGCATTCGGGAGCCAGGCCATGCTCTTATAGGTCAGCTTCCTCTGCTTGGGGATGGTGTGGTTTCTGCAGTCCTTCCAGGCGTCATTTGACATATGTGATGCCCACCATTAGCAGTTTCTCATACAAAGTCCATTACACTCTTTATCTGCCCATAACAAAGCCCCTGCTCTTTATATGTATGTTTTGGATCAGTTGCACACTTTTGTGAATAGTAGTTACTTTGGATTTCAGTATCCTTTTTTTGCCACAATGAATGATCAATCTTTTGTCCAAAGGAGCACCAGCAATCTGAATATCCTCAGCCACCTCCAGTATGGGGTGAGTTGAGCAATGATGTATACCTGAAATATTGGCATTATATTGTTTCAACAGGGAAATGTAAAAGGTGTAACTTTTTAAGAAACAGGGGATTTTAGTATGCCTCTAAAACCCCCTGTGAAGGTGATAGAGTGTAGGCAGTCAGGTGTACCTATGTCACACTTCACATTTCTCTATATCTGGAGAAGTGCTTATCCAATTGTCATGAAACCTGGTTTTAATATTATTTAGTTTGCTATTGATAATATGAGATTCTAGGGATATAGGGGGTGTCTGTCCATCCATCCATCCATCTGTATGTCACACTTTCATTTGGTATATATCTTCTTATCAAATTATCATGATACATGTGTAAAGGTCTTTGTTGTGCATACATTGTTATTTGTTTATTTATTTAATAGTGGTTGGAGTTTGTTTTAGAATGTCAAGTAAAAGTGTTTTGTTATTCTAAATTGTTTCTCCTTCCTCACATGTCCCTTGAGCCAACATCGTTGTTTTGGTCCTGTCTGAATGAACAATGTGTTGGTGTCTGGCTGATTTCCTCATTTTGTTGCTATGGAAACCCCTGTCACTATTTTAATGGACTCTTACCTGCCTGTCACCTCTGACCACACATTTCCATGCGGGTCATTTAAAAGACCTTGGCGGTAAACATTCAGGGGGCCATCTTTACAGGCAAGCCCTGTAAGCAGGAGCGGAGAATGAAAAGAAACAGACGTCCAGGTTTAACTGATCTTTTCTACATCATGTATGGATAATGGCAATGACTGGGGCAGGAAAAGGAGAGTAGGATGAGTGTTAGATTCTTGTACTGCATATTTCAACTATAATTATAAAGCTCTATTACATTTTTCTTCATTCTGTATTGTTTAGAATTATAATTGTACACTTTGTGTGAAAATGAATAAGCACATTTTACTGTATATTTTTAAATAAAACTAAAAGAGGAGATAACGTTTCCCATTCAGCTTGATATATGCTTCATTTGTAGCAATTGAAACTATCCTGCAGACTATCATTAGTCCTGTTCTCTGTATTAACCACAGGATCATCCCCAGTTACTATGCTACTTTTAGTTAATTGCAATTCAACCATGGAAATGAACAAGGTTACCGTGTCTGGTAAGCGTGTCTCAGAAGACTGATTTGATTTGAACAGTTTATATATGTAAATTTATTTTGGTAGCAACATCAGCATCATTCGTCATTGAATTTCAATATGTAACGCAATATATCGCCATATTGTCATTAATGATGAATCAGTCAATCAGCATAGTTCATTGTCCATGGTCTCCTTCCACGTGGCTGCCCCTCCACTACACTATAATGTTAATGGTTGTTTTTTTGGTTTTCACTGGAATAACCAGTTCCATATTCCAGTAGAGGGACAGCTGAGGAACAAAATGTGGGGTCTTGTCTTTCTAACTGGAACAGAGGCTGAGATATCAGAAATTCAAATGTAAGGGAGGTACCTCACACTGCTGGCCCGGGAAGTGCTGTCTGTCTCGGGAAAACCTCTCCCGAGGGCTCGGCGGTGGCTGTCCAAATTCATTCTTCATCAGATTATTTATTTTTTCGTGAGAACGAAAGAACCTCACGAAAGAAGATCCCCCTCACGACAAAAGAAATGAAACATTCCAAACCGTCTTGCGCAGGGCAAGGGAAAACATTGCAAAAAATAGTGACTTTTTTGCATTTTTTCACTATCTCTATCTCAAAAACCGCAGGAGTGACTGGAACGCTACTGTCCACATCAAGAGAGCTACCCCAGGGGACAGTGCATACCATTTTTCAGTCAAATCCGGCAAACAACTCAAAAGTTATTAAAGGGCAAAAATTTGAGTTTAACTATCGCGTCCCTTTTATATATAAGTAATTATCAAGACATAAACCCCTGCACATTATTTTAAATTCATTTTGATTTAGTCACATGCAAGGATAAACACTACATAGAAATGAAACATAGTGTTTCTGTTTGAAAAAGAAAACACTGAATAAAAGTTAAACATATACAAAACAGACAAACTGAAAAAAACTGTCAACATTTCAAAGTAACAGAATATACAAACATTTACTAGTTACTGTAAAAAGCTTTGTTATAAAAAAAAAACACAAAATGAGTACACAAAATAAATCAATAATTTTAGTGTGACACTTAGTAGTTATATCCATTTTTAAAAACAGGATCAATATATCAGACCCAGTCTATTTCAGATATACATGCTGACAGGTTTATAAACCGGGCCATTCAAACACACAGTCACGTTGTACCCTGTGGTTTGTCTGGCACTTCAATAGTACTTTTGATCATTAGAGATGTAATAAGACTAATAACTCAGTCAATATTGAATTTGCAGGCCCACAGCAGGTATGAGCTATGATCTTCAATGCTTACAAAAGGCCAACACATGCGCTTTATTTACAAGGACGTTAAGGGCAATATAGTACAAACAGCAGCAGTTGAAGTACAACAGAATACCAACACTATTACAAAATGACAACTATGCTAGAATACAGAAGCTCAAATATCACAATAATTATTTAGCAGTTAGTACATAACATTGTAAAGAAATCTTCAATGCTTGTCAGACATTTTTCTACAGGAAAAGTGGACAGTAAAAGTCCAATTTGAGACTGGTGTGAAACTGATTCTTTGTCCAGGGTAACTAATAATCATGATTTCCATTAAATGAAAGTAGATGTTAAAGCTTCATGCTGATTTGAACTCGGCAGAATTCTTCTTTCTGTGTGTGAATTCCATTAAAGACATGTACAGTACCTATTCTTTAAGCCAATTGTTTACCATTGTTGGGCTATGACTGTAGACTATGACTTTCAAAGTACTATACTGATTTTACCACATAACTGTAAGTTTCAATATATGTGAATTAAGGTTAGAAAGCAGAATTCACAACAGCTTTGTAAATTAATAGATACAAATTGATATTGATTTAATATTGAATAAAAGCAAATCAGGTGCAACTTGTATTTGTAGTAATTGAACAGAATGACTGGTATGTGCATTGAATATTAGTTTAAACAGCGAAGTAGAGTAAAATTACAAGTATCCGTTATTTCTTGACAAAAGCAGTGTTGTTTACTCTGAATATTCAACAATGCTGAGAGACCCACCGTTCATACTTCAAACCTTTTCATCCATGTAAAGCTAACAGAATAAAATAAGTTTATTAACTCTTTCACTCCTATAGCACATTTCAGCATCCTACATTCTAAACACATTGCTGCCAAGAGCGCCAAAACAGAACCAAACTAATCTTAATTAAACTGTAAACTGTGTTGTGACTTTACACCAACCAATTCGCGATTCAACACCAACCAATTCAAGTTTCAAATCTCTGTCAATCAAGACAACATTGACCTCATTTATTTGTGAGCTTTCAGTTCTTTAACAGTATTACCTGAATAATAACATTGGCATATTTAAGAATATCTACAATTGTACGTAATGTTTCATATAACTTTTCTCAAGACTTGAGGCTACTGTGATTTAAAGGCCCTCAGTGCTAGAGAAGACTACTGTATTAATACCTAGTGTGTGTGTGGGGGGGCGGGGGGCGGGGGGCGGGGGGCGGGGGGGCACTGTGCATATTTCACTATGTTCCTACTAGTTGATCATTTTCATGTAGTTACAAGCAGCATTTGTAAAGATGTTATCCAATGGGTCAGACATCACAGGTGATACTACTTTGGGTTAGCTAGCAACGTCCTACAACTTAAGGCAGAAAAACTAAATAATCATGGGAATAAATGGGAGAATGTTTAATTTGCACAGAACTACAACAATAGACTTTTCAAATATATGTTCTTTCAAGGGTAGGTTGTTTGGGTTAAATATGGGAGGCCTCTCTGGAGAAAAATAAAGTTGCTACAAAAAGACGTAGATTTTATAAATATACTCACTGATACAATAGGCAAATGCATCATGAGCGTGCCAGTGTCTCTCATATCCTGATTTCACATAAACATAGACCAACTGAGACATTTACCTCCAGATCCAAACCTCTGGGAGGAGGAGAGAAGTCATTCATTAGATATCTATCTGTTATTAACTGGCTTTCAAGAACAGTCAGGTTTCTGATTGGCCCACTAACTATTTAAGTTAGTGTCCCAGTTGCTGTCATGCTGAAAACAGATTGAAAGCAACCCAGATGAAATAAGCATTTTATTTTGGTCATTGAAATCATGCTCCACACTGTAATTTGATATAGTATTTTTCTGAATGTAGAAAAGTCTTGTTGGGGTATTTGTTTAAAACTTATTTTATCACTATTATTTGTGTGGAAAAACATTTTGCTTTCCTAGTTATCTAATCTGCCGGAGAGATCCCATTTGAATCTGTATTTACTTCTGATAATTCATGAAAAAAAAATGCTCTTCTGAATCAGCTCATTCTAAGAGACTATCGATCTGGACTGTCATCAGTGGTTGAACACTTACAGGCAAGGCGTATATGGATGGTTAAGTACAAACCTATTAGCAAATACCCTATGGAGTCAAATAGGATTGCTAGAATGATGTACTTACTTTATAATCACCCTGTATTGTAAAGGAAAATAAAATTTGCATTCTTTTGGGAAACTAAGGTAAAACTAAGCAGGGAAATGTTTTGTCTAGTGCCTTCTTCAATGTACTTCTTCAACATGTTTCGATTCAAACTCTACTTATGACCCACTTGGATAAAAGGTTATTGTCAGGCAATCCAACTTCTTGACTTTTGGACAATTAGCTAAAACATGTGATAGCTGAAAAGGCAGAGATGGGGGAGATCATGGGATCAATTTAAAAAGTACATTTGAATCTTTCATGTTGTTCAGTGAACTAGACTGTAATAAACTATTAGAGTGAGACATATCTGCAGAGGGAGGATGGAGGCAGGCAGAGAAACAGACACAATTTGAATTTAATTGATAGTTGGAAACCCTCAATCCACATACTGAAACATGGCAAGGCTGAAATTAATGGTGTGAAAGTTGAATAGATGATCAATGGAACTAATGGCTGTATATAAAATGTAATAACTAATATATCCTGCTTATAACATGGAATATTAATTTATTCATGTTTCTTGCTGTATCACACACCATGTGCTTGTTCTGCACAACATCTTCACAGTAATTAAGTTTCCAGAGCAAAGGGGTACTATTCTGAATCCACAAAAACAGTTTTGGAACACTTGCTGTAAATGATTACATACCAGTAAGAAACAACCTGGTTTTAACTCATTGTCCTTAGATTAACCTTCTGAGCAGTTTCTCACTTGTTTGGCCAGTTTTATTTTCCTTTTCCAAAAAAAAAGTGTTAATGGGAAGTTCACTAGGCTGCAGCAATGGCTGCATGGGCGGTCCAGAGAATAGAAAGCTGTAACCTGGGGAGTCCACTTCTGTCCTGACTTTGAAGGCGGGGAGGTAACTGATGCTGGTCCTCAGAGGGCGGAGGGGAAGATGGAGGTAGCATCTAATTTTGTAGGCAGAAACACTGACCCTGAACCACGGCAAGGGTAAAATGAAGACTCCATATGGTGTAAACATTCTTTTAAATCTCTTAAATTAGCCTACACAGTAATTCAAATTGTGTTGCAAACCTTATTTGCGATAGTAGAACTCACTGACATAAATCGCAACAGTGGAGACCAAAGTATTTGACATTGCTTTAGATTATGAAATAGCACAACAGTTTACAAAAGTATGCAAGCTAGTTTCCTTGTAAAAATGACCACATCAAGCTTTGTGCAACACCATTTAAAATGTACCCCTGTTTATTATTCTTTATATTTTACTTTTTTCTATATACTGAAAAAAAAAGATGTGATAAAATACTCTTCTTAACCTAGAGACCAGCAGCAAACTTCACCATATTGATTTGTACATGATTGATATAGGTTGGAGATGCTGAGATCAATTTTGTATTAAAAATGTATGTCGCTAGGTGGTATTGAGTACTGTGATATAGAAATCAATGTAATAACTTTGATAATTGAATTATAGCATTAACTAACTTGGTATGGTGCTACTTAAGAGTGCATAAAAAAGCTAAATTGGTGAAAGGCAGAAGCAATGCTATACCATGATTATACCTGGTTGCATTAACCGTCCTCACAACCTCAGAGTTGTCTAACGGGGGGTATGTGACATAGATATTCCACACATCAACCATCTTTGTCAGACACTTGTCAGAAGAATAAAATACAACGATGAAATATGGTCAAAGCAACTGACCTTACAAGATCACACAGAGGTTGGCCAAATAATCTTGTCATATCTGCCAAACAAAAAAAAGAGCTGTGGTGTGCGCCCATAAAGTGCTTTCCCCTTTAGAGCAATAGTAAAATATATGCATAGTCTGTGAAAGTTATGTCTGATCCACTTTCCTTCAGTGAATTGCCAAAATAGAGCTGAATATTGTAACATGTACAGTATTAAAATAAATAAATACACCAAAACTGTACTTATAAGGCTATAATTCCATATGCATTTTAGACTCACACTGATCAAATAAGCAAATCAGCACAAAGGAAATGGAAGTATATACAGTATACAGACGTGCTCAAATTTGTTGGTACCCCTCCACAAAAAACGAAGAATGCACAATTTTCTCTGAAATAACTTGAAACTGACAAAAGTAATTGGCATCCACCATTGTTTATTCCATATTTAATAGAAATCAGACTTTACTTTCCTCTTGCGGCCGCGCCCAGGGAGGTTGGCTACAGTTCCATGGACCTTAAACTTCTTAATAATATTTGCAACTGTTGTCACAGGAACATCAAGCTGCTTGGAGATGGTCTTGTAGCCTTTACCTTTACCATGCTTGTCTATTATTTTCTTTCTCATCTCCTCAGACAACTCTCTCCTTTGCTTTCTCTGGTCCATGTTCAGTGTGGTGCACACAATGATACCAAACAGCACAGTGACTACTTTTCTCCATTTAAATAGGCTGAATGACAATCTTGATTACAAGATTGGAGACATGTGTGATACTAATTAAAGAAACTAATTAGTTTGAAATATCACTATAATCCAATTATTTATTATCTTTTCTAAGGGGTACCAACAAATGCATCCAGGCCATTTTAGAATATCTTTGTAGAATAAGCAATAATTCATCTATTTTCACAGCTTCTTTGCTTGATTCTATGACATACCAAAGGTATGCAAGTATACATGATAAAATAGCTTTTAATTTCATCACTTTTCAAGAGGAATGAAGCATTATTTCAATGAGCTGTAAGGGTACCAACAAATTTGAGCACGTCTGTATGTAATCCCCATTTCTCATAAATGTGAACATTTATTTTAGCTGTGTTTATCAACATCAAAAGACAGTTGCTTACAAATGCCACATGCATCTAATTTCCATCTGTCATTTGTGTCTTATTTATTTATTTATTTTTTTTTTAAATTTATTTTTAGCTAATTGCTTTTGCTCCAAACCTTATGAAAGTAACAGCAGTGTTTGCAGCTACAGTATTAAGAATTGATGTGATTCTCAAAATAAATAATTCTTAAATAATGTAGCAATTATCTGTTTCTGTATTGGGTAAACAAATACAGTGACTTTAGTATTGCTTTATACAATTCCTAAGGTTGTTTAAACCAATCAGAACACAGTTAGTTAGCCCAACCAAACCAGAGTATGTAATCTCAATCATGCAGCTGTACAGTGTAATTATATGTGGTTATATGACCTTGCTTTCTAATTGAATAGATGTTAAAAATGTGCTATTTTGTTATGAATACTACTGGCCAAACATTATGGTCATTGTAATACCAAGAATACAAGCTGCCATGCACCTGAGCACTGTACCTGCGCTAGACCACCTGTGTTTGGCTTATGTTAATGCTGACTACATGGAAGCGATCCCACGGTAACTATACCGGTACTGTATATATGGGGGTGGGGGGATAAGGGGGGTTCCCTGACTGCTTTTTTTTTATACCTGCACTTTCAATTTTCATCCCCATTAGGGAAAATGGATGTTGCACTTATAATGTCTTTCTGCTGGAAAATAGCATTTATACACATGATAGTCATACCCAAATACATTTACAGTATGCTTCACCTTGCTGGTGCTTACTGTCAATGACTTTTTTACCCACCGCAAATGATTGTGTTTCTCTGAGCACTTTCGACCATACAAACACCAGGAACCAGCTAACACACTGACAACACTGTTTTTATGGGGTCAGCCAACAGAACACACGTTTTCAAAACTTCAGTTCTTGAAAGTACTTGGAGAAACACAATCATTCCTCCTAAACAAATGGACCAGCATTGAATTGTGACATCTGGTATTTTTGACAATTTTAGTACCTGTATCTGTAATATACTTTTAATAATCATTTAAATGACTAATTATTTCTTGCTGATAACTGAATTAGTTCAATACATGTAATGGTTGCTAGGAATGGGTGAAAGTGCTATGCAATAGGAGTCTTATTTCCATTTAAATAAAAATTGTTAAATCATTTACCGGAGGCAAACTAAACCGTCTGCCAGGTTCCTAAATGCAGTGTAACAGGTAGTGTGTTAATAATGCAAACTTTTGCTGTACACCACCCACTCGATATATCACGGGTGTCGGGGTCCAATACAAATCTGCTATATATCGAGGGCTGCAATATAGCGAGAGACCCATAGAAAAACAAATAGGCTAATAACAAATACTGTACAACCACTCCCTTGTTTTATCGGGGGCGTCAGGGTCCAATATAAATCCTCTATGCAACACGCTTTTTTTCATTTTTCATATAAAAAGAAACGCACCGTTTTAATTCGTATTGTGGAGGGTAATTGCTTCTCATCAACTTAAGTCTCTACTTTCATGAGTCTTCCTCTCCTTTCTCAAATGCCCAAACCGCTGCATTGAAAGAATCCATTCCCAACACAGGAGTCTTGTTGCTAGGGAGTTGACGTCTCTGCCCTGTGACTTTTGCTAGTGCATTGCTTAAAAAACCACTTCAGCAAGTAGATATTTAATTTGCTTTGTGTTATAGTGTAATGCGTGTGTATATGATAACAGTACAATATTAATGCTTTGTTTTTAATTGTTCTGTATATTTTAGTTTGTGATGTGCAATACAAAATAAAGTAATTCATAGTGAAATTGTCTATGTATTGTCTATGTATAGGTAGCTAAGGCATGCGCAGTAAAACTGTAAAAATGGGGCACCAACTCCAGGACCGCGATATATCCGAATCCGCAGTATAGCGAAGGGCGATATAATGAGGGGTGGGTGTATTTATTTTAAGTGATAAAAAATATGTATATTTACACTATTCTTTCAGAAATGGGAATTTTCACAGGGAACTACATATTACAGGGCAATAGGTTAATAGTGAAACCCGTAATAACAGTGAAACAAAATATAGCCTTAATTATAATTTAAAATAGGTGGAGGAACCATGTGACCTGCTGGATCAATGGTAGCGTAACGCTTTCTCTTCCTGCCTCCTTTCGTCTATTTTTGTCAGCTCTATTATTATATGCCAACTAACTAGCATATCTTGTTTCCTACACAGTACCTGTCTGTGAACATTCTTCATCATCCAAGGAAAAAGGAAAAACAAATCCTGAGTCTGACCTGCCGCCACGGCAATACTTCGAACAGCTGATATCTTGCATTGAGAACACTGGGCTTGAAATTGTTAACGTAATAACTGCCTTGCAAAGGGATCTTTCGAATTATACTGCAGAGCTTAAAAGTATCAAGGCAGATCTGGCTGTGACCCGTGCTGAGGTGCAGTCTAACAAAAGAACCATGGCAGCTTATGCGACCAGGGCTGATAACTTCAAGCTTAAACTCGCTGACTTGGAAGATAGAAATCGTCAGAACAATCTTCGCCTTGTCGGGCTCGAGGAGGGCGCTGAAGGTCCCAATGCTGAGGTCTTCCTCACTAGATCACTCCTGCGGTGGTTCCTGTCTCTGAAAGATAGAAACATCTAAATAATGCGGACACACTGAGTTTATTCTGACAAGCCCAGTGGAAGAAATAGGCCACACACTCTCATCTTCTGTCTTCTGAGGTATTCGGATTGACAGGCTGTATTACAGGTGGCCAGAAATGACCCATCTTGTTTTGCGACTAACGAGCTCAAGCTTAATCCGAATTACAGTGGATTCAAAGCCTGGCGCCGCAAGGCTTATTCTCCAGTCCTCGCCTCGGCTCGTTCCCGGGGCCTGCAGGCCCTTCTTCTGTTTCCAGCTGTCCTCAGGATCAGACAGGACTCCACGATGCAGGCCCAGGCCTTCCTGGACTCTCTTGACCTGTCTTCTACTGTTATTGCCGAGTCAGGCTTCAACGGGGTGAAGAGAAGTGGATCAGCTGATTTCGGACCGGGGATGAGACCTGCTCTTTTAGACCATCATTTGCGGGCTACGGCGCTATCATCTTCTGCAGAACAGTATTTTTTCCTTTTGAACTTTTTTGGATTGTGAACTTGATTGCCTTTTTTACTTGTCTCTTTGTTTCTGGCTGTATCTACCTCGATCGGATACTGAGGTAATTTTTCTTTATTATTATTATTATTATTATTGTACTTATTAGATTTAGTCTGGCTGTTGTATTGACTGATCGATGGGGGGAGGACGGGAGTGGAATTGTATTTGCCCTGTCCAGCAGCGCCACGGATATGTCTTTGTTTGGGTGGGGGGTACTGGAACCTGGTGTGCTGCTCAGTACCATATTTCCTGTTCTTTGGGGTGGTATTTTTGTTCTGAGGGTGTGTGTGGATGGGAGGGGGAGGGGGAAGGAGAGGGGGGGGGTGGCGATCTATGGGGGGGGGCAGGAAGGACCTTGTGGCGGAGTGTCCCGCCCCTATGTATTTATTTATTATTATTTGTATTTGTTTGCGGCGCGGATAAAAGCGCCGCGTCTTTTGTTATTGTTTTTATAGTTATATTTAAAAACCCCGTGAGGATGCATGACTGATCAGCTACTGATTATTTAAATAGATGACAGTCATGCATCCTTACCAAACGCGTGCAGACTCTGGCCGAGGGGTAATAAGATAATTAACAACTAGTTAACCCCTTGGCAGAGTATAAGAACCGGCAGCTGTCCGTTCCGCAAGGTTGAGTGTAGAGAGGAGAGTACGGGGAGCGGAGAGAAAGAACGACATTTAAAAACAATTGCGAAAACGTGCTGGATTATCCAGCACGACACTTACTTGTTTGTTTGTTTATTCGTTTGGCCCTAGTGCACTTTGGTTTCTGTTTTGTTGTTTTTGTTTAAATCTTTTGTTTTGTTTGTTTGTTAATAAATCCACTCTGAATGCAGTTGCATTCAGCTTCACCCGCCCATCCATTGTTTTGGTTTCGGTTACTTCCTGGTCCGTGACGTCATCACACCTCACCACTGCGAGCCAGCCTGTCACAGACCTCGAGAGATCCCCGACTCTGTTATTTTGCTATAATCTAACTGAGTTAGTATTGTATGATCTGTTCTTTAATGTCAATGCCTATTTATCTCTGATCTGTTAATTTATTTTCCATTATCTTACATATCTCTTTCTGATCTCTCAGTTTGTTTTTGATACCCATGACTGATACAAATGTATTGTCCTGGAGTGTACAAGGGCTTAATTCTCTGAACAAACGGGTTAGTTGATAGAGGGGTTTATACTTTAACGGATATTACTAAAGGCAGCTACCTTTGTGCATTCCAGGACCTACAGTTGCGTTATAATCTCCCAGGTACTTCTTTCCCTTTTTTTTTAATCTACGTCTTTGCTCTGAAATGCATACCTATGGTGTTCCCTGGGGGACAGAACTATCATCTCTCTCATGTGTTGCATAATATACTGAACACAGGGGGTAAAACGAAGGGACCGGGATCCACACTCTATATTCACCTATTAGGAGCCTGGGATAAACCACTGGTAGTTAATGCTAATTGGAATAAGGACGTACCTCCTATAAACGAAGACATTTGTTGGGATACTGTCTGGAATAATATAAGCTGTGCTCCCAAAAACCCTAATCATCAGCTGATCAATTTCAATTTTATTCTTAGGCTATATTTAACCCTACAAAGACGATTTCAAATTTACCGGTATGTGCGCTTTGTCCCCAGAGGGCCATTGGCACCTTTATTCATATGATGTGGTAATGTCCGGATGTGGCTATATTCTGGGGTCGGGTTTGTTCAGCTTTGTCCACTATTCTCGAAAAGAATATTCCTTGTTCCTCTATAGTCCTTTTGTTGAATGATGACTTATCGTTTGATCTGTCTCTACAGCAGAAGCGGATTTGGCTGGCTGCGAAAAAGAAGGATGCCCTGTGCTGGCAGCTTCCGCATTCTCTGCCCTGGCGTCAGTGGACCCTTACTTTTCTTTACATATATATGGAACTTTCCATTGCTCATGTCCATGGGGCAGTGTGGCAATTTCTTTCTGGCCTGATGTCCTCCCTGCAGCTAGCCTGTCACACGTTGTGTCAGAACCGGGACGACAGCGCCTCCAGGACTTCAGGCCAGAAAGAAACACACAGAGACAGACAGTACTGGGGTTGAAACTGAAAACGCAAATGGCAAATAAATAAACGGTTGAATAAACGGTTGAACAAAACAGGACATGGCACTTGAGGCCAAATTAAAATTAAACAGACAAACAAAACGGACTAACACTTAAACAAACGGTGGACGGACAGACACACAAACACGGTGAGTAAAAATAAACAAACAAGTATCGTGCTGGTCCGACCAGCACACGATAGCAATTGTTATTAATTTATTTCTCCTTCTCTCTCTCCCGTTCTCCACTCACCGAACACACAACCCCGAGTGAGTAAAATGTGCATCTATATATACTGTTGTGCTGGGATTCAATTACTAATTAATTATTCACTTGAATCCCAGCACATGAATTAATTATGTGCAACCTCGTGCTCACATATTATATACTTTAAATGCACGTGAAGTGATGTGCAATCCCGTGCCTAAATACAATTATACATTTTAAATAACTCGTGCTGCACACACCCATTTATATCCCGTGCAGCCATCTCTATACACCAACATTAACACACCACACGCAACATACAACACAGAAATGCACACAGGGGCGGGGCACATTGCCACAGGCAGACACCATTAAATTGTTGATAAGCCCGTCCCCAGCTATTATTGATTGATATGGGATCTTGGGGTCCTTTGGGGGATAGAGTGGGAGGAGGGTTGCCACCTGGGGAGGGGGGTTCGGGTTGAAAATGTGATTGTTCTTGTCTGTTGAACTGTTTTATTGTTTTGTTAATTTCTTAATTTCTACATTAACCCTTAGCAGTCCATTTATTCAGCGTGTGTCAGGCGCGCCAAGTCCAATTTCTATTTTGTTTAAAAGTTTTTTTTCACAGTAAAACAGGTTTAAAAGGCACTGCATATCAACAGGACACTCAGTACTGCATGTCCAGCCCCGCCCCACCCCTTGTTCGCTATATTTTTCAAATGCCTCTTAATAATAGTACATACCGATAAATCATTTCTTGATCACTCGTTTTATCACCAAACTCCTCAATAATACAATCCAAGTCGTTATTTTATTATTATAACATCTCGGCTCCTAACGGTCTCACTTGGCCATTGAATGGTTTTCTCGGCTTTTTCCGGAGAAAAAACGACTAAAGATCTGTTTTATGCGTCTTTTTGATGATGTCGGACAGGGTCTGACATTGGACCGGAAAGGGAAAATGGCGATGTCGGACCAGGACCGCAAAGGGTTAATGACTTAGATTCTGGTATAGTAAGCAAACTTGTTAAATTTGCAGGTGACACAAAAATAGGAGGAGTGGCACCCCCACATCCCCAAGTCGCTGGATCCATAGAAAACTGCTTTTTCTGACCCTGCAGGCACAACAGTCACCTTCACACCAGCAAGCCAGTAGCCACAAAGGACAGTTCATACAGTTCTGAACAAATAGATAGAGAATAATGCATGGGGAAGAATGTGATACGACAGTTTAATGCCTACCTGAGAGGTTTATCCAAGCATCCCACCCCGAGGGTGGGCATTAAATTCTCATTTATCACACACTACCCCATGTAGTATTTTTTATAATCTCTGATGAGCAATTCTTCCTGCCAGAGTTATACAGCTCTGTGTTGCTTGTTGTGGAATTCCTTTTAGTTTGACAGCTCGCGCTGGGGTCACGTTTTGTTGCTGGTGTTAATGAGAGCGTGTTACCCCAAAATAACCGGTTGGTCATTATGGGAAATATCAACTGGATGAGCCCATTGAAAATATTGCTCACCAGTTATTATATAGTTATTATTAAGTTAAACTGTGGTGTTTCTTTCTGTGACTAATAATTAGCTTTATATATGAATCCGAAGCAAAATTACACAACATCCTACACTTTGGCCTTGACTTAAGTTTAGTGGCCTTGCTGCCCTCTACAAATTTATTGAGAGTGAAGCCATTTTAGCTTTGCTCTTTTTTTTGTTTTTTTCCAATTTAGACCCCTGCTACTGTAAAATCAGCTTTTAGAAAAGATTTCTAATTTCATATTTATGATATAAAAATTCTTCCTATTCTCTGGAGAAAATGAAAAATAGAAGAAAAGGAGCACATTAAAAATTAATCTGAATTAATTAGCATTACTATTTGCATTGCCTAGTTAGAAAATTGGAAGATGTGTCTGTACTGTATTTTAAACAACTGCTCCACAGATATTCTAGAAAAAAGCTTGTTAGGGCTTTGGTGTATTATAAAAGCAATCCCTCGTGATATTTTTTGACAAACAAAAAAGTAATTCAAATTCTAGATTTATTGTGACCAAAAAAATAAATATCTGTAGAGCTTTAACTTAACCAGTACAGTATATCCTTTTTTTGTTTGGATTTTTTTGGATCCACTTGTGAGGCAAAAAATATGTATGCTTCATAGTTGCAGATTGTTAGAAACTCCCAAAACCTACAAACTGGCTATTAATAGATACATGAGCATAATCATTTGCAAGTGCATATTGGTGTGATTGCTGTGTTGGGGAAAAAAAATTCTAATTCATAAGTAGTCCTTAATAACAAATACTTCAAATGTAGTAGATTAGTGTTGTAATTAAAAAGTAAAAGCTTATCAAAACGATACAGTCGTCCAGTATAGGAACACTTCGCCTAAGGAGAACTCCCTTGTGGTGAAACTGATTTTTCCCGTTGTAAATGCTCCACCTGAAGGAACAGAAACTTTGCTTAAAAGAACACCTTTTTGGCACTGCTAACGATTCGTTCACAATGTATACAGTACTGTCTTAGAACCTGATAACTCAACATCATCAACCTTAAATTCTAAAATTGTTTATTCAATCTTTTCAAATGTGACTTCGCGAGAGTGTCTTGAGTCACAATGGTTTATTCAATCTTTCCAGAACCGCCGTCCTCTCATTGCCTCGTTTTGTATTCTGATTTCCACAAGTGCACCTCATCGCTACAAACTAACGAAATGACAAAATGCGCTGCTGTTTCTCTTGCTACAAAAAGTTGGACATTGTTCAAGCTCCTTAAAAAAATCCTGAATCAGATACAAGTCACCAAGCAATTTGATGTTTTCACCATTATGTTAAATAAATGTGTGCATGTCTTGAAGAATGAATTTGGATTGACTGAAAAGGCTACAACATTTGGGACTTGTATTTCCAATGTATGTCCTTGTGACGGGGAGGACCCTGTCACTGGTTCAGCTGCGCTGCCACTTTGGTAAACAGGAAGGCTTGACCAGAGCTGAGCTGAGTTGATTGGGAGGTCCTGATTGGCTGGGAGGGCGTGCCCTGAGAGCTTACGCCTGTTTAAGAAGGCAGCAGCGCCAACATTCAAGGCTACTACAAAGCCATAGCTACACAAGCGGGCGCTAAGGAGGAGAGAACCCCATGGAGAGGACTACTACACAAAAACCTTCCACACCAAGACGGTGCTCGTGAAGGTATTGCCCAGCCAAGGCTGTCTGAAGAGTCACCATGAGGATGCCGGGACTCCGGGAGCCCAGCAGTAGGTCAGCTTAAGGGATTTAATCCCAAATTAAGTACAGTGAGGGTTAGTAGTATAGTAGGTTCCTGGAGCAGGATGTTCCTTTTAGTAGGACTAGCGCACTTTTATTTTAAGCTTTGTTTTCTTTTCTTTTCTTTATTAAATCAGGCGCTAGGATAACCATTGTTGGTACCCTAGCATTGGCCTGTGTTGTTATTAAATCTGCGTGCCCGTGCAGTGTGTCAACACCCACTGCTCTGTGTCTGATTCAGTATTATTCAGTGACGACTCACATATGTAACATCACCCTGTTACAGTCCTGCACAAAAACATGTATAGATTTATGCATGATGACTGTCTTGCTGCATGATCTGCTGCAATGTTAGCAACTAAGTTGGAAACTAGTGTGGACTGGTACAAACTTCCAAGAATTGACAAAAATAGATTTGGTTCATGGAAGAGCTTGCTTTCTTCTACAGGACTCCCAAAGGATTCCTACACATTTCAGCACTTAGAAGGCACATATATTTCTCTTTTTACCAATTGAGAAACTGTAATTCAAGGGGAAAGGTCACACAAATATAATACACAAAGAGCATTAAGCTGTCCTGCTTGAACTTATGTGAGTGAGAGACCTACCTAAAATTACCTCAGTAGAAGCTGTGGCTAGAATCTCCCCTGGTGAGAGAGCTTTTCCTCCGCACTTCATGGGGCTCAACCCCTTTGAGATTCAGATACCCTGTGACACAGGGGGCATGTGGTGAGACAGTCATTTGGAACAACTCTACTAGAACAGTCAATAGAGTCGGGCAGTCATCAGGAATAATGGGTTTAAATGTATGTATCAAATAAGGGAAAACCTTATAAATTAGGATCTTTCTGTAGGCTGTGGGCAGCAATTGCATAACACGAATCACATACCAATATGCATAATCGGCAGCTTTGTATCTTGTCTGCTTCTGCTGTTACAGGACATAAGCACAATTGGGATCAGATGTATGTAGTCACATATGCTGCCCAAGATATGCCCCTGGAAGCTCCTTGTAGTGGATGAATGTAACTCTCAAATTCCAGTACACAATATAGAATGTCACATTTGTAGAGAAACAAAGAGGTTTGGGAGTAAGTTTTTGACTGAATCAGACAAAGGCAATTGCTTTAACAAGATTAATTTGTTAAATATTTTTAATTGAGAATGAATTGATTACTCTCTTGTAAGTACCGGATAGTAAAGATATACAGTGCCTGGCATAAGTATTCACCCCCCTTGGACATTTCCACATTTTGTAGTGTTACAACCTGGAATTAAAATGGATTGAATTAGGATTTTTTGTCACTGATCTACACAAAATAGTCCATAATGTCGAAGTGGGGAAAAAAGTCTACATATTTTTCAAAATGATTTACAAATAAAAAACTGAAAAGTCTTGATTGCATAAGTATTCACCCCCTTTGCTGTGACACCCGTAAATAAGCTCTGGTGCAACCAATTGTTTTCAGAAATCACATAATTAGTTGAATGGAGTCCACATGTGTGCAATTAAAGTGTCACCTGTTTCTGGAAGGCCCCAGAGTTTGTTAGAGAGCATATCTAAACAAACAGTATCATGAAGACCAAGGAGCTATCAAAACAAGTCTGGGATAAAGTTCTGGAGAAGCACCAATCAGGGTTGGGTTATAAGAAAAATATCCCAAACTTTGAACATCCCCCGGAGCACCGTTAAATCCATTATTAAAAAATGGAAAGAATATGGCACAACCGCGACTCGAGAAGGCCGTCCACCAAAACTCAGTGACCAGGTAAGGAGGGCATTAGACAGAGAAGCAACCAAGAGGCCAATGGTAACTCTGAAGGAGCTGGAGAGATCCACAGCTGAGATTGGAGAAACCGTCCATGGGACAACTATAACCCGGACGCTCCACAAAGCTGGGCTTTATGGAAGAGTGGCGAGAAGAAAGCCATTGCTGAAAAAAAACCATATCAAATCCAGTTTGGATTTTGCCAAAAGGCATGTGGGAGACACAGCAAACATGTGGAAAAAGGTTCTCTGGTCTGATGAGACTAAAATTGAACTTTTTGGCCTTAGCGCAAAACGCTATGTGTGGCGCAAAGCCAACACTGCTCATCACCCTGAGAACACCATCCCCACGGTGAAGCATGGTGGTGGCAGCATCATGTTATGGGGATGCTTTTCATCGGCAGGGACTGGGAAACTGGTCAGGATTGAGGGCAAGATGGATGGAGCCAAATACAGGGAAATTCTAGAGGAAAACCTGTTTCAGTCTGCAAGAGACCTGGGGCTGGGGTGGAGGTTCACCTTCCAGCAGGACAATGACCCTAAACACACAGCCAAAGCTACACTGGAGTGGTTTAAAAACAAGAACCTGAATGTCTTTGAATGGCCCAGTCAAAGCCCAGACCTCAATCCGATTGAGAATCTGTGGCAAGACTTGAAAATTGCTGTTCACCAACGGTCCCCATCCAACTTGTCAGAGCTTGAGCAATTTTGCCAAGAAGAATGGGCAAAAATTGCAGGATCCAGATGTGCAAAGCTGGTAGAGACTTACCCAAAAAGACTCACAACTGTAATTGCTACCAAAGGTGCTTCTACCAAGTATTGACTCAGGGGGGTGAATACTTATGCAACCAACAAATGTCTTTTTTATTTGTTTAATTAACTTTTGTGTCACAATAAAAAATATTTTGCACCTTGAAAGTGTTAAGTATGTTGTGTAAATCAAATGGTAAAAATCGCAATTAAATCCATTTTAATTCCAGGTTGTAACACTATAAAATGTGGAAAAGTCCAAGGGGGGGTGAATACTTATGCAAGGCACTGTATCAAAGGTAGAGGTTCTTATTTTCAGGTTTTTATTTTTTTACAAACATGTTTGTGTCAGACTGGATTTAATGTGCATATTTGTCAGGAAAACATACAAGTTGTCTACTAGGTATTTTGCAAAATAGTCAATTGGTTCATCATTTTTGAGACTATACGTCATTAAAACATTAGTTTGTGCAGTTTTAGATATGCAGTTTTATATCAGCCCTTTATCAAAGTTTATCAAATATGCTGTAAAGCAACTTTAATATTTTACATGTCAGGAATGTCATCTGAATAACAAACCAAATCATTCAGGTGAAGGTACTGTAAGTCAGTTTACAGTAGTACTAAAAATAAACATATTATTAAAATTAGACATTTGAGTGAAAAATGTTTTCAATGTCAAGTGTCATGACAATTGTTTTAAAACTGTACAAAAACTAAATAAACTGGGGGTGGTTTCTTTGCTTCAGTGATATAAAATAGCATCAGCTGTGTTTTAGAGTTAAATTTTTGGAATATATCGGGCCAGGTTTTTATTTTTCTCTGTTTGCAAATAATGGTCAACAGTTGCCAACAGCCATTGCAGCATCCATGGCACTGAGCGCAGTGCCTGGGTGGCGTGAATACTGAGCAGTATAGAGCAAAGTTGGTAAGGCTTAATGAATCCGACCATCTGCAGCTTGGAAAGCTTATGCACAGGTAAATTGAACAATGTGAATGATGTGACATTAAATCAAGGAGAAACATTTACTTTTAAAATGTTGGCATTGACAGTAAAGTGGTCGGGTGAAAAAGCTGTTGTTACAAATCACACATCTGGTTTAGCAGGCTTGGTCTGTAGTACAGATGTGTTAAAGTTTATAATGCATGTTCATACTTCAGTAGGGATTTAAAGAATGAGAAATACACAAATAAGAACTATTCCTTTCAATTCAAACATAACATTATAATATGCATCTGTACAATCTAATATTTGCACAAGAGCATTTAATATTTAATATACATTTTTACAACATTGTAAATCGTGTATGTTACTTTGGTTTACTTATATATCCACATGAGAAGACATCAACTTTCTAATGTGTTCAAATTAATTGATAAATTCATAAACATATATATTCCAACAATGTCATTAGCTTTATAGCGTTTTATGTTTAATGGGGCTCAGTTTATGTCCTTAAAATTGATTGTATTGGAGAGCGATTTATAGAAAATCCAATCCATTCCTGAAGCAAATGTTAAATTGCTTCTACATCTGTGCACAATATGCTGTGTTTTTAAACTGATCTTTCTATATAATCCTTTGGCCAAACCATGGTCATACAATTAACAGTTATTATTATTATTATTATTATTATTTATTTATTAGCAGACGGTATGGGGGCTGATGGTGATGGTATCTTACCATCAGTATGTTAAATGATTACATTTGGCCATTATAGTACCACTTTACCAATGCTTCTCTCCTCTGTAGCTGCCCCATAGTACTGAGTCATTGTCACTGAAGATCATTTGGAAAGAAAAACTTCATTACACCTTAATAAACTACCCAGCAAGCCAGTATGCATGTAGTTGTCTGAGTAGTCCCTGCTGTGACTTCCTCAAGGCAGCAACATCCAAACAAAGTGGTTAGATAGGAGGTTTGGACAACTAATGTCTGCCATTAGTAGTTTTGTGTAAACTATTGATTTGTTATGCAAATTCAGCAGGTAGTTATCAACATCCATGGCATGTATTCTGTGTAAGGAATAAACAACGATAAGTGCTGAATCTGTACAAAAAAATCAGAGAAACTGTGGAATATTTTCTACTGATTCATACTTTGAGATGTTTATGCCATTTAAAACATTTCTTCCGAATTGATACATGTTCACTAATGAGATTGATTTCATTTATTTCAAATAACGCTAGATTTGAAGGGTTTTATACTAAACACAGTTGGAGAGCTACAGCTGAAATGAATCGGCAAATAATTAATTTGTCAAAGAACTGGGCATAGATCAAATAATGTACATGAATACAAGAGGACAAGGGATAATCAAAAATATTTCGGAAATACTTCAGAGTAAGAAGTGAATCAGGGTGTCATAAACAGATTACCAATGTTGAGATGATGACATTTTTGTTGTTCCTAAACCTGTCCAGAAGAAATGTGAAATACTAAATTAATGTGCAATTGTATTACTTTTGTTAATGTACAATTGTATTACTTTGGTTTAATCATTTGAAATATTAAACTGAGAATGCAAACGCTTTTATAAGGGTTGCGTTTGAAATGTGTAATTTTATAATTAACTAATTGTTGAAATGATTGTTGCGTAATAAAATGGTATTTGCTTATCGTTGAATGGTTCTGTGGATTAATTAATCAACAGTACATCTGGCCACACAGCCACTTAGTTTGATATGTAAAATGAATCAATTAAAAGACTAATGGGTGACATAACAGAATTGTTTAAAATATTTAAAATCTATATTTCCCAGTTTAAGTCAGTTTCTGTCATGAATTGCAGTACACAGTACTATCCTGGCTGCTTATTGATTGTGTTGTGATAGACCTTTTTCTTTTTTTCTTACCCTGTACATACGATATTAAAGATTCGGCAAGACTAGACAACAGTTTGGCATTCAGATATCTGCATTTTTGATCTGCAGAGTGTTTTACAATTTTCCAGCAAAAGCAGGTCTAATAAACTTTAACTTTTTAGGTCTTCTAAGAGACTAAAGAATGCCAAAACATATTTAGACAGGACTCAGAAATGCATCCTGACAGGTGTTCCCCAGAGAATTGACAAGTCAGACTAGCTGTCATCAGAAACTCCAGTATATTCTTTTAATAACCTGTCTTAAATTAATTGAACTGAAAGAAAAAAAAAGTCTGTGAATTGCTTTTATAATCTTTTTTTCTAAAACCAAAATATGATAATGTTTTCCAATAATGTACAGCTATAGTCAACAAATATGTAACACCGTTAAGCTATTTGAACTGAAATTGCACTTTTAAGAGCGCTTTACTAGCTTTATTTTTTTATTGACTATTTACCTAAATAATATTTATTTTACATTTTATTAAAAAACTTTTAAAGCTTTCTTTATTTGTTATGTGTTTGCCTCTGAGGATAATAATGGGTTAAATTTCTTGGCAGGCTACGGAGCAGTCATAAAATCAACAGAAATATGGCTAATCAGAAAAAACAGAAATGCCTCGCGGAAGTGAAACCTTCAGGCAGACATGGCCGTTTATCAGCTTACAAATGGCCATCATGCATTTTGTCTCCATCGACGCGGGTCAAAGCGTGTCGACCCACATACTGAGAAAGGGGCTTAATAAGAATGCAATATTACATTTTTTTTCACTCATTGTTAAATATTAACTTCTGCAAAATTAACCTTAAACCTTACCACGTAGTGGGTCATGCTCTGTATCTTTTTAATTATGAGAATGTATGTAACAGCCCCATAGCAATTATTTCTTGTGGTATATGTATACAATAAAGCACAACAGGATGTCCGTATTATGTCCAATATACGGATGCCTTGGGGTGTTGTGATACTCAAGGCGAAGCCAAGGGACTGAGACTGTATATTGGACATATACAGAAACCCTGAAGAGCCTTATTGCATTTATTATCCAGGTCAAACAGTGGATTTGAAAAAAAGAAATCATTTTTATGCCAAAAAATATGTTCTTTTTAATTAAATAGCCTTACACCAATAAAGGAACTAAACAGTAATCCCATCTATAATGTTTGACTGCAAACTAAGTAAATTACATTAATTTAATTGAAACGTGTAAAAGTGAGTAAATAATGAATTTAAACAGTCCAGTTTATTGTTAATATGTGTTGAATTGTACATTGCCATTGAATGTACATTGGTGAAAGAAATGCTGAAAAGATCCAACAGGCGGCGGTGCTAAACCGGCACTGGATTATTTTTGTTTCTCCGTGCAGGACACCCTAGATAGCACTGTATGTCTACCCAGACCTTCCTCACCAAGCCCAGAACCGTTTTGGTTGACAGAGCTTCGGACTGCATTCATTTTTGAAGGTCTGTCAGAGGGGGGTGGATAATATTCAAAAGTGCCTTTTTATGATTTCCTGTAGCGTTTACAAACCACTAAAGATGTTTGAAGTGATGAAATTGGGAGTATGTATGTTGACTGATTTCCAGATTTCTTTTTTTCATTTAGATTGTGGTTTATTCCAGCCCAGAAACTAATGTAGCTTGACATTATATATTCGTCTCCCTTGGCGTTTCTTACATTTCCGTAGAAATCCCTTAGTATATATTTTGTTTACATATGTATTTTCTGTTGCTGATAAATCTATTTCAATAAGTTTATATTTAGCCAGTCCTGAAAAACGGTGATTGCCCAGTTCATCATTTCTTTTGTATTTTGTTGTTTTCCTTTTCCAATTAATTTACATGGTCTTCCCCCCAAATCTGCATTTTCTGGGATTTTTTTTTTTTTTTTTTGGTGGTTCAGTGTCTTCAGATTGAAAGACGTTCATATTTGCAGGTACTGCAGTGCAGTGATTTCTAATATGTGATAAGGCCCCAACTATCCATACACATCATATACAATATACGGACAGCTGCACCCAGGCTCAATCAATCATTGCTTGTTTCAGGTTCCATAGCCACAGCTGGATTTTATATATATATATATATATATATATATATATATATATATATATATATATAATATTGTGATGGAGTGTATGTCTCAGACTGGAATTTGAGGCCTTTAGGACCCTGGACATAAGGGTTAATGCACTCCAACTCTGAAAAGGGCAAAGTGAAGCCAGAGGGCTATTAGTGTGGGATAATCAAGTTATTGGGGAAAATGTAGGTCATCTGTCCTGATTTGAAAGGAATATAAAAGCTGATGATTTTTTAAATTTCTGGTTGAAGAGAGTGGGGGTGTGAGGAGAGGTAAGGAGAAGTAAGGAGAGAAGAGTGGTGATTGGAAAAGGTACTGTGAAAACAAACAAAGAACAGTGTTTTTTAAACAAGCTTAGCTTGTCCCTTGATAGACCGGGAAACTCAGAGGACTGTGGCACCATTTATTGTAAAGTTTAGGACTCTTTAGGAAGAGTTAGGTTTATTTTGTTGGTTGTGTTTTTGTTTATTGTAAATAATAAAGATTGCGCAACCGCGCATTAAACATATTATTGACTCAAACGTACTATATTATAAAAGGGCCGTAGCAACCAACACAATACCTAATATGGAAGATGCTAGGTCACTATATATATATATATATATATATATATATATATATATATATATATATATATATATTAGCTCAAAGAGCCAGCTGCCAAACGTTTCGATATGTTGTACATATATTAATATATATTAATATTAATATTAATATATATATTAATATATATTAATCAGTCCATAGAAATGCTGGCATGTGATTGGTTAAAACCTCATCACATGACCAAAAATAGATCCAACTATTGCCCCTGTGATGCTGCTTACAGTCAAAAGTTTTTTCCTCCCTCAAACTCCATCACGCTGAGCGTCCTTCCTCTCTTCACACAACAAAGCAAAAACAGGGGATTTTTCACAAATGTAGTTGATGCATGATTTATTTATTTTTAAGTTTCCGCGGCAACTGACCAGTAACCCGTAGTGTACTGCGGTATCAGGTACTGCACCTACCGTGGTACTGGGGATATTTTCCATGGAACCCACTGTATATGGCAACATTGTTTTGTGCTCCACAGAATCATCACAGAATACATATGGTATGATTTTATTTTCATTACACCCATAGTACATTATTAATAAATATGTCCAATACAGGCTGCAGTGGAGGTGAACTGAAGACAGTATTATGTGTTGATGAGCATGGAACACTCCAGAAAGAGATGACTGATAACACCACCAAGCTGTTTGCCAGCAAGCAGCTCATACAATTTGAGAGAAAAATGTGTGGGAGCAAATAACCCCGTCAGCAGCATTAAAAGAACCATCTTGGTCACTCTGAAAAACTGGCAGGATGAGAAGTGGGTGATTTAGTAAATTGTTACAGTTAATGAAAAAAAAATTCTCCAGACAGTGGATCATATATATATTCAGGATAGGAGAGCTATAAAAAGCCAGGACTTTATTGGACTGGCTTTCTGCTTTTGTGACAGCTACAAATTGACAGTAAATATTCTTTTGAAAGAAAAAAAAACTACACACGAAGTAACAAAATTCCTGTAAATTATAGATATTTTTTAGTTTTCAAAATTATGTTTGTTTTTCTTTCAAGAAACAGAGCTTAGTTGAGTGGATTGGCTGAACACTGGCTTTTGAATCAGCTCTCTCTTTTATCAAGATAAATCCTTATAATTTTTTTTATTTTTTTTTAAGAAAAGGATATAATCCCCAGTTAATTTAACAGAAGGAAGAGAGATGTTACTTGGATATAACTTTAGAAATATGTAAAAGAAAACCATGGTTTTAAAGGAACAGCAAGTTTGGCAAACCCATTTTCCTTATCTGTCATTACCTGTGCCATATTCAATATAATTACATCTGTGGCCTTTTTAAGAGGTAACGTAGGGCAGCCATTGCCTCACTTTCTAGTACAATTCTAGACAATTTTGTGTTTAACTGAACATTGTGCCAAGCCATCAATTTGTGGCTCTGCATGCTGCTTCCCATCGGCAGAACACCTGAGAGGGTGTACAAAACCATTACTTCTTGACCAGAAAGTGCTTCCCAACTTTTACAATGACATTCTTTATCAAGTTTTGTTTCATCGAATGTGGCCATCGATTTGATCTTGTTTTGGTACTACAGTACATGAATTATATGTGCATCAGTGAGATAAACTAAATCAAGAGGTAATATTAAACAAAGACAAATAATACGTTCTTTATAAAAAACACTTTTACTCTGTATTTAACTGCAAAACATCTAATGGCCATTGATTTACCTATAAAATGATCATCACTGACACTGAACATAAAATTGCCTCAATATTTAACAATGTCCCACTTCAATGGAAGAAATGTATCATTGTACTCTCTGTTAGGGCAGCTCTACTCCTATGATACCGTGTTCTATAATTTTAAGACTTGTTTGCACAATTTTAGAACAGAAAAAAACAGGTGTAATTCCCTTAGGTCCCAATCCTATGTATTTACTCTTAATATACCACAAGGCTGGTCTTTGATGAAAACTAAATTAAACACATGTGTAGGTCATAAGCTACGGATTTTGCCAGCAGCAGAATTCATTAGAGGAGGTCCACAGAGACCTTTTCCTCAAAAGACAATTCAATCATAAGCACAGTGTACAGTGCTGAGTTGTACAGAAAGCTAACTTCCTAAGGGTTCTATATAGAGTACACGTATATACCCTCCAACAAATATTGGGACAGATGAATACATTTGGAACAACTGGGGTTGGGTATTTGTTGCCTGTTTTGCTCACTAAGGGTCTCTTTCACTAAAGTTAAATTCACAATAACGCTTTATTGGACTCATTTTCACAATACAGTAGTCTCCACATATAGGAACACCTCTTAAGAGAACATTTTGTCTAAGGGAACAGCCTTGTGGTGAAACAGATTTTCCCATTGTAAATGCTCCAGCTGAAAGAGTAGAAACTTCGCTTAACACTAGAACCGCCGTGGTTATACTCATAGCTAAAACTGCCACCGGCGGTCATTATGATGGTTACATTAACAGCAATATTAAAATGAAAGACAAACTATCGGATACAACTCAAAAGCTTTTTGTTCAAGTAAACATTTCAAAAGAAACTAGTGTGTAAACAAGTATATGTACATACAAAAAAATGAATTATTTTTTTCATTTAAAACGAAAGTAACATGTTTTCTCTTGCATGTGTCACTCAGTGCAGCACTGAATCCATGTTGAGCCCCTGCAGCCTACTGCTTTGCAGTTTTCTGATCAAAATGTTTCTGCTGAAGCACTGTGGCTAGCTCCAAGATGAAATCTCCTACTAATATTTTCCCTGGTGCATTCCTTGTACAAAACGAAGGAATTGATGGCTGATAGGTCAAGTAGAGATAACAACAGGCTTGTATATAAAAAAATAGAATATTGTAGGTTATATTCAAAATAACAACATGTATTGTAAAAGGCAGTCAAAATGGCGGCTTTGGCGGTTCTAGGTGGGTGGGATTATAACTTCCTGTCACAAAGACGGCCGGAGTGGGTGGCGTCAGACCAGAAACAGGAACACAAATGACAGAGACTTGGAGTTTGGTGGAGCTGAGCGAATGGTTTCGCTCAGCATTTAATAAAACAGCACAGAAAATAAAAGGTTTGAAACAACAAAAACACAGGACACGGCACTATACGCCAAAATAAAGAGACAAACAAAACGTACTACACTTACAAACAGGGACGAACAAACACGGTGAGTAAAGCAATATTTACGTTCTTTCTTTCTTATTATTCACTTTTTAGTTTCTCCTCTCTCTCCCGTTCTCCACTCACCGAACACCTAACCACGAGTGACTAAACGTGCAACTATTTATACTGTTGTGCTGGGATTCAATTACTAATTAATTACTCACTTGAATCCCAGCACGTGAATTCATTACGTGAAACCCCGTGTTCACATATTATATTTTAAATGCACGTGCGTGATGTGCAATCCCGTGCCTAAATACAAATATACACTTTTTAAATACACGTGAAACACAGACCCGTTTATATCCCGTGTACCAATGACTATACACCAACATTTACACACGCAACATACAACACATAACACACAAATGCACACAGGGACGGGGCACATTGCCACATATACCCCCCCTTGTGCGCAGCACACATGGCCTCAACGGCCACCTCCCCCCTTAAAAATCCAGCAGTCCAGGACAAAGTCTCGGGCTGGGAAGGGAGGCTTCAGTGGGCCCTTGGCTGGCAATGCTGTCAGCACCCCTGCCGGTAGTGGCACGGCTGACAGCCTGCTGGTCCATGCTTGCAGCGAACTTGCTGCAGGGGATGCTGGTCTCCTGACCTCACCCCCTTCCTTCGTAGCCGGTAGCTCCCCTTGGTGGGGCTCCGACCACAGTACTGCCGGCAGCGAAGAAGCTGCAGTGGGAGCAGGTCTCCGGACCTCCCCCACGATCTCCGGCAGCGAAACTGCTGCAGTGGGAGCAGGTCTCCAGACCTCCCCCACGATCTCCGGCAGCGAAACTGCTGCTGGGGTTGGTGGTCTCCAGACCTCCTCCCCCTTCTTCGTGGCCGGCAGCTCCCCTTTCTGGGGCTCCGGCCACCGTACTCCCTGCGGAGGTACGGGCAGCAGAGGCAGCTCCAGCTCCTCTGCTCCTGGCGGTGGTGGAGACAGAGGCAGCTCCAGCTCCTCTGCTCCTGGCGGTGGTGGAGGCAGAGGCAGCTCCAGCTCCTCTGCTCCTGGCGGTGGTGGAACCAGCAGGTATTCACCCTCTGCTGGCAGCTTGGGTCCTAGGGCTGTGGAAGCCCCGACTTCCCTCTCTTCGGGCTGTGGACGCCCCGACTCCTCCCTGTTGGGCTGTGGACGCCCCGATTCCTCCCTGTTGGGCTGTGGACGCACCGACTCCTCCCTGTTGGGCTGTGGACGCACCGACTCCTCCCTTTTGGGCTGTGGACGTTCGGGCTCCCCCCACTCAGGCGTAGGACGTTCGGGCTCCTCCCACTCAGGCGTAGGACGTTCGGGCTCCTCCCACTCAGGCGTAGGACGTTCGGGCTCCTCCCACTCAGGCGTAGGACGTTCGGGCTCCTCCCGCTTGGGCTGTGGACGCTCAGGCTCCTCCCGCTTGGGCTGTGGAGGCAAAACCAGCAGGCATTCTTCCTCTGCTGGTGGAGACGGGGACAGCAGGCATTCTTCCTCTGCTGGTGGGACTGCTACCTGGGCTGCTGTTCCACTTATAATTGCCTCCAGGTAGCTGAGGACCAAACCCACACCTTCCTCCCAGGTGCTTACGGTCTGTTCCCTTGCATAAGCCTCCCATCGTTCCCTATCCATAAACTGCAGGAACTGGACGACTACTGGTATAGACTGGGCCTCCAGCCCAGCATTTTCCAGCATCCAGTCCCGCACTTTGATGGCGTCTTCTGCCATTTTTTTTTTTATTATTTTTTTTTTTTTTTAATCCAAAACTGCGGTTCCTGCTCTGGCCTGAGTCCTGGAGGCGCTGTCGATCCCACGCAGGACACCACGTGTCACAAAGACGGCCGGAGTTGGTGGCGTCAGACCAGAAACAGGAACACAAACGACAGAGACTTGGAGTTTGGTGGAGCTGAGCGAATGGTTTCGCTCAGCATTTAATAAAACAGCACAGAAAATAAAAGGTTTGAAACAACAAAAACACAGGACACGGCACTATACGCCAAAATAAAGAGACAAACAAAACGTACTACACTTACAAACAGGGACGAACAAACACGGTGAGTAAAGCAATATTTACGTTCTTTCTTTCTTATTATTCACTTTTTAGTTTCTCCTCTCTCTCCCGTTCTCCACTCACCGAACACCTAACCACGAGTGACTAAATGTGCAACTATTTATACTGTTGTGCTGGGATTCAATTACTAATTAATTACTCACTTGAATCCCAGCACGTGAATTCATTACGTGAAACCCCGTGTTCACATATTATATTTTAAATGCACGTGCGTGATGTGCAATCCCGTGCCTAAATACAAATATACACTTTTTAAATACACGTGAAACACAGACCCGTTTATATCCCGTGTACCAATGACTATACACCAACATTTACACACGCAACATACAACACATAACACACAAATGCTCACAGGGACGGGGCACATTGCCACACTTCCTTATTTTCTTGATCCTGCCTTTCAAACACCATCAGGGTATGTAATACATGTATTTAGGAAAAGTCATAAACAGACAACTGCATAACTTTTTTTAAATTTCAAAATTTCAAACCGTCAAAATGACTGCCGTGGTGGTTCTAGTGTTAAAAGAACACCTTCTTGGCACCGATAGTGATTCGTTCACAATGGATACAGTACTGTTTTGTAACCTGATAACTCATCATCATCAAACTTAAATTCAAATGGTTTCAAAAGGACTTACACAACTGTTTCTCTTGTTACAAAAAGTTGGAAATCGTTCAAGCTCTTGAAAAAAACCTGAATCAGACACAAGTCGCTGAGCAATTTGGTGTTTCCCATTCTGGTGAGCTGCTTCACTTTTCTGTTAAGTAATGTGCATGTCTTGTATATTGCTGCTGCATTTTTTTAACATGTGTAGGGGTGCTGTGTTAATTTAGTTTGACAGTTAGTTTATTAACGTTAGTTACTTTATTAATATATTTTAATAACATACACTTGCCTATTGCTTTTACATATTTAGTTCAATATGTTGATGCACATGCGTCATGACAAGTAATACGTACAGTATATATACACGAGGGGGCTGAGCGCCCGCTTATTTCTTCCCATGTGGTGCATAGGCTACAGTATATGTCTTTACTGTAGTTTAAAATAAAGAAGCAACAGAATGTCTTCTGATACAGTGCACAAGAGCCATGGTAACTATTTCAAATGTGACCTTTCAAATAAACTTTTGGCAAAATCTGCATGCTCCAAATAGGTAAAAATGGCCTAGAGGAAGTGATTAAATTTAATCTGGTGAAATTATTTGTAAATTAGGAAAAATAAAGATTTACTGTAATTATTCATGAGCCACATGTAACAGAATAAGGTTAATGTGAAATTTATGTTTGATTGTAACAGAAAAAAAGAAAACATTGCAAAACTGTAGAAAACATTAAGTGAATATGGACCTAAATGTCAAATTTGATAACAGACCGAGCTAAAATTATAATAAGCGGAGTTCACCAATAACAGCAGACTAAGCATTTCTGGATTCGAGAAAAAGAATAATATCAAAATAAAATAAGCCTTTATACAAGTATGTTTCATTTACAATGTGTAAAAGTCCAAACACATGCAGGAATGCAGTACTCTATGTGCTAATTATTCCATGAGCATTGATTCAAGCTTTTGTAATCTCAAAGGCTGATTATTGTAATTTCCTGTTTGCTGGTCTCCCAGATACCTCATCAAATAGGTTTGCTTGTTAAAATTGCTGCTTCCAGAATGCTTACACATACCAAGTCTACCTGTTACAATTCCCCAGTTTTAAGGTCACTACGTTGGCTTCCAGTGAAGCATCATATTGATTTTAAAACATTGCTCCTCACTTATAAGGCTCTCCATGTTTTTGTTCCTGCCTATTGTTATGTGTTCCTTACAAACCGACCTGTACTCTGAGATCTGTCAGTACCAGTCTCTTTTCAAGAACTTGAGTAAAAAGCTATGGTGCAGGGGCATTTAGTTCTCAAGTTTCTTCCCTTTGGAACTCACTTCCAGGGTTCTATTCAGAATGCTGAGTCAATCGATATTTTTAAATATATACTTAACACATTTGTTGTTATCTTTTTGTAAAGCATTACTGGGTTGGCCACTATAAATCAAATTGGTATGATATGCTGGTATGGTTAATAACAACACTGTTCATTATTATAATTCACAATCTAAATGGAATTTACAAATGTGCTATTAAGAGAGGTGGTAATAAGTTGCATATTGGCAGGAACTTGTTTTCAAAACGGCAACAAAATTAGGTCTATTGCCGGATAAGGTGGATGTTAAGTAATAAGTCAGATATGACATGGGTTAGCGTACACTAAATGTTACCAACTTATACTTCACAAAGGTTTAACAGGAAAACCTAGAGATTAATTTTAAACAACTATTGCTGTAAATGATCTGCTTTAACCATAAGGTTCAGTCGCAGCATACAGATATGAAAAACAGCATTATAAACCAACAACTTCATATGTGTCTGAGCTTTTAGTCACTATAACTATCACAGTCACGTCATTGGATTCTTTATCATGCCCTTTAAAGTGCTCTAGACTGCCATTGCAGTGCATTTATGTGGTTCTATTACACGGTCTTGGTTAGATTTTAGAAGAACTATTACAGACATACATATATATATTGTGCTATAATAACTCATGCTCTGCTCCATTATTCCTAAAGGACTTATTTAGTGGGGAAATGGTAAGGTAAGCAGAAATGTACTGCTACAATTTTTAAATTACTATACCTTACAAACTATACCTAAGCACTGGCAAAAGACAGTGGTAATACTATGCAGCATGTCAATATGTTCTAGACATGCAATTAGTATTATAGTATATAGGAAGATAAGTGTACCCCGTATCAAACAGAAAAAACTGCTGTTTCCTACAGTAGCTTATCAAAGAATTCAAATGTGATGACAAATCTATTTTAAGATGTTATTTTTGGTTCCGTTTTTGGGGGGTTCTTTTCAACATAAGAACATAAGAAAGTTTACAAACGAGAGGAGGCCATTCAGCCCATCTTGCTCGTTTGGTTGTTAGTAGCTTATTGATCCCAGAATCTCATCAAGCAGCTTCTTGAAGGATCCCGGGGTGTCAGCTTCAACAACATTACTGGGGAGTTGGTTCCAGATGCTCACAATTCTGTGTAAAAAAGTGCCTCCTATTTTCTGTTCTGAATGCCCCTTTATCTAATCTCCATTTGTGACCCCTGTTCCTTGTTTCTTTTTTCAGGTCAAAGAAGTCCCTTGGGTCGACATTGTCTATACCTTATAGGATTTTGAATGTTTGAATCAGATCGCTGTGTAGTCTTCTTTGTTCAAGACTGAATAGATTCAATTCTTTTAGCCTCTCTGCATACGACATGCCTTTTAAACCTGGGATAATTCTGGTTGCTCTTCTTTGCACTCTTTCTAGAGCAGCAATATCCTTTTTGTAACGAGATGACCAAAACTGAACACAATATTCTAGGTTAGGTCTTACTAATGCATTGTAAAGTTTTAACATTACTTCCCTTGATTTAAATTCAACACTTCATCAGAATACACCACTGGTTACCTCGCTCCATTTTGAGGTTTCTCCTCTAATCAGAACTTTCTGTTTTCTACCTGTTAACTACTCCCTAATCCATGTGGATGCATTTCCTTGAATCCCTATTGCGTTCTGTTTGAGAAATAATCTTTTATACGGGACTTTGTCAAAAGCTTTCTGGAAATCTAAATAAACCATGTCATATGCTTTGCAATTATCCATTTTCAATGTTACATCCTCAAAAAAGTCAAGCAGGTTAGTTAGACACAATCTCCCTTTCCTAAAACCATGCTGTCTCCCAGGATATTGGATTTTGGATCTTATTATAGTTTCCATAAGTTTACATATAATAGAAGTCAGGCTTATTGGTCTGTAGTTACCTGGTTCGGTTTTGTCTCCCTTTTTGTGGATCTGTATTACGTTTACTATTTTCCAGTCTGTCGGTACAACCCCTGTGTCAAGAGACTGTTGCATGATCTTGGTTAGCGGTTTGTAAATAACTTCTTTCATTTCTTTTAGTACTATTGGGAGGATCTCATCCGGCCCAGGAGATTTGTTAATTTTAAGAGCTCCTAGTCCCTTTAACACTTCTGCCTCTGTTATGATAAAGTTATTTAAAACTGGATAGGAACAGGTCGACATGTGGGGCATGTTGTCCGTGTCCTCCTTTGTAAAAACTTGTGAAAAGTAATCATTTAATATATTTGCTATTTTTTTCCTTCATCTATGATTTTGCCATTTGTGTCTCTTAGACATTTAACCTCCTCTTTGAATGTTCTCTTGCTGTTATAATATTGGAAAAACATTTTAGAATTGGTTTTAGCCTCCTTAGCAATATTGATTTCTATCTCTCTCTTGGCCTTTCTAACTTCCTTTTTGACTTGTGTTTGCAGTTCCAAGTACTCTTTCTGTGTACTTTGTTTTTGGTCCCTTTTAAACGCTCTGTGCCTTTTTTCGCTGAATATTTTTTTTAATTGACCTATTAAACCATTTTGGCCATTTTGTTTTAGATTTAGATTTGTCTACTTTTGGGATGTAATACTACATTTTTAAAAAACAGCCATCCTTTTTCTGTGGATGTTTTCTCTATTTTACTCCAATCTACTTCTGTTAGTCTCTGTTTCATACCTTCATAGTTTACTTTTCTAAAATTGTAAACCTTAGCTTTAGTCATTACTTTTGGGGTTTTAAAAAATACTTCAAATGAGACCATGTTGTGGTCTGAGTTTGCCAATGTCTCACTGACCTCTGTTTTAGTTATTTTGTCTTCATTATTTGAAAAGACTAAATCAAGGCATGCCTCCCCTCTAGTCGGTGCCTTAACAAATTACGTTAGGAAGCAGTCATTTGTCATTTCCACCATTTCAGTTTCGTCCATCGTGCCCCCCATTGGGTTCTCCCATTTTATATGGGGGAAGTTGAAATCCCCCATTAGTATGGCTTCTCCTTTTCGACGCGCATTTCGAATGTCATTGTATAACCGATTATTTTGCTCAGCGTCTGAATTTGGCGGTCTATAGCATGCTACTATTCTTATGCCCTTTGAATTTGTGTCCATTATTCTGACCCATATTGATTCTGCATTGTTTTATTTGTCTTGATTTAACACCTGGGCTTCAAGACTATTTCTTATGTATAGCGCTACCCCTCCGCCTCTTCTGTCCTGCCTGTCTTTTCTATATAGTGTGTACCCACTAATATTATATTCGTCTCCATCACTCTCAGACAACCAAGTTTCTGTAACACCTATCACATCGTAGTTACTTGTTAGTGCAGTAGCTTCAAGTTCTAACATTTTGTTTCTGAGATTTCTAGCATTAAGATAAATACATGTAATAGTTGTCTTATCTGAGTTGTTGCCCTTGTTTTGATGTGGTCTCCCTTCTGTTTTTTTGTTTTCTCCCCCCTTCCTTTCTAGTTTAAATGCTTCTGGACCTCCTCAAGGATCCTTTCTCCGAGTAGATTGGTTCCCTTTCTGTTTAAGTGCAGTCCGTCCCACCTATATAGATAGTCCTTGTTGTAGAATGTGCTCCAATGTTCAAGAAAGATGAAGCCTTCCTGTGTGCACCACGATTTCAGCCATGCATTTTGATTTTGTATTTTTCATCTGTCTGATGATGATAAAGACATGACTTTGAACAAAGTATAACTCATACCATATGACTCCATGCTACAGCAAAGAAGTGGTTGTGTTGCTTTTTTTGCAAGTGAACTAAATAATATAGTAAAATAAAAAAAATTAAAAATTCAGTACCATGATAAACTGATGCTGAATTCTGAGTTCATTTTAAATTAAAATAATATTGTGTAACACTAGCTATGGTAATGTGACAGGGTGTCTCTGATAGTTACTGCCTTCTTATGTGTGAGTGCGACTGTATATCTATATTGTTACTGATAAATGTCTTCATTCATACTCAGCTTTTACAGTCTATAAGTGTGCATGATTTTTTTCAGGAAAAAACAGTATTATTAGGGGTGTACAGAGTATGGCAAACCAAATTATCGTTTAGAGATATCCCAAAATGCATTTCAAGATATCTTAAATTGAACTGCAGATATCTCAAACTAACTCGATTTCAAGATATCTCATACTCATTTAGAGACATCTCAAATTCAATTCAAGATATCTCAAACTGACTTCCTGTCCTGTTTGATATATCTCAGATTGACTTCCGGCTCATTTCAAGATATCTCAAACTGGACAGGAAGTCAATTCGAGTTATCTACAATTCAATGCGAGATATATCAAACTGGACAGGAAGTCAATTTGAGATATCTCGAATTGAATTTGAGGTATCTCGAAATTAGTTTGAGGTATCTTAAAATTGAGTTAGTTTGAGATATCTGCAATTCAATTTATTTTGAAATGCAATACGGAAAGATATCTGCTTATTCTGTGCTTTTTTCTACTGGTATATTCCTGTTATTGTGTTGACCAATTGTTTGTGCAACATTGGTGTGCAGGCCTGACTTGGTCCTAATCCAGTATACTGACCTGTTGAGTATATTTTTGACCATTGCTAAAATACGTCTTTATAGAACTGCTAAAAGTATATTACTTTGATTGTGTATTTATGATCATTGCTAAATTGCCTCTTTTATACTTTGTGGTTAAAAGTATCCTAGTTGCTTCAAGGTGCACTTCTGACTCTTTAGATATTATTACCCATTAATCCATGTGACTGGTACATACTCAAATATCCATTGTTAGGACCCCTGTGAAACAGATTGTATTGTGTTGAAAAGAACCTGTACTAAATTATTTGAAGTATAATTGTTCCATATTGGATAAATCTCCTCCTCCCAACCTGTTGGAGGCGTTACACAAAGTATATTCAAATGTTATTAATTATTTTGCAGGCCCTTAGCTTAAGTGTGCATACCAGTACCAGTAGTACAAGGACAAAATTAAATCGTACACGTTATCTCAAATAAAACAACAAAGAAAAAAGAAAAAACATGAAAAATGTATCCTTGAAAAGGATTAGATTAATTTGGTTTATCCAAAACAAGGAAAGGAAGAATTTAAAGAAACTGTGGCAAAGGAAAAAAAAAATCACATCACGGCTGTTCAAAATATATCTTACATTTGTTAAGATAAAAAGCCCTGTCATCTTACAGGATGATAATACTTTCCTTTTCAACAGAATGTATAATGAAACAGTAATTTCTTTGTGTACAGAAAAATAGTAGGCTAAAGTGTTTACAAGACACACCAAATAGATACTATATCCGAGACACCACATGTCATAAGAAGACACCACAAGAAAAAACGACCTCATTAATGGTAAGAAACACTAAACATATCTTACTTGTTAAGATATGTATATATGTCTGATTGAAAAATCTAGGTTAACATTTGACACACACATCTCTACAGTGGTGAAGGCAGGGTTCTTTCACCTAAAGAAAATCTCTAGAATCTGTCCTTTCCTGTCTCCCAGGGATGCTGAGATCTGTGTTCATGCCTTTGTCACTTCTCGCTTAGATTATTGCAATGCCCTTTTTGCTGGTCTTCCTGCTCGTTTCTCTCAAGCATTTACAGCTGGTACAAAATGCAGCAGCTAGAATCTTGACAGGCACTAGACGGACTGAACACATTAATTCTGTTCTTGAGCATTTGCATTGGCTACCTGTCTGTTCCTGTGTCACTTTCAAGATTCTGCTTCTGGCATACAAGGCCCTACATGGTCAGGGTCCTTCTTAGCCCATACATCCCTGGGAGACAGCTTAGGTCTTCCAATTCAGGACTTCTTAAATGCATTTCACCTAAGCATATTACATCTTTGGTTGCATTGCCCCTTCCTTATGGAACTCTCTGCCCAACTGCATTTGAAATTGTACCTCAGTTTCTCAGTTTAAAACATCTCTCAAAACGCACCTCTTTTCAGCTGTCTTCTCTTCTTAGGCTTCCTAAGTTTTGAAATATGAACTGAGATTTTTTATCTTGTTTTTATTCTTACATTGTTACTAATATATTTGGGAAATTCTGCTTTTATCTTGTTTGTATTGAAGTTTACAATGTTAATAAATTTGTGGACATTTTGCGCCTTGGGAAACTTCGATGTGAAAGGCATTATATTTAAATTAAATTATTATTATTATTATTATTATTATTATTATTATATATTCAGGCCTTACCTAGCATTTCCAGTATTTTGCACCCCACATGCTTGTGTATTTCTAAGTGATGTTAATCTGTTTTTGACATATCCAATGGTTCTGGGTAGTTCTGTGTCCAATTTATAAATTTTTTATATGAACTGAGGCCGTGCTTTGAACTGAGCAACTTCCCTATTCTGGTTTGTGACCCCTCACTGAAACCCATTTTAGTGCAGCATATGCAATTCTTAATGCAGGTTCATTTGAGTAATACAATCTAATTTACATTCCAGTCCGCATTGTACTTTTTGGATCACATGGCAATATTTGACAAAAATGATTGTTTGGGATTTTTAAAACAACACCATTGAGACGTCAAATAAGACTACAGGTAGCCATGGAATCCTGTACTACCCGGAATGGCAAGTACAAGAGAAATGAGATGTTCTGGCAAATTCGATATTTGTGCAGCGGCACTCAGAACTAAACGTAACCATTGGAAATATCATACACACTTAAGGGAAAGGTAGTTTTTTTAATTAGGTGATGTGAAATATAGAACTACAGTTGAACTTTATAACTACAGTACCTAAAGCAATACCTGGATGGATGGCAACTATGTGGAGTCAGCGATGGCCTTGGTTATGGAAATCATTGCAAATAAATGATAAGGCGGAAGTTAGAGTGGTTTAATATCATCATCTACAGATCATAATACAAATGAAAGGCCAGATGCCAATGCATATGTCAGTTTCATGGTAATTACTGTACAACATAATTTCATAATACTAATAAAAATGTTGAATCGCTTTTATTTTTCAAAGACCTCAAGGTAGACCTGTACATGGCTTCCGCAATCTGTAGCAAAGCATCTTATGCCATTTGTGTTCCTCCAGCAGATTTTTGCCATTATCTAGTCTTCACACCCACTTTCAAATACAGCAGGGACATTCCAACAAGCTTCACATGTTAGACTGCTCATGCCCCAAGCATTACTAATACGCATATAAATAATCTGGTGCAAATGAGTAATAAGTGCATGCCATACTTATGTTAAACCTTGCATTCATCCAAAAGGCCCCCTTTATCTTTAATCAATGTCTGGCAGATAGATGGCACGCTGTCCAACAATTTCTCTGGAACTTCCCTAGACAGAAGTTACATGCTGTCAACAGATACTGTGAGAGCTCATCCCTGCTCTTACAAGCCTTGGAATTACATTTCTGTCCAGAACATCCCTGAGGACATCAGCTGGCAATATCCAGTATTGCATCTGTACATGACGAGCAAAATATATAGACATTTAAAGACAATCGGATGAAAGTATTAATTGCAAAAAAGTTAAGAACAGTTAGACAGCTTTGAAGATTATTTATTCATTATGCATTGGTGTGAACAGGCTGGCTCGTGTGGTGATGTCAGGCCAGGTGCTGTGATTAAATGCGTTGCTGCACATTTTAATAAACAAATAAAGTAAATAGTTAAACAAAACAAAACACTTCACAAAACAAAAGGCATGATGGCCAAAATAAACAGACAAACAAAATACTAACAATAAACCCCAAAACAAGTATCGTGCTGGTAGTTCCAGCACGAGTAGCAATTGTTTTATTTCATTTAGTTTCCATTCTCCTGACTCTCTCCCATTCTCTCTCTGAACACACCAATCCCCATGTGGCCAAGGGATTAACTGGCTATCATTTACCTAGTTTAGCCCCTGACCACATTCGGCACGGGGTTTTTCATATGTGTGGTCAACAGCCAGTTTGTCAATAATCACACATTCTCAAGAGTTTATCTGGATGAGGCATTTTAACCCACAATAATAACAATAAAACCGGTGTGTTTTTAAATACACCAAACAGTACATTTTAAATAATAATACAAAATAACAGAAATACACACAGGATACATTAGGCTAATGCAAACTATCTAAATATGTGTTATTATTTAAGACTAGTTGTTTATACTGTATATTCATGAGGTTTGTCTAATTTTACACTGTTGCACACTTATTATTTATTGTGAAAGACAACTGATTAAGATAATAATAACTGTTTAATGAATTGTCATTATTTTAAACTCTACTTTTTGTTGAATTTCTGATATGCAAACTTCCAAGCATGATTGACAAAAACATACATATCCAAACCAGTATAACTATTGTAGATAGTAGGTGCCTCATTTCAAGATGTACATGAATAAACACAAACACTGAAGGTAGATACAGTTTTCACCTTGTGAGCAGTGGGGAGGTTTAATAGGTGTTCTCTAGTTACAGTGAGGGAAGCAGTGCCTAAGGCCCTGTCTCCCTGTGGCTTTGATGCAGATGTAATTCATCTCAGTCCAGCATGGATCTTACTTCAGTCATAGCCACTTGCCACCCATTAAACACCAGGCTTCAAGTACAGCCTGCTGTTGAAAACCTCACATAATTATAGAAGTGTGCAGCTTTAAAAATGTGGATTTTCTAAAGCTAAACAAACAGAATGCAGATATTCTTAAGGAATTTAATAATATAAAAGACTATTTAAGTAACAAAACCAACAACCTCCTGCAAAACTTAAAAAGGGTTTAGTATAGTGAAATGTGCTGAATATAATTGACTGTTTTTGCTGGGACTGTTCTGATCTAACGGACTGTTTTAGCAAAACAATCCCACAATCTGTACAAAATAATAGTGGTTTTGTTTTTTTGGAATTGCTAGTTTCCAGTACATAGTTAACATTATTATTAGAAAAGGAGGCTAGCCATATTTCTGCATAGTCATATGGAGGACCCCAAGTTGCTGCCATCAGGGAGTGATTTTAGATTTGTATTACATAAGAGTAGCTGTTATTCACTTCATGCTAATATTAGATTTGGCTTTTGCAAATATAAAACGAGATAGTAGTGTTGGGGACCAAGCAAGACGTAGCTTCGCTGCAACATCTGCACACATGGAAGTAAGATATGAGCCTCCAGTGCTTTTCCTCTGCCAGGTAACATGGATTTCTTGAGTGTTGATGGTTGAAGTGTAATGCTGGATCCAGGGATCAGTCTAGTTTGGCCTTCCTGGTGCATCAGCACACACAGCGGCACCTATGCTGGCTCCAGGGATGAACCAAAGTCATCAGGGTCATCAGGTAGGCACCACCGTCTCCGTATTTCGTCGACTAGCCTACGACACCTCGGGAAGGCTTATCAGTGATGCTGGCATCCCAGCACTACTGCCTACCATCCTCCATGCAACCCAGCCCAGTTTACTTGCCTTAGCCAGGTCTCAAATCAGCCTATTTCCTCCTCGGCTAGAACCAGTTGCTACTTCTGTCTGCCTCGTCGAACAGAACCTTCACTATATTCTGCCATTTCTGTCCACTGATTCTCTGAGAAGCCGGTCATGGAGTGCGTGACAAATCCACATTCCCCCACCTCATCGATTCTCCCCGCTTAGCCTGTGACACCGCCTTGACACACCTTATCCTCTCGTCCTGCTTTTACACTTCAGTAACTACCAACTTCCTACTTTCAGGTGGAGCTGCTTTGTGTCATCTTGGGGGTGTCAAACTGAGACCCAGGCCTTCTCTTCCCTGTTGTACTTGCCCCATGATATCACTGATATGAAGGGCAGCCTTTGCATCTTTTACCGTGTCCTTTACTGCCCAGTATCCCAGTTCTCACTACGGGTGCTACCTCCCTCGCACACTAGTCACGCGATTCCACCAGTGTCATTTCTAGCCAAACCTTGAATTCCTCAGTTACAGCTGAGACTGGCAGCTGCAGTTTTCCCTTTACCTTACAGTGCTGTCCTGTTAAGGCTTTGTGGAACTCCCAGCCATTTCCTAATGTATGAACTAATCATAGTTTGAAGAGTAAATATAGAAAGCAAATACAGTACACTAGGTGACCTAGGTCACTACACACATTTGGAGTACCATGCTTCAAAATGGTAATGTTTAATAAATGAACACTACCACAAACTGGTCCGTCTCTGACTCCCGCACTTTAATCCCTTAAGGTATCCTAAACTCGGGACAGTATACTGGAACTTCAGAGCTTGCTCCATATAAAAATGTAGCTGACAGTCAAATAAAGCTACACATGTCTGTTTTGACTACATTTGATTTTTGTTGCTGCTTTCCTGAAATACAAAAAGTATATTATTGAACAGTGTCATCAGGATTACTTTACTTATCAGACACACACGCTGTTCAGTGTTTTGAAATTTCTATTTCAGTTTCAAACATTTTTTTTGAATCATTTAAATGCTTACTGTAATACATGCAGTGTTTTCTGCTACATTTAATAAGATTAAGAGATCACATGCTGTTCCATTACTGGAGATCAGATGACTAGATGTATTCCTTGCCAACACAATCTCTGGTGGTTAAATCCAGTGCTAATGCAATCAGACTAAACACATCTCTTTACCCAGGTGAAGTAAGCAGAGTACCATCTGCCAGTTGTTGGATGCCACCAGGCGCTGTAGGTCTGGTATAACTAGGTATAAAATGTATGTGTAGGATATCTGTCTCAGGTATTAGTTACAGTGCTCAGAGGTATTTGGCAGTTCATGATTTATATTGCATTTTATTTTTACCCATCTTTCATATTTTCTTTGCCCCTAAAGGAATGCAATGTCTCCACTAGAAATGGTCATTGAGCATGACCCACACTAAGGCCACATGCTACACTTAGAAGTGTTTCTTATGGCAGCATATACATATAGATACGCATGCACAGTTTTTCTCACACGGGCGTGCCTTTCCTGAAAAGTACAACCAGGACTAAGATGAAAGAAATAAAAATATTTATAAACAGAGATAGCCACCCAGGCCACGGATTGGTGGACAGAGTCAGATAAAAAGATATTAAGTAATATTATCCCAAGCATATTTTAAAGCTGCAGTGACCCACAATCTTTATTTTCAATTATGATCCCAGAGTGACAACCACATGTATGAAATTGTAAACTTGAAATAAAAAAATAATTCCCTATTTCAGTTATGAAATTACTTGAGTTCAGAACTGTCAGTTTTATTGTAGCCTAGTTTGGTTAATTATTTTATAGCTGGTACCATTATATAGTAATACTAAAATAAAAGTATGACATTCTTTGACATATGTTTTTGCTTAAAGTTAATACTTTATGTGTTGGGTGTCTCTTATTGTACCTTGTGAAGTTTGAGTTTTGGCCACTCTCAGTTAAATATTATGTAAGTATAATAAGACATGCAATACACAATGTATTAACTTATTGTAAATCACACAAACATATTGCTTACTCAGAAACTACTAATTGTAAGGTATATTGGTCCCCAAAAATATGGATTTTGTCTGCGCCTTAAAGTAACTAGGCTTCAAATATGTTGGTAATGTCTTAAAAGGTTGATAACATTGCATCATACATGTTTTGTAAACAAATATAAATCTAAAGTCTGAAGACAAATTACTTTGCTGATTGTTGTCTTATGAGGTGGTGTTGAAAACTGGGGCTGCTATATTTAAAACATGGGACCATACTTTGACAAGCAATGGCTTTGTAAGAAACTTCTGAAATATTATTTTCAACTATGAAGTTCAGTATCATGAATATTAACCACCCAACTGGCCATTTATTTTGGCAATTTCCATGTCAATTATTTTTTTTTTAAATTTTATTTTTTTACAATTGCAGCATTATAATAACAGTGTGCAAAGTCATTGTGCAGTCATATCACTTTTTAGAAATTATTTTTGTGTAATAGATTTCAAAGCAGTCTCCCTTCAAACTCTCATCAATGCTAACGTCTTTATCTAGCACATATACATCAAAAAGTCGCAAATTTTCAGTCATGTCATATACTGTATCTTCCACAGTTTCAGGTATGGATGTGTATCGCTGTTACATGCATTATTATCTGTGAAGTGTAGGTACTTCATCTGCAGAATAAATTGGTCGTTTTGACCAGTACCAATCCAAGGTTTTCTTACAACATCAACAAAAAAATAAATACCCTTATCTCATTCTCTGTAGCAAGCGTCCATTTTTTATTCCCAGCTGTGCTTACTAAGGATGGGCCGGTCTGTCAAGCACATTTCTTAGGGACTGCTGCCATCTGCCAGTGAAAAACAAAACTGCAGTATATACTTTGCTTATTGATTTAGTGTAGTACATCAAAAAGACGTGGGAAACTTTGCAGACAGAGAAACGCCAGCACGCTATTCTCCCAGGAATGACAAATCTGGACTGGCTTGCGCTCCACGTGGAAATCGCAGGATAGGCAGCTGAGTGGTTAAATGTTGCAGTCACTGTGTACATTTTTATACCCTAGGGGTGGGGTCTCAAAGGTAACTTTATTGGACCTCTGAGACCCCACCCCTGGCTTATAATAAAAAGGTGGAGCACGCTGATGTCAAGCTTTAATTAAAAGAACGGCTAATTGGAATAATTAACCCAAGAGAGGGAGCTCGGGACTTTGTTTTCAACAGAAGACGTTTGATCTACAAAGACAAGTGGAGCACTGATACTGGACTTGAACTGACAAAACTTTCACTGCCTTTTGTGTTTCATCTCTTCTGCTCCGTCTTAAAGCAACTGTGGATTTATGTTCAAACTGCGACCTTGGATACAATAATAATCTCTGCTGGTGATTGCAGTTGGAAAAAGTGAAGATACAGAGAGGCACAGACAACCTAACGTTGGAAAAATGTCATTTATTTTATTAATTAACATAGTTATTTTTTACATTCACTGTTTAAATATCTTAAATTCTTATTTTCAAATGAGTTCTAAAAACTGTTTGGTCTTTGTAGTAGTTTAGATTTTTTTTATTTACAAGTTTGATACAGTCTTAAAGTTTGCAAATGTTAGAAGCTACATAGTGATTGCTATTAATAACAATTGGTCTGACACACATATTTCTTAAATACACGGTCATACTAAAAGAATGATTGCCTGCATTAAATATGACTTTCAGTAGATAGCACTACAAAAAAAAGTTTAAAATGTGTTTGATTCATTGTCATGGTTGTTCTTGCAGCTTTCACTCTATCTTCACTGTACTTTCTCGCTACTCTCCTACACATTTCACCCCACTGTAACATGTGTATTGCTGTATGTATCAGTTAAACAACTCATCCAATGATCAGCTAGACAGGGCTTTATATATTACCTCAATCCAATCTTTCCCGCTGTACGTAAGGGTTCACCTCCTCCTCTCCAGCCTACACTTGTTTTTTTCAGTTCTGTCTGGGGAGGGCAGCTATCCTTGGTATACGGGATCCTTGGTATACTTTAGGGTAGGGATTAATTTAGGGGAACTTTAATACCACTCCAGTTTCATTTAGTTTGTGCAGGGAAAAGGCTCCTAGTTCCTGGTGCCGGACCTCCCTTTTAATGGGAGTAGCACACGGCCCGAACTTGGCCACATTTGTTTTCTTAGCTATTTTTGTAGTGTTTGTTTTTGCCTTTTGTATATATTCATGTACTGTTTTGTAGATATCCTCCCGCCCTAGTGGCAGCCACAAACCACTGCAACTGCACCTTTGTAAATAATAAAACCTGGACGCCTGTGCAGCGTTTCAATGTCAAACCCTCTGTGTCTCTCGTTTCTCAGCGGATACCCACACAGTAAAAGTACAACCCTGTTACAACGACCTTAAAATACATCAACTATATTTCAAATTAAGTCAAAGTTTACTTCATTTAATCAAAGTTTGATATCTCTGGTTGTTGTGATATAATTTTGCAAGCCTGAATAAAAACAGTCACATGACAGACCTGTAAAGTATTTGAGATTAAAAAAAAGTTTAACACAGTTATTTAAATATAATGGTTTCTTGAATGTTAGCAATTATTGAGAAATAGTGTTTTGATACATAACCTCATTTTAATGTAAAATCCAATACACCGGGCGATCTAAAATAAATAATTATAATTATTTATTATACAGTATTCTCTGGCTAAGAGAACACCCCTCAGGAAGCAAGCAAAATGTTCTTATAGCCAAAGACACAATATGAATCAATAACGAAATATATATGTATTACTTGTCATGATGCACGTGCATCAACATATGAAATTAACTGAATAAGTACAAGCAAAACAATAGGCAAGGGTATGTTAATAAACAGACAAACTAACATTAATAAAACAAAAGCAAAACAACACGGTTAAAAAACTTAAATCGCTATGTACTATGAAATTAGCTGGAGGATGTGTTTCAGTCTATTACAATGGCAGAGGCAAAAATAACGGGTGTTACTTAAGGTTAACTTAACGTAAATAAACTGTCAAACAAAATTAACACAGCACCCCTACACATATTACAAAATACAGCAGCAATATACAAGACATGCACATTATTTAACAGAATGGTGACGCAACTGACCAGAACGGGAAACATCAACTTGCTCAGCGACTTGTGTCTGAGTCAGGAGCTCAAACAATTTCCAACTTTGTGTAGCAAGAGAAACAGTGGCGCATTTTGCCATTTGTTTAGATGCCATTTTGTAGCGATGAGGTGCACTCATGGAAATCAGAATACAAAATGAGTCAATGATAGGACAGCGGTTCTGGAAAGATTTAATAAAGCAATCCCTCAAGACACTCTCGCAAAGTCGCTTTTTTATAAAACAGTACTGTATCCATTGTGAACTAATCGCTATTGGTGCCAAGACGGTGTTCTTTTAAGCAAAGTTCCTGTTTCTTTAGCCGGAGCATTTACAATGGGAAAAATCTGTTACACCACAAGGATGTTCCCTTAGGTGAAGTGTTCTCTTAGGAGGTGTTCCTATACACTGCTGTACCAGCAGTTTGAAAAAAAGCCTTTGAGAACACCTATGTGGTATGAAAAACGGCAGTCTTTTAACTCATATGCTTATTCTAATTGTAAAATTCAATGAGCTTTTGTTTTGGATTCTGCAACATATCAACATAGTACCATATAAATGTATTGGCCCTTTCCAAATACAGTATTCTTGGGCTTAGGCAGAGTTAGTCATCGACTGTTTGTTGCTACAGTATGTGAAGTATGCAGAGGTAGTGTTAAGAATCAATACTGGGGTTGCTAAAACAGTGTGTTATCCATAGGAGTGTGTAATACAACAAACTCATTACAGGAATGACAAAAAGTGCATGGAATGTATCGGAGCGTGTTTTACAGTGGAGCACGGCTATATCCTAAAATTACGGTTGTTAAAGTACATCACACTGTAGAATGCTAGATACATTTTTTTCTTCTAGTATTATTTAGGACAATGATGTGTGGTAAAGGGAATGTTAAATTTAGTACATATATGTCAAAAATAAATGCTCAATACATTGTAATATATGGGAATATATATATATATATATATATATATATATATATATATATATATATATATACACACACACACACAAACAGTATATAAAATACTTGAAAAAAATAAACTTTTCGGAACCTTTCAACAGTTAAACAAACATAATTAATTTTACTTAAAAATTATACTTGCTTTCATTAAATTAACTTAATAATGCAAAGTATTGGTCTGGAATCTCCTGATATGCAAAATAACTGCTATATAAAAAAAAAAAAGTAGATATAATAACACAAATGGTAATGAGTTTCAGCAGGGGGACTAAGAGCTACAGATGCAGAGTCAATTAGAACAGCCATTTTTCTCAGGTTATTTTGTTGGTACATGTGCCTAATAGTGTCATTCATTTAATGCATTAGATGGGACATGCATTCACCCAGAAGGTATTTTACAGCAAACATCATTAACACACAAATTGCTCTTAAGAAAAAAAGTGGGGTTCATTTTTCTACACATCAATATACTTTGCAAAGGCTATTACATTTTAGTCTATGAATAATACAACAGAATAAATTAATATCTAGAAACAGTAATTGTTTTGTTTTAGCCTTTGTCTTTTAGAAAATGGGTTAATGAATTGACAGCCTTAGAATCTCTTCCGGAATTTAGGAAGGTGTTTCACATCTTCCAGTTGGACAGTTAGCTTGTCAAGAAAATGGTTTCTTCATCATTGTAGCGCTATGTTAACAACTACAACAATAACAGGTTCCTATCACGACATTCCAGGTTGTGTTTTCATAGGTCTGTCAAGGGGGTGAAACATCACCATTCTGTATTTTAAAGTGCTGTACCCTTTGGGAAGAATGTAAAATCACTGTTCAGGTCAGAGTACTGTGATTTTAGTACCGCATATATTTAAGAAGGATGTTACAATATTGTTGAAAACAGCAGCTCTGTACAGTAGGTACTTCCTGTAAAATGTTATCAGCATATCAAAAACACCATTTGGAACTGTTTTGTTAGCTTCAATTACCGGTACTTTAAACGTGCCAAGTGGTTGTTATTGAGAAAGCATGCTAAAAGTGACCACTAAAACGCAGAGGTTGCTTCTGAATATGGCTGAGAGTGCTCAGAGTGGAAACTATGGAATAATGTCTGGTAAACCGATCAGATCTAGGAATCACATTTCCACTATACAATGTAACTTGGTTCTTCAACTCTGCATCTTTACCTTTCACCAGTGAATACCATACTGTGGTCTATTTGTTGTTGTTAGATTCTTTGTAATATGAATGTACTTTTTATTGACTGAAAAATCATTCTGTTTTTGAACACAAATTTGGACAGCTATTAGTTTTATGGCAAAAGCCGCAGAAAATCTAAAACATTGTTCTGCCAGTTTTACATTACAATTGTGTTACCTGTTAAAACCCACAACACTTGACCTTTATCTCGATAGGTATTAAATACTCATTTGTGACCTTTGGAAAAAGAAGAGGGGAAAAAGCTAATGACAGGCTAGCATTGTGCCAATGCACTGACCCTCTACTTCAAAAGGCAGTGTCCACTTTAGGCTGGGAATTTATCTCCAGAAAAGACTAAATGAGACAAATATTTTTCATTTGGTTGTTTTATACAGTGAAACCTGATATAGTCGTACACAAAATAGACAAGATATTTGTGGCTGTCTAAGACAGGCAGCTGTTGTTCCAAGTTAAAGCAAAGAAAACAGGCAGCCACAACATGTATGTAAACACAAGAGTAAACGGTCTGAAAGTACAAAGCTGTGTACTTTCTATAGCTGTTTCAGAATTATTAAATAAAGTACTGCAGATACATTCAGGTACATTTTTTATTATATGTTAATTTTTATATGTGCTACAATTCTAATGATTTTAATAGTATAGTAGCTCTTTTTTTAACTAACCCTTATCTCCCAAACACACAGAAAACTGAGCTGCACTGTACATGATCTTCACATAGCTTTATTACATTTACTTAATTATTGTCTCCTGTAAACTGAGGCTGCTACCAGAATGTAGCTTAGTAAGGAGTTGCTTCAGTGACTCACACCCAAGAGATTTCACTTGAATACCAATGTAGGTGGACATTCAAAAGGGAAGAGCTCTGTACAGTGACTGAGGCAGATCCATTAGTGTTATCCTGGTTGTATTGCCACTCTATCTAAAGTGTACAAAAAGAGCTATGTGCATTCCCATCACCTGGTTACTCCACATTCACGAGCGAGGTCTCAGTGACATTGACATGACAGTCCTGGGGGTGGTTTTTACAGACTCTCAGCAGGGGCAGTCAAGCAGCATGAACAGCCTCTGCCTTCACCCTGGCCCTGCTGAACCAATCAAACCTCGCCTACCATAATAATATGCATTACATGTTTCAAGTGGAAAGGCCAGTGGAATTGGGTCTGTGAAACACAATCTGAATTAAAATATTCACACATGAAGGCATGCTTGGTTTACCTAGTTTATTTATTATTATTCACAATTTATTAAATGGTGCTCATGAAAACTGAAGGCCAATGACACTGTATAGTGAGGCACAATTCCAACAGGCCTCATGACAGCTTTTTCTTACAGATCTACAAACTCACCTCAATTTGACATGAACACTCCATACAATATTGGGCCTTTCTATACTAGAGCACACCAACGCCAACTAGTACAGAACACCAAACTCATTGGTTTACCTAGTTTGAGCATGTCACAGCTGTGTTACATTTCATTGACACATATATTATAGAATTTCCTCTGGCTTAAAACATTTGTTTTCACTGTAGCAGTACACAGTGACCAGCTCTTTATAAGCACCGTGTACATGCATGAACCATTGATTTGCAACTACCAACAGCTTTTCTGGAATTGCAATATGCATTACTGAACAGAAACCTTACGTTTCTTCCAGTGTAACACTAATCTGTGGTTTATCACTGCCACTGAAGTCTACTAGTACTACATCAAAACAGACACTACTCTCCTGCACCCTGTGGAGTTACTGCTTAGAGACACGCTAGTCTCTAAGCAGTAACTCCACAGGGTGCAGGAGAGTAGCCCCCTCAGCTATGCCAGTGGGGAATCCTTTATTACTCCAAGTTTTTACATGTCTGCTGATAGTGAAAAAAACAGTCCTCTTAAATGTACAACGGTACATACTGTAGTACTTAAAGGTGCAGTGCCCAATACAGGTCTTTACATTTTTAGAAGGTTGATATAAACTTAAGTCAGATCTATACATACAGTACTCCCTGGGAACTGCTATCATTGTCACAAAAACATGGAATGAGAGGTAACTACATTGAATTTCTGCTTGATTATTCTTACTGCTAGCCCCCAGATGGTACTCTTTGAATCTGTGCAAGCCTATTCATATACGCATCCAGTATAAGCTTAGAACAGAACTAGAGGTCTAGAGCTGCCGTCCAGAAATCTAGAGATCTTTTCTAAACAGTTTAACAAGAAAAATAATATATATAGTTATTTCTGTCCAAACTACTGTTTTAGTTTGGCCTGCACACGTTTCTTACTGTGTTTAATTCCAGGTTTTAAATTAATGTTATTATGTATTTCATTTATAAAATACTAGTTTACAGACGCTTGGAGTTCATTTACAACATATTTTATTTTTTAATATAGTTCAAGGGAATTTGACCACTTTTACTTGCCAAACAGCATAAATGGAAGGAGTGCATTATGGGTTTTTCATACCTGATTGCTGTTCCACCTACATTTGTTTTTCCTGTCATTTCTTATTCCCATGAAACTTTTATTTACTAAAGCTCTTTCTTTATTGTTCCATAACAACGTGGAAAACAATCACAATGTGATATGTTTATCCAAAAAAGCAATTAGCATATAACATCAGTATCTTCATGTAGTTTACATAATGTTTCAGTATTCTACAGGACTGGCATTTCCATTTATATATATATGAACAAGTCACTGGGTTGTGTGTGAAAGGAAAAGAGGACAAGCTAATACAGTTTTTGTCACATCAATATATTGCAATGGGAAACTATCTGGGATCAGCAGTTGTACTTTTTTATGAACTAAAATAAAACTTCAGGAATCAATCAAATCAACCACTGCTTTGACACAACCACATTAAATAAATCAATGATGTTGAAAGGTTAGGATTTAATATACTTGGTGTCAAACTCTGTTGACCAGTTTATGTATAAAACATGAACAAAATATTGAATTACTGATTTGTTTTTGCCTCCCTTATTAAGCTAGAATAGTATTGCTCTTAAATGGCATTATCATTTACAGTGATACAGTCTTGCTATACGGAAATACTGCTTGTACTTTTCTAAGCTTTCATGCAAATGATTGTTTCCTTTATGTTGTGATCTTCGCTGTACATTGAGAGCATGTGGGTGTGTGCGTGCATTTCAATGTATTTGGAGTTGGAGTGTGTGACCTTTCATTTCCCTTCAGAACTTGACATAGAGACAGCATTGCGAACATGTATATAGAGCAATCCATTATGAACAACCAGATTATGTGAAGACAATAATTTTGCTTGATGAGTAACAGTGTTTACATAATATTATTGATTATTTATTCCTAATATAGGGAACAAATCTATTGCAGCGGATTTGTGCAAGACATTAAATATTATGAATGTATGTGGTAAAACAGATCCCTTTTAAGTATTTCAATAGATTACAGTTGAACATTTTTTGTATTGTTTTTTCATGGTATGCTGAGTGCCAGTTTGAAAGGACCTCTGTAGCGTACTTTGTTCTGTATTGCATCACTTAAGACAAATTTCAAGTAGTTGTAATTAAGTACTTAAAGCAAATGTGTAGTAAGGGTACAGTAGTTCAGCTCAGCAATCACACATTTCAGTAGTTTCAAAATCCTTCAAGTTTTTTTTTTTTTTTTTTTTTTTTTTAATGCAGTTTAGAAAAGTATGTGTCATTTTTCACTGGCTGACATATGAAAGCTTACTTGTAATATCCTGTTTAAGTGAATCATGCATGTGGCTACAGTACTGGCTTCATTGGTTAGTTATAATTTGTTTCACAAGCTGTCTTGGTATCTAATATTAAAATATACAGTAACTAGACAGGAAAATGGTTAATAGCAGGGCATCAGTTAACATGTCTCTACTGTGGAGCACAAGAGTGGTGCAATTAAAAAAAATGTAATCCAGGCAAAGATAAGTACTGGTTCCATGATATTTATATCATATATTTATTGCTGTTGGTTTGTTATATACACTATTGTTGGTTGGTAACATAAGCCCATTCAAAGACATTCAGAAATACTACTGAAGCTATTTGCTGACACTGGTGTGTCTGCTTTTTTATTTTTAAATCAAGCATGAATTTAATAATGGATTCTTGGCATGTTTAAACACAATTTCCACTGCTGGGCACTCTGTCATATGAAGAAGGGAGCAATTGTGGTGAAACTTTCCAAGATTTATGATTTGGTTTGAAGGCTTCATAACTAAGGTCGTTTTACCATTGGGGAATTTACCTCAGACAGAAAATTGAAATCCTTTCTTGCAACAGCAATTTCCAGTTTTAGCTTAAGATTTGATTTGTGGCTGAGGCCTTGAAAAAGAAAGCAGTTTTGACATGGCAAACAAGCACAATAGTTTCTGAACTCTATTTCGTATATACAGGAACACAAAGAACTATAAAGAACAGACTTTAGTTAGACTCTAAATTGTGATGAATAAAAATTTAAAAAAATTGTAATGTATTTTAATGATCATTCTACAATTGTGGTGTATTTCATGTCTCACAATATTGAACATAAAAAGTATTACTATTTATCAACTCAAGTAAGTATACCTATATGACCAGGAGGTACTTCAGAGGTAATTTTTTAGTCATTAATAATTACCATTCACGGGAACATCAAGGAATCTTATTCGAGCTTGTTGAGAATCAGCTGTTCCATTTTTCCCTTTTCTTATTGTTTTCACTATTTTGTACTATTTTAAATAAAATTAGAATCTTGTTGCTTTGGAAACCTATTTTTACACCAATAATATATGCGTTGGCATGACAGCTGTGGAAAGACACATCCAGTACCAATGAAAAATACAAGCTATTGTGTTTTCTTCTTTTATCACAACATACCATAATTAATACTCTATAGCCTGCAGCTATTTCTTGACTCACTGCTCTGATAATAATCAAGCATGTTCTTATGTTTCCCTGGCTCCTGCATACTCTGGGCAATGGTGAATAAATCATGTCTCAATGTTCATTCAACAGATATTCTGTTTCATCAACAGTGAATTCTACTGTTGCTCTGTCAACTTTTGTTGAATTTTTTAAATCTCCCCACACTCAATCCAAAGGTTCACAGGATCGCCTTTATTTGTATGTGTTCTCACGAATGGTTTATTATTCTTTATCAAATTTAAGTTTTACACTCTTAGAGGGAGTTGCTTTTTACTAATTTCCTTTACCTCCCAAATTCAATACAGTCTTTGACTGGTAAACGCCATTTGTTTCATTCTTGGAGAATATTGTCTGAAGGAGCATTAACATGTATTAAGTGACACTGCCCTGAGACCAGCATATTATATCTCCTGTGTCTTGAAACTATTTTTTTAATTCAGATTGCAGTGTGCATATATTATATTACAGAACTCTAATTTGAAATACATTGACACAGCATTATTCAACCTGGTTGGTGTGAGAAATTGTCTTGTATGTGTTCTGCTGCTAAAGGCAGCCATTCTGTATATAAAACTAATAATAACTTTGCAACTGCCTGTTTCTTACACCTTTGACATTGATAAATAATACACATATCAGGGGAAAATTGTTTTGCAATTGTAAAATGCCTTCTTATTCAACTAGTAAGTCGTTATACAGTTTCAGTTTTAAGTTCAAGTTTGTTTACAGCTAAAATACAACCAGCGGCCCACATGTGCCTCTGGGAACCCAAGGTGTGGCAGCCGTGCTGTCAGAGGCCCACATGCGCCTCTGGGGACCCAAGGTGTGGCAGCCCTGCTGTCAGAGGGCCCGAATGTGCCTCTGGGGACCCAAGGTGTGGCAGCCCTGCTGTCAGAGGGCCCACATGTGCCTCCGGGGACCCAAGGTGTGGCAGCCCTGCTGTCAGAGGCCCACATGTGCCTCCAGGGACCCAAGGTGTGGCAGCCCTGCTGTCAGAGGGCCCACATGTGCCTCTGGGGACCCAAGGTGTGGCAGCCCTGCTGTCTCAAGGTTAACAGTACACTTGCTGTTTTGAAATGCTACTTTGCAATTCTCCTTAGTTGATAGAGCAGCAGACACTTTAACCAGCCTACAAATCACTTGTGACTAGCCTGACTGCAGAAGGAGTGGTTTTCTGTGACTTTTGTAATAGAACAGTGCTGTTCAGTTGTTGGGGTAATCTATTTCCATATTGAATCCAGTGAAGAACTGCATGTTGACTTTGACAAGAAACACTACATTTAGTCTGGCAATGGGTTTTAGGCACATATGCGAGTGAAGTCAGCTTTATTAAACAATACCACTTAAACATTTGTTCAAAAAATTGTTTTCAAGTATGGAGAATATAGGTGGTTATAGTATTGCTTCAACACTTATGGAACGTATAATGCTTTGTAAAGACTACTGAGGCAGTTAGTTCATTTAAACTGATGGATAAGCAAACCTTTGTTTTCTATAAGAAATTATGGGGCAATTTGTCAGTGTTTATTCCACTTTGTAATTTCCATGTTAATATTACAAAATGACTAATAAGCATAACAATCAAACATTGTTGAATTATTGTACTACTTTTTTGTTTAGTTCAGTGAAAGTTAACAGGAGTAAACAGACTAGACTTTTAAATACGCTATAGACAGTGTTGGGGAGTAACGCATTACTGATTACATTCAATAACTTGTAACTGTAATGGTTCCTTTTTCAGACAAGTAAATAAATGTGGTAACGCATTACAGTTAATGTGAAAAAATAAGGACTGAGGTTAAACATGGAAATCAGAAAGCACTTCAACAGTATAACCTGAAAAGTCCCATGAACATGCCTTTCATATCATTACTATTAATATTAACCTTTAAAGTGGGGTTCGGGGGGAGGAGCTAGGCCCCTTGTATCCTACCATCTTTCATCAATTAAATCTACTCTATTTAACCATTAGTCATCCATATCTTGCTGTCTTGTGTTTTTTCATTTCCTCCTCCTCCTCTAGACTCTGAATCGCCTTTGCATCAGTCTCCTCTGGGGGGTTAGTGATTCCACTTTCTCCAACCCTTTGTTAAGCTTCGCTTCATTTACCTCGTAGGGTTCTCCACGCGTCAGAGGGGACCCCCGGCCAAACCCCTCCTTTAGCATGCATGATTCCTTGTCTTCTTCTGTTTCAGGTTCTGATGCCTCTATTTATGTAAGGGCCCTAAGCAGTGGAACCCCTCTTGTTTGTCGGGTCTCCTCAAAGACAGTGACCCCTCTCCTGTTTGTCGTTTCTCCATAGCAACGGAACCCCCCTTCTATAATGATGGGCTTTTAAAGAGGTGGAACACCTCGCTCTATATGTTCTAACATCTACTAACTTTGTTTTCTTTCCGGTTTGCAAGCCTCTTCGTATGTCGGCTAACCTCAAAGACGGTGTCCCCTCTTTGTATGTCAGGTCACCTCAAAGACAGTGGCCCCCCTCCTGTTTGTCGGGTCTCCTCAATAACGGAACCCCCCTTCTATGTGTTGGGCCTTAAAAGAGGCAGAGACTCTCTCTTTACTTGTTTTATATGTTACTAACTCCATGTGCCAAACATTACATCAGCTGGCCTTGCTCCTCCCCGTGAATTATTTTTATTATTATTATTATTATTATTATTATTATTATTATTATTATTATTATTATTATTAATGTATTTATTTATTAGCAGACACCCTTATCCAGGGTGACTTACACTTGTTACAAAATATCACATTATAGAATATCACATTACAGATAAGAGCAGTTTTAAAGTACAGTGAAATCAGTAGAAAATACCATCTTGTTGGAAAATGGCATCAGAGAAGGGAATGAGTGGGTTCAATAACTGGATCGTCATAGAATATTTTGAGCTGCAGTTTGACCAAACAAAAAACAATATCTCTGTAAAATCTAAACTGTGCCTGAGAACTATTTGTAACTGTGGGAGGGTGGTGGGTGATTCACTGACACACAAGAAACAGCAGGTGTACTTGAAGCACCGCACAGGTGCCCAGTTTTATTGTGCTGGGTGTACTTTTTTATTTTCAGCCCGCAGAGGGCGCTGTTCACCGTGGTCTGCGTACCAACTATGGTAACACAGAACCACGGACATACCAATACGGGCACACTTACAAGTGCTCAAACAATAATTCCAAAACCAAAGGTGAAAGAAAACAGGAAAATAAAACACAGTAACAAAACTACAAAAGAAAAGGTGCTGCACCTCGGCAGCGTTACCCCAGCCACCGCTAGCCGCACGGCCTGGGTCTCCGTCCTACTCTGGCTCTCCTCAGCCTACCCTTACACTACACAAGGGGTCTGCCCACGGGTTCCCCACTACCGCTAAGTTCTCCGTTCTTTGTCTTTTTCGGTACTTTGTTCGGTTTTTCTTTTGGTCCCGGTTCTCTCTCGGTCCCGGCTCCCGTACTTCCCAGTACGTATTTCAGTGTATTCTTTAAAAGGGCAGACCTGAGGAAACAGCAGAGTATTATTTTTATAGGGCACACAATCCCATTAGAGCCCTCCTACCAGCCACTCAGAGAGGGGGAAAGCGCACACACCCTCCTCCCCACCTCTCCGTGTCACCGCCATGACTGACAGGCCGACCCCACGGGACTGCCGCCCCCTCCCTGCAGCATCGTGCCTGCGTCAGACGGCCAGTCCAGATCTCTCCCTGTTACAGTAACTATAACATTTTTTTCCCCAAATTAATCAATTAAGTAACTACTTCCAATTTTGTTATTGTAACTAACAGATTACTTTTAAAATGAACGTGTCCAACAGTGGCGAGAAGGTGCGACTTCTTCCTGGTACCTAATCACTTCATGTAACGTTGTTTAAACACATTCCAATTGTCTAACTGCAATAAGATCATGTGACATACAGGATGCAGTTGTTTATCAATAGCACTGTATTTGAAATATTTGCATATCCTGAATTAACATTAAGAAAAAATTAAAATAAATGAGTAAAGCTATAAGCTTAAATAATAATTAGAATGATAGAGACTTTAAAGCCTTAGTTTTCAAAGCAATGCAATTGCAAACATCTGTTATATATGAGGGGGAGGCAGTTTTTTGTTACAGTAATTTCTTCAGGGGACCGTAAATCAAATTTCAGCAACAACAAAAATATCTCTGTATAATATTTACATTTCTAATCAGACTGGAGGAAAGTGACAGGTTTCTAAATGTCCAGCATGCAAGTCAACGAGAGGGAACAACCCACTCAGATCTGTCAGGGTTCTCTAGGTACTATGGAAATAATCAATAGTTTCACAGCCACTTGTTAAAAATGCTATTCCCAGCTCGACTTTCTGAAAAGACCCCTTCACATATAAAACCACATATCATTCTACCTTGCTGAATACTGAAATGAAAAATAGGTGCCCACTGTCACAGAGCTATATTGATTATGAATGAAAAAGTGATCATTTTGTATTAACTTGCCCCTCAGCACTGCATTCTGTCAAGGCAGCTGAAGGAAATTAATGCTTTCATATCATGGTTAAGAAAAATATGGGCTGTTGTTCATTTTGCCCTGTAGACAAAGAGGTATATGCCTCTCGCTGGAAGGTAATGGCTTTCAAAAGGGAACATGATCCTAAGAATTATATTAAAGTCATTATTTAAAGCAGAGTTTTTTGGGGGATATTTATTATTGTGGACAACGCTCTAATGAACCTCCAGCCTTGGCATTTAAAATAGCAATTTGTAGTAATTACATTTTATATCATAAAGCTACTTTTTTAAATTAAAAAAATGACTTATAAAGGTTACATATTACTCACATGGTACCAATCTTTTTACTTATTTTTTTTATTTTTAAAGGAAGTTTATACATCATTTCTTGTGAGATACAGAGTTTTAGTTTTTCCATCATAATTATTTTGTAACCCCAAAAAATCTGAATAAACTTTTGTGCACAGTCCTACAATCTTTTTAAAGTATATATATATATATATATATATATATATATATATATATAGCATTATTACATTTAAGTGGGACAACATAAATGGAATGCTTTACGGGACTAGTTTCGAATGTGTCTTTGTTTACATTCCAATCCAGTGGTGTACTGCTTAAATTCAAGACGGAGCTGCACTTCGATAGTTTAAACAGTACTGCCACCTACTGCATATGTGTTGTATAACAACTTTCTATTGTTTTGATTTGGACCCGAATTTCCTTGAGAACGACTTTAGTCAAGAAATATCAGTTCCCGATCTGCCTGCATCTGATTTATCAGAACTGTGTAGCCCCTTCATTCACACCAGTGACGGTAGGAAACAACAGAGAGAGGCTGCAAATTGACAGATTAAGCTCACAAGTTCTATCTAAAGACTGTTGCGTAGAGGCCATAAACAAGGTTAGAAATTAATCTGTGTGAAACTGAAAGTAAAGATCCGCTCGGTAAAATTATCGCTGAATTAATTAATTTAAAATAAAAAATGTACACATTTTATTGCTATTTGTTTTAAAATATATACTTGTGGAATAAACAGAATATTGAATTTCGTGTTATATGGCGAATAAAAAAAGGTATACCGCAAAAGATCCATTTAATATAAGATTAATCACTTAACAGACACTATATATATATATATATATATATATATATATAAATATATATATATATTAGTGCTGGGAGAAACACAGATTTTCAAGTTCGGATATTCGCTTATAATTTACATATTCGTTCATTTTCAAAAAGTAATAAAATCCATTACATTGCTCAGAACACAGGCAGAGACAGCATAGCAGCAGGGGCAGGGCGGCCTTACAGCAAGACGTTACAGTAACATGTCAAAATATCGCAGGAGTAAAGAATACATTGTGTAGGTCTTACTTTACCCCAGTGAATTAACTACAAAATAATGGCTGTCAAAAAGCAGTTCAAGTTAAACTTTGTTTTGTTTATCCCCAACATTAATAATACATAAAGTTCTCATTAGCTCTAAATCAGCACACCACTTTTTTGACCATGATAGCTTTCCATAGAGACCACTATGCTTGTACGCGCATAATCTGGTTTGCTGTCTAAAACTTTTAAATAGAGGCTCAAGAGCTGCTGTGTTGATCCTGTGTGTTATAAATATATATTATTAATCTTGCATATCACACAGACCTCTTTTTCATTTGCCATGTTTGAAACTGCAGCGCAACTTTTGGCTAGGCGGTAAATAAGTGCAAGGTATTTTTGTAATTTCTAGCAAATACGAACATCCGAATACATGTCAAGAAATACTCACATTTTGCCTTCTTTGTGACCAGCACACCACTTATCAAAATCATCAGCAGCAGCTTTGCGTACGATACATCTGTTTTTAATATCGCTGACAATGCAATACCGTATTCCCATTGCTGAGGATGATACCACTGTTAAGTTTTTAAAAATATTTTCAATGTTTTCTTTCAATTTAGAGTGTACCACATTTGTGTCTCCCAGTTCTTACCATTTCAGTAGGTTAACCTTGCACCTTTTAAACTGGATTCTGGTGGCATTATAGGCATGGTTGAGTTGTATTTCTTCAACTAATTAAATTGAAATAGCACTCAATAAATTACATTTCTCATCAGCTAACGTAAATAAAATAGCACTTAGTAAGTTACCTTTGTTAGTCTGAAATTTGAAACCTTACGGTATTCCATAAATGGAGGTGTTAAATGCAGTATTCTAGGTTGTAGTGCAGCTGGTGATTTACAGTAATATATATACTCTTGATGACATGACATTTGGCTGAAGGAAATGCAAACGAGCAGTTCAGCTCAAACAAATGTCAGATTCCGTCACTAACCTGTAATTATCTTTCAATACAATTTCACATCACTACCAAACGGGTGCGATTAATCGTGGCATAGATCGATTAACCGATCAATTGAAACTGTCACGATTAAAACCCCCTAATATATACATACACAGTGTATCAATATTTCAGCAATGACACCATTCCAAATATATAAAAAAAGTTTTTTAAAAGAGTAAAAATGTACTCTTTTTTTCATGTATTTATTGGAATTTGTCTGGCAGGTAGGATGGTATTGTTATAACTGTAGCAATATAGCACTTACAATCTAATAAAATAAAGGTAACTGCCACTGAAACAACTTTCTTGTACAAAACTTAGTGCCTGGAAGGGAATGTCATGATGTGCCTATGACAGGGATATTACAGATTTATTGGATATATAATGGGAGACGAAATAAACAGATTCTTAACACCAGAGGTCATTGCCCAGTAGGCCAGTATGTATTATTGATGTATTCATATTCTACAGAAAATGACTCCAAAACTCAATACTCCAGATCTGGGATAATGAAATTTGGAAAATAGTTGGGTAATTGCAAGAAAGAGAGGGGTGAGGGTAATGGGTAGGGGATCAAGCGCAGTAGATTTTCTGGTAGATTGGTGTTATTTTATTAAAGCAACTACATCTATATTTTTGGACACACAGAGAGAAGACTTGGTACCTGAACAATGGGAGTTGGGAGAGCAAGTTTTGTTTTGTTCCATTCCTATTTCAATGTCCATTGATCAAAATGTTGGGGACAGTAGTACTTTTTGTAAATATTACAGCCCAACAAACCAATTTCTTGATCGTAAAAAGATCAACAAAATAAGATCAAGACAAGGAGAAAGGGAAGCATGAGAACTATTTTTTTATTATTATTATTATTTTTATCAGTTTTGCTTAGTTATAGAACGGAGTCTTGTGTAAGGTGGGTGGAAATAAAAAGCAGGCTAGTTGCACATAATGGGACTTGCGTAATGATATAATAATATATAGTCCAAGGGATGATTTTCTATTTTGTATTTATTTGTCCAAAACAAAAAAATCCTATTAAATAATTACAAATGGATGTCATATTTCAGTCATCAATCAGTATACACGGATCCATTTGTTTAGTTACAGCCCGTGATATTATTCATTTAAATAAAGTAATTAAATACTAAAGTAAAGTATTTGATCAAAAGAAAACTCCATTATTACAACTGCTGGTGCAGCAAATTAATTCCAGCTGGTAAAATGCATTGAGAATGTACAGTATCATATGTAAGGTACAGTAGCTGGGGAATTAGAACAAGAGAGATATATAGGATAATACTCTGTTGAATACAGCATAAGAATTTGCAACTTTGCTAAATCTAAAATACCTGATAATTCATGCCTCAGTCTTACTGCAGACTGAACCGAGCCCTGTCTGTTCCCATCCTACTTAAATTAAATCCATGTACACAGTTGAATTTATCAGAAGTGTAATTGGATTATCTATTCCAAGTCATGTAAACACAGCAAAGTGTTGTTTTCAGAAAGCCAATTTTCTGATTCAGTTTTCCGTATTATTCGTTTTCTGAAAACTTGAGCTGATATAAACGTACTGAATAACATTAGAGATATCGATAACATGAAAAAGTACCATGACCTACCACACTGTATGCACATGTCAACTTGTAAGTGTGACATACTGTACAGATGGCCAGGTTACTCCAAATATGTCCCCAGATCCTGTATTATATGTATAAAGACAGAGGGATAGGTACTTCCTTATACCTACAGATTATCCAATATGACATACATTTATACAGGTGCCTCCATAATCTCCAGCAAGGGATACTACCAGTCTCAATTTTCCGTTAGTATCTGGGCTTTCTCTTAAAGCATTCAAGCTTATTTGCAGCAGTGTATCCAACACAGATTTATATTTGTATGGTCATTTTTACAGGGTAATTCATAATTCACTCAACATTGTCTGAGCATCGCAAAAACTGGAGGGTACACAGAGGATGCAGAGGAAAAATGTTGATAACAGAAACACTCTGACACATTGTCTGGCCACCAAAGGGTTGTTCAATAATGTCAACATTTAAGTAGAATTGAAAACAATGCAAAACATCAGTGCTGGGTGAATTATGAATCACCCTGTATATGTATTGTACCTGTGTGCACTTTTCCTTCTTTTCTTTTTTCTTCAAAGAATTCCCTTGCAGACCTACACATTAGGGGATTCCACCCAAAGGGAGAGACACACAAAAGATTAGTCTTCCCTGTTTTACTCTGTCAATGCCACTTAATCAGACACACAGGGTGCTCAGTGCAGTGCCGCTTGATATATTTATCAGGAGGCACTTTACATCTTCCTTAACAAATCAGAATAATAAACAGGTTAGCAGTGTTGTTCATCAAAGTGTTAAATAAGGATTTCCATTCGGTACCTTCCTGTTTTTTAGGCCTTATCTTTGAGGAATATAGGTTCAGTTAATTAAAAACACTAAAACTGAACAAAAGAGCAGAAGTAAGCCAGTGCAGGTGGTTATTGAGCAATAAAAGCGATTCTCTTCTATAATAAAGAAGATTGAGTAATCTGTGGTACTGTGACACTGTAAACAATAGTATAAATTAAGTATTGATTATAGAGAGTGAACATTTGTAATCAAATAACATATTTTTTCACTGAAACATTAAGACTGCCAAGTGTTTTTCAGCTTAAAAGTTTTTTTGGAATCATATATATGAAGTTGATCTTTGCTTGTGGGTACATAATTTGGTGCAGCACCAGGGCAAAGGTCATGATGGGGTCATGCAGTTAAGCTAGGTATTATCATTTTCATGATTCATAAGGCCTCCATAACCATAAGTCATTTACACTCTTTTCCAAACTATAATACTCATTAGCTGAATCACAAAGATGTATGTTCACGTGTCCTTTATAGCTGTCATTCTATAGCATAAGGGATAATAAAATAGTCAAGGTAATATTATTTTGTGTAAACGGTGAAGGCATTAGCTGAAACGTTTTTCAACTGGACACAGAGCTACGGCAGCTTCTGGCACCATGTCTGACTGACCACAGCATTCTCCTTAACCTTTCATGAATACCAAATTCACTAGCATGAATATTTTAAACAGGGAAAAAAAACATCCTTGAACTTTAGAGTTGTTTCTTTCATGTTTTCTATCAAATTAACAGTTATTTCAGTGTAAAGGCTTTAAAATAGGCTCGATTTTAACCCTGTGACCTCATTAACCGAGGTGTGCCATACTCTCTTAGCTACCTAAACTCATCATTTTGCAAATTTGATGTGAATAGCAAAAATGTCAAAATTGTTTTCTAACATTTAGAAAGTATTGGGTTGCACTGGAAATAATGGATGATGAACACTCTTGAACTTTGCATCTTAATTTGTGACTGAATGATTCATTTCAAAGAGGCTTTGGAATTATATATATGTGCATGTTACCCCAGGGTTAGAATTGAATTGACGCATGATATTGCTTTTAAATCTAATCTGAAAAAGTGTTCGTATTTACTGAGTGCAGGCTCCCCCTAGTGGTAAAGCAGGGACATGTTTAAAATGGAAATGAGGTGTATAATATTATTTTTACTACTATTTAGTTTAAGTAGTGTATTTAATATATGTGTGTGTGTTATATTTAAATGTAGATGAAGTGTCTTAATTACAGTATGTTTTAGATTTATAACACTTACTGTACCTTCTTTCTCATATGAGCATTGTATTTTTACTTTGTAAAATTAAATGCTGTCTATACTCTTGTACTGTAAATACAGTGTAGCAAACTGTAAAAAGCATAAGGACAAAGTCTCACTAGGGGCTAGCATTAATAATATCCAATACATCTCATTTCTGTGTCTCTGTGTAGGCCATTACTAATTTGTGTTGTACAGCCACCTAACATCTATCAGGTTACATTCCTTAGACTCTTTTAGCATATTTGAAGTATATATACCCTAAGGATCTATTCACAGGTGCTTTGCAACAATGCTTACTTGTCCCTGAAAGCTAATTCTGACACCAGATTTATAAGCAGGATGGAGAAGGATGAGAAAGAAAAACATGGACACCTTATCCCTAGGGCATGCTTAGTGCCTTTTTAGGCCTGCCCCCTTAGCCACCTATATTACTGTAGCATTACATGACCTGCCACAGAGTAAACATTGCACAAACAAAGAAGCGCAGCAGAAAACATGAAGCAATACAATGACAAACAGAAGTGTGAATGAGGTGCAATAAAAGACAAATGATAAACAGAGTCCTGTACTACCACCAATAATAACATATATTAAACAATATCATTGTCTTTGTGTCCTGTCTATGCTAATTTGGGGATTCCACAAGTGGAATCACATTGGCTCTGGCACTCCCATTGGGTAATGGAGGTAGACTGAGCAGTTTCTCCTCACTGCACTACAGTGGACCCTACTGGCCACCTGCAGGGCTGGCCTTTGTCCTCCTCATAGGTGTAAAGAGGCAATACTAAGAGCCGGCAAGCACAAGCAGATGCGGGTGCATATTTCATTTGAGCTGCGCAAGTGCGCATCTCAGAAGTTGCAGGCTCTGTATTAACTGTGGAGTGTTGAAAACTGCACCTGTGCATCTGAATGAGGGCCGCAGTATTTAAATGAAGTGAATGCACCGCACATCAGAATAGTGTAGGTTCTGGATTTGGCTGAAGGGGGAATTGTGTGGCTGTTGCTTGAAATCCTGAAGTCCAACAACCCTTTCACACACAAATGCTGCTACTGAGCAGTCTCAGAGATGTTTAATAAATTCTTTAAAATACCTATTCACACGGCACAAATTTTCCTATTCCTATACAGATTCTCAGAATTAGCTGGAGGGGTAGCGGCACATATGTGCAGTGTGTTGCTCACTGGTTTTAGGGAAAAATAGGTATTTCGCTGTTCGCCTCAAATGCATTGAGCACAACTGGCAATGCATGAGAAAAGGCGGACTGGGAAATGCCAGCAACAATTGTGACTGTTTAAAACATGCTTTCAAAAGGTCTTTAACAATGCAATTGTAAGTGTTGCAATTGTCAGCAGCTTTCATACATCTCATTATAATATTTCAGAACCCTGATTTGCACTATCTCCACCCCCTTTTTGCGAATTTATGCAGGAACGCCCATAACTACATATTCATCTGAGGTTGAACCGCAAAGAAAAACTGAGACCCAAAGCAATAAAAAGCATAGGTCATTTAAAAGGGTAATGTTTTATTTACAACATATAAAAATATGATAAATAAATGTATGAGTGCCCTGAGGATTCAAACTGAAATATAATGAAATTGAAGAATCCACCAGCTGTCTATCTTTATCCACGAACCGGACTAGACACAACCAATGTGAGTGATGAAAATATCGTGTATATTTGGAGGCCATTAGGAAAAAATTGAATTTGCAAATATTGGTTTTAAAAAAGCAGTTTTGAACACTCATTTTATAGAGAAGCTCATAGGCAACGCTGTTAAATGTTTTAGATCTTACTAATAAAGCTTGTTCCATCTCGTGTTCTCTTGATCCTTGGCTGACTAATATTGTCCGTCATTTTGCAGATACGCTTGCTCCTGTGATTTGTAATATTGTGAATCTCTCCCTAAAAACTGGAACTGTTCCAGCTAGTTTAAAGTTGGCAATTGTAAAGCCAGTACTTAAAAAATCTACATTGGATCCTGATGTCTTGTCTAATTATCGTCCAATTTCTAATTTACCTTTCCTTGCAAAAGTCTTGGAAAAGGTTGTTGTTGTTGCTCAGTTATTATTATTATTATTATTATTATTATTATTATTATTATTATTATTATTATTTATTTATTTATGTAGCAGACACCTTTATCCAAGGCGACTTACAGAGACTAGGGTGTGTGAACTATACATCAGCTGCAGAGTCACTTATAATTACGTCTCACCCGAAAGACGGAGCACAAGGAGGTTAAGTGATTTGCTCAGGGTCACACAATGACTCAGTGGCTGAGGTGGGATTTGAACCGGGGACCTCCTCGCCCTTTTCTTTAACCACTGGACCACACAGCCTCCTATATTATTTGGCCGCTGGTCCCATCTGTTAAGGGGAAGAGAAGAAGCCCTCTAAAAGAGGAACTGATCTGCCGATGCCGATGTCAGCAGGGTGGACCGTGGTGAAGCCACGCCCTTCTCCCCCATCAAGGGACTGCCTGCATTAAGGTGGAGGCTTCATTTCTATTGTTTTTTTTTCATAAACTGCTGACATAATGTATATTTTCAAAGTATAAAAAATGTAACCCTCCCTATACACACCCAGTGTATGCCCGCAGGAAACTGGGGGATGGGTTGCTAGGCAGACTCAGCGTGCTTGGATCACATGGCTATACTGTGTGAGATATTGCTGACAAAAACATACTGATGGAAATTATCACATGGGAAGTTAGTGATGGTAAAATAAAAGGGGGGGGGGGGGGTTATATTAAAACTCTCTGATAAACAAGTATAGTAGATATTTTGTGAGGTTTATATCAGCAAGTGTATTTTTCTTGCATTTTCATGTTCTTGCTCTTTTAAAAACCGTCTCCTTAAATTCTTCTGTTATTGGTTTGTACCTCATTGTTTCTGAGTTGACTTCATTGCTTGGTTGAATGTCCATATTTAAATTTTGAATGAACTATTTCTTCTCCGTTGTACTGTGCTTGTTGCAGCGAGAGTGATAATGCTGGTGGTTTGTTTTTTAATGAAGTTGCTGACCTGGGAGCGTCATGACGTAGGATCTTGTATATTGTAGGAATATATGTCTTGCATGTACCTATGTATGTACATGAAGAGTATAAGGATATATTTGTTTGGGACTGTTTATGCATCTCAGACCATGCTGTGCAAGCTGGAGCTCAGAGCATGCAACTTGCAGAGACTTGCTCAAGACTGTTTGCCACTCGTAATTAATTGGGACTTACAATTGAGGGCAATGCATGGGACTTTGCAAAAGAGTTCACCCTACCTAAACAAATGGATGCAACCTTGCACCAGCGGTGACCTCTCACCAGCGTGGGAAAAGTGGACAAGGGACTGAGGAGTGCACCTGTCAGTCAAGGGGAGGTAACCGGGCTGGGCTTCTGATTGGGTACAGCATTTACAATGTTTCAACTGTGTAAGTCTGCGTATGCCTGCAAGCTACTCAGGGTTGGTGATGTTAAGGAGTGTTACTGAGTCCGTGCTGATAATCGACTGAACCTGATTGCTGCCTGTACTGCAAATAAAGACCCTGCTGTTTTGCTGCAGACGTCTGTACATTATTAAATGAATAGTAGACATATTTACACTGTGGCTTATGCTACAAAAAGTCGTATTGCACTTTTGCCCGTGCAGTGCGAGTTTTTGATGCCACAAAAGTGTAATATGACTTTTTTTTAGCAATACAACTTTCTCTGTCAATCAAGATTAGCTCGAGCAAAAAAAGTTTGTCTCACAAACTCAACATGTTTCCCGTTTTCAACACCCAGCTGACAGATGCTCAAAAAACTTTTATTAGTCAACAAGAAAATCTGATTTAGCTCTGTTAACATCTTATCTAAATATTTCTGTGCTTCACTCTTGCAGTTTATGATGTCACATAACCTCTTGATTTAAATATTTCCTCCTACACTGTTTATACAGTAAATAGAAAATAGATCTAAAAAGGCTATTGACACAAAATTCAGCTGAGGATCTCTGAAGATCCTCAGCTCTCTGCAACTATTATCTTTAGAATGTTGATGTACAATGTACATATTTTGTAATATATGGAGATATATTCAGTTTATAAATACAGTTACCAAAATCACAACATTCTGAAAGCTAAACATAACTAACAAAACTGTCCCACATCTACTGTAATTCCTTTTTTTTTCTTTTTAACTTTAGTATGCAAGTGAACATTTTGTTAGACATGCCAAGGCTGTGACAAACAGGTGCAGGAGTGCCTTGACAGGTGAAATTTATTGGCTGCTCCAAAGTCTGAAAATGCATTCAATAATCTGCCTGGATGATTAATATATCCCACATGTACAAGCGTGCATAAAAGGCCAAGAGATGGCTGTAATTTACACAAGCAGGTAGGACAACTCAGCAGTTAAAGCCTTCAGAGTTGTAAAACTGGCATGTATTAGTAGTTCCAATCCATTTAATTACAGTTTAAACTTTCCAGTTTGACACAGTAATAAATTAGGCAGAGGCTACGTTGCTGGCTTCATTTAAAGGCTGCTTTTGTCTCGTGGCCTTCTTTCTTACCTATTCAAGTGCTACCTTGTCAGTAATATGAACTCTGTCCTTCCTAATGAAAGTTTATTTCCTAAGTGAGATAAGGTCATTTGCTGTTACCTGTAGCTCTGCTTTTATAATGGAACATGCCTAATAGCCCTCTTAAATGTACTGCCCGTGTATTTAATATTGAATTAATGAACAGCTACTGTACACTTTAGTAAAGAGCATTGTCAAAACACATTGCAAACTGAAATATATCTTGTTTATCTTTCAATATCAACACTATATTCACGTTTACAGAAAATGTATCATTACATTACTCTTTTTAGATGGTTGAAGGACTTAACTGACAGTGGGGAAAAAAACCCACCACAATTAAAAATGACTTGATAGACATGACATGCTTTATCAAGTATTTGAAGAAAGGGGATTTCAGCTCGATGAGGGTCACTGAGAGGACCCTGGACGAGCTGCTGTGCAACATGGCGAATCCACTTGTGGTCCTGCACCAGCAGGAGGTTATGGAGGCTGCACAAGGTAAGTAAAATACAGGTAACTGTGAAATATATCAGTAATTATTATTACTTCTTATAATGTATTTATTTGGCGGATGCCTTTCTCCCATCTTGTCTTATAGATCAAATACTTTCTTGTGTAGGGTCTCCCAAAATAATTCTTTGTTGCTTCATAGTGTACATTACCATCTAAGGCACTAGGTATATAGTGTCAAATGTGACACTGTGGATCAGCATAGACAAATTAAGTATTTTCAGTAGTCAAAGTGTTTTTTCTCCAGATCCTTTGGAACAAGAGTGAGTGACACATACCGTGAAATACACATACAGTTAAGGAATACACTTCTCTGTTGCTCTCACTTGGCAATTTGATTTAGACATCTGTCCTGTAAGCATCCCGCTCTTTGCCATTATTCCCCTCTAACATGTAACAGGTTTGTGCACATAAAGTTCAGTTTTAATCGCAATGTTTGAAACCAAGTGAGCTGGCTTTACTCACAGTTGAGTCCCAGAATCTATGCACGTTGTCACTGGTGTGCATAATACATTATGACTAGACAGATATTTTGACAGATTATTTATATTCCACATCAGGCAAATTCAGCAAATGTAAATATTAAACATCTGCTGTTTCATATTTGGCCATAAAAATCCTTTGGTGCCCCGTAATGCACTGTACAGTGTACGTTTTTGGTTCAAGTTTCTAAATTGTTGTATAAGACCTTTAAACATGTAAGCATTTGAGTTAGTTGTACTCTTGGTTCAGTAGGCCGAGCAATGGCCACTCCTTCCTCAGTTTCCCAATTTAATCCCCCGGGTATGCCTTGCCTTTTTGCCGGCGTTGCTTTTGCTTCTCTGCCTCGCCTGTACTCATTCAGCTCATTTGACTTTTCAGATGGTAATAGGGAACTTGTATTTATAAAGCTGAACTTCAGCAGTAGGCATAAAAATGGTGGTGAAAAGTATGTTATGCAGGGCAAGATAAAGCTTGTGTATTTAATTTCATAATTCTTGTACAGAAGATAACAGGCCTCTACATACAGGCAACACATATTATTCAAGAGGCAGAGGGTGAGCCACAACAAGACACGGTACATGCTATCGGAGAGGTAGGAGGAGAACCAGGCCAAAGCTTCTGACTCCACTCTTTACTTCAGGGTTTTCTTGCTCTTCACAAATCTATCACACAGTTTTCTCCATCAGGCTTTACATTCTCTCCAGTCCTTTTCTATTTTTTGGGGGATTTCTATATTCTTTAAGTGAGTAGTTATATAAATGTGGATGTTTACAAACTTATTCTATTAAAAGTTCCTCGAAGTCTTGCTCCATGATGGTTACCAACGTACGACCATGCAGCAAATGTTGACATATTTCAACATCATCTGACCCCATGCGATCCCAGGTCGCAGACGCATGAGGGTCCCTCTGGTGCACTCTGGAATTGTCGCTCAGCTTCCAACAAAGCTGACTTTATCTCTGCTTTTGCCTCTCACCTCTCTCTTGACTTCCTAGCTCTCACTGAAACGTGGATCTCCCGATAACACTACCACTCCGGCCCTCATTTCCTCTCTCTATGTCCTGTCCCACTCTCATCGCCCCTCTAGACGCCCCTCTCAACACATCTCCTAAAATGTCAATTTTTCCAGTTACGGGAATGCAATCTGTATTTAAAGTATGAACGACAGGTGCGCAGTCAAAAGGGCTGCAACACGATGCGTCCTTCCTACAGCAAATAATGAAGCTGCACAACTTTATAGCTGTCTGCACCTGACGTATCGCATTGATCTGCGACAGAAGTATAAACCAGCCCTTACTGGTAACTTTATAATTCCTAAATATAATATATAAAACTGTAGATATGGAGTAACTGTCTGAATATGTATGTATATTTGTTTAACAAAATACAACACGTTTACTACATTTCAGCATTACATTTTTGAATAAGAACAAGTGCAAAAAACCACAGCATGAATGTGACAAGGAGAATAAAGGCTAAAAATGACATTTGTTGAATATTAGCAGCAGCACTCTCTGTTCTACAGACAGATATGATGTACAGCCCTGCATAATCCGCTCTGAGCCCCATAAATCTGGTCCAGGCTGCAGGACTTTAATGAGAACGCGATATATTTGAAAAAGTTCTTCTCAAATGTCACCCTGAAGCCTTCCAGACATGGGGCTGTTCTAAATGTCACAACATTCTCATGTGACCTTCTGTTAGCGTTCTGATTGCTTCGAAGAGAATCCCAGACTTCTTTAAAATGAAGTAAGATTTAGGTTTTGTTTTATTTTTATAGATTTTCTGTGTCAGTTTTTGATCCCAACACCTGTCCTTAAAAGTCACAAACCCTAGGGGTTACGGTAAACAGTTCAGTAGGGTTTGCTTACGATTGTAAGTCGCCCTGGATAAGGGCGTCTGCTAAGAAATAAATAATAATAAAACAGTGTATGGTTTTCCCATTGCAGAATGAGTAGCAAGTAACAAGATGTTTAGTTCAGAAAGAAAAGGTGAAAACAATAAACTGTTAACAGCTATACAATCTTTGTGCAACACCAAGGTTTCAGTAATATTGAGACTTTCATACTGTTGGTTTATTTCTTTAATCTATTATGTATTAATTTCAATGTAGATAGATTGAATGTGTGATATTGCCGTGTATAAACTTTGTGTATAAACATTTTATTTTGAAATGTCTTGTAATAGTTTATGAATACAATAAAAAAAAAAAAAGAAAAGTCAAGTCAAGCAAGACCTTCTGTGGTATCCAAATACATTTAAGTTCCTTTTCTTAAATATGTGTAATAGTCTAACTATGTACCTATTTAGTACAAAGGCCACAGACAGGTTAGCTATGTAAGGAATAAACCACACCGGGCCGTGCGGTTCCCATGATATATACCACGCCTGAAGTGGTTTATACCTCTTATAATACAGCTAACTGTCATTTGGGGGATGAAAAATAATTCAAACACATTTTAAATTAAGACAAAACCAGAAACATTTATTGTGTATGCATCTGCAGTGTAATATAGTCCCAAATTTAATTTAATTAAATTTATTGTTTGCTTATTAAAAATAAATTGCACATATCCGTTTATTGTGAATTTCTGTGAGTTTCAAATGACACCGAAGAAGTAAGGCGAAAAGCTGCCTTGGATGCTGAAGCTGTATCTTCAGTTGAGTTTGTGTACTCGTTATATGCGAGGCACACATATTCAAGTCCGTTTTCATCCTTTCGGATCTCAAAAGATGTTTTTGTTAGTTGTCGGACACCCTTGCATCCAAATTGTGCCAGATTAAGTTGAAGATCAAACCAGACTTTACGCATCAATCCGACCGCGGTGTCAGGGGACAGTGCCTCAGTTTCCTGCAGACGCTTCAAATCCAGGCCGGTAATTTGGGGGGTGGTGTCTGGCCTTGTCTTTAGCTGCTTTTCTAAAAGTTTTCATGACTGACAGGAATATTTTCTTGTTGGTGTCAAACTCGCTGTCAGCAGAGATGTTAAAACTTCTACTGTTAAAATATCTATTTAGTCCAGTAAAGTGTTGTAAAACTGTTGACTGAATACTGCTCTCCGTTTGAACTTTGAACTTTGTTGTTCCCTTTGTTGTTGAGATTTTCTTTTACTTATTTCCTTAAAATGAATGTCCATATTTTTTTTTTCTTTAAACCAGTCTTTAAGTACATTAACAGCCCATGCCACAGGGGGACACCAGGGAAAGTGAGGACCCACAGTAAAGTGGAGCAGGCCTACTACTGGACATCAATTACGACTGACACTTTTAAATGGGTATATAAAATACATTCAATATTTTTAAATAAATAATAATACCCCAATTAACAGTTTAGCAAAGGCTTTAATTAGTTGCTTCTAATGAGAGGGCCCCCCTAAAACCATTTAGAGGCTACATGTGCCATAATTCTGAGGAGGAGAGCACTAACGTACAGTTAGAAAGTGTGGATGCTGACAACATAATTGAAGAAACAATAAAGCAAGTGACTTCTTTAAACAAAGAGGTGGGTGACATTATCTGTTCCTCTGTTATTTATGGAAAAAGTAGCAATAATTTTACCAAATGTACATCTATGTTGTTACTTCGTAATTTTTAAATTAAAAAATATAATTTCTATGCTATGAAGTAACAAAAGTGGCCTCAATGCAGGTTATCAACAGCATTCTCAAGGCTCAGGAACAGCAAAAAAAAGAAAACATTTGAGGGGAGGAAAAAAGCTAATAAAAGCATTTCATATACATGAAGGCAATGAGGTCTTGAAGAGAAATGTAAAGAAGGATGGATGTAAGGGACAGAGACTTGAGCACAACTGGACAGGACCATATACTGTCAAAAACGTTAGTGAAAAGGGAGCAGCCATAATAGGTGACAGTAAATGTGCAACTCTGAGGAAAGTGAATGTGAGGCATCGCAAGCCATTGTTACGACGGGAAGATGAGGCTAATTTATTTATATACATTTTGTACTGTTAGTGTTTGCCATATGATGATAAAGACAACAGTAGCATTTAATTCACCCACTCTCGCAGTTTACCTGTAATTATGTGTTATACCTCTTATGAGGATATGCAGGCTACTTTAGATAAGACATACAACTAAAAGGTAATAGCAAAATGTTTAAATTAAACTATACTGCAGTTATGTTTATATTGTATAACAACTTAAGTGCACTGATGAAAAAAATGTTAGACTGTTTTTCATTTCAGTGACTGTTATCAGACGGCCTTCATGTGAGGTATTTGAGCAACATGGCCATGACTACTGTGCACAGCAGGAAAAAGAGGGAAGAGGTTTCACCACATAGGGTTCAGATTGAGGGTAAACTGTTACCAGTATCTGGTCAGGAATGCAAGAGACTGTGTCAATCACTCAAGTAATATATACATTAATATACATTTAAAAAAGCAGCATTTCTTTCAAAGGCATAGACATTGAATTATTTACTAAAATTAAAACACTACATATATATTTTAAAACACTGAAACTCAAAATCAATTATTGTAAGGTGACATTGGTTTTATGTTGGGAAATATTTTTAAGAAAAATAAAAAACTGAAATATCTTGCTTGCATAAGTATTCAACCCCCACACATTAATATTTGGTAGAGCCATCTTTTGCTGCAATAACAACTTTAAGTCTTTTGGGGTAAGTATGTACCAGCTTTGCACACAGTGTCGGAGTGATGTTGGTCCATTCTTCTTGGCAGATTTGCTCCAGGTTGTTCAGGTTGGTTGGACGACGCTTGTGGACGGCAATTTTCAAATAGTGCCACAGATTCTCAATGGGATTGAGATCAGGACTTTGACTGGGCCACTGTAGGACATTCACCTTTTTGTTCTTGAGCCACTCCAATGTTGCTTTGGCCTTGTGCTTGGGATCATTGTCCTGCTGAAAGGTGAATTTCCTCCCAAGCTTCAGTTTTTTAGCAGACTGAAGCAGGTTCTCTTGCAGTATTTCCCTGTATTTTGCTCCATCCATTCTTCCTTCAATTTTAACAAGATGCCCAGTCCCTGCTGATGAGAAGCATCCCCACAGCATGATGCTGCCACCACCATACTTCACTGTAGGGATGGTGTGTCTTGAGGCAATGGCAGTGTTAGGTTTGCGCCACACATAGCGCTTTGAGTTTTGGCCAAAAAGCTCTATCTTGGTCTCATCTGACCACAAAACCTTTTCCCACATCGCAGCTGGGTCACTCTCATGCTTTCTGGCAAACTCCAGACGTGCTTTCAGATGGTACTTTTTGAGTAACAGCTTCTTTCTTGCCACCCTCCCATATAGGCCAGTGTTATGCAGAGCTCTTGATATGGTTGACTGGTGCACCATTACTCACTCCCAGCCACTGAACTCTGTAGCTCCTTCAAAGTGATTGTTGGCCTCTCTGTGGCTTCTCTCACAAGTCGTCTTCTTGTTTGAGCGCTGAGTTTTGAGGGACGGCCTTTTCTTGGCAGTGCCTGGGTGGTGTGATGCAGCTTCCACTTCCTGATTATTGATCCAACTGTGCTCACTGGGATATCCAAACACTTGGATATTATTTTGTACCCTTTCCCTAATCTATGCATTTGTATTACTTTATCTCTAACTTCTGTAGAATGCTCTTTGGTCTTCATTTTCCTTCAGATTCACAGCCTGACCAATGATCCTTCAACAGTGGGGTTTTTATCCAGTAAATGTGACAGCCACTTTAATGGTTCACAGGTGGAGGCCAATGGTAAGGTAATTGTGTCCTCGTTAGGGCAATTTCTTTCATCGGTGTAAACTGGGAGCTTCCACAGCACAGGGGTTGAATACTTATGCAAGCAAGATATTTCAGTTTTTTTATTTTTCTTAAAAATATTTCCCAACATAAAACCAATGTCACCTTACAATAATTGATTTTGAGTTTCAGTGTTTTAAAATAAAATATCAAACAGAACGAAATTTCAATGTACCATTTGTTATTCAGTATATACATACAGTGCCTAGAGAAAGTCTACAACACCTTTCAAAATGTTCACCTTTTGTTACCTTATAGCCTGGAATTAAAATGCATTAAAATAGTTTATTTTTCCATTGATCTACACATCCTACCCCACAACTTCCAAGTGAAAAAATATTCTAGAAATTTGTAGAAAATTAATAAAAAAATAAAAACTGAAATAGCTTGGTTGGATAAGTGTCCACCCCCCTTGTAATAGCAATCCTAAATTAGCTCAGGTGTAACCAATCGTCTTCAAAATCACACACCAAGTTAAGTGGCCTCCACCTGTGTTAAATTCTAGTGATTCACATGATTTCAGGATAAATTCAGCAGTTCCTGTAGGTTCCCTCTGCTGGGTAGTGCATTTCAAAGCAAAGACTCAACCATGAGCACCAAGGGGTTTTCAAAAGAACTCCGGGACAAAGTTGTTGAAAGGCACAGATCAGGGGATGGGTATAAAAAAATACCAAAGGCCTTGAATATCCCTTGGAGCACGGTCAAGACGATTATTAAGAAGTGGAAGATGTATGGCACCACCAAGACCCTGCCTAGATCAGGCGGCCCTTCAAACTGGATGACCGAGCAAGAAGGAGACTGATCAGAGAGGCTACCAAGAGGTCAATGGCAACTTTGCAAGAGCTACAGACTTTTATGGCCAAGACTGGTCAAAGTGTGCATGTGACAATAATATCCCAAGCACTCCACAAATCTGGCCTGTATTATACTCAAGAAAGACCACCTTGAATCCCATATGAAAAAAAACACTCTGTTTTTTTCTGAGATTCTGTAGCCATGTGGCAAAAAGTTTTGTGGTCTGACTAAACTAAAATTGAACTTTTTGGCCTAAATTCAAAGCATTATGTTTGGCACAAACCCAACACAGTGCTTCACCCAAAGAACACCATCCCTACTGTGAAGCATGGTGGTGGCAGCATCATGTTATGGGGATGTTTCTCATCAGCAGGGACTGGGGCACTTGCCGGATAGAAGGGAAAATGAATGGAGCAAAGTACAGAAAAGTCCTTGAAGAAAACCTGCTGCCCTCTGCAAGAAAGCTGAAACTGGGACAGAAGTTCACCTTTCAGCATGACAATGACCCAAAGCACATAGCCAAAGCTACACTGGAGTGGCTAAGGAACAAAAAGGTAAATGTCCTTGAGTGGCCCAGTCAGAGCCCCGACCTAAATCGAATCGAAAATTTGTGGCATTAGTTGAAGATTGCTGCCCATCAACGCTCCCCAAGGAACTTGACAGAGCTTGAACAGTTTTGTAAAGAAGAATGGTTAAATATTGCCAAATCTAGGTGTGCAAAGTTGGTAGAGACCTATCCCAACAGACTCACAGCTGTAATTTCTGCCAAAGGTGCTTCCACCAAGTATGACCTCAGGGGGGTGGAGACTTATCCAATTATGATCTTTCAGTTTTGTATTTTTAATATATAATCTTTTTCTTAATAAAAACTTTTTTCCCCTCAACAGTGTGGAGTATGGTGTGTAGATAAGTGGAAAAAATCCTAATTTAAATGCATGAAACTCTGAGGCACTGACAACAAAATGTGAAAAAAGTTAAAGGGGGTGTAGACTTTCTATTTGCACTGTATATATTTTAGCTCAAAGAGCCAGCTATATATATATGGTTATATATACAGTGGTTTGCAGAAGTATTCACCCCCTACCAATAATGTCACATTTTGTTGAATTACAAATAATGTATGCACAGTTTTTCAAACAAACTTTTTTTATTCAAAGCTGTAGTGGTTAAACTGAACACTGTCATATATGAGGAGGAGGTTAAATGTCAGTAAAACTTGCAAAGAAAATGTACAAAATGAAATGTACTGATTGCATAAGTATTCAGCCCCTGAAGTCAGTACTTGATAGAAGCACCTTTTGCAGGCAATTACTGATATGAGTCTTTTTGGATAGGTCTCTACAATCTTGCACAATAGGATGGTGAAATTTTTGCCCATTCTTCACAGGAAAATTGCTCCAGTTCTGATAAGTTTGTTGGGGATCGTCGCTGGACTGCAATCTTCAAGTCTCCCCATTCGGATTCAAGTCAGGACTTTGACTGGGCCACTCAAGAACATTAATTCTCTTCTTGTTCAACCACTCCAGTGTGGCTTTGGCTTTGTGCTTCGGGTCATTGTCCTGCTGAAATGTGAATTTCCTCCCCAGTTTCAGAGTCTTGGCTGACTCAAACAGGTTTTCCTCAAGGATTCGCCTGTACTTTGCACCATCCATTCTCATCTCTATCCTGACAAACTTTCCAGTCCCTGCTGAAGAGAAGTATCCCCATAACATGATGCTGCCACCGCCATGCTTGACAGTTGGGATGGTGTTGACTGGGTGAAATGCAGTGTTGGGCTTGCGCCAGACGTAATGCTTGAAATTTAGACTGAATCAGTAATCAGTGCCTTTGAAATTTTCTTGTACCCTTCTCCTGTTCTGTGCCTCTCTACCACTTTATCCCTGACATGTTTTGAAAGATCCTTGGTCTTCATGGTTGAGTTGCAGCTTGAAAGTCTTTATATACCTGAGGGAAATGATCTACACGTTAAACCACTTTGAGTACAGACAGGCTGAAACCATTTCACAAATTTTGTGACCTTTCAAACAAATCATTTGCACCTGAGCTGATTTAGGGCTGCAGTAGCAAAAGGGTTGAATACTTATGCAACTGAGTTTAATCTGTTTTTCTCTGTAAATCTTACTTATTTATATTATATATGCATTTTTTAACTTTATCAATGTGGAGTAGTTTGTGTAGATTCTACATGTAAAGTCTAATTTGAAAGCATCGTGAAGTATGCTCAGGTGCAAGCAAAATGTGAAAACTTTGCAGGGGAGTGAATACTTCTGCAAACCACTGTGTGTATATCTATATCTATCTATCTATCTATCTATCTATCTATATATATATATATATATATGGGTATGTGAAAGGGTTATGATGGTATTATACCGGCATAGATTGCACTATTTCATGCTGTGTGAATGGGTATTTTAAAGCATTTTTTAAATGTCTCTGAGGCGACTCAGTAGCGGCATTTGTGTGTGAAAGTGGTATGAGACATCTAAATGTTACACTATTTGTAATGAACAACTTCAAATACCCCTTCAGTTCATGTTTCCAATTAAATGATTGTATTGTATTAATTTCTTCTGTTATAAGAACATCTTGACATTTGGATAGTACAAGCCCAACACATACAATTCAACTGAGCTCATTTCAGAAAATCCCTTACAATGACTTGCATTTTAGAAACTTTTTGCACACCAACTTTGAAGTCAACCCCAGGGCAAATGTTGAGCATACATTTGGTTACTAAATGTCACAGAAATTGTAATCAACAACAACACAGCCTACTCTCTTTTACAGGTTACTTACTGATAACATTTTTCTATAAAATGGCAGAAGTATTTTATTCTTCTTCTTCATATTTATTGCATAATTTCTGTTTTCAGAAACATAAATTCATTAAAGATGCACACCTACTGATATTCTCTTATAAAATATAGAAAAGCATTTCAGGCTATCGGTTCATTTAAATGGTAATTGTGGATGGCTCTTATTATTGAAAAAACAATGTAAATAAACTAGAGGGAATAAATGCTGACAGAGCTAATGAACCTAATCATTTGTATATAAGTGCTATGCATTTTTTTCATTATTACCCAAGTGCATTGTGCATTATCATGTGTAAAATAAATCATTTTACAGTTTACAATAACATTTTATGGCTGCTATTTATAAGAAATAAAATAATCGCTATGAGCAAATGTTTTACTGTGGAATATCCCTAGATGTTGAAACCCATAAACATGCCATTACTGTCTTGTATTATGCTTCTTAGATGCAATAAAGAAGTACTCTAATTCCTAAATGAAGAATGTAACAGTGCAGATTTTTGTCTTGGAGGCTGTGTTTCATTTTCAGAGTGTCAAGGTTTTTTAAATAATAGAATCATTTTTCACTTGTGTCTTCGATCCTTTCAACATTTATTTATGCCTTAAAAAACATATTCTCACAGAGTAGTTTACTGTTTGTAAGCACTGATGCTTTAAAGGTAAAAATGTACAAAAAGGGTGTTTTTTTGTTTCATACATCTGCCTAGGGTGGGCCATTCCAGCCCCTTCCTGCATATCAATTCTATATTTATTTAATCTAAATGTATAAATGTGTTACATATTTTTAATAATATATTACATTAAATTGGATTAGCTGTATATGTGTGTTTGTCTTATATATAGGGGGAGACACGTAAACAATATGTGAAATATAATTAAATCTATTCGCATTATATTTAAAATATTTGTTATATAAATATAAACAGTATATTAGACACTGATACTAGTATGGCAAATGGTTTTACTAGTTTATTTTTAGTATTTCTAGATATCTTACTATCAGGTGTTTTGTAGTTCTGGATGAAATGTGAGCAGTCACAGTAGTCCTGAAATGGTGATTGGTTTGCAGTACAATTTTTACAGAGAGGTAGCACAGGGAGTGGGCTAGTGGAAGGAATTCTGTACTTCAAGGTGACACCAACATAATTCATTGAAGATATTATATGGGGAAGTCTTGAGGATTGGTTTATTATAAAGAGTGTTCATAGTCACAAAAAGGTAGTGTCTTGAAGTCACTTTTCCACCTTCCGTTGCAGTTACACTGTACATGTAAATATGGTCTAGCACTTCCAACGAGAAAGCACATCAAAGCACATCAATCAAATGGTTTAGTGGTTGGCACATATGCGTTCAGATAAAGCTGGTGGCTCAGCTGTGTGGGAGGAGGATCACAGTTTGCTGGAGAAGAGAAAGGAATCACCCCCAGCATAAGCCCATTGTAATTGTTTTTGTGCAATATTGTCACCAAGCGGGGGCAGTAAAACTGTATGATGTTGGAAAACATATTACAGTATAGTTAATATTGTATACCGACAGTGATCTTGTTTTGTTATATCAACCAGATGGCAGAAGTTGTAGTTCTTAAGGATCAAATTAAATGTTTGTCGTGGTAACTTTTTATTTCTAGTACATTTTGTTCACTTTGTAAAGTTAAAGGTACAGCACTCTGCTGTCTTTGCTGGACAGAGTTTTCACAGGTCAGGCAATATTCACAAATATTTATTTAAAGCATGTGTTTTTACAACTATTCTAGACTGCAGTTGACTTCTTTAATATAGGACGTCTGTGTATGAGGGAATATCGGCATGAGTAGAAGAGACCAGATTGAGGATATGAGTGTCAATACAACCCACCCAGTGTCCAGTTGTGATATCACTATTTTGAATTGAATCTGAAGATACAGTGTTTTTTAAGCGGGTGAGGAATATTTAGACTGACGGATGGTAGAAACTGAATATGGTACAGTTGATGAACGGGGTTAATATGTGTTGTGTCCAAGCATACAGTAGGCTAAACTGGTACTCTAATTGGCTAAAAGATAACCTGAAACATCTCAGATTTGACAGTAGAGCATTTTAAGTTATTTGGGTTACTCTCCTCGTGAGCAGCTCCATATTCCCAGCCACTGGTCTGTGAGACATGGTCTGAAAAATGACCAACATGAGGTGTTTCTACATTCATTTATTTCCACACATCTAAATATTAATCCAAAGAACACTGCAGATAATTTAGCAGCTCAACAAACTAAACACATGTAGTTGCTATTTATCTCTCTCCTTTGTGAAATATTGACATGCAAGAAAGTATCACCACCTGGTAGCCTGCTACAGTATTAATCACTGCTAAAACGGTACTGCATGCTGCCATTTGCAAATTCCTATGAGAGAATTCCAAAAAGAAAATCTGAAATGACCCATATATTAGAACCAGTACAGTAGACAGTCCCTTTAGATACTGTAATAGAGGGATCATATATCAGCTGTGTAAAATATTGGAAAGTGTTATGCCATTCTGGGTGTTTTTTTCCTGTCTGACGGTTGACTGAATGTGGGTAGTACAGGAGACTTGGCATCATGTAGTTCCCTTTCAAGTCGAAAATAACCATCAAGGTATGGGATATTGCCGTCAGGCAGTAGGGATTGTCTGAGCTTTATAGCAAAGCTGCCGATAGGCCTCTGCACGAGCTGCCGTGTAAGCCCACCCCCCTGGGAGCTTACTACACGCAGCGCGCAGAGACTCTCTTCCTCTTTTGTCTTCAGCATTGGTAGCGGTAGGTAATAGAGCTGGTAACTGATTGTACTCGCCAAGCTTAGGCTTGAGAAGCTGGTTATTGCCCCTTCTCTGAGTTTATTTCAGTTATACTCTTCGGAGTGATTATTATTATTTGTTTAAGGCGTATATAAATTGTTTTTACTATATATATATTCCTTCACGCTTTGCTTCGGCAAATTATTTTATAATTATTAGTGTTGTGTTTTTGGTTTATTTGTAAATAAAATTGTATATATTGTGTGTAATATATATATATATATTTTGTGAAGGACGCGCGTTGCGTTGGCCTCGGCCGCGTGCATATCTGCAGCCCCGGTCTTGCCTTGGCTAGACCGCGTGTGTGGAGCCTGCACTGCAGTCTCCCACATACTACCTCTGCGATGTGTTTCACCAACCGCGTGGTAGCTGTACTGTGCCCACATATTATTGTGCCCCAGTCACATATCACTAGTATATAGTGCTGCTGCAGTGTCCCCAAAAAAATAAATAAAATTACCATTCACTGCACAGAGGAAGACGACCACAAAGTGCAATTCCCCAGCACCAACAGGTAAGTAGTGCACAGCATCCAAGACACTGTACCAGCACTTAGCGTCTCCGCTCTGCGGGTCAGCTGACGCTTAGACGTCTGTGCTGGCGTTCTATGCTCGGTACTCACGCTCCGGCGTGCTGTGCTTCGGCGCTTGGTGTCAGTGCTTTGCCGCTTGGTGCAGCACTTCGGCGCTTTGTGCAGCGCTTCAGCAGCGCTCGGTGCTCGACGCTCGGAGCTCGACGCACGCACTTCGGTGCTCTGCGCTCGACGCTCGGTGCTTGACGCGTCGGCGCTCGACGCACGTACCGTCGGTGCTCGACGCTTTGGCGTTTGACACACGCACATCGGTGATCGAGCACTATGTCGAGCTTTCACCGATGCGTGACCTGCCAGGCCAAGTTGCCTGCCAGCGATCCGCACGAGGACTGCGTAGCATGTTTGGGGCCAGAGCACGCCGCATCTGCCTTGGCGGATAAGGCATACTGCCATCTATGTGCGGGGTTCCAGACATGCACCCTTTGCCAGAGAGCAAAGTTGGGGGTCAGTCCCCATCCTCTGGGTCGTCCCATACAATCTCGGCTCCGCCGTCGTCTGTTATGATGCCGCCGATGGCGTTGCAGCTCTCCAGGAGCCCATCCTCCCAGCTTACAGCTGGTCAGAGGTCCCCAGCCAGGCGTGCTCGGGAACGTTCCCGCAGCCCCTCCTCTCGCGGGGCACGTCCCCGTCGGGAGTCCAGGTCGAGATCTCGATCGCCTCGCCATAGAAGGCACTCTCGCTCCCCTCGACGGGGCAGGCGACATCAGGACAGATTTGGAGTGGCTGAGCTCACCTCCAAAATGTCACAGTTTATGGAGGTCATGATGGGACAGCAATCCCTCCTCATGACCTTAGTGAACGTGGTGCCTCGGGTTCCAGAACAATCGGCTGGGCCCATCGCTAATCAGCTGGTGGCTCCTCCACCAGTGGCTCACGGCCAACCTCAGGAAGTGTGGGATGTCGGTGCGGTCTCAAGGGACGCATCCGAGATTGAGCCCTTATTGGAGGAAGAGAACACAGAGGCCGAGGTGGCATCCCAGCACTCTGGGCAGGACGACCCTGAAGTGCTGGACACTAATGACCCTATGTGGTCAGTGGTGGAGAGGGCAACCCGTCACTTGGGCGTGGACTGGTCCATGTTAGAGCCAACACGACGCTCCCTATTTGAGTCGCCATCAGCCCAGCCCCTTCAGTCCAGCATGCTACCGGCATTCCCGGATTTTATTAAGGAGGTGCAGTCCACCTGGGGGGCCACGGCCTCCGCTCCTGCAACCTCTTGCAAGGCTTCGGCCTTCACAATGCAAGGGGCGGGCGAAGCTGGGTTAGCGTCCTTCCCACCGGTGGGCACTGCGGTCGCCGCGTTGGTGAAGGCGCCAACATTATTGGGGCTGACTAAGGACCCTTCGTGCCCTTCGTGCAAGATCACAGAGACCCACCTGAAAAAGGGGTACGCCGCGGCTACAGAGGCAGTCAGGCTGTCTAACGTGGCCAGCCACCTGACGGTCTACCAGGCGGCGCTCATCCGGGATCTGCCTGTGTGCCCCTCCGTTGCCCTTAGGACCGAGCTGGGCACAATTGCTCAGCTGTTGGTGAAGCTGGCTCAATTGAATGCGCGAGCGCAGGGCAGGAGCATCGCTTCTCTTGTGGTGGCAAGAAGGCAGCTCTGACTCTCACAGGCGAGGGTACAGGAGCCTGATAAGGTCCCATTGCTGGATGCTCCAATTTCACCGGGGCACACGTTTGGCCCAGCGGTTGAGGAGACGCTGCAACGCTCCGTCAAGGCGCGTGAGGCGTCACAGCAGTTGGCAAGGATGTGGCCAAATAAGCCTTTCCAGTCAAGACGGCCGCAGGATCGCCAGTGGCGCAGAGCACCTCCACAGCAGCAGGCGCAACCACAGGGTAGTAAAACCTCCCCTTCAGGTCCATCAGCACACGGCCAATCCACGTCTGTAAGACCGCTTCACGGAGGGTGGAGAACTAGAGGAGGTGGCAGGCCACGCCCTCGTGGCTCTGGCCAGGCCCCTCGCGAACGAGCGCTGCCGAAACAGCCCTGAAAACTCCAGGCAGCTGTTAACCCACCCCTACACTGTCCCACAGCTCCAGTTCTGGCAACAATGCACCAACGACATCTGGGTGAACAAAACTATATTCACCGGGTACACCCTTCAGTTCCAGTTAAAACCTCCCCCCTTCCAGGGAGTGGTGGTAACTGCAGTGAAGGACTCGGTTCAGTCCTCAGCTCTGAATGTGGAAATACAGGCATTGCTCAGGAAGCGTGCCATTCAAAAAGTAGACCCTGCTCTGATCGACCAGGGGTTCTATTCCAAATACTTCCTGGTGCCCAAAAAGGACGGCGGGCTCCACCCTATTTTATATCTGCGAGTACTGAACAAATACCTGCGGGTGTTATCGTTCAGGATGCTTACGCATAGGCACATCATCCAGTCAGTCCGACACGGCGACTGGTTCACCACCGTGCACCTGACAGATGCGTACTTTCACGTTCCCATCTGCCCGGGTCACAGGAAGTATCTGTGTTTCGCATTTCAGAGCAGGGTATACAAGTTTTGTGTCCTTCCATTCGGCCTGTCACTAGCTCCTTGAACCTTTTCGAAATGTATGGATGCCATTCCAGCTCCCTTGCGGGCTCAAGGCGTCCGACTGCTGAACTATCTCAACGACTGGCTCGTCTGCGCGCAGTCGAAGGAGCAGTTGGCACAGCACACAGTGATGTTTACAGACCATCTTCAGCGGCTAGGTCTGAAGGTCAATTCAGAAAAAAGCCGCCTCGTGCCGAGCCAACAGACCGAATTCTTGGGTCTGCATCTGGACTCTGTGTCCATGGAAGCGACCCTGTCGACACAAAGAGTTGCCTCGATGGAGCGGTGTCTCTCCCTATTCAAGTTGAGAGAAACAGTCAGCATGGAGCTGTGTCAGCGCATGCTGGGGTTGATGGCTGCCGCCCGCAAGCCTTTCCCTTGGGTTTATTACACCAGAGACCTATGCAGGCCTGGTTCAATGCCTTCGGGTTGCATCCGCGGAGAGACAAACACCGCAGATTGACGGTATCCCGAACCTGCTGGGAAGCGCTGCGCTGGTGGAAAGTTCCGTCGAACATCCGCCAGTGGGTACGCTTGGGTCCCATCTTCCGAAGGGAAGTTATCACGACCGACGCTTCCAACCAAGGTTGGGGAGCAGTCTGGAATGGCTCAGGGACCCGTGGAGTGTGGTCAGGACCCTGGAGGTCAGCCCACATCAATGCTCTGGAACTCAGAGCGGTGGACCTCGCCCTCCGGCACTTCTTGCCAGTGCTTCTAGGCAAGCACGTGTTAGTGCGGTCAGACAACACCACGGTTGTGGCGTATATCAAATGCCAGGGCGGCCTACGGTCCCCTCGCCTTCACCGGATGGTAACACGGATGTTGCTATGGGCACAACCGCGTTTGACCTCTCTGCGCGCAGTTCACCTACCGGGCAGAGTCAATTATGCAGCGGATCTCCTATCCAGAGGAGGCCCTCTTGCGGGGGAATGGCGTCTCCACCCTCAGGTGGTAGAGCGCGCACTGCCCCCTATGGTTCTCGGTGAGGGACCTCGACAGCCCCCTAGGAGTCGATGCACTGGCTCACGAATGGCCGCCAGGGCTCCTATATGCGTTTCCACCGATTCTGATGCTCCCTGCCTTCTTAGAGAAGGTCAGGGTAGAGCAAGCGACAGTGATCCTGATTGCTCCTCGGTGGCCTCAGAGGATATGGTTTCCGAGCCTGGTGCAGTTGCTGCACGGTCACCCGAGGGAGCTTCCTTTGCGAGCGGACCTATTGTTCCAGGCCCAAGGAGGGCTTTGGCACCCAAACCCCAAGCTCATGCAGCTATGGGCTTGGCCCCTGAACGGGAGCGCCTGTCAGCCTTAGGGCTCTTGAAGGCAGTGATTTAGACCATTCAGAGTGCTAGAGAGCCCTCTACTAGGTCGCAGTACATGTTCAAGTGGCAGTTGTTTCAAGATTGGTGGCTGGCGGAGGGCAATGACCCAATATCCTGCCCTATGGCAGTGATATTACAGTTTCTACAGAAACTGTTAGATGAAGGGAAATCTCCCTCTACGCTTAAGGTGTATTTAGCCGCCATATCGGCTTGCCATGTACGCATTGACGGTTTATCACCAGGTTGCCATTTTCTAGCATCTCAGTTCCTGAAGGGCGCAAGACGCTTGCGGCCTCCAAGGATGACCAGTTTACCGTCATGGAGCCTTGACGTGGTGTTAGAAGCCCTTACCAAGGCACCATTCGAGCCTCTCCACAGCATGGATATGAAGCTCGTGTCTATCAAAACTGCGTTTTTGCTGTCAGTGGTATCAGCCAAACGCGTGGGCGAGCTACATGCACTGTCAGTGCATTCATCATGTACTCATTTCGCAGGAGACTGTTCTAAGGTCTCCATGCGTCCAAATCCGGTCTTTTTACCCAAGGTCATATCCCCGTTTCATACGAACCAACCAGTCGAGTTGATGGCGTTCCATCCTCCTCCTTTTTCTTCCCCAGAGGAAGAACGGTTACACATGCTCTGCCCCGTGCAAAAGAGGAAGAGAGTCTCCGCGCTGTGTGTAGTAAGCTCCCAGGGGGGCGGGCTTACACGGCAGCTCGCGCAGAGGCCTATCGACAGCTTTGCTATAAAGCTCAGCCAATCGCTACTGCCTGACAGCAATATCCCATACCTTGATGGTTATTTTCTCTTTCAGGGAACCGGGGTTGCATCCACAACCTATCGTTTTCTGGGATGTTTCTGTATTGCTGCCAGACCAGCAGCAAAACCGGAGCTGGCCCAGACCTTTGAAATGTTGCTTCCCCACACCATTTACAGTGGGCTTGATACAGTGATGTATGTTTCCCCTGTTTGCCTGTAGTATAGTGGGCATAATAAGGTCCTTATGTCATAAGACCAGTTCAGTTCCACTTGGTTGATCATGTAATCTAGGCCCAAAGGGATAACACATAGCCTGAAAAGTGTAGGGTGCTGCAATAATATTTTCCAGCTGTGTAAATAAACACTCAGAAACCAATTTCATCACGATTTGATAGGAGAGGATATTTCACCTAATAGACTGTATATCAGCTTTATGGGTTGTTGAAAGTAACTTTTTTAGGGAGAGTGGGGGAGGTAGTTACATTAGTTAGATTTTTTTTTTTAAAAGGTGTGCAAATTTCTATGTAAAAAATCAATGGTGGTATTTGTTGTCTATCTGAAAAAACAGTGTTTTCTTTGGGTCAGCAATTGGCGCAATGTGATGACAACTCTCGACGTTACTGTACCTTATATACTGTCATTCTCGCAAGTTTTCAAACCAATACCTGTAAATACCTGTTTGTAAAAAAACAAACAAAAAAAACTAAGTGAAAGATTTCTATTAAGCTGGATGGTTCAGCAGGTTAAAGCACATGCAAGCGATCCATGCACTATCAAATATATTTAATCTCCAGTTAACTTCTACAGCCCCATGTGGGTTTGTCACAAAGACGGCCGGAGTGGGTGGCGTCAGACCAGAAACAGGAACACAAACGACAGAGAGATGGGGTTTTGGTGAGGCTGAACGCGTGATCGCGTTCAGCATTTAATAAACAGAACAGAAAATAAAAGGTTGGAACAGACAAAAACACTGGACACGGCACTACACGCCAAAATAAAAGGACAAACAAAACGTACTAACACACAAACGGTGGATGCACAGACAAACAAACAAACACGGTGAGTGAAAACACTATTTTTACGTTACGTTCTTTTACTTTATTTCTCCTTCTCTCTCCCGTTCTCCACTCACCGAACACCCAACCCCCGACTGAGTGCTACGTGTCTATATATACTGTTGTGCTGGGATTCAATTACTAATTAATTATTCACTTGAATCCCAGCACGTGAATTAATTCTGTGCAACCCCGTGCTCACATATTACATTTAACCAGCACGTGAAGTGATTTGTGCTCTCCTCGTGCCTAAATACAAATCTACACTTTTTAAACACACGTGAAACACAGACCCGTTTATATCCCGTGTACCAATCTATACACCAACATTAACACACGCACACAACATACAACACAGATCACACAAATGCACACAGGGGCGGGGCACTTTGCCACATATACCCCCCCTTGTGCGCAGCACACATGGCCTCAACGGCCACCTCCCCCCTTAAAAACCCAGCAGTCCAGAACAAAGTCTCGGGCTGGGAAGGGAGGCTTCAGTGGGCCCTTGGCTGGCAATGCTGTCAGCACCCCTGCCGGTAGTGGCACGGCTGACAGCCTGTTGGTCCCGTACTGCAGCGAAAAAGCTGCGGGGGCAGGTGGTCCCCCGACCTCCCCCTTCTTCGTAGCCGGCAGCTCCCTCCTGTGGGGCTCCGGCCACAAGAACTCCTGCAGCGAAACTGCTGCTGGGGAAAGTGGTCTCCAGACCTCCTCCCCCTTCTTCGTGGCCGGCAGCTCCCCTTTCTGGGGCTCCGGCCACCGTACTCCCTGCGGAGGTACGGGCAGCAGAGGCAGCTCCTGCTCCTCTGCTCCGGGCGGTGGTGGAGGCAGAGGCAGCTCCAGCTCCTCTGCTCCTGGCGGTGGTGGAGGCAGAGGCAGCTCCAGCTCCTCTGCTCCTTGCGGTGGTGGTGGCGGAGGCAGAGGCAGCTCCAGCTCCTCTGCTCCTTGCGGTGGTGGTGGCGGAGGCAGAGGCAGCTCCTGCTCCTCTGCTCCTTGCGGTGGTGGTGGCGGAGGCAGAGGCAGCTCCTGCTCCTCTGCTCCTGGAGGTGGTGGAGGCAGAGGCAGCTCCAGCTCCTCTGCTCCTTGCGGTGGTGGTGGCGGAGGCAGAGGCAGCTCCTGCTCCTCTGCTCCTTGCGGTGGTGGTGGCGGAGGCAGAGGCAGCTCCTGCTCCTCTGCTCCTGGAGGTGGCGGAGGCAGAGGCAGCTCCTGCTCCTCTGCTCCTTGCGGTGGTGGTGGCGGAGGCAGAGGCAGCTCCTGCTCCTCTGCTCCTGGAGGTGGTGGAGGCAGAGGCAGCTCCTGCTCCTCTGCTCCTTGCGGTGGTGGTGGCGGAGGCAGAGGCAGCTCCTGCTCCTCTGCTCCTGGAGGTGGTGGAGGCAGAGGCAGCTCCTGCTCCTCTGCTCCTGGAGGTGGTGGAGGTAGAGGCAGCTCCTCTGCTCCTGGCGGCGCTGGCTCCCTCCGCTGTGGCGGCTGGGCTGGTGCGCGCCGTGCTGCCTTCAGCAGCATGAATAGAGGCTGCTGGGGGACACCAGCCTCCTGCCCCTCTCCCCCCCAAAAATTTCCAGGGGGTTGGGCCTGTAACTCCTCCCCTTCCGGCTCTTGGCGCTGAACCAGCAGGCATTTTCCCTCTGCTGGTGGCTTGGGTCCCAGAGCTGTGGAAGCCCCGACTTGCCTCCCTTTGGGTTGTGGACGCACCGACTCCTCCCTTTTGGGCGGTGGACGCACCGACTCCTCCCTTTTGGGCTGTGGACGCACCGACTCCTCCCTTTTGGGCTGTGGACGCACCGACTCCTCCCTTTTGGGCTGTGGACGCACCGACTCCTCCCTTTTGGGCTGTGGACGCACCGACTCCCCCCTCTTGGGCTGTGGACGTTCGGGCTCCCCCCACTCAGGCGTAGGACGTTTGGGCTCCTCCCACTCAGGCGTAGGACGTTCGGGCTCCTCCCACTCAGGCGTAGGATGTTCGGGCTCCTCCCACTCAGGCGTAGGATGTTCGGGCTCCTCCCACTCAGGTGTAGGACGTTCAGGCTCCTTCCGCTTGGGCACTGGCGAGCTGGCATAGGGGCATCCTGACCAGTCATGTCCCCCTTCCTCACATCGCCCGCACCAGCTCGGTGGCACCTCGGAGCAGTCCCTCCAGCGGTGATCCACCTCTCCGCACCAGGTGCACCAGGGGAACAGGTTCTCTGGCTCCTCTGGCCGCTGTTGCAGTTGTGGTTGGGGCGGTGGGAGCAGCAGTCTACCCCCCCCTGCTGGTCGTGGAGACTGAGGCGACCCCTGCTCCTCCCTCTCCTGATGGACAGGGCAGTGGGCCACGAAGTGCTCACCTCTGCAGATGGGGCATAGTTGGGGTAGCTGTCCGAGGGGGTACCAGGGGCAGTTGGTGCGGGAATGCCCAGGCTCAGCACAGCAGTAACACCCGGGCTGCTGTTCCTCCGGCTGGTGTTGTGGTTGCTGTTGCTGCTGCAGCTTTCCTTTCCCCCTTCTCTTCTTACTCCTCCTCCCCACCTTCCTCTCCTGGGCCGGTTCCTCCTCCTCCGCACCTTGGAAGGGGCAGATCGCCACCGTGTGTCCGTAGACTCCACAGGCCATGCACCAGCCTTGGTCCTCGAGGCCCCCGAGGAGGTCCTCCAGGTCCCGGCAGCCGTCTCTCCAGCCTTCCATTTTCACTTTTTTTTTTTTTTTAAACACAAAACCCCCTCTCCTGGTCTGACGCTTGGAGGCGCTGTTATCCCACGATGACACCACGTGTCACAAAGACGGCCAGAGTGGGTGGCGTCAGACCGGAAGCAGGAAGGAATTCAAACAAAGACAGTGGTTGTGATGATGAGCTGAGTGCAATGGCTGCACTCAGCGTTTATTAACAAAATAAAAAGGTTTAACAGTACAAAAACAGGACACGGCACTTGACGCCAAAATAAACAGACAGACAAAACGACTAGACACTAACACACAGGTGAAACGGAGACGAACAAACACGGTGAGAATACACTTATTATATTTATACTTAACGATTTAACTCTCCTCTCTCTCTCCCGTTCTCCACTCTCTGAACACCTAACCCACCACTGAGTGAAAATGTGCATCTATATATACTGTTGTGCTGGGATTCAATTACTAATTAATCATTCACTTGAATCCCAGCACGTGAATTAATTCTGTGCAACCCCGTGCTCACATATTACATTTAACCAGCACGTGAAGTGATTTGTGCTCTCCTCGTGCCTAAATACAAATCTACACTTTTTAAACACACGTGAAACACAGACCCGTTTATATCCCGTGTACCAATCTATACACCAACATTAACACACGCACACAACATACAACACAGATCACACAAATGCACACAGGGGCGGGGCACTTTGCCACAGGGTTATACAAATATTAACATATTTAAATTTGTGTTGCTTAAATGCCCAAATGTATAATATTTGAAGGCAGTTTAAATTAAACATTTCATCACATTTAATTGCCATACATGTCCGAGACTCCTCTGCCTAAACAAACACACAGTACATCCTTATTTTATTTTACATGACTAAAATTAGGAATCTGTTTGCTTTTTTACACCATTAGTTGTCTAGGTGTTGGTGAACAACAAACCCCAAAACCTAGGGGATTAGCCAACAATAAGGACAGTTTAAGTATTAATTGGACCTAAAGCACAATCCTAACTACTGAGATACAATGTATATTTGAATTGTGAAAGTACTCTAATTCCATAGTGACCGAATATCAGACAGAAATAATAAATTGATGTGGGTTGAAGACAGTTATTACATGAATGCCATTATGTCTTGTATATATTTTTGGGGGTGTGGGGGTCATTTTTTACCCAGTTTGAAATACCTAATTCTAATCTTGCAGCCAACTTCCTGTTAACAAAACAATTGCCTTTTTACCTCCCAAACCTAAGCAACCGATGTTAGAAAGCTACTGAATCCTGGAAGTAAGGGCCCTGCCTTCGAAATTTCCACCTGGACTCTCCAGATGCCTGACCAGTAGTGAGTGCTGAAGCTTGATGAGGCGAACAAGCCCCACTCCACCCTCCCTTTCCCAGTGGGAGTGCAACCAGCACTGCAGCTCTCCCTGACAAACAATCGGGTTTAAAGTGTTACCTAATACCTACATACAGTATTATGATCCACATGACACAAGAAAAAATAAATGTGATTCTGAAAGTTTAATGATGAAAAATAAATAAACTACAGTGAGAAAGCAGTACATGGAATGTAATCAGATATAAAAAGAATACACAGAAGACTAAACTATGGAAGACTACAGTAACTTTTGGTCACTGCAGACACTGAATCCATCTAGCACCTTTCATAATCACTAAATATAAATAAAGAAACAGGAAGTTTGGAAAAAAAACATAATAATGAAGCTCAGATCTGATGTATGGAGTGGAGATATTTAAGGTATTTTTTTTTAATTCAATATCAACATAATGTACAGTGTTTTTTGTTTTGTTTTTAACATTGCACTGATTTTTTAAATTTTAGCTTGAGCAAGAGAAACACAGCTGTGCAACAAAAATAAAGGAAATGGCTCCACCAAGTGGTCACATATATGGTTTATTTGATACACCATTTTAGTTGTATCTGTTTGCACCAAAAAACTGGAGTCTGTGAACATTAAAGGATAGTGCAAGTGACAGGTTCCTTCAGACTTCAGCAAAGTGTTTATTTCCGCTGTTTATTGGTTGTTTGTTACTTGTTTACTGTAAAAAAAAAAATTATAATAATTGCTTCATTTCAGTGGTTTTTTAACCCAAGCAATGTATGCTTTACATGGTTTACGAATCAGGTATAGCAAATGTCATATTTACTTATGTATCTCATCATATTTAATTACCACCTGATATAAAGCTTGGCAGGCAGTCCGCAACCACCAAAGGTTTACACACTACATGATCACCGTAATACTTGCTGTAAGGGGGTATAATGTTCAATTGCTATTGTGGTTCAATTCATATTTTTTAATACTGAATATATTTTTGTTTTGTACTTGTTTTTATTTTTTTATTTTAGAGTGCCAAATTGATAGCCTTTATCAGGTATGCCACTGAGAATCATAAGTTACTGATTGAGCTATCTAAAACTTCAAACATCCAGTCATAGATTCTGACATGCCATCATCAGGGTTATTACTGCATCCCACGATCCTCTCAGCATGCTAGAAGAGACATAGAGTCTTTTCAATATATCTTTCATATGGCTTTCTTAACTTAAATACTCCTTTTGGCAATAGGAACAGCAGAGAGCAATCAACTAAGTGGCCCTGTCCTTTGTTTGTCCTGGAATAATGCAGAAATGTCCAAAAAGCTCTGAACCTTGAATGCAGTAGACATGCACAGTGACATGTTATATATATATATATATATATATATATATATATATATATATATATATATATATATATAGACAACTTACAGAGACTAGGGTGTGAACTATGCATCAGCTCCAGAGTCACTTACAATTACGTCTCACCCGAAAGGAGGTTAAGTGACCTGCTCAGGATCACACAATGAGTCAGTGGCTGAGGTGGGATTTGAACCGGGGACCTCCTGGTTACAAGCCCTGATACATTTCCAGCTGGATTAGTCATTAATATAAACAAATATACCATGTGGACACCTCTGACTTGATTAAAAAAAACACAATAATATTTAAAAACTCAGGGACCAAAATCGGCTTTAGATTTATGTCTGGGACTCCAAACAAATTAGTATAGAAATCTTCAAAATATTAATTTTAGGCCAATATGTATTGTACTTTGAATGTAAAAACTATGAGCTAAATTTGAAAGAAAAACATTCACATGGTAGACCCCACTTGTCACGCAGAAATCCAAGGCTGCATCACTGCTGTTGGTATTAATACACAGTAAGTCTTTTTAAATGTCTATTGCTATCAGGTTTACATTTCATTAACTTCCTTTGTTGTATAGCACACCATATTGAGCTTGATATGGAAAAACAGTTAACTGAGGCTGATGCTGTGTAATCAGTGTATTTGTTATGCATCTGTTGTGTGATAGATTTGTTTTTTAGCAGCTCATTAGGCTGTGCTATCATATATTTCTACTGCTTTTAAAAAAATTAGCAGGGAAATATAAACTGTTGCAGTGCAGGGATTTGAAGAGGCACGATAAGTGTAACATTGATGTCTAGTACCTTTTAAATTAAATGGTTTACCCAACTGATTGTTCGTTGGATTTGGGCCACAAAAACTGAGCCTGATAGCAAACTTGTTTCCCTCAGCAACATGTAATCACTTCAAGTTAATTAGACGCTAAATCGGTCACCTCCCATGCTATCGCAAAAGGCAGATCTTTTTGTCTGCTAATTTATCAAATATGTTGCTGTAAAATCTGAGCTATTAGCTGTTTTCCCAGGTGACATTATCAATGCATCAAACCCCACCTGTTCATTCTTTTGTTCCATTTAATAGGCCTTAATACCAGACTTGCTTTGAAGGCTGGAATAATATGTTGTTTTTACCTCAGCCTAGAATAACCTTCTCAAGCAAAGAGATTATTAGCTAAATTTCAGGCCACATATCCTCAGCACTGAATACTGCTTTTATTTTACAAACTGATTATAAGTACACAATCTATCTGGAGGACATACCATTAACTTTAAAGAAAGAAGGACTTCCATGATGACCAAAGCTTATTTCTCATTCAGACCTTGGAAAAGAACCTAAATAATAATAATAATATAAAAGTTACATTAAAACCCACTAAAACAAGAAAGCCATTTTATAAAAGTAAGTTTTCAGTCTTGACTTAAAAATTGTAATGGTCCCAGCTTCCCTGACAGACTCAGGCAGAGCATTCCACAATTTAGGAGCTTTACAAGAAAAAGCCCTTCATCCCATGGTGATTCCGTTGACCCTATAGGAATAAACAGTAGCCCCGCATCCTGCGAGCTCAGTGCGATTCAGAACATATGGGGTCAGTAACTTCTGCAAATAACTGTGTGCTAATCCATTCAGGGCTTTATAAGTTAGCAACAAAATCTTAAAATCAATTCTATACTCCACAGGGAGCCAGTGCAAATAGGCCAAAACAGAGGTAATGTGTTCACTTTTCCTGGTTTTAGTCTAGCGGCTGTATTCTGAACAAGCTGTAAGCAAGAAGCCACCCGTTTTGGGATACCAGAGAAAAGTGCATTACAATAGTCAATTCTTGATTAAACAAATGCATGCATTAGCCACTCAGCATCAGATACGGCAATAATGGGTTTAAGCTTAGCTATATTTCTCAGATGATAAAATGATACTTTAATAATTTTCCTAATGTGATTCTCAAATGATAGATCAGGATCAAAGATGAACCCCAAATTTCTCATTTATAGTTTTAGTTCTGACGAGAGACTTCTAAAGTCTAGCTCATGTGAATTGGTATTCTTTAGTTGATGCCATGAGCCTACAAGCATGACCTCTGTTTTGTCAGAATTCAACAAGCTCTGTGACATCCAACACTTGATGTCAGCAAGGCAAGCAGCTAATAGCACCCCAGTAGAAGGATTGCCTGGATCCAAAGACAAGTATAGCTGAGTGTCATCTGCGTAATAGTGGAAATTCATTCCATGCCTGCGGATAATATCTCTTAATGGCAGCATATAAGTGAAAACAACAAAGGACATAAGATAGAGCCCTGCAGAACACCACAGGCAACTTCTGACAAATCAGACTTCATCTCCCCAATAGAGACAAATTGGATAGAACACCTCCTGACAAACCCACTAAACTTTCAAGACGATTCAATAGAATGGAATGGTCCATGGTATCAAACGCACTAAGATCTAGGAGAATTAAAATTGAAGGAAAGACAGAGTCATAATTTACTACCTTAACAAGGGCCATCTCGGTGGTATGTGCAGCACAAAATCCAGACTGGAATTTCTCAAATACAGTATTACAAGTTACAAACTTGTGTAATTGATTAGCAAGAACTCTCTCTAGAACCTTTGATAAAAATGGCAGATTGGATATTGGCCTATTGTTGCCGAGGGCTTTAGGATCGATGTTTTTTTTTTGAGCAAGGGCTTTATCACCGCATCCTTAAATGCAGAGGAAACTCTACCAGAGGAAAGTGATTCATTCATAATTGTTAAAATGCGTGTATTAATAACAATTTATAATAATTTGGTAGGGACTGGATAAAGGGCACAAGTAGTAGGTCTCATACGTAGAACTAATGCAGTCAGGTCTTGTAAGGTAATTGGAGAAAAAGCCTCCAGCGTTGCTCATTTGAGGGCGGAGCTCATTCGAGAGGGGAGCTCATTCGAGGGCGGCAGTGATTAGAAGTACTATGGTTTTCGAAAGGCACCATTTTTTATTGCGGTATTTGAGGGAGGGGTATATTGAAGTTTATTTCCGTGGATACAACTTGATCAGAATGGCAAAGAAGTCCTACAGTTTTAAATTGAAAGCTGTTGAGCTCGCAGATCAGATCAGTGTTTGACTAGGTGAGGACACATACCAGTGCAGCGTGGAAAGGGAAATAATAACGAGAGAAATGTCAATTCAACACCGAGGAGGTAGGTATATTTTCCCTTTCTTTTGTTACAGCAGTTTCTAAGTCGCAGGGCTGAACTCTTTTATATACAGTGTGTTTCTTTCTCTTCAATCAGCAAGACACCTAAACACTCCCGGTCTCCTGATCCAGGCAGGGCTTCGGTGAGGAAGATGAGTTGATCCCGTGGCTCTCCCCAACGCCACAAAGAGAGCTACACTAGCTTCTGCATGACACTCCAAAACACCACACCCTCCAATCTCCGAACTTCCTGTCTGGATCAGCATTCTGCAGCGTCTCGTATTAGCCAAAATACCGTGTTTTGCCATACTGTGTTTTGTTTGCATTTCTTTATTAAGTGCTGCATTTATTTAAGCTTGGGTAGGGAAAAAAATGTACATGTTTCATTATTGAGAGCGCAGTTTATTCGAGGACAGCGTCTATTATAAATCTGATATCTGAGTGCAGCGCTTATTCAAGAGTGGCGGTATTTCAAAGTAAAACTGTGTTTACTGGCCTGTCTATTTCAGGGAGGACTCACATGACAACAGTCTGATCTGTTTAGCCTAGCTACATGGGTTTAGTTGTGTGCTAGTATAAAATAATTTTCTTGATAATGTATTGTGTTTAAAACTTAATCTAAACTTAATGCTTGTAGCTTACAACTACCGAATAAAATGGTCTATGCACTTGATCCAGCATGGAGTGAAAATGTTACACAAATAAATTATCAAAAACCAGTATTGGCAAGTATGTTAAACGTGATAAAGGTAACAGATTAAAGTGGTCTGCTATGATCAATCACCATACATACTGAATTTGAACTGGACTAAAAAATACTGACATTCAACTGTGAATTAAATGATTTATTCTTCTTCAATGACATGTCATGTACCTCTTGATGCCACCTCATTAAATAAACATGAAGCACTATGAATTATAAAAAGCAATTGCACAGTCGTTGAAAGTATTTGACTAGTAAAGATTGTGTCTTCATGCCAGGCGTCTTTGTTACTTGCAACTTCAATAACCATTTATTTTAAGTAATAAAAAAGTCTACAGGGGTAATGTCTTGTTGGATGTGTGCCAGTGCATTTGATCTGAATACTTATACTTCCTTAAGTGTTTTGACTTGCCAAAGCATTACTATTCAACATACTTGATGTCCAATGTTCCCATTTGTACTTTATGTAATTGAGGTTCAGTCCATTTGTTTTTCATCAGATAAACCACTTTCAAGAAGATGATTTGTTTTCATCAAAATATCATTGGATAGGAAAATGCTACAGTAGGCTTTCACCTATTTTAACATAGTACAAACACTGCAAAAAGTTATTATGGGGAAAATATAAATACATTGCCAGAGCTTTGTAATGCAGCAGGGCTCATTTACTGGCCTTGAAAGCCTTCACTGAAGTTTAAATCTAGCCAAAGTTACAATTGAAACGAGTAACAACAGCATAATATAAAGAAAAACGAACAATAGTGAATATACACAAAGACAGCACTGGAATATAAAAAATCTAGTAAATATAGGGTGAATATCAGAATTATAAAAAACATGTATAGGTAATGTGAGGTGCACTACCAGAACTGATCAAGAAGAGGTATCCTAAAACACATGAACAATGCTAATTATCCTTAAACCTAAATGAAATGATATTCTAAATTATAGTAATAATATTCACATGGGGATGAGATCCCTCATCCCACTAAGGCCTAATGGTATTTTTGTGCTTATCAAGGATAATGTGGGAATTGGCCACTTTCCAACTCACCAGCGTAAGAATATATAAATTTTTTTTTTTATGAAGTTGTGTATCATGTTACCATAATGGGATTTAATAATTTCAAATAACTGAACATTACTTCTAAATTGTTTGCAATCTGTCTAAGAAACACACATTGTTTTCTCTTTGCACTTTATTTGAAAGCTAAAAAACTAAAAACACAAAAAGACTATTAGTCCATGGGCCAGACCAGATATTGGTACCACCTGAGGTGGCAAAATCTCATTGTGATTTTTGTAAAGGTCCATGTCTATGGATTATATTTTGATATGATAACCATGTGGCAGCTTAGTGGTAGTTTATAGCATATGCTAGACCAAGGGAATGCGTGTGTTGATATGATCAGACTATTAAATGTCATTAAAATAGTCTTGGAACTCAGATGTGGTCATTTAAATATGAAATCACACCCAGTTTTGCAATTTTTCCAACACTGTTGGATTTATTTTGTTATAATTCAACCATAGACATGGCTATCACACTTGTGCATAAAGTTATGGGCAATTCCCGTGTAACTCACATGGCATTCAGAGAAAATGTTACAAACAAATGGGGATACAATTACCCTTTTAACAGTTTGAGAATGATACATGAAACAGTCTCCAACCATAAAGCTCACTAAATCAATCTTTTATTGTTATGAACTATAAACATTAACTTATTAATGTGTTTAGAATAATGTAACTGCTACCAACATGTTTCAATCTCTTTAGTTTGGGCAATTTTATTATGTACCCTGTATAAAATGCTGTGGGAGTACATGTGTGATGGACTGGGTCATTTACCGCAGCTGAAGCAGGTAGGGTTAGAGGTGGCGGGTGAACTGCTGTACCTTCTCAAACAGTTCTGGAGAGACTTCCCATGACTGGCCAAGTTGACTGAAGGCATACTGGTAGGCCTTGTCCTTTCTCAGCTGTTTCAGGGCACTCAATTTCCCACAACCTCCAAAAGCACTCATAGTGTCACAGTCTGTGAAGGCATGTAATCCAATTAGGGCATTACAGACACTGCCTCCCACTGAACTTGCCAGTTTGCCAGTGTCGAGGAACCTGGTGCGGTTTTGTGTTCCACACTTCAGGTACATGGAGCAGGTTATGTCACTCGCAGAGCCAAGGCACAGTATCAGCACATCTGTGTCTTCAGCAGTAATTACTGTAGCCTTTGACCCTGTCTCTGCAGCATGAGAGTGTCCGCTTCTTGTGTAGACCTCAGCTCGATGATTTCTTCACAATGGTCTCCAGTGATCTTGTAGCAGACCTCCTCACTTGTTGCATAAAGTGACTTGCCCTGTAACCTCTCCATGTACTTCGGCAGCTTCCATTGTTCCACCAAGAAATCAATGAGATCAGACTCACAATGAGATTTTGCCACCTCAGGTAGTACCGATATGTGAAAATTCTGATCTTGGCCCATGGACTATCTGCCACAGTGGCAACACTGGCAGTTAAGGAACAAGCAAATATTATTTGAAAAATGTTAAGCAGAGTAGTTCCACTGAGATCTTGTTTCCATGTAATTTGGGGAATTAAAGCTTCGCTTCTTATAGTTAGCCAGGGGTGAAATTATTATTATTATTATTATTTATTTCTTAGCAGACGCCCTTATCCAGAGCGACTTACAATCGTAAGCAAATACATTTCAAGTGTTACAATACAAGTAATACAATAAGAGCAAGAAATACAATAACTTTTGTTCAAGTGTGACAAACCACAATTCAATAATACAGCAGATAATAGTGATAGTTACATCAGGATATGATTAAATACAAAATACTACAGGTTAAACACTTGGCAGATTACAGTATTCTGAATTGGAATGTATCCATGACATCGGGGTTAACACCCCTGCTAATCGTTGAAATATGACAGTTGAATCTTTAATGACCACAGGGTACACAGTCCTCAGTTGAATGTCTCATTTAAAGATGGCACCTCATGAGGCACAGTAGTGCAACATGCTGGCTCATTGGTTGAACTCAGTCTCACAGGGAAAGTGCACCCCTTTTCCATGGTGGTCCCCAATACCACTAACTATGCCTAACCTTGCATAGCATTTGAGCTCTGACCAATTCGATTCCAGTGGTATGATCACTCACTCAGAAACAGGAAAGATCGTGTCTGGAGTTTGTTGATATACACAATGTCAACAAGCATCACTGTGTTTAGTGCTTATTGAAAAGCACTGTGTCAACAGGTGTATATTTCATACAATGATAGCTTCTAAGAAAACTGCTGCAGCCCTGAAAATTATGTCATTATATGCTGTACTTACCTGTCTATACTAAGTAGATCTGTGTCACTCATGGTAATCAGTAGTGTAATTTTAACCTGATTTCAATACACTTCAATCTTCTCTGGCCTGTTTTTTTTTTTTCCTTACTGTTTCCACATTTGACTCACTGGCTTCAATTTCCCCTGAAGTTACACTTACGCTGTCTCTGTAGGAACCAGCATACCAATGCCTTTATATCGATCTGTGGAGTCAGCTTACAGGCGATCAATAATTCTTATATCTCAGTGCTGGCTGCTCTGTAGGCTGTTATATGCCTGAGGTTGATAAATAGCAGTTTCATATTATGCACCACAGGATTTTGTATTATTATTTTTTATAAACCTATATTTAAATACCACTGTAGCAATTTATTAGTTTCCTAGTGTAAAATGTAATTATATATCTATAGATAGATAGATAGATAGATAGATATAGATAGATATATGGATAGATAGATAGTGTGTACTGTAATAACCGTGGGGTGTGCACACAGTCAGTGCACCCTAGTCATTTGTAGAAGAGAGCAGTGGGCAGGGAAATCCACTTTTTCCTACACCCGGTCCTACCTTGTTGAACTGATCTGACTTAATATAAGAGTAAACCAAGCAGTGTTAAATACAACAGGCTGGAAGAGGTCCAGGCAAACATTGAGGGAAAAACTGCGCTGAAGCAGTTCAGAGCAGATTTAGCAGTGTGCAGATTGCTCAGATGTTGGCAACAACAAAATTGGGCACAGCAAGAGGAGACTTCCCCAGCTTTCCCAAAGAGTGCTAAATGCCACTTGGAGTGAAGAGGTAGTTGCATTTACTCTACTTGCCCCTCCTTCGGACTCCTAATTATCCATTTGATCCAATGACAAACCAAAGAAGGAAAGTCATTTCCACACATATTTTAAAGTCAGAGGCAAAATAAAATAATAATACCAGCAAGAAGCTAATAGAATAATAAGAATGACCCCTTTGAAAATATAGGGCCGATAGCAAACAAAAAATACACTTAAATAAATAAACATTCGCCTACAAGATGGTAAAATCATTCTAATGTTAAATGTAATAAAAAGATAAAGATGCATATGTCTGTAATAATAATAATGATAATAAAAATACAAATAATAATAATAATCAGCTATATTGTGACAATGGAAAAAGTGGTGATATTATGTAACTGGTAGTAATGGTGTTTACTGTATATTCATAAATCATTGGATTACCATTGCTGAAACTTGGTAGAAAGATAGCAAGTAATTACTTACTCTAGGAACCAGAGGCAATCACTCCATGAAGGGCAAACAGTCTCCTGGGCCCAGCCCTTGTTTAGGGACCTGCTCTCTTCCTGACACTGAAAATGCACACTCAGCTCCAAACACAATTGGAATGTCACAAGCACTCACACTGCTAGCCAAAACAGTGTTCGTCCAGCATTTACTCTGCAGCTGTGAAAGTGATTTGATTTCCCATGAAGTCTTTGTGTCCTTTTAACTTTAATTGTTATTTATTTAAGTGGCTCTGTAAGGCACTGAATTCTTAACACCTATTACAGTAATGGAAACCAAGGTCTTGTCATGAGCAGTACTTTAGAAGGTAACCGCCAAGCAGGTCTGGTCTGTGTGCACTGCAGAAGAGTTAGATGACTTTCCAATGACAAGAGAAAACATAAATTGTCTCTGCTCTTCTTCTCAGTGATTGAAGTGGGCCATTGATTGCCAGAATACTGACTCATTTAAAAGTACTTTACTACTGGAATATGCCAAAGTAGTTTATCATGGGTTATTATTCTTCCTTTGTACTTTGTGTGTGTTTTTTTTAAAGTGTGTTCACAAAGGGTGCTGGGTTGACAGAACTTAAAACAGAGGTACAGCACAAACAGCAGCAATACACAATGTCCCTGCATTGCAATGCAATCTGCCTTTCTCAATTAGGAGTGCAAGGCTGGTTCAGTCTCCATGCCCATCCAAGCCTGCCAAAAACATATTGTTACTCAGATTTGCCAAGTGCCTCACAATGCATTTGATGTGTGCATTGACTCAGTACAAAAACACAGTGTGTGTGTGACTAAGCGGGACCTTCACTGTAGGGCAGTTGGTTCTGTGAGGTGGTTGCCCCTAATCAAGTCCTGCCTTTATAAAATTGAACTTTCCTGCACCCAATTAGTTCTACTTGGAAAGCTGTACTGGAAGGAACTCCCATTGGTTGCTGTCCAGAATGCTAAAGCCTGGGACACACATGAGGGTGATACCGCAAAACTGGTGGACACACAACAGTGTATGCGGTGGTGGTTTCCAAAGTATATCATGCCCCTACCAATACAGCCAAACTGGCCACAAATTACGATGAGACGGAAGAGGAAGATAATGATATGCTGTTTGGCAGTATAAGTCCAGTATATGCAGTTAATTTATTAAAGAAAATATTGTTATTTACGGAGCAGGAAAGAAACATGTCATTCATGAATAGTGAGCTAATTTAAAAGTTACAGAATTGAAATGTACATATGTTGCTTCACTCTGTGTTTGAGATTTCTTAGTTACATTTTAAAATAATGGCAATAAAAGAGGTGATAATTTAGAAGGGCAACCTTTCATTGTGCTTTAAAAAAAATCCTTTAATGTTTTTGAAAGCTTCATTTTCCCCCTTAACTTTCTGTTCTTACAGAATTAACCCGGTCAGACAAACCAGCATAAGAGAGAAAAGAACCTCAACGGGCACAAGCCTGGAGTTAAATGGCCAAGAGCTTGTGAGAAAACTGCATGGGACACAGTAAACACAGATCTCTGCGTTGCATTGGAAAGATTAAGTGGAACAGTTGAAAAGAAGCTGGATAAATTTGGGGACATCATCTACGCATATGGAAGTGAGAGGTTTGGAGTTGAAAAAAGGAAGGAAAAAGTACAAACTATTCCTGGAAAGTCTAGACGGCAGCAGGAGATTGAACACTTAGTTAGAGAAAGGAGACAGCTGAGGAACCAATGGAGAAGAGCAGAACAAAGTCAGAAGGAGGGACTCAATCTCTTACAAAGGGTCATAAAAGATAAGCTTGCAACATTGCGCAGAGCTGAGCGCCTACGGAAACGCTACAGAAAGAAGGAGCGTGCGAGAGCTAACTTTTATAAAGACCCATTCAAATTTGTAAAGAAGTTATTCACCAGTGAGAAGAATGGCACACTAAAAGCATCTAAGGTTGAGCTGGAGAGATATTTGGAGGAAACACATACAGATTCAAAAAGGCAGGAGCCTATGTCAATTCCGTCAGACATCCCACCTATCAATCCACCAGAATACCAAATGGAGGACTGTGCACCTAAGTGGAAAGAAATAGAGCAAGCTGTGAAAAAAGCAAGGGCTTCATCATCTCCAGGGCCTAATGGAGTTCCGTACAGAGTGTACAAGAGTGCTTCAGGAGTTCTACGAATTCTGTGGAAATTGATGAAAGTGGCATGGGAAAAACAGGTTGTACCAAGAGCATGGCGCCGAGCAGGTGGAGTCTTTATACCTAAAGAAAAAGATTCTACAAGCATCAGTCAGTTTCGTCCCATTTCCCTGTTAAACGTAGAAGGCAAGATTTTCTTCAGCATTATTGCTCAGAGATTGTCAGCTTACCTATTAAAGAACTGCTTCATTGACACTTCAATACAAAAAGCGGGCATTCCAGGTTTCCCAGGTTGCTTAGAACACATCAATGTGATCTGGCAACAAATTCAATCAGCTAAAAAGGAGAGGAAGGAGCTCCATGTGACATTCCTGGATTTGGCTAATGCATATGGTTCAGTGCCACATGAACTACTTTGGGCAGCATTTGATTTTTTCAGTGTACCGATGACAATAACAAATTTAGTGAAAGCCTATTTTGGAGATTTGCAATTCAGTTTTTCAACTTCAGAATTCAGCACTACATGGCAATGCCTAGAGGTTGGAATAATGGCAGGATGCACCATTTCTCCACTGGCTTTTACCATGGCAATGGAAGTAATCATTAGGGCATCAAAATGGGTAGTAGGAGGAGAGCGCTTGGCTTCTGGAATGCGACTACCACCAATTCGAGCATACATGGATGACATGACAACCATGACTACAACAGTAGCCTGCACTAATCGATTATTGGGCAAATTAACCAATAACATTGAATGGGCACGAATGCAATTCAAGCCCACTAAATCAAGGAGCATCTCTATAATTAAAGGCAAAGTAGTAGATAAAACATTCTTCATTAATGGTGAGGCAATACCAACAGTGTCTGAGAAGCCAGTGAAGAGTCTTGGGAGATGGTACGACGGGGATCTAAAGGACACAGTTCGTGTGGGAGAAGTTAGACAACAAGCAGTGGAAGGGTTGAAGAGCATAGACAGCTGCGCTCTACCAGGTAAACTAAAACTCTGGTGCTTTCAGTTTGGTCTACTGCCGAGGTTGCTGTGGCCACTGACTGTGTACGAGGTTTCTTTGACAACAGTAGAGAAGCTGGAAGCTTTAATCAGTTCATACATCAGGAAATGGTTGGGAGTTCCACGCTGCCTCAGCAGAGTGGGACTTTATGGTAAAGGAATACTGCAGCTACCAGTCTCTGCTCTAACCGAGGAGTTTAAGTGCGCCAAGGTCAGACTGGAAATGACATTAGTAGAGTCACGCGATAAATGCGTAAGGGAGGCAGCACCTGTGTTGAAAACTGGAAGAAAGTGGGCGGCAAAGAAAGCTGTGGAAGATGCAAAGGCTGCCCTTCGAATTGGTGATATCATGGGGCAAGTTCAGCATGGAAGAGGGGGTCTTGGTTTCAGTTCAACTCCTCCTACATGGCACAAGGCGGCCCCAGCTCAAAGAAGGAAGCTGGTAGTCAACGAGGTGCAAAAGCAGGAGGAGAGGATGAGGTGTATAAAGGCCATTTCCCAGGCCAAACAGGGAGAATGGATGAGATGGGAGAGTGTGGAACAACGCAAGATTGGCTGGCAAGACCTATGGTCAATGGAACAGAGCAGGATCAGTTTCCTCATCAGGTCAACATATGATGTTCTCCCATCACCACAGAACCTAAACCTCTGGGTTGGAGAGGATCCCTCATGTCCTTTGTGTTCATCACCTGCAACATTAAGGCACATTTTGACAGGATGTAAGGTGGCTCTTAGCCAAGGACGGTTTACTTGGCGCCATGACCAGGTGCTGCGATGTTTGGCCTTAGCATTGGAAGACAAGCGTAACATGACCAATAAGTTGCCACCTGTTCCATCAAAACATTACACACAAAAGACAACATTCCTCCGCCCAGGAGAGCAACCACCAAGAAAAAGTGTTAAAACCAATCCTCGCCCAGGACAACTGGAAGCTGCTAGAGACTGGAATATGCTGGCAGATGTTGGTCAACGGCTTATTTTTCCACCTGAGATTGCCACCACTAACCTTCGACCAGATATTGTCTTGTGGTCTAGATCAGCACGCCTTGTTCACCTAGTAGAGTTAACAGTGCCATGGGAGGACGCTGTAGATGAGGCGTATGAGAGGAAGAAACTGCGGTATGCTCAACTAGCCACTGAAGCGGAACAGCGAGGATGGAGAGTTCGGGTTTACCCAGTGGAAGTGGGTTGTCGAGGATTTGTGGCACACTCTACAACCCGGTTTCTCAGAGACGTCGGATTCAGTGGCCAAGAGTTGCGTCGCACAGTGAAGAACTTATCTGAAGCAGCAGAGAGGAGCAGCAACTGGCTGTGGTTGAGACGGAAAGATTCTGGCTGGGGACAGGTAAGTAAGCTGGGCTGAGTTGAGTGGGGGACGGAGGGGGGTGATTCTGGGACGCCAGAATCACCGTCGAGCCCTCTTGAGGTGTCGTGGGCTAGTCGACGAAACACTGAGGATGGAAGGTGCCCACTTGAAAACCCCAGAGATGTACCCTACTTAGCTCAATCCAGACGGTTGTCATGCTGATGCGCTGGGGAGGCCGCACTTTGGTTGATCCCCGGAGCCAGCATCGCAGCCGTTGTGTGTGCTGATGCGCCAGGGAGGCAAAATAAGCTGATCCCTGGAGCCAGCATTACACTTCAGCCATTAACACCAGACAGAAGGATATCTACATCATCATATGGAAGGAAACGTAAATGGATGGAGATGCATATGGATCACATTAGTTTACTGTAAAGCTACGTCTTAGTTGGTGCTTATCTTGGCGAGAGCCGAGTTCAAATCAGCATGAAGTTTTAACATCTACTCTCGTGTAATGGAAATCATGAAGATCTGGATACGTCCAGTGACTGCTGTGAATAGTGCAGCTGGCAACAAGGGAAAGACCTTGTGACAGCCTGGAGAGACAGCTGACAGGAGGAAAGAGACCCCATTGGGGCTGGTAAGGGTTAGCTACCCTTGTCGGCAGTATCCAGCTCTGTGTTTACAGGATGCTGGAGACACCCGCCCAAGGCTTCTAAGAAATTAAAGAGAAAAATACCCCTAGAGTCTGCGAGAGCGGGGGCGGAAGATGACTCAACGTTGGACAACACGGTTAACGACTTAGGAACGGAAACGGATATGAGTATGGAGAGTACTTCACAAAAGACTAGTTCAAGATCTGCAGTTAACAAAGACATGGAACTCCAGGTTTGTGTCTGCGGCTGGAGCAAGGCGACAACGGTCAGGGGTTTGAAGATTCATCAAGGGAGAATGAAATGCTTGAGGGAGAAGGGACAAGGGCCTCGCATTGATCAGTACTTCTTACGAAGTCAGTCAAGTCAGTCGAATGAAATCCAGCGACAGGAAGCAAACCACAGTTCGCAGGATATCAGCACCCCTGTCATAGATGTGAGGAGGACTTGCATGGACACAGTTAGTGATGAACCTAATGATCCTTGTGAACCCGGTCAGACAAACCAGCATAAGAGAGAAAAGAACCTCAACGGGCACAAGCCTGGAGTTAAATGGCCAAGAGCTTGTGAGAAAACTGCATGGGACACAGTAAACACAGATCTCTGCGTTGCATTGGAAAGATTAAGTGGAACAGTTGAAAAGAAGCTGGATAAATTTGGGGACATCATCTACGCATATGGAAGTGAGAGGTTTGGAGTTGAAAAAAGGAAGGAAAAAGTACAAACTATTCCTGGAAAGTCTAGACGGCAGCAGGAGATTGAACGCTTAGTTAGAGAAAGGAGACAGCTGAGGAACCAATGGAGAAGAGCAGAACAAAGTCAGAAGGAGGGACTCAATCTCTTACAAAGGGTCATAAAAGATAAGCTTGCAACATTGCGCAGAGCTGAGCGCCTACGGAAACGCTACAGAAAGAAGGAGCGTGCGAGAGCTAACTTTTATAAAGACCCATTCAAATTTGTAAAGAAGTTATTCACCAGTGAGAAGAATGGCACACTAAAAGCATCTAAGGTTGAGCTGGAGAGATATTTGGAGGAAACACATACAGATTCAAAAAGGCAGGAGCCTATGTCAATTCCGTCAGACATCCCACCTATCAATCCACCAGAATACCAAATGGAGGACTGTGCACCTAAGTGGAAAGAAATAGAGCAAGCTGTGAAAAAAGCAAGGGCTTCATCATCTCCAGGGCCTAATGGAGTTCCGTACAGAGTGTACAAGAGTGCTTCAGGAGTTCTACGAATTCTGTGGAAATTGATGAAAGTGGCATGGGAAAAACAGGTTGTACCAAGAGCATGGCGCCGAGCAGGTGGAGTCTTTATACCTAAAGAAAAAGATTCTACAAGCATCAGTCAGTTTCGTCCCATTTCCCTGTTAAACGTAGAAGGCAAGATTTTCTTCAGCATTATTGCTCAGAGATTGTCAGCTTACCTATTAAAGAACTGCTTCATTGACACTTCAATACAAAAAGCGGGCATTCCAGGTTTCCCAGGTTGCTTAGAACACATCAATGTGATCTGGCAACAAATTCAATCAGCTAAAAAGGAGAGGAAGGAGCTCCATGTGACATTCCTGGATTTGGCTAATGCATATGGTTCAGTGCCACATGAACTACTTTGGGCAGCATTTGATTTTTTCAGTGTACCGATGACAATAACAAATTTAGTGAAAGCCTATTTTGGAGATTTGCAATTCAGTTTTTCAACTTCAGAATTCAGCACTACATGGCAATGCCTAGAGGTTGGAATAATGGCAGGATGCACCATTTCTCCACTGGCTTTTACCATGGCAATGGAAGTAATCATTAGGGCATCAAAATGGGTAGTAGGAGGAGAGCGCTTGGCTTCTGGAATGCGACTACCACCAATTCGAGCATACATGGATGACATGACAACCATGACTACAACAGTAGCCTGCACTAATCGATTATTGGGCAAATTAACCAATAACATTGAATGGGCACGAATGCAATTCAAGCCCACTAAATCAAGGAGCATCTCTATAATTAAAGGCAAAGTAGTAGATAAAACATTCTTCATTAATGGTGAGGCAATACCAACAGTGTCTGAGAAGCCAGTGAAGAGTCTTGGGAGATGGTACGACGGGGATCTAAAGGACACAGTTCGTGTGGGAGAAGTTAGACAACAAGCAGTGGAAGGGTTGAAGAGCATAGACAGCTGCGCTCTACCAGGTAAACTAAAACTCTGGTGCTTTCAGTTTGGTCTACTGCCGAGGTTGCTGTGGCCACTGACTGTGTACGAGGTTTCTTTGACAACAGTAGAGAAGCTGGAAGCTTTAATCAGTTCATACATCAGGAAATGGTTGGGAGTTCCACGCTGCCTCAGCAGAGTGGGACTTTATGGTAAAGGAATACTGCAGCTACCAGTCTCTGCTCTAACCGAGGAGTTTAAGTGCGCCAAGGTCAGACTGGAAATGACATTAGTAGAGTCACGCGATAAATGCGTAAGGGAGGCAGCACCTGTGTTGAAAACTGGAAGAAAGTGGGCGGCAAAGAAAGCTGTGGAAGATGCAAAGGCTGCCCTTCGAATTGGTGATATCATGGGGCAAGTTCAGCATGGAAGAGGGGGTCTTGGTTTCAGTTCAACTCCTCCTACATGGCACAAGGCGGCCCCAGCTCAAAGAAGGAAGCTGGTAGTCAACGAGGTGCAAAAGCAGGAGGAGAGGATGAGGTGTATAAAGGCCATTTCCCAGGCCAAACAGGGAGAATGGATGAGATGGGAGAGTGTGGAACAACGCAAGATTGGCTGGCAAGACCTATGGTCAATGGAACAGAGCAGGATCAGTTTCCTCATCAGGTCAACATATGATGTTCTCCCATCACCACAGAACCTAAACCTCTGGGTTGGAGAGGATCCCTCATGTCCTTTGTGTTCATCACCTGCAACATTAAGGCACATTTTGACAGGATGTAAGGTGGCTCTTAGCCAAGGACGGTTTACTTGGCGCCATGACCAGGTGCTGCGATGTTTGGCCTTAGCATTGGAAGACAAGCGTAACATGACCAATAAGTTGCCACCTGTTCCATCAAAACATTACACACAAAAGACAACATTCCTCCGCCCAGGAGAGCAACCACCAAGAAAAGGTGTTAAAACCAATCCTCGCCCAGGACAACTGGAAGCTGCTAGAGACTGGAATATGCTGGCAGATGTTGGTCAACGGCTTATTTTTCCACCTGAGATTGCCACCACTAACCTTCGACCAGATATTGTCTTGTGGTCTAGATCAGCACGCCTTGTTCACCTAGTAGAGTTAACAGTGCCATGGGAGGACGCTGTAGATGAGGCGTATGAGAGGAAGAAACTGCGGTATGCTCAACTAGCCACTGAAGCGGAACAGCGAGGATGGAGAGTTCGGGTTTACCCAGTGGAAGTGGGTTGTCGAGGATTTGTGGCACACTCTACAACCCGGTTTCTCAGAGACGTCGGATTCAGTGGCCAAGAGTTGCGTCGCACAGTGAAGAACTTATCTGAAGCAGCAGAGAGGAGCAGCAACTGGCTGTGGTTGAGACGGAAAGATTCTGGCTGGGGACAGGTAAGTAAGCTGGGCTGAGTTGAGTGGGGGACGGAGGGGGGTGATTCTGGGACGCCAGAATCACCGTCGAGCCCTCTTGAGGTGTCGTGGGCTAGTCGACGAAACACTGAGGATGGAAGGTGCCCACTTGAAAACCCCAGAGATGTACCCTACTTAGCTCAATCCAGACGGTTGTCATGCTGATGCGCTGGGGAGGCCGCACTTTGGTTGATCCCCGGAGCCAGCATCGCAGCCGTTGTGTGTGCTGATGCGCCAGGGAGGCAAAATAAGCTGATCCCTGGAGCCAGCATTACACTTCAGCCATTAACACCAGACAGAAGGATATCTACATCATCATATGGAAGGAAACGTAAATGGATGGAGATGCATATGGATCACATTAGTTTACTGTAAAGCTACGTCTTAGTTGGTGCTTATCTTGGCGAGAGCCGAGTTCAAATCAGCATGAAGTTTTAACATCTACTCTCGTGTAATGGAAATCATGAAGATCTGGATACGTCCAGTGACTGCTGTGAATAGTGCAGCTGGCAACAAGGGAAAGACCTTGTGACAGCCTGGAGAGACAGCTGACAGGAGGAAAGAGACCCCATTGGGGCTGGTAAGGGTTAGCTACCCTTGTCGGCAGTATCCAGCTCTGTGTTTACAGGATGCTGGAGACACCCGCCCAAGGCTTCTAAGAAATTAAAGAGAAAAATACCCCTAGAGTCTGCGAGAGCGGGGGCGGAAGATGACTCAACGTTGGACAACACGGTTAACGACTTAGGAACGGAAACGGATATGAGTATGGAGAGTACTTCACAAAAGACTAGTTCAAGATCTGCAGTTAACAAAGACATGGAACTCCAGGTTTGTGTCTGCGGCTGGAGCAAGGCGACAATGGTCAGGGGTTTGAAGATTCATCAAGGGAGAATGAAATGCTTGAGGGAGAAGGGACAAGGGCCTCGCATTGATCAGTACTTCTTACGAAGTCAGTCAAGTCAGTCGAATGAAATCCAGCGACAGGAAGCAAACCACAGTTCGCAGGATATCAGCACCCCTGTCATAGATGTGAGGAGGACTTGCATGGACACAGTTAGTGATGAACCTAATGATCCTTGTGAACCCGGTCAGACAAACCAGCATAAGAGAGAAAAGAACCTCAACGGGCACAAGCCTGGAGTTAAATGGCCAAGAGCTTGTGAGAAAACTGCATGGGACACAGTAAACACAGATCTCTGCGTTGCATTGGAAAGATTAAGTGGAACAGTTGAAAAGAAGCTGGATAAATTTGGGGACATCATCTACGCATATGGAAGTGAGAGGTTTGGAGTTGAAAAAAGGAAGGAAAAAGTACAAACTATTCCTGGAAAGTCTAGACGGCAGCAGGAGATTGAACGCTTAGTTAGAGAAAGGAGACAGCTGAGGAACCAATGGAGAAGAGCAGAACAAAGTCAGAAGGAGGGACTCAATCTCTTACAAAGGGTCATAAAAGATAAGCTTGCAACATTGCGCAGAGCTGAGCGCCTACGGAAACGCTACAGAAAGAAGGAGCGTGCGAGAGCTAACTTTTATAAAGACCCATTCAAATTTGTAAAGAAGTTATTCACCAGTGAGAAGAATGGCACACTAAAAGCATCTAAGGTTGAGCTGGAGAGATATTTGGAGGAAACACATACAGATTCAAAAAGGCAGGAGCCTATGTCAATTCCGTCAGACATCCCACCTATCAATCCACCAGAATACCAAATGGAGGACTGTGCACCTAAGTGGAAAGAAATAGAGCAAGCTGTGAAAAAAGCAAGGGCTTCATCATCTCCAGGGCCTAATGGAGTTCCGTACAGAGTGTACAAGAGTGCTTCAGGAGTTCTACGAATTCTGTGGAAATTGATGAAAGTGGCATGGGAAAAACAGGTTGTACCAAGAGCATGGCGCCGAGCAGGTGGAGTCTTTATACCTAAAGAAAAAGATTCTACAAGCATCAGTCAGTTTCGTCCCATTTCCCTGTTAAACGTAGAAGGCAAGATTTTCTTCAGCATTATTGCTCAGAGATTGTCAGCTTACCTATTAAAGAACTGCTTCATTGACACTTCAATACAAAAAGCGGGCATTCCAGGTTTCCCAGGTTGCTTAGAACACATCAATGTGATCTGGCAACAAATTCAATCAGCTAAAAAGGAGAGGAAGGAGCTCCATGTGACATTCCTGGATTTGGCTAATGCATATGGTTCAGTGCCACATGAACTACTTTGGGCAGCATTTGATTTTTTCAGTGTACCGATGACAATAACAAATTTAGTGAAAGCCTATTTTGGAGATTTGCAATTCAGTTTTTCAACTTCAGAATTCAGCACTACATGGCAATGCCTAGAGGTTGGAATAATGGCAGGATGCACCATTTCTCCACTGGCTTTTACCATGGCAATGGAAGTAATCATTAGGGCATCAAAATGGGTAGTAGGAGGAGAGCGCTTGGCTTCTGGAATGCGACTACCACCAATTCGAGCATACATGGATGACATGACAACCATGACTACAACAGTAGCCTGCACTAATCGATTATTGGGCAAATTAACCAATAACATTGAATGGGCACGAATGCAATTCAAGCCCACTAAATCAAGGAGCATCTCTATAATTAAAGGCAAAGTAGTAGATAAAACATTCTTCATTAATGGTGAGGCAATACCAACAGTGTCTGAGAAGCCAGTGAAGAGTCTTGGGAGATGGTACGACGGGGATCTAAAGGACACAGTTCGTGTGGGAGAAGTTAGACAACAAGCAGTGGAAGGGTTGAAGAGCATAGACAGCTGCGCTCTACCAGGTAAACTAAAACTCTGGTGCTTTCAGTTTGGTCTACTGCCGAGGTTGCTGTGGCCACTGACTGTGTACGAGGTTTCTTTGACAACAGTAGAGAAGCTGGAAGCTTTAATCAGTTCATACATCAGGAAATGGTTGGGAGTTCCACGCTGCCTCAGCAGAGTGGGACTTTATGGTAAAGGAATACTGCAGCTACCAGTCTCTGCTCTAACCGAGGAGTTTAAGTGCGCCAAGGTCAGACTGGAAATGACATTAGTAGAGTCACGCGATAAATGCGTAAGGGAGGCAGCACCTGTGTTGAAAACTGGAAGAAAGTGGGCGGCAAAGAAAGCTGTGGAAGATGCAAAGGCTGCCCTTCGAATTGGTGATATCATGGGGCAAGTTCAGCATGGAAGAGGGGGTCTTGGTTTCAGTTCAACTCCTCCTACATGGCACAAGGCGGCCCCAGCTCAAAGAAGGAAGCTGGTAGTCAACGAGGTGCAAAAGCAGGAGGAGAGGATGAGGTGTATAAAGGCCATTTCCCAGGCCAAACAGGGAGAATGGATGAGATGGGAGAGTGTGGAACAACGCAAGATTGGCTGGCAAGACCTATGGTCAATGGAACAGAGCAGGATCAGTTTCCTCATCAGGTCAACATATGATGTTCTCCCATCACCACAGAACCTAAACCTCTGGGTTGGAGAGGATCCCTCATGTCCTTTGTGTTCATCACCTGCAACATTAAGGCACATTTTGACAGGATGTAAGGTGGCTCTTAGCCAAGGACGGTTTACTTGGCGCCATGACCAGGTGCTGCGATGTTTGGCCTTAGCATTGGAAGACAAGCGTAACATGACCAATAAGTTGCCACCTGTTCCATCAAAACATTACACACAAAAGACAACATTCCTCCGCCCAGGAGAGCAACCACCAAGAAAAGGTGTTAAAACCAATCCTCGCCCAGGACAACTGGAAGCTGCTAGAGACTGGAATATGCTGGCAGATGTTGGTCAACGGCTTATTTTTCCACCTGAGATTGCCACCACTAACCTTCGACCAGATATTGTCTTGTGGTCTAGATCAGCACGCCTTGTTCACCTAGTAGAGTTAACAGTGCCATGGGAGGACGCTGTAGATGAGGCGTATGAGAGGAAGAAACTGCGGTATGCTCAACTAGCCACTGAAGCGGAACAGCGAGGATGGAGAGTTCGGGTTTACCCAGTGGAAGTGGGTTGTCGAGGATTTGTGGCACACTCTACAACCCGGTTTCTCAGAGACGTCGGATTCAGTGGCCAAGAGTTGCGTCGCACAGTGAAGAACTTATCTGAAGCAGCAGAGAGGAGCAGCAACTGGCTGTGGTTGAGACGGAAAGATTCTGGCTGGGGACAGGTAAGTAAGCTGGGCTGAGTTGAGTGGGGGACGGAGGGGGGTGATTCTGGGACGCCAGAATCACCGTCGAGCCCTCTTGAGGTGTCGTGGGCTAGTCGACGAAACACTGAGGATGGAAGGTGCCCACTTGAAAACCCCAGAGATGTACCCTACTTAGCTCAATCCAGACGGTTGTCATGCTGATGCGCTGGGGAGGCCGCACTTTGGTTGATCCCCGGAGCCAGCATCGCAGCCGTTGTGTGTGCTGATGCGCCAGGGAGGCAAAATAAGCTGATCCCTGGAGCCAGCATTACACTTCAGCCATTAACACCAGACAGAAGGATATCTACATCATCATATGGAAGGAAACGTAAATGGATGGAGATGCATATGGATCACATTAGTTTACTGTAAAGCTACGTCTTAGTTGGTGCTTATCTTGGCGAGAGCCGAGTTCAAATCAGCATGAAGTTTTAACATCTACTCTCGTGTAATGGAAATCAATATCAAGAACTGTGTCAACCCTAACAAGCCCCAAATAAAACCAGGCCAGCATGTTTTGAATGTAATTTGGGATTAACATGTCTTCTTGTTACTTATGTGTGTGATGAAGTAGTATAAAATATTAATCACACAAATCATGTTGATGGATAATCTGAAGTTTTCATCCAGATAAGACTTATCATGCAATCCCCAAACCACCCATCTGATTGGTTAGAGCTAGAGTTGCCACTGTGGGAAAATGTCTCAGCTGCAAAATATTGCTTGCCTAGTTCTAAAATTCTGCTGCTGCGAAATCTTTCCGCTACAGTATTTTTTTGTCAATGTGAGTTCAGTCTCATTGAAATAAATGGGGAGCGATATGCACGGTAAAATGCTGCATTTTACGTGTGATGCCGCACCGCTCATGGGTGTCCAAGGCTTTATCCTGCTGCTTGCCTGTACTCCCACTGATCACTGTCCAAGGTGCTGATCCCATTACCAGGCTCTTCTGTACCAGCACATTACCACGTTCACAGACCCCTCATCTGACTCAACTCTGCCTCCTCGACTAAGATTATTGTATGATGCTGAAAGCATTTCAACCAATCATTTGCCGCATTTCCATTACCTGTGCATAACAGCATCATATTGTTATTCGACAATTATGGCACTCTGAAATTACTGTACGAATTACCCAGTTCTTCCCTTGAGTGATATGTATTGCCATACATATCTCCAAATGCATTTTTCAAAGCATCCATTTTTTATTAGTCGCTGTGGCAGGGCGAGGAGCCCTGCACATGAAAAGGGGGCGGGGCAAAGCCCTGCCATAAATGTATTTGTTTTTTTTTGTTATTAAAAGCAAATGTATTTGTTTATTTTAGAACGGGGTACCCTTCAGCCCCTGTGCAATTTATTATTTTGTATTTGTTTTGTTGTATGATGATGATGATGATGATGATGATGATGATGATGATGATGATGATGCAGCAGTGTGGAGTAGTGGTTAGGGCTCTGGACTCTTGACTGGAGGGTTGTGGGTTCAATTCCCGGTTGGGGACACTGCTGCTGTACCCTTGGGCAAGGTACTTTACCTAGATTGCTCCAGTAAAAACCTAACTGTATAAATGGGTAATTGTATGTAAAAAATAATGTAATTGTATGTAAAAATAATGTGATATCTTGTAACAATTGTAAGTCACCCTGGATAGGGCGTCTGCTAAGAAATAAATAATAATTCTTCTTCTTCTTCTTCTTCTTCTTCTTCTTATTATTATTGTAATGATTTATTTATTTAAAAATATGTCGACGAAGCCGTATGTTTTTGTTGTTTTTATTTAAATGTGTTCTGGCAGAGGCGAGGTCGGCAGCTCGTCCTCTGCCAGTAGTAATTAAAAAAACTTGTGTAGATTGTGGCCGAGTGGTAATGAGATAATTGATAGTTAACCCCTCGGCCATAGTAAATAAAAGCCTGCAGCTCTCTGCACTCGGGGTGAGTGTTCTAGGAAGGAGGAACAAAAGCGATGTAAACTGAAAAAAAAACGAAACTAAAAGAAATCTGTGTCAGTGGAGGCTACTGCCCAGCCTGACCAATCTATGTGTTTTGGGTTCGAGATTTTGTTTTGTTTAACTGTTTTATTATTTGTGTTTTTTTGTTAAACCTTTTATTTTAATTTTGTTGTTTAAATAAATTGCACAAACGCCTTTGTGCCTGCAGTACTGCCTGTGGTTTCCTTCCTGCATACTGGCCTGACGTCACCACATCGGCTACCCTGTCACAGTCGCCAATTATGTTTTGTATTTTTGCCCGTCCCCAGTTTGGTTATGCTCAATCATAGCGTTTTACTGAACTGTAGAATCTCAGGACATATTGTACCATTTTTTATATTACATTATGGTTTATTGTAAAGGCTGGTATTGCTTTGAGGCGAATACCCCCGGGAATGCTTATATCAATTGTAACATAACAGTGACATGGTCAATTCGCACAGGAGTAAAAAGACACAGGACGCTTGAGTTTGAAATTTTACAGAAGGTCCCGATATCCTGTAAAAAAAATCGGAGGACCTTTGGGAAAATGATCTGGGATAAAAAGAAATGGCCGGTTCACACAGGACTACATTTTATCGATGACGGTAAAATATTCCGAATCCACCTGTTTATGTGGTGATTGGTAGTCCCGTGTGAATCAGGCTTAAGTCTGCTTTCTCAAACACTGACTAAAACTAATTCTGGAGTAGTGCTAATCTAGGTCTATGAAACCAGTCATGTAAACTACAAAAAAATCTAAACTAATACTACAAAATATACCTGCTACATCTCAGAAATGATACAAAGCCACATAGAATTATATTACACTTCTTTGGCAGTATAATATAATACTATTGGATTACTTCTGTCTTGTACTCTAAGCTATTTGATTATAGCCTTAATTTATTTAACACATTACTATATATTTTAGTGCACTTTTTTTTTTTTAAAGACCGAACAGGTTTCACCCTAGCACCTCTTGCTGACACATTACACTCTACATCTCACTCATGAAGCAGAGTACTGAATAGGTATCAAGCTATCTGCATTACAGGTACCCATTCAATTCTGGTAGTTGCCTGTTGTGGCACTCATAAAATCATATTGCACATCCTTAGGTTCCTCTGCTTGTCAAGATATTTTTCCTAATCATTAGCGCAAAGTGACCAAGAAACAACCACTAACCATCCTGTTTTTGTGCTTCCAATAAATGCACATATTCTCATTGTGTTTCTGGGCAACATGAATTATAATACAGCAGATGGGAGATTTAACTGTAAGCTATGCTTAACTGTACTTTGCAGATACTTTGGGGGCTGAGGGACAAGAGCCTGGATTAGATCCCTTTTCTCCATTCCACCGATAGGATAAACAGAGATCTGCACAGCACATGGAATATAGCTCAGCAATTTAGGCCTATTTATCATAACAGATACCCTCAACCTCTATCTGTGGAGTTGCATTTTAGACTTTTTTACGCTGACATAGGATTACTATGGAAACTTTTTTTGTGGTGTTGGTGTGTGTTCAGCCTTCCTTTTTGCAATCCACCATGAAAGCTTGATTTTAATGATTTACAGCAGACCAAAATCATCTTGCATGAAAGTGGCTTTGTAGTAAATCTCCACAGTAATCATAACCTGCATCCATGAATAGTTAAGAGTACATTAGATATCTGATATGCTGATATAATTTACCACAGTGCATAAATATAAGAAAACTAAATGCAATTATTTTTTAAATAATATACATTTTTTACAAGATCAAATATTGTGGTACAAAAATGCAAAACTAATTTGAATCGTTATAATGTTCATACCATAAGTTATGTCACTGATATTGTTGTATAATGCTGATGGGGTTGTTCTACTTCATTAGCGACTGTTAGTTCCCTTTCAATTCGAAGACGACCACCAGCGATACTTCTGGGATGTTGCCTGCCTTTGGTAGGAATTTCGGAGCATTTTATATCAAAGCCGCCGATAGGCCCATCTGCGGAGTGATGTCCCTTGTCCCGCCTCCCGAGGGATCATAGTCACTGCGCAGAATGCTCGTCCTCTTTTTGCTCACCAACGGTAAGGAACTAACCTAGTGTTGAGTCGAGTCTTTCAAAGAGCTCTCACTGATACCTGTAATTCCCCTGCAATTAATTCGCTGTAGGTTGGATTGCCACTTCCCCTGAATCAGCTGCTCCACACTACTGAGCTTCTTCTTCTTCTAAAATTTCTGCATTCTGCTTTGCTTGCGTCGTAGACCTCTTACTAACTCTACTACTGTAAATGCAGCTAAGAGGGAAGGTATCTGCATGATCCTCCATCTGGGCTCGGCTGCCGTGTCCCCGCTGTAGAGTGAGTCCGCTGACCACTTACTTATAGTGTGTCTGTGTGCATAGCAGTTAAAAGAAAAAAAGTACTTCTCTTGTTACAGTGTATTACTGTTACCAGCGTGTGTTGACCTCAGTTGTCTTCCCTGTCTGTGTTTTTTTTTGTAATAGGCGCTTGAATTCCCTCTGCCCAGTGCGGGCATTGAGATGTTATGTTGAGCAGACCAGAGCTTTGCGTCATTCTGACCAACTCTTTATCTGTCATGGTACACAGACCCTGGGACAGGCTCTCTCCAAGCAGCGACAGTTGCACTGGATTGCGGACACAGTCTCGACTGCGTAAAATAATGCCAGCTTGCCCCTGCCTGGGCGGGTAGCTGCACACTCTACCAGAGGGGTGGCCACATCTTGGGCCCTCCTTAGAGGAGCCTCACTGTCCGAGATTTGTACTGCGGCTAGCTGGACTACGCCACATACCTTTACCAGGTTCTACCTCGTTAATGTGGTAGATCCCTGTGACAGAAAGACAATTATTCTTGGTGGTAAATCCCCCTCCTGACCTGTGAGGGCGCTAAGCAATGGGAACAGAGTACCCTGGACTGTTTGGCCTGACAATTTATTCCCAGGGTTAAAAGGAAGTCGGTCATCTGGAAAGGGGGCGGAGCTTCGGTGCACTAATGCATCAACCCTGAAGGGAAATGTGGCAGCCACGGATTGGAGGAGCATCTACAATCGTTTACCAAGGGGTCATGTATAACGGTACAAAAAGGGGACGAAGCGACGTAATCTGTTCCTTCGTTTGGTTAAAGAAACAACCCGGACGAACCTGTATTGACCATTGTGAAATATATATCGTGAGTGTTTTGTTTGTTTTGTCTTGTCTAAAAATACTGTCTGTTATTTTAACCGTGAATTTAAACAGAGCATTACACGCCACTATATTGCCTGTCAACATTGTTTATTATTTACTATTGTTATGCCATCAGGCAACTGGATTACAAACCATTAAACAATATTGCACCTGGATTATAATCGTCTGTCTGTTTATTGATCACCTGCACCTGCACACTGTTAACCACTTTGCCACAATCCCTCAGTGCCTTCATTGGGCACAAGGGTCCTTGAGGTGGCAAGCTCCCACCGCTGACCTTATTGGTTGTGCGTGGTTGAGATATCCCTCATTAGCTGTCCGCTCACACTCCCTCGCGACGGCTTTGGTATACTTTCCCAAAAGTATCGTTGGTGGTCATCTTCGAATTGAAAGGGAACGTCACTGAAAGAGAAGACGACCACCAACCAGCGAGGCTGCTTCAGTCGCTTAAGCAGCTTCAAAGCAAAAAGAGGACAAGCATTCAGCGCAGTGATTATTTGATCCTTCGGGAGGTGGGACCAGGGACGTCACTCCGCAGATGGGCCTATCGGCAGCTTTGATATAAAATGCTCAGAAATTCCTACCAAAGGAAGGCAATATCCCAAGAGTATCATTGGTGGTCGTCTTCTCTTTCAGGGAACCAGGGTTACATCCGTAACCTAATGTTTTGTTGAATAAATGTAAAAAAAAAAAATCTATATTATTTGAGAACATCTTTACAATATTTTTTTAATGCCCTTAGACATGTATGGAAACAGGAACAAATCTCATCTCATGTTAGTGGATTGTTCTCCAATGCAATTGAAAACCTTCACCTGTATCCATGCCCTAAGATGTATTAAATCCATATGTTATGTATCATTTTTAAGCTGCAGGCTAAAAGATATGCATGTAATTAATGCATGAGTGTAAGTTATTTTGCTATGATAGTTGCCATGAATTTAATAAATTAACAGATTTTCAAAGATTAAGGTTGAGTAAGATCTATAGAATTCTGTTTTTATTTGATGTCTGGGGTTAATAACCATCATCCTTCATGGCTATGCATTTCTTTCTGTGTTACCCATTCAGATCCATCATGTACGTGGCTACTGCATACCAATCCTAAAGATAAGCATATTCCAATGTGGATCTCTACCTACAGGCATCTCGTTTTCTAAAGGATTTTAATATGGAGCTACATTTCTCAATTCAGAACCATGTGTTTTAAAACATTGAACTATTTTTTTTACATTCCTATCCCACGCCAACACAGCAGGTAAGAAATGAACCAACCCCCCCTCACCCCCCACCCCCCCCAAAGTTGGGGACCCTGCCCACCTCCAAGCACCACAAACCAATAGGATGCTGTGTACTGTATGTACAGTATATATATATATATATATATATATATATATATATATAGATAGATAGATAGATAGATAGATAGATAGATAGATATATACTGTAGTCTTTTTATATGTACATTCTTTTCAGTAATCTTTATTTAAAAAGATACAGAGCAGAATTTTTCAGGTTCATCAACAAAGGCAATCAAATTCCTGAGAGAGGTATCCTATTTCCATTAGCACAAGTTATATATTTTCCTTCTAGGGTTTCTATGTACTCGTATACAGTCCTGCATAACAAAAGCTGCTTTATCCATTAGTATTCTAAAAACAAAACCATGAAGCTATAGCTGCTGGCACAGCAGGAACCTTGAAATAATCTGTGCTTATCCTGCTGTTGCAGTGCTACAGTGAGTGCTCAGATTTGTTCATGTTGAGCACCATAATTATTAATGTTTTACACCTGCAGTAAGGGACATACTTGTCTTTATATAAGGAACCTGTGCTCAAAAGTAGGGTTCCATGCCCCAACCATCACTCAGTTTCCTATTGTAATATAATATGGCTAATATTCCCTCATTTTACCACAAATCAACAAAGCATAACATAGGTTTGAAAAGACAACACTTTCGAAAGTTTGCTCTAATGATCACTTGCTATATAAAAGGTAAACCATTCCTTATTATTATTATTTGATAATTTAGCAGACGCCTTTATCCAAGGTGACTTACAGAGACTAGGGTGTGTGAACTATGCATCAGCTGCAGAGTCACTTACAATTACGTCTCACCCGAAAGACGGAGCACAAGGAGGTTAAGTGACTTGCTCAGAGTCACACAATGAGTCAGTGGCTGAGGTGGGATTTGAACCAGAGACCTCCTGGTTATAAGCCCTTTTCTTTAAACACTGGACCACACAGCCTCCTCCATTATTACATGTATGTTACCGCTATCCCGGGTCTGTGGGGGCACATGCTGTTATCAGGCAATAATAATAACTTATTCCGCCTTGTGTAACAGGATGGATGCTGGGTGCAAGCCAGCGAGCCCGAGCACCGCAGGCGAGCCTCTAAACCACAATGCAAAACAGCTAGGCTATCACTGCCCGTTAGACTTGCAAACCAAAAGAAGCACTATATCAAAGCAGACATGAGAACAACAAAACAACTAACTAACAAAGTACAACACAGCTAAATTAAGAACTACATTTGTCTGTAGTATAAACTGATTAGATTTTGATCTTGTAAAATGGTGGAATCCGGATCTTTCTTTGATTGTGCTGCTTCTGGACCAATTAAAGAACAATTCAATTCTCATCTTTTTACTTTGTCATCCATCAGGCTTCCTTTCACTTCACTGTGCCCTTGGGGCGCACTGCTTTATAAAAACCCATTAATGCTGTTATAAACCATGTATTAGGACATAACCAAACAAAATAAATCACTGGTAAAACCACACAAATTCCAGGACTGTTTCCTGATGGATACCACCAATAGTGGAAAATATGCTGTTATAAGTGTTCTATGAAAAAATAAAGGTTTTATTTATTTAAAGTTCCAATTATTCATAATTATTAACTTAGGAACTATATTTATTACTCTATTTACTTGAGCTGGTGGAGTCTGTTTTTTTCTCTTAGGCTGTCAGCTGGTGCTTAATTCCCTTGATTCTCTATAAATCCTGCCCAAGCTGTTAATTGCAGAAGAAGAAGTGCCAACCTTGTAGAACAAATGTGGGAAAAAGAAGTGGCACTATCTCAGTGCATTAAGTGGAAGAAATGCAGTCTGCTGACTGTATCAGTAAAGGCTAAAATATCATAACATGGGGTGTGCACGAAGCCAAAACATGAAACCTCGACCCGTGTTTTTTGTTTTTTTTTTCTCATAGGTTTAGGTGTTGGATGGTCATCAGAAAAGCATAGTTGATTATCATTTGTTTATGGACATTAATCTTTATCCATAATACAGTACACAAACCAAATTCCAAGTATTCCATGCATAGGTATCAACGTGTAATTTAAATAAGAGTAAATTAGCTTCCAATTGGCTTTTGAAACTTTTAATTGTCTGTTGGAGAGTGCAGCCAGCGGCTGGTGTTGATTCGCAGGGAAGCACGCAGAGCACAGAGAAGTTTGGTGTAAAACCAATTATTTTTATTTAAGAACAATAATTAAACAAAAAGCTAATTGAACCAAATATCAAACAACTTGAAGAAAGAAAAAGTGGAAACCAAAAATAACTATTTACAGTCACCTAGTCACAGGTACTGACTTCAATAAATGAGTCCAACCATAGAGCTGCAAAACTGCTCTCTGATCTACACAAAAGGAAGATCCTGACTGAACCAAATGACAGCCTTTATACCTTTCCAGGCCTACCCCTCCCCCAAGAATAAACCATTATGCAGGTGGTTATATAAGAACAAAACAGCAAACAATTATCAAGAATAAATAAAGTATTCAAAAAGAAACAAAATCAATGAATATGTATATATACTAAACATTAATCTAACACATGCATTAATACTATGCTTTAAAACAAACAGAGGGAAACTTAATTAAAATCAACTATCCCCCCTTTCAATATCTTCTACAGGTACTGCCCTGCTACAGGAAGTCAGTACCCAGGGAAGTCAATAAAAGCTTCCCTCACCAACATGGCTGGTTCCCCACTTCCTGTCAAGATGGAGGACCATACCACCACACCCAACTCAGGTTACCTAAACCATTGCATATCAAAAAACATGCATATTAAAATAACTGTTGTTCATTTTAGCTTAACAATAGTACTGCAATACATTGTTCTGGAAGTGTGCACCCTTCCAAACCAACTGTCTAAACAGCACTCTTGATTAACCTCTCTTTTGTTTTTCAGGACACTCCCAACCACAGGCCTCCAGTCCTGATACCCCAGGTAAGCGAATTTTGTTTTTATTATTTTCATTACTAGACCCAAGGTTCAGCAACACAATACACAAACAATTAAAAACAATTTGCAGAAAATGTCCAGATACATACGGAGACAAATGTGAGGGTCTCCTCCCTCACATTGTCATTAATTGGTACTCAGTGGTAAAGGTGAGGCAAGGATAGCTTTTCTTGTTTTAAAATCAACTGCTTCTTACAGGCAATTACGAGTGTGCGTATCAGCCCACCCCTACCATAAATACTAATGTAAGAAATATGAAATTAGGAGGGGAGCTATGACAAGAATGTGGGTTTTTATAAAGCATATCCAGAAGTAAAAATGTTATAACATAATAGTTTTCAGAGATATTTTTACAGCCATTAACGGAAATTACAGAAGTTAGGATTTCTTCTTATGGAATATAACAAGTAATAAAAACAGGATGGTTAAGGGATAAGCTATCAGGCAGTCTAGCCATTAAATTAATAAAGACCGCAGTACATATTTTCATGACTGTGTTGTAAAATGAATTTAAGTGCTATGCAATTTTCCTCAAATCCACTTAAGGCATTTTCTACATTTGCCATCACAAACTTCAATTTTGAATATCTGACATGCTTAAATTCCCTCGATCAGACATAAGATTTCAGCATTCCATTCAAACCAGTTTAACTGAGATTTAAGCCTTAAAACAAGTCTTAAAAAAGCCCAGTCTATGAACTCAATCACAATGTCCCGATTTAGACCACAAGGTGTCAAAATACTTTTTTCAGTCTAATATAAACTATGTAGCAGTCAGTTTAACTCAGGTTTTCTACCTTTGAAGGGACAGTATTTCCATTTAGAAATATACTCACCGATATATAAATAGAATACAACGTCAGATAAGATGTTCATAAAACATATTCATTTGCCATTTTTATTTTATATACAAAATGTAGGTTTAAAAAAATGTTGATATAAATTATTGTTTAATTGGTTTTACAAACAATAGGTACTACAGCTCAAGCTGTGCCTTAATTATTTAATTTTAGATTTTTATATTGTGGAGAAAATTAGATTTTTGTGAAAGGAGTTATACAGTGCTACCCTGTTATAACGCGGTTGTCGGGCTCCATGATTGGTGACCACGTTATTTGTGTTTCGCCTTATAACGACTATTGGTATTTATGTTTCCAAATTAATACTAATATTGTAGCGTACCGTGGAAAATGAAGGAATGAGACAAACACAATTTGCAGATACTCGAATCAGCATTCCAACAACGTATTCCAAATTAGGTACCTTTTGTCAAAAGTTAGCACTCCACAAGGAACATTTTTTTTCTGTGCCGAAGTTCCCCATTCGTTTGAGAGACTGTCACAAAGACGGCCAGAGTGGGTTGCGTCAGACCAGAAAGGAATCCAAACAAAGACAGTGGTTGTGATGAGCTGAGTGCAATGGCTGCACTCAGCGTTTATTAACAAATAAAATGGTTGTAAACAGCACAAAACAGGACACGGCACTTGCGCCAAAATAAACAGACATACAAAACGACTAAACACTAAACAGACGGTGCAGGACAGACAGACGAACAAACACGGTGAGTGAAAACACGTTAACTATTACTCTTCTTATTATTATTCTTTTTCCTAACATTTACCTCCGTCTCCAATCCCGTTCTCCACTCACCGAACACCTAACCCTGACTGAACGAAATGTGCGTCTATATATACTATTGTGCTGGGATTCAATTACTAATTAATTATTCACTTGAATCCCAGCACGTGAATTAATTCTGTGCAACCCCGTGCTCACATATTACATTTAACCAGCACGTGAAGTGATTTGTGCTCTCCTCGTGCCTAAATACAAATCTACACTTTAAATACACGTGAAACACAGACCCGTTTATATCCCGTGTACCAATCTATACACCAACATTAACACACGCACGCAACATACAAATGCACACAGGGACGGGGCACATTGCCACATATACCCCCCCTTGTGCGCAGCACACATGGCCTCAACGGCCACCTCCCCCCTTAAAAACCCAGCAGTCCAGGACAAAGTCTCGGGCTGGGAAGGGAGGCTTCAGTGGGCCCATGGCTGGCCATGCTGTCAGCACCCCTGCCGGTAGTGGCACGGCTGACAGCCTGTTGGTCCCGTCCTGCAGCGAAAAAGCTGCGGGGGCAGGTGGTCCCCCGACCTCCCCCTTCTTCGTAGCCGGCAGCTCCCTCCTGTGGGGCTCCGGCCACAAGAACTCCTGCAGCGAAACTGCTGCTGGGGACAGTGGTCTCCAGACCTCGTCCCCCTTCTTTGTAGCCGGTAGCTCCCTTTGGTGGGGCTCCGACCACAGTACTGCCGGCAGCGAAGAAGCTGCAGTGGGAGCAGGTCTCCGGACCTCCCCCACGATCTCCGGCAGCGAAACTGCTGCTGGGGTTGGTGGTCTCCAGACCTCCTCCCCCTTCGTGGCCGGCAGCTCCCCTTTCTGGGGCTCCGGCCACCGTACTCCCTGCGGAGGTACGGGCAGCAGAGGCAGCTCCTGCTCCTCTGCTCCGGGCGGTGGCGGAGGCAGAGGCAGCTCCAGCTCCTCTGCTCCTGGCGGTGGTGGAGGCAGAGGCAGCTCCAGCTCCTCTGCTCCTGGCGGTGGTGGAACCAGCAGGCATTCACCCTCTGCTGGTGGAGGTGGAACCAGCAGGCATTCACCCTCTGCTGGTGGAGGTGGGACCAGCAGGTATTCACCCTCTGCTGGTGGAGGTGGGAGGGGCAAGCAGTCCTCCCACTGCGGTGGAGGTGGAACCAGCAGGTATTCACCCTCTGCTGGTGGAGGTGGGAGGGGCAAGCAGTCCTCCCACTGCGGTGGAGGTGGCGGAGGTAGAGGCGATGGGGCTGATGCTGGCCACTCAGAGGGAGGCTGTGGCGGTGCTGGCTCCCTCTGCTGTGGCGGCTGGGCATGTGCGCGCCGTGCTGCCTTCAGCAGCATAGCTAGAGGCTGCTGGGGGACACCAGCATCCTGCCCTTCTCCCCCCCAAAAATTTTCAGGGGGTTGAGCCTGTAACTCCTCCCCTTCTGGCTCTTGGGACGGCACCAGCAGGTATTCACCCTCTGCTGGTGGAGGTGGGACCAGCAGGCATTCTCCCTCTGCTGGCAGCTTGGGTCCTACGGCTGTGGAAGCCCCGACTTCCCTCTTTTTGGGCTGTGGACGCACCGACTCCTCCCTTTTGGGCTGTGGACGCACCGACTCCTCCCTTTTGGGCTGTGGACGCACCGACTCCTCCCTTTTGGGCTGTGGACGTTCGGGCTCCCCCCACTCAGGCGTAGGACGTTCGGGCTCCTCCCACTCAGGCGTAGGACGTTCGGGCTCCTCCCACTCAGGCGTAGGACGTTCGGGCTCCTCCCACTCAGGCGTAGGACGTTCGGGCTCCTCCCGCTTGGGCTGTGGACGCTCAGGCTCCTCCCATTTGGGCTGTGGACGCTCAGGCTCCTCCCGCTCGGGCTGTGGACGCTCAGGCTCCTCCCATTTGGGCTGTGGACGCTCAGGCTCCTCCCATTTGGGCTGTGGACGCTCAGGCTCCTCCCATTTGGGCTGTGGACGCTCAGGCTCCTCCCATTTGGGCTGTGGACGCTCAGGCTCCTCCCGCTTGGGCTGTGGACGCTCAGGCTCCTCCCGCTTGGGCTGTGGACGCTCAGGCTCCTCCCCATAACTGCGGAAGGGACAGTGGGCGAACAGGTGATCCTGGTCGCAGAGGAGGCACCCCGACGATGGCTTGTTACATCGCCGTGGATGCCTGGCCCTTAGGCGGCACTCCTCCTCCCTGTCCTTCACCTCTTTATCTGTCTCCCGCTTGGGCTGTGGAGGCAAAACCAGCAGGCATTCACCCTCTGCTGGTGGAGATGGGGACAGCAGGTACTCCTCTGCTGGTGGTCCTGCTACCTGGGCTGCTGTTCCGTTTATCGTTGCCTCCAGGTAGCTGAGGAGAAACTCCACACCTTCCTCCAAGGTGTTTGGGGTGTGTTCCTGCTGATAGGCCTCCCATCTCTCACTGTCCATCATCCACAGGGCCCGAACGACTATGGGCAGAGCCTGGGCCTCCAGCCCAGCATTCTCCAGGAACCAGTCCCGCCATTTTGTGGCGTCTTCTGCCATTATATATATATATATATTTTTTTTTTTTTTTTTTTTTTTAAACAAAACCCCTCCTGGTCTGACGCTTGGAGGCGCGGCTATCCCACGATGACACCACGTGTCACAAAGACGGCCAGAGTGGGTTGCGTCAGACCAGAAAGGAATCCAAACAAAGACAGTGGTTGTGATGAGCTGAGTGCAATGGCTGCACTCAGCGTTTATTAACAAATAAAATGGTTGTAAACAGCACAAAACAGGACACGGCACTTGCGCCAAAATAAACAGACATACAAAACGACTAAACACTAAACAGACGGTGCAGGACAGACAGACGAACAAACACGGTGAGTGAAAACACGTTAACTATTACTCTTCTTATTATTATTCTTTTTCCTAACATTTACCTCCGTCTCCAATCCCGTTCTCCACTCACCAAACACCTAACCCTGACTGAACGAAATGTGCGTCTATATATACTATTGTGCTGGGATTCAATTACTAATTAATTATTCACTTGAATCCCAGCACGTGAATTAATTCTGTGCAACCCCGTGCTCACATATTACATTTAACCAGCACGTGAAGTGATTTGTGCTCTCCTCGTGCCTAAATACAAATCTACACTTTAAATACACGTGAAACACAGACCCGTTTATATCCCGTGTACCAATCTATACACCAACATTAACACACGCACGCAACATACAAATGCACACAGGGACGGGGCACATTGCCACAGAGACATTGCTGCTAAACTGTTTAAAAATGTACAATATAGTCATGTAAAAGCTATATTACATTTTATTTCATATAGGCATAGTCAATATTACAAGATACAACATAATTCCTGTGTAGATGAATTTCCAAGGAAAGATTCATTTGCGGCATTAGTCTTTAATAGAGCTGGTTTATAATGGGCTTAAAATAAACCACTAAATGGGTCTTGTTAAACCAATTAATTGGTTTAAGTGTTTGGTGCGTTGAAATAGAGTTTAATTTAGACCAATTTAATAGTTTCACTGGGGTTAAACCAGATCCGAATTTAGTATCAAGATTATGGTCTAAGTATGTGGTACCTTGCAATCCTCCCACGATGTTCTAGGTTCCACTGTTATCATTAATAACTAAATATGTATTTGTATGTGCTATGATGCGTTTTCATTTTTAAAAAGCAATTAATATAACTCCCTGTTTTTGATATATTTTCAAACTTAATGTATCCATGAAAATGCACATCAACCATGCTTTTATTTAGTAATAATGAATTTACATTCAAATGTAAGGGGAATGAATTGCAAATGTAATTAGTCAAAAGCTAACCATGAAGGTAGACAAAAAGCTAACAATAAGAAAAGATAGATTCAAGTGTGGTACAGAAAGTATGGTACAGAAAGTAAGGGCTCCATTATGAAAGCAGTGCAGTGTTCAACCTTATTCTTTCTGCATAACCATATTTACAAGAAATAACGTAGCTACAGGAAACAACTTTTACTATTGTTTTGAGTTGTTTCTTGTTAGTTTTATAATGTTTTTTTTTTTCATTTAGAAACGTAAACTTTGCCCTCACATTGAAACAGCCCATAGAGTTGTAATTGAACATGTAACATTTCACATGAAAACAAGTCTTATCAGTCATTATTATAAGATTCTACCAGGTCATGACAAAACTGTTTAAACATGACCTTGTGGTCCCGTCTTCATCTCTTGTCCTGTAATTATTCTACTTCCCTGCTGCTGTCTTAATTGTGTTAGCTTCCCGGACTGATTTAATGTTTTCTCCTCTCCAAGATTTCTCTGCAACCCATATGGAAGATTGATTTTCTTGTTGTTTTCAGAATGGCTCCCCTACTTATTTTTTTCTAGAGCAATATGAGCAGTCATTTATGTTTTATAGAAATCTGCCAGTCATAACATGGAAAAGCTGGTAGATAATAGTACTTCACACCTTTTCTACCTGGAGTACCCTCTGGAGTCTGCAAGTTTCAGCAGGTGTTGTAATGGCTTTGTCAGTCAAACACACCTGATATTAAGAGTGAGAGGAAGGTCCTGCACTTTAACAAACACAAATGTGGATGACAGTTTTTCTAGAATCTTTTCACATATACTATACAAGCGAATCATTGAAATGGCGAAAAATCATACACTGTAGCTGAGATTGTGCTAAGCCCTTTATAGCCTAGCACCCCACCGGCAATAATTTTATGGCTGTTTTTACGACTGTCTCTTAAAAGTGCTTTATGAAACTCATTTTGAGACTGTAGGGTTAGAAAAAACTATTTTTTCTCAAATGTATTTTCTACCCTTATAAGTTGAGTTTTTTTCAACAATAAAACATTTTTGTTGTAAATTATGTTACCTTAGGGGTTGGTTGTGGAAGGATGGTGGGCAATTCACTGACACAGAGGAGACAGAATTTTATTTGTAACGCCGCTCAGGCGCACTGATTTATTTTTACCCGCAGAAGGTGCTGTTGTCCATGGCCTTGAATACTGGCAACAGTAAACAGGACCACGGGCTTACCAATACTGGTATACAGTACAGTGCACATACAAGTGCTTAAAAATAATAATGAAAACAAAAGGCGAAAGAAAAAGGGAAAATAAAACACAGTAATAAAACTACAAAACATAAGTGCTGCTTAAGCAGTGTCCCCACTGCCGCTAAGCCGGTCAATACGGGCCTCCGACCTACGCTCAGCTATCTCTATACACTGGGGTGGCCAGAGTTCCCCGTATAACTACACACGTCCCCTCGGGTACGTAATTATTTATTTTATTCTTTTGTTTCTTTTAAGGCAGGCTGTCTTACTCAGCCATGCTTGCCTGCTCTTTCTTTGCACTGACGTCTTTATCCAGCGTCACTGGGTATCCTCTCTCCGGCCACCCGAATGCACAACCAAGCGCAGTTTTTATGGCACCTTAAAATAAAAAATAAACCAAAAAAAGTATTTATTAATAGTCTATATTAAATAACAATGGCAATAAATACATTTTGTTTTGGTTTCTTTTATCTTTTAAGATGCTTTATTTTAAACTTCACATTAATAGTGGAAGGGAAACACAAAAACACATCATTGCAGACTTCTTTAATTAAACACAAACTGAAATCTTCTAAATAATTAATTATGTAGTGCATAGACAACTGAAATACAACAAAAAGTATTTACTTGAGAAGCCTACTGTCTGCACTGTACTTTTCTCCTTTACACAACTAAAATATACAAGGTGTCTGCTAAATAAACAAAAAATAATAATGACTATTGGCATTTATGTTTCCAAATTAATATTGTAGCATACCGTGGAAAATGAAGGAAGGAGACACACACAAATTGCAGGTACTCAAATCCACCACAGTTTATTGGGACAATTATATTTTCCATATATAGAAACAAGCTTAGTTTTATTTATGCTTTCTGTTTTTGGGGACCCTTTCTTTTAGGTCTATGTTTTGGTTTGTTTTCGCTGTGCCCAGGGTCTGCGCTACGTTTAACACATCACATTCAGTTTGTTCTGTCTTTTTTTTTTTTATGCTGCTTTCTTTTTTGTAGTCCTCTAAGGTCATGCCATTTTTTAAATGTTTTTTTTGGCCCGGCAAAGTGTTAAATAACATTTCTTAATTAACTTGACTAACAGGTCAACTTCATCTTTGTGGAAATTTGTTTTCCTTTTCTTTTTGGCTGGTGTCATAGTTGCATCAAGGTCGGAGTCTGCAGAAGCCAGAGCTCGATCCTGTTATATCTGCTTACATCTTCTTTCTGTTCACTATACCATTCATTCATCTTTGCCACAAGGAAGTTCTAAATCTTGACTTTCGGCGTTGCAAATCTATATATAATGTGATGCAAATTCTGATCTCTCCTGTATAATGAACAGTAATTTATGCTGTTCGTAAACTTGCAGTGATATTACGGTAGTTCATGAAAAAGAGCTGTTTAGTACATCGCATGCAAATATTCTAGGATGCTACGAATTCGCAGTATTTACAAACACGTAAGTAATATTAGAACATACAGGCCACTATAGTAATGCAGAAACTATGCTTAATCACCTGTGCACTGTAAGAACCCATAAAAAAGTGAAATGGAATAGGCAGCATGAAGCAAAGTCAGGGAAGGAGCCAAAAAGCTCCTGAAGGAATTAGTATTGATTGGCTTGCTTTGTATAATGCAAATGTTACATTAGTGGCTGAGAGAGAGAACGTGAAGGAGATAGAAGCATGCTCCATAACAATGCAAATCAATACATCTGAAGTTAAATACTTGTTAATGTTATTTATCAACCTTCCTACTGCATTTTACAATAAATTTAACAAAAAACTACTTTATTTTAATTAAAACACAAATGCTGGCATTTGAACTTTAGACTTTTGTTGTCCACTCAGATACTTTATTTTAAGAGAGCTGTTATGTATTAAATGCCCAGAAGGTGGCGGTGGTGTATATCTGTAATTTCATTGTATCAGTTGGTTTGGAGGTTATACTCCTGGGGGATCTCTGTGAAACCATGCATACTTATAAAGAGCAGGGCGTCGTCTTCAAGTACAAATGATATAGGACCAACACTTGAACATGCATAACCTTGAATTTATTCATGTTCAGAATTTCCATTTATGTTGGTATTTAGTACTGTACCGTATGTAGTAGAGGAAATAGGCCAGCAGAGGAAATAGGCCAAAACATGTACAAGAAAACTTAACATAATGGGTTATTGTAAATTATGTTTAGTCTTGTGTGGTCTGATGTATTCTGATGTACACAATTAGATTATAGACTACCAAATGTTACCTTAGTTAAGGTAGATTGGCACAAATCAGGGTCTGTGAAATATATGAATACATTTGTGTGCAAGTATGAGATTTTCATGAAACACATGAATCAAGCTATTTCAGTTAATCTTATTTCTTTTAGAATGATTATAGTATTCCACTGAATAACCCTGCCTATCTGTTAAGAAGCCAGAGAGAAAAGCCATGGTCCCCAACAACAGACTCACTCTCTTGGGCAGTTTGTTATATATTATATTTCCTTTACCTTCTCCAGTCTCCGGTGGTTCCACTGTGTTTGTATATATCAGAACCCGCTCATGTTTCTGTTATTTGGGGGCTCAGGCAGCTAGCATCTGCTAGGGCATCTGCAAACAGATTAATCTTTATGCTGACATCACAACATGACAATAAATCATACTCAGTAATGCAAAGCAGCCCACACTGCAGCAGGTTATTAACCACAGGTAGCTTAAACAAATAAAGAATGGACCTCATTCTTTACTTTTACTTCTGATTCATCTTTATAGTTTGGGTTTACCAGAAACTACACTCCTAACAAAGTTTACAGGACTCTGAGGACACTTTAGCTTATCAGATTCAGCAGGAGCGGAGACAATGGTGTCATTGTACAGCTTGCATAATCAGGATTTCTGTGTCCCATACTTTCTAAAAAAACAAGGAAACACTTCCTAAATTATGCCTTGTTTGTCTAATAAACCCTTTCTGTCTTTATATTCTTTCTGTTGTGTCGTTATAGTGATGCAGTAAGCACCAACATGATTGGCTGTAGCTGGGCACACTTGATGGATTCTTCCTAACCTATGCACCTATAATTTCCTTTTGCTCACTAATTTCAAAATGTCAGTACATAGTAAAGGTGCATACTGACCATCAGATCCGTTGAGTCACATAAAGCTGGGCTGTTTCTGATATTTTAATTTAGGAAAGCTTGTACTCAGCTTCCTATCTAACATACCGGTATTTATAATATTTTTTATTATGTATTGTGAAATAAGTAGAACATATTTTTGGTACAATCTGCTGTTCGAGAGACTGGAGTTCTACACTGCTTGCAGAGTGGGAGTTCTGAAGAAAATATTTTCCTTGAATCATATTTCATTGAGCAAGTTGTGTATTTTGGTTGACAGTTAAGCAGAATGTTGACGTAGTCAATTCCTTAGACTGAAAGTCCTCACTGTCCGTTTATATGTTTAATTGACACCTTGTTTTTAGTTTCAACTTGCTGCATCCTTCTACAAGTACAATTTCAAACATGTTGTGTTATACAAGCTATGCAATACAAGCCAAATGATACTAGGACATTCTGGGTAACACAGTGCTATCGGGGACCACTACAGTATACAGTACTGTATGTTATGGTTCTATATGACATAGCTTGAGCAGAGCTTGAATTTGCTTTTGATATCCTCGCATTACTAAAAGGTAGCCCAGAGCATGCCTTCTGACAATGTTCAGTTCTCTAAAGATTAAACAGGTAATTATTGATGTGGACACTGGCTTACAAAAGCAAGCCCAACAGCTAAATTGTAAAGGATGTTGCTATGGCAATGATTACTGCTGTGTAACTATTATTTGAGGTATGAGATTTAAGATTGTATAACGAGGTAAAATGGTTATGATTGAGCTTTTAAAGTTGTGCTTGAGTCAGAATACACTTTTGAGAGTATTGAACCAATCGAGCTGTTATGCAGGATAAATACTAATTCACAATGATTATGACAACTTGTGAGATACTGTGAGATCCATAATCGCTGATAATGAAGGTTGTTACCATGTCTATGTAAAAAAAAGATCAGATCTGAAGGTAGTACCATTATTCTACAATTAGAAAATGGATTGGGAATTTTCTTTAACCTGATTGGTCAATATAAGGCCCCTAATCTCTGGTAAAGGACCACGAATGTTATTGTTTAAACTATGTTTAATATCTGTTCCAAACCAATCCACCAGAAAATATATAAATACAGTATTCATTTATGTATTTTACCTTTTTTGTGTTTGATGAGAGAAAATCACTGTTCTTGTACCCACCCTCTGAATGGTGTCTGTCAATGTAGACTAAGTCTGCCTCCTCACGGTCGTACACGTTCAGTCGATCTATTTAAATATAGTATAGCAACACAGTAACCACAACAGGAATAGCAACTATTCTCTGGTTTGAAGGACAAGTTGTAGAAATCAAACAAGTGGATGCACACGGAAACACACTGAGAACAAGTTACTGAACAAGCAGCACTATCAGCATTAACACGTGTAGGCTATAGTTTGAATGACTAAAACTTTTACTTCCACTAATGAATTTTATGAGCGAATGGTAACTTGAATACTAAAACTTACACAAATACACCAATGTGCACTAAAATCCTAATTAAAAAATAAAAAGATACCAGGATATATTTTACATTTTTTAAGAGGTAGATAAAAGCAGTTCACAAACCATGTTTGCTTTTGTGTACGAGGTACCTGAATTGAAGAACAGCTCTATGTTAGCAGAAGATTTTTTATTGTTATCATTTAGGTTATTGGAAATACTCACAAGGCGGCATACTGAAGCGCAGGCGCAGGCACTTAATGGCACGAGGTGGGCCTTACCAGACAGTAAAGCCCTCTTCTGTTCTATTGCTTAAGTAGCTATTTATGAAGCCTGTATCCTAGTAACAATTAAAGCCTTGCTTCCATCTGCTACTGGAATTGAAAGTTATATGAAATCAGTTTTGACTTGGAATACGGACTGAGAGAATTTGATTCAGCTCAGTAGCTCTGATAGAGGAAGTGACATAGAGTCACAGACAAAAGTATTGGCACCCTACACTTAATATAAGAAAGTTCAAGAAAACATGTTAAATACAAGCATGTAGTGAACATTAGCCACTAATTAATATGACAAAGACCACAGTATACAATATCTGGTAGCATGACCAATAATCTTTATAAAAACAAACAAAAGAACTTACAGTAAACAATTTCAAATAATGTTTTTAAAATTATATCTCAATCCGAAAATTCTAGCCGATGCTAAACTTTTGGCCATAGCTGTACACATTATTCTGAAGCACTACAGCATGAATGTCTGTGAGGCTCAAGCACCCACAAACTGGTTTGCTAAGCCAACTTGACCTCAGGAAACAACGAGGCAAGGGAAAAAAAATTAAAATTTACTTGGAAGGAGCAGAAAGTAATGTGGTATCTTAAAAGGTTACACTGGAAAGAGCAAATGCTGATGCATGTTCTTATCTGTCTCATAACATAATGAACAAGACAGATAAGCAGTTGCAAAATGATTTTGGTATCTAATGAAACAAAATCTTTTTTCCAGTGATTGATTTGTGTGCTTTCATTCTTAAGCTAAAGCAACAGAAATGGTATTTAAAGTGATGTAAACATATTTTTCATATGTTAATAACATTAAAACGTGTTTTAAGCTATCTCCTTTTATTCAGTCATGCAGGTAAAATATTCTATGAAAAAGTTGAAAGTTTTAATTGACTGCCAACAATGTAGCAATTACTATGTACTGGTTTCCAACAGATTCTATGAATATGATTAACATTATCTTTAATTTGTTTGAGAATTACATGTCCTGCTGAATGCATAACTAGGATGTATTTTTCTATTCCTTGTAAATGATTGTGTTAATATACAGTACTAGGTTATTCTGCAGATTGTTAGTAACCCATTCATAGATATATTAAACACTTAAAAGACTTCTAGAATAAATGTTTCTCATTTTTTATATTTCTTTTTGTATGTATTAACCCATTACAGCAAGTATTTTGCTATCTACTACTTTGTTTGGGGCCACATTTCAGTGTGTCCTTTGTTATTTTTGGGATTGTCTGGGATTCCACATGGACCAATACAAATAATTTGGAAAGCATTTGTCTTTCAATGTGTAAATATTTTTGTTAACTGTTAACAATAACAGTTCTAGAAATCTACAACTGAGTCATAAAAAGAAATAAAGAAAAACAGTGTATAGTAAATGAATAATCAGAAAAACTAACCGATTTATAGTTTTATTTAATAATGTTGCACGTTGACCAACAACAATTAATAATTTAGTAGCCCACAGCGATGTTAAGACTGGAGCTGTTTGACAAAAGAAAACAAGGAGGAGAGAAGTTCCTTGGGATAGGCCTCTCATCATCAGATTACACCCTGCTGTAGACTAATCTACTCCGAGACTAGTAAACACTGCCAGTACTAACGCACACTGCACCACTGGTGCCAGTCTCTGTGGACTCTGTGCACTTGAGTCATTGCAGACAGATCATCAGTTCTTTGCCTGGGCTTTAATGAACCACAGACAGAAGCAGTTGCATTAAACACCAGTGAATTAACCCCTATTTGCCTCCGTGGAGAAGTGTGTGGCTGGAGAGGTCCCTAGATAATGGCTTCAGGTCAAAGTTCAAGCTGCAATATGCTTACAGCAAGGAATACTGGATAGGGTTACACTCTGGCAATGATGCTGTTTCACAGGGTGGTGTTTGTACTGCAGCCAATTTCTGTAGCAGTGCCAAATGATCACAGAGTTTGCAGAAAAAAACAGGAAAAATGGAAAATGCTTTTTTAGATAGCAAGCTAAGAAAATAAGCATTTGCTTTTGCAATATTGTTAGTTTGTAGGTATGCTCTTAATATTACTGTAGAAAGAGGAAATAATTACTGTCCTTTTTATGAAAAAGTATGTGTCTGATCATCAGCCGCAGACTGTAGACTCCCCTGGGAACAGTCATGCATTTCACTTCAGTTGTCCTAAAGCATTTGATGGAGAATAAATTCTGTGTACCATAGCGTATAATACAATATAGCCATGTTTAAATCAATATCTGACATCTTCAAAAGGTCAGACAAATATATGAGGAAATTTGGTTCATGGAACATCATACATTATAAGACTATAAAAACCTTTATATTACATGTTTTTATTTCCTCTTTCAGTACAATTTATGATCCTTATTAAAGGCAAACTTCAGAAGCCTTTTTTTACAGATTGTATAGCGTTATCTTTTCTTTATACACTCAAGCCTTCATAGTGATGCACTTTGCCTTTTAAGTCAATGGATCTTAAAGAAAGAGGAAAAAGCGAGACGTGCTGTTGCTAATGCCAGATTGCTGCTGTTCTGGATCAAAGTGTGGAACCTTTTTAGAAACGTGTAAAAAAACATTATTAAAGGAATGGGCTGGACAAACTACACTTAAATACCTAAACAACCATGGAAATACACTTTTTATTTCTAGATCCATCTGCAGAATTGAAGTTCATGTCAAATCATGTATTGAATTGATTGTCCATGAACATTTTTTTACCACAAAACCACTTGGAATTGGGGCTATGGCCTGGCAATAGAATGAGGCAACTGCGACAGTCCTTTTGCTTAAGTTGACCATGTCTCTTAGGATATACAAGAGTCATCTCGGGATACGTGTCACATATTTAAAAAAAAAAACTTAACCATAAAACAGTGATCCTACATGGCTGTGAATTTGCAGCAGGAGACATCAATTAAAAATATATATGATATATGCTGTTAATATTCAGGTTGTCTCGTTTATAACATACTATTTTGTAATCATGTCAAAATATGGATGGCTATGTTTGATAGCTGGGGGATAACTGTTAGACTGAATAAAATACTAATAAATAATAATAATTCACATTTGAATGCAAAGAAAAACAAAGGAATAACACACATAAAGATATATATATATATGAATCTAAAAACTTTTCATTCAACATTATTCATTAATACACAAAAGCAGATACATTGTTTTGTAATGTGATGCTGCAAATATGCTCTGGTACATAAAAACACCCTCTGCTGTTTTTAATGAAGTGCATCTGATTCTAATTTTGATTACTTCATGATATTGGACTCAGCTTTCACCAAGATAAAATGAGATAGTAGTGGTGGGGACCAAGCAAGACGTAGCTTTGCTACAACTTCTGCACACATTGAAGTAAGATATGAGCCTCCAGTGCTTTTCCTCTGTCAAGTAACGTGGATTTGTTATTGGACCAGTGTTGAAGGATGAAGTGTAATGCTAGCTCTAGGGATCAGCCAATTTGTGGCCTCCCTGGCTTATCAACACACACAATGGTGGCGATGCTGGCTCGAGGGATCAACCAAAGTGCAGCCTCCCCAGGGCCTCAGCATGGTAACCGTCTGGAATGGGCTGGGTGGGGCCCATCACATCGTTAGATGGGCACCTTCTGTCTTCTGCGTTCGTCGATTCACCCACTACACCTCAGGAAGGCTTGAAAATGATGCTTGCATTGTAAGATTGAAGGTTTCACAAGTACTTAATCATCACAAATTACATATCCAAAGGATAACATCTATCACAGCTATAAGAGCCTCTTTTGTTTTAGTAAAACGGAAATGTTTTTTTGCCATCATGTTTATTTTGCATCAAACTTAAAATGTAAAGAAATGTGCATCAATAAGACATTAAATGGAGACCTTCTAAGAAAACATACAAGTTGAATGTAATGTAATGACTTCAGTAGGTTCCCAAGCTGATCAATGACCAAGACAAATATAAATAGTACACAGGAGGCAATGATAGTAAGTAGTGAGGGTTGTTCATTAACACAGACTTACTTAAAAGGGGCATATTGCCCTTTCAATGCACTTTCTCTGTCTGGCTTTTTTACTATTGACAAATTTATGCTATCATAAAAAACTGGGTATGTTTTAGTTCTCAATATAAACAAACTCTCTAGAGACAACTCATTTTTCCCCTTTGGGGAGTAAGTACTTGTTTTAATACCGTTTTCAACAGCTAATTCACAATTGTATCTCATACAATCAATGAGATTACTTTAGTAATACCTTACAAATACCTGTTCAATCATGAGTTTATTATACACACATTGCTACATAAGAATAATCATACTATGTAGGCAGTGTTTGAGGTGGTCTTCCACATTGAAAAAGGCACTAGACTTTGAGCATATTTTCAGTGTAATTACACTAGGTTAAAACAGCAAACCAAATCTAAAAAATTAAATGTGATAATCTTATAAACATTTTCTTTAGGACAAGCCAAAAGTGAGTCTATTTGCCTACATTTTCAAATAAATATATTCTTGTTAGCAACTTCTGTATGTGTACCATTATTATATACCAGAGGTGGCCTTAACTATAAGTACTGCAAAGGAGCTGGTCAGTTGTTACTGTGGATTTCAAGACGGCAGAAAGTAATGGCTGATGAGCGATTTTATGGTTAGCAGTGGTGTAGTTCACTTTAATGATAGTATGGGCGGCTTTTCTTTATTATTGTTTTTTGTTGTGTCTGGTCTGTTGTGTTGTATATCTCTTGTGGGTTTACAGTTCTGTATAAAACCACTTACCATGAACTGCGTTATGCCCTTGTTATAGTATTAAAGCAGCTGTTTGAGAATACCCTTGCTGTAAAAACTACGCTAAAGTTAAAAACGAAGAGCAAGTGAGCTGCTTAAATGTCTGTGACTGAATTAATTCCCATCCTTTTTTTTTATCCCAGCTATGTCCAAAGACAGTGCGTGTCCGCCCTCCATGTTAATAAATATAGTTGGTGAACTGGATTTCTTGAGCCAGCTCGATCGCCCAAAACAGCACAATAAACATCCAACAAGTTGTTGATGCCCTCTCAGAACTGACCAAATAAAATTGCAAATGAATGTATTGATTGTGTTTTATTTGTTTACGTCATTAATATTTAACACAACAGTAAATCCAACACAACTTAAAAGAAAGGAGAGCATCTCTGACAGCACGAGCCTCCTCAAATTGCTGCTGTCCAATTGAAACTAGCAGCTGAGGTAACCTTCACAGTTGCCAGGTCTGCTTATAATACATTTTTAGAGTCACGGGTTGTAATTTGCATAAACACCCATACTCTAATATGGGTTGCACTTGTTTTGGGCTTGTTGTGAAAGGCAGGGCTTGTTGTTGACAAGAGCTTGTGCAGGATACAGCAGGCAGTGGCAATTTTGGGAACGAATTAATGCACTTCAGTTCGTTTCATCAGTATCTGCCACCTCCCATTCAAGTACCCACTACCCGTATTTGCCCAAACGTGGTGATGAATGCTTCCTCAGCAGCTGTCAGTAGTCTGGACGGGTAGGGTTTCTAAGCAGCAGTGTGGAGTAGTGGTTAGGGCTCTGGACTCTTGACCAGAGGGTCGTGGGTTCAATCCCCGGTGGGGACACTGCTGCTGTACCCTTGAGCAAGGTACTTTAGTAAAAACCCAACTGTATAAATGAGTAACTGTATGTAAAAAAATAATGTGATATCTTGTAACAATTGTAAGTCGCCCTGGATAAGGGCGTCTGCTAATAAATAAATAATAATAATAATAATGCCTTTATCCAAGGCGACTTACAGAAACTAGGGTGTATGAGCTATGCATCAGCTGCAGAGTCACTTACAATTACGTCTCACCTGAAAGACAGAACACAAGGAGGTTCAGTGACTTGCTCAGGGTCACACAATGAGTCAGTGGTTGAGGTGGGATTTGAACCGGGGACCTCCTGATTACAAGCCCTTTTCTTTAACCACTGGACCACACAGCCTCCTGTTTATAATCACTTATAACGGATACCTAAACTAAAGTGTTACTAAAACACTTATTGGCGTTGGCTACATCTCACTCTATTACCTTTGTTAATAGTTCTAGAATTGTTTATCTTGTTAGGCAGCCTTTTTGACAGCAATTTAACCTGTGACACTTTGGATGTTGTTGTGTTTTTCCATGAACTCCTTAGGATTTGTTCCATTCATCTCAAGATCACATTAAATACAGCCTTTTCACAAGGACATACAGTACAAGACCTCTTGATGAATGGCATCTCTCAATTTAGCGTTAGCACAAAGTCGTCTCCTTAAGAATCGCTCTCTATATATAAAACAGGCTTTCACATCCTCATCCATCCTCAAGCCAACAAGACGATCCAGATGGATATCACTGGATGCAAGGTCTGGGTTGTAAAGTGGGGTGGGGGATACATTTCTGAATAGTACTGGACACTTTGAAGGAGTATTTGATGGTGAAATGTTCTAAAATAAAATATCGATGTTTTTCATTTTGTTCCCATTACAGTGTAATGGGTTGTAGTTTATGTTCCAGAAAATAACTCAAATTACAATTTCAGTACAGATTGCATTACTGATAGCAGACTGGAAATTGATAAGATTTTGAGCAAACTCCTTATTCAGTCAGGACAATCTTACATTAAATACCCACCTTTATTATAATACAAATCTTACAGATTTACAAAAACATTGAACCCAAACAATGGTTGGAAAAAAAAAATAAGTAGAGTAAGAATAGTTGGAGCACAGCCTCCGGTAGCGCCTGCTAAAAAGCAAACAATAAAATAATAAATAGTTTGCGAAGTAGGATTATATACCTTATAGGTTGATGGGAACTTGCCGGCAATTGGCTTGTAGATTAACCATTGAAATACACTAGGCACTTGTATTATTGATACTATAGATTCCCTGCCTGAAAACCTTGCAAGCTTTATATTTAACTGTTGCAGAATCTAGTAAAGGTGAATCCCGGACAGCTTGAGCTGAATTTACTACACCAAGATCGACACCCACACAGACTTAACACTTGCCATAGCCAAAAAACGAACTAGATTGTAAAAATGAACAGCTACAGTACAAGAATAGAAAAAAAACAATGTTATCAACTCTACAACTGACACACAGGCAAAGGAATTTGTGTATCTTCTGTATTTTAAAATCCTATAACTAAGTTAGAGCACTGAGATGCAAAATCTAATTTTCAAGTGGATAACAATACAATATCCTGTGAAATACAGGGGTTCTCGGAGTAGGGGTCAGGCATGGTTTTAGGCGGCTCACGATCACAATTGCAGTTGCAATAGTATATTACAGAAGCAGGTCTGTGGAAAGGTGGGAATATTCACTGACACGGGAGACAGAAGATTTTATTTGGAAACACCGCACAGGTGCCCAGATTTATTTATTTTTCTTATTAATTGTTTTATTTACTTTAGCCTGCAGAGGGCGCTGTTGTCCGTGGTCTGGATACTGCCGACAGTAAACCAGGACCACGGGGTTACCAACTCAGGTATCCAACTCCGTGCACCTTCAAGTACTCAAAAGTAATGATGAAAACAGAAGGCGAAAGAAAAAGGGAAAATAAAACACAGTAATAAAACTACAAACAAAAGTGCTGCTTATGCAGTGCCCCCACTGCCGCTAAGCCGGTCAGCACGGGTCTCCGTCCTACACTCCGCTGTGCTTATACACTGGGGTTGGCCAGGGTTCCCCGTCTATCTATACACGTCCCCTCGGGTAGGTAATTATTTCTTTCATTTTGTGAATTATTTTTACGGAAGGCTATCCCCTCAGTCGGGCTCGCCTGCTCCTTATTTCACGCCGGCCTCTTCTGCCAGCGACACTGTACTTCCCCCCAACACGGCCACCCGAGCACATAACCAAGCCAGTTCTTATGGGCCGAGCAGTCTCCCAAGGCCCGCCCCTCAGCCACTCAGAGAGAGGGAAAGCACACACACCCTCTTCCCCACCTCTCCATGTCATCGCCATGGCCGACAGGCAGATCCCACGAGACTGCTGCCCTCTACCTGCAGTAATACGGATGTGCCAGACAGTCAGTCCAGATCTCCCCTGTTACAAGGTCATTTGTAGAAAGCACACTTTTTCAGACACTGTACTGCAGTATGTACAGTATATCTGTTCCTGTATTTATTGTGTATACTGTTCAAATTAATAGTAAGCTGTATTTCAATATTATAGATGGATTTTGCATTGCCGGAAACCACCAGACCCAAGTCACTTCAAAGGAACTTTGAAAGCATGCATGCTACATAAAAACAGAATGTAACATTAGAGAAATGTAATATATAAACTAGACAACCCATGGCATGCTGGTTTATACATTCGGAAGTAAACTGCTCAAGGATATGTATGTACAGTATGAATATATGCGTGAACAAAGAGGCAGATGCCATCTGAAAACACATCTATGTGGTACTGTATTCAGTCAACAAAATAGCTGTCCCTTTCCAATGAGTAGCCACTGGTTTATCATTTCCCTAGGTTTTAATTGGAAAGCATTTTAATGTTGTGTCAAAGAGGTATCTAATGTATAGAATCCTTTCACAAGAAAGGGATACAAGTGCCACCAGGAGCTTTGCTTTAAAATGTGATTAAGGCATATTTCAAATTATACAAGCCATACAATCACCCTGATGAAACCTACTTCATATAAAGACAAAAGGAGACTTTGAGGGGAAAGTTAATTACATACCGTATAAACCCCACACAGTCTTCAGCAAGCACAATTGCCTTTTTTCTCTAATCCAACTCTTCTAGGACATTTCCGTACCATATCCAGCACACTTAAGAGTATATTTTACTCTGGCATGTGCCATGCCCCAAGCTCATTAATCAGATTCGGTATATGAGCACTGAATGTTAAAATCTCCAGTCTTTCCCAGCCAAATAACAAAAGGACGCATTAACCTTGGGGCTTTTCAATAGCATTAATTTCCCAACATAAACTTGGCACTGTAGAAAAGGGAACTTTACAGCTGTTGATTTCTTCTTGTTCGTCACTACACTATATTGCACCATAAATTAGACCACACTTATAAGCAGGGTGTGAACAGATTCACTGTGACAGAAAAGGACAAGTAATAAGCACTGAAATGCCTCCAGTCTAACCCAAAGCTCATAATATGTTTTACTAGTATCCATATGCTTCACAAGGCACTTTCTGCTACAAATGTTAAAACTGAAACAGCTTCCCGTATCAGCCACCACTGTACGTGACTTGAACTCACTCAGTGGGGTGGAAGCAAATAGTGTCTTCAGTGATCGGTCACTTGACAAGAGTTAAATCCTCAAATGTTTCTTAAAGTGGTTTCCGAGGCCTGTGATATGATTACCGATTATTGTTTTCACTATTTCAAGTTCAAGTTCATTTTCCTCAAAAATTTGTCCAACACTGGAATCATTTCCACATTACAGCTTTTCAGTCGTTTCTTCCAGTGGTAAAGTTTCTACAAGAAGCCATCGATTTTATCACTTAATGACAGAATGTTGGTGTTGGGACCCTGAAGTGAGACATTCAGCACATTTCGTTTTTCAAAAATGGAAAAACGAAATGTGGAATCAGCCAAGTGTTCTGCATAAGGATATCCAGTGTCAAGAAGGAACAAGTGCAGTTCATCTCTCAGCTCAAAGAAACGCATCAGAATTTTTCCTCGAGACAGCCACCAGAATTCTGTATGCAAAAGCATACAGAAGTGTGTTCTGAACCCATTTCCTTACATAAGATTGAAAACAATCTTGAATTTTTGGGACGAGACTTCAGAAAGTTCACTATTTTTACTGCAGTTTGCAGAACACAATTAAGTTCTGGTTCAAGTTTCTAGAAGACAGATCTCCCCTGTGTATAACATAATGCGGGAAAACAACATGCGGCACTACTTCCAGAACTTTTGCTTTCACTCCAATGTTTTTCCCCATCATAGCATCCGCCCCATCTATACATACACCAAAACAACATGCCCACTGCTTACACAGCGTTTAAAAGGGACCAAGAACAAAGTACACACAAAGCGTACTTAAAACTGCAAGCACAAGTCAAAAAGAAAGTTAGAAAGGCCAAGAGAGAGATAGAAATGAACACTGCCAAGGGGGCTAAAACCAATTCCAAAAGGTTTTTCCAATATTATAACAGCAAAAGAACATTCAAGGAGGAAGTAAAAGTGGAAGAGATGCAAATGGCAACATCATAGATAAAAGAGAAAAAAATAGCAAATATATTAAATGATTACTTTTCACAAGTTTTTACAAAGGAGGATACAGGCAACATGCCCCACATGTCGACTTGCACCTATCCAGTTTTAAATAACTTTAGCATAACAGAGGCAGAAGTGTTAAAGGGACTAGGAGCTCTTAAAATAAACAAATCCTCTAGGCTGGATGAGATCCTCCCAATAGTACTCAAAGAAATGAAAGAAGTTGTTTACAAACCGCTAACTAAGATCATGTAACGGTCTCTTGAGACAGGAGTTGTACCGACAGACTGGAGAATTGCAAATGTAATACCAATCCACAAAAAGGGAGACAAAACCGAACAAGGTAACTACAGACCAATAAGCCTGACTTCTATTATATGTAAACTTATGGAAACTATAATATGATCCAAAATGGAAAATTACCTATTTGGTAACAGTATCCTGGGAGAGATGTAGCATGGTTTTAGAAAAGGGACATCGTGTCTAACTAACCTGCTTGATTTTTTTGAGGATGCAACATCGACAATGGATAATTGCAAAGCATATGACATGGTTTATTTAGATTTCCAGAAAGCTTTTGACAAAGTCCCGCATAAAAGATTAATTTTCAAAATGAATGCAGTAGGGATTCAAGGAAATACATGCACATGGATTAGGGAGTGGTTAACATGTAGAAAACAGAAAGTACTGATTAGAGGAGAAACCTCAAAATGGAGTATCCCAGTGATCAGTATTAGGTCCTCTGCTCTTCCTAATCTACATTAATGACTAATTTGTTAAATTTTCAGACTACACAAAAATAAAAGGAGTGGCAAACACTGTTGCAGCAGCAAAGGTCATTCAAAATGATGTAGACAGCATTCAGAACTGGGCAGACACATGGCAAATTACATTTAATAAAGAAAAGTGTAAGGTACTGCATGCAGGCAATAGAAAATGTCCATTATAAATACCATATGGGAGATACTGAAATTGAAGGAGGAATATATGAAAAAGATCTAGGAGTTTATGTTGACTCAGAAATGTCTTCATCTAGGCAATGTGGGGAAGCTATAAAAAAGGCCAACAAGATGCTCGGATATATTGTGAAAAGTGTTGAAGTTAAATCAAGGGAAATAATGCTAAAACTTTACAATGCATTAGTAAGACCTCATCTAGAATATTGTGTTCAGTTCTGGTCACCTCACTACAAAAAGGATACTGCTGCTTTAGAAAGAGTGCAAAGAAGAGCAACCATAATTGTTCCTGATTTAAAAGGCATGTCGTATGCAGACAGGCTAAATTAATTGAATCTATTCAGTCTTGAACAAAGAAGACTACACGGCGATCTGATTCAAACATTCAAAATCCTAAAAGGTACAGACAATGTCGACCCAGGGGACTTCTTTGACCTGAAAAAAGAAACAAGGACCAGGGGTCACAAATGGAGATTAGATAAAGGGGCATTCAGAACAGAAAATGGGAGGCCGTTTTTTTACATAGAGAATTGTAGGAGTCTGGAACCAACTCCCCAGTAATGTTGTTGAAGCTGACACCCTGGGATCATTCAAGAAGCTGCTTGATGAGATTCTGGGATCAATAAGCTACTAACAACCAAATGAGCAAGATGGGCCGAATGGCCTCCTCTCGTCTGTAAACTTTCTTATGTTCTTATATTCTTCTTAATTAGATACGTCCGTAGACTCATCAAGTTGCAAGGCAAATTTGGGGCTCTATTTAACATGTTCGATAAGCTGAACCTTTATATCATAAGCAATATCTTCAATGCGTCTTACAACCGTATCATTGGACAACGGAATCGTTTCAAGTGGAGTTGAAAATGTATCTCCATGCGTAATACAACACATTGCTACCGCAGCAGGAAGAACGAGTGTTTCTCTGACTGTGTGTGGCTTTTTACATTTAGCAATTTGGTATGAAACTTCATAGGAAGCTCTAAGTGCTTTTGTAGGGATTGTTGTTTGTTTGCTCAGAACATCCCATTGACCTTTCAGTTCTCGTTCTTTTTGCTGAAAAAACGCATGTGTCGCATGTTAAGGCTGCAGATGCCTTTTTAGTTTTGCAGGTTTCATGCTATCTTGTGCAAGCACTTCTGAGGGTACTACTCACTTTCAGTAATCAAGTAGGTGAAGCCATACTGCATGTATTCGTCTTGATAGTTTGTCCGTTTGACTTTATTCTGCGTCAGGGCCTTACTTTTCCACTTCACTGCATGTGTGACTTGCTTTTCGGTATCTCCTACCGGCACTTCATGAGAAGTTGAAGCAATTTCATTCGCTTCTCTGTTTGTCTCTTCTGTCGTTTTTTCTTTTCTTTCACCCGACTGAGCCAACAATCCATTTTTACATATATACTATACTTCCAGCAAGCTCAAAATGTAAAAAACGCAAAACTGTGATGGCTTCCAGTGCTTACATGTAAACACGTTACACCATGTGGCAGTTTCTTGAACAAAATGATTCAACGACGCACAACAATATTAGACAAACTTAACCATTTGGGGTCCATTTATTCATCGTATCTCAGGCCCATCAGGTCCAATTTATTTTCACACAAGCTGTTTATTTTACACACGCTGTTTAAAAGTAATTTTATTCATAGTAAAACAGGTTTAAAAGGCACTGCATATCAACAGGACACTCAGTACTGCATCTCCAGCCCTGCCCCACTCCTTGTTCGTTGTATTTATCACATATCTCTTCATAGTAGTGTATACTGCTAAATCATCTCCTGATCACTCGTTTTATCACCAAACTCCTCAATAATGCTATCCAAGTTTTATTACTATAACATCTCAAAAAGCTTGGCAAATGTCCGCAATTTTCTTTGAGCGCTGGATGCGGAAGCAGCTATCTTGTTTGTTTATGTCTGTAGTGAAGGGACTGTGCATATTGCTCAGATCCGCCTCCGTTTTATTTTCGGCTTCTCTCGGCCTCTCTCGGCCATTGAAAGCTTTTCTCTGCTTTTTCCGGAGAAAAAAAAGACTAATGACCCGTACTTGATGTCTTTTTGATGGTCTGGTCTGACATAGGATCGCAAAGGGTTAAAAAACAATCTGTCAAATACACAGCACCATCTACAGACCATGTCTGGAGCCATCCGTAGTAAGAGAGTTACTGCTATAGGTAAAATGTGTTAAGTATTTTTTTTTTCCACCAAAACTTGCGCTAAAAATTGCACCCCCCAGTTTGAGAACGACTGCTCCTGTATACACAGTCGCTCAAACCTGGTGCTGAGGTCGGTAGCCTGCAGCAATAATATAGGAGACCACTGGCATTTAATTGAATACATTTTGAGGTACAAAAGTACTTTTTTGTAGTAGGTGCCCATGATAGATGCTACTTAATCCTGCATGCATGTAAAGTACAAACAAGTGAATGACTTTCTATGTGAATGGTTTAAACAGGCTTGTGCTAATAACAGGTAAAGATTATGTTGAATTGTTGTGTTTAAAGTTTTCTTAGAAAAACAGTGTATGTACAATGTATGTTTATGTACAGTTATACATTTTCTTTTTTTTGTTTAAGCATTCAAATAGTTTTGTCATTTTACCTTTTTTAGGTACAGTATTCGATTTTTAAAACTAACTCTGTAATCCAGCACACTGTTTAATCTGACACAATTTTCTAGTCCCAAGTGAAGCCGGTGTGCAGATTTTACTGTAAAAATGTAAAACACTTTCAATTGAACACTCCATTCACTGCAAGTTCAATGAACACAGTGACAATTGCACATAACTGAAATGAGAATGCAATATCAATTTACATTTTCAGTCCTCAATTGTCACAAACAAACAAACAAACAAACAAACAAACATCACAGAACAACAATATAAATGGACTTAGACTTTGTTTAATTCCAAAAAACAAAGACCCAGTCTGTAACTCAAAAACAGAAATTCAATATCAGTAATACACTTCATACATCGTCTTTGGAGACAAAAATCAAAAGCACTGTTTGAGTGGTACTGGATACTACTTTATTATTAGTCTATCATCTGAATTAAAAAGAGCTTTAAATCTTGAAAAAGCTCAACCCCCAGTAGAGATAATTATTTCTGTGGTTTTGGGACATGTAATTTACCTGAAATTCATATTTTAAAAAGTTAGGTGTGGTGGTAAGACAAATGGCAGTAACTAGAGTTTTACACATTGGATTAACACAAAAGTGGTATCATTGCATTGAACAAGACCTGTGTTTTTATTGAATATATCATAGTGTGAGGTAATATGATCATGTGACATTATCAGAGGTCAAAGGGCACACAGAGTCTTGTTTTGAGCTGTTTTTGGACTTTTTGAGTTCAAATGGCTGAAGAATGTGTTCCACCTGAGCTAGAACTCTTTAAGAAGGTTCATCATATTCCTGAGATTATGTGTCAGTTTTTTTATCAAAAAGATTTGATCTCTACCTTACTGTTCGGTTTTGGCAGGGCGTTACAAATGTCCCTTTCTGACAAAAATGTGTATGGTTTTTCAAACATTCCATGCCAAGGGGAGGCAAAAAAGCTTTCCATATGACTTGCAAGGGTTTGAGACAATCAGAATTCTGCACTATTGACATTGACAGTGTTTGCCAAACGGACCGAGATCACCTCTTTAGGTGGACTCGGTACGGTTTGTTTCCCGAGCAGACTTTGTTGTTCTCTCTTCACACCAAACGTACCGAACCATAGTGCGGACCAAACCCTCTAAACAGACCCAGTGTGAACACAGTCCTAGAACACATACTATACGCGATTGTCTGTTTAATGAAAATAAAAAGTAACAACTGCAGCAACAAACAAAAAAAAACAACATACAAACCCAACTAAACTTCACTTATCACAAAGAGAACTGTTGTCCGCATAGTGTACATGTATAACAGTACAAATAATCCAAACCCCTCCCAGAAAGCAGAGATGGGGAAAACTGTTTAACAAAGCACCAATTTCCAAGTAATACCAAGCCATTAAACCAGCAAAAGTGTATGTAAGGATATTTAACTTACCTTGTCCCTGTCCTTTAACGGTCTGACTCATCAGGATAATAATCAAGGTCCCAAATAACAGATTGCCTGATCTGACACCTTCCTGTCCTCCAGCCATTTCATTATTGGGCACTGGCAGACAAAAGCAATCAAAAGGTTAGTTCACATAAGCCTTAAACTGTCAATGACAAAATAAATTATAAACACAAACCAACAAATAAAAGAGACCTTCATTTTTGCTGCAGTAAACACATACTGGAATTACTTGTAGTCTAATGACATTGGTTGTAATCTAATGACATTACATATGTAATAAACATGGTTTAAAAAACGCACAACAGATTTCTTACTGACCCCTTATTTTGTTTTACTTTACTTTTCCAAAATGTATATTTTACACCAGGTGAAGCCATTTACCCTTGAATACAATACATTTGAGGATAAACACTGATTCCTGTCCAACTTCCTATGCAGCATGTACCAAGACCCACCTGAACCCCCATTGAAAGCGAGGCGTAGGTGGGGCCGTGCTACGTGCTGCACTGGAAGTAAACTTAGGAGTGTGTATCCTCAGATTTGTATTATGGCAAAATAAATGGGCCTCTTCCAAGTCCATTTGAAAGTTTATTGATCTAAACAATCGAGTGAAAAAAATATAGCACTTCTGTAAAAGTTGCTGGCTGTTGCGAAAATTATTTTCACAGCTTTAATTAAAGGGTACATATATTAAGTGAACTCTCGACCACACAATAAAGTCATTTTTTATGGGGATTGTAGGAAGAAATAACAAGTATCTCTCATTCAGGGCAGTCTCATTAAGGGGTTGTACACATTTTTACATAAACTGAAAGCACAAGGGGGATTGAAAAAGATCAAAGTGCATAAATAACCAGAGGAGCAAAATTCAGTCCCAGATAAATAAGACCAGAATGAGACTTCCACTTTCTAATTACCCTTTAGAGGCACTGTACAACAAAGGGTGCATTCTGTCCTGTGGATGGAATACTATTAAATATGCCTCCTACAGTGGGACAAACAGTACATCTCAGATCGAAGGCTCTCAGACAAATGAATGCGCAGTCGATTCATAAAACTTTAATGACATTTTTTGGAAGACTAAGTTTTAATGGAGCTTTGGGGAATTATAATATGTTGCAGTACTCTGATCTTGTTAATAATGAATAACATTTTCTATATGATACAGGATTTAAAATGTTATAATAAATACTGAGTAGAAATTTTGCAAACTTTTACTCCTTGAAGTTTCCACCCATTAGATAAAAAGGTTACAAATTACAAGATTGGAGACATGTGTGATACTAATTAAAGAAACTAATTAGTTTGAAATATCACTATAATCCAATTATTTATTATCTTTTCTAAGGGGTACCAACAAATGTGTCCAGGCCATTTTAGAATATCTTTGTAGAATAAGCAGTAATTCATCACTTTCACAGCTTCTTTGCTTTATTCTATGACATACCAAAGGCATGCAAGTATACATGATAAAATAGCTTTTAATTTCATCACTTTTCAGGAGGAATGAAGCATTATTTCAATGAGCTGTAAGGGTACCAACAAATTTGAGCACGTCTGTATATAGCTTTGTCTTTATAATACCTGCATATTCCAATCTGAAGTAGTCGTAATAAGGGGTAGGAGATTGATTTAAAAACCTTGGTTTGGCACTCCTTTAACTATTATCAAAGTTTAACCATAACGTTTATAATACCAATTGACAGCAGAAATGTTGTTATATTTCCCCAAGGTTGCTTCCCATCTGTGTGTGAGCAAGGAAGCACAAATTTCTTTTTTTGTTAGTGTTTTCTGTTTTGTTTTTAAATTACGTATATCATGTTAAATTCAGAGTGAAAGTAGGACTGTGAGAGTTCAGCGTCCAGCTGTACGTTGCTAGATAACCCATAGCTTGTATTTAGATTTCGTAATGGGACATCATAATTTTCATTTAGTAACAACATACAGCGGGGTCTTTCAACTTTCAATGAGGAAGTCTATTCAATCCTATCACTAACAATTCTCCAAACAAGCTCAAAGATTAGAGAAAAAGTGTAATACAAAAGCTCTTCAATCATTTACGAAATCTCAGAGTTCATTACTCAACTAGATTTAAATGAGACCTGAAAGAGGATATTTTTTTAAGGATTACATACTGTTTTGTAGATTAAACACATTATTTATTATCAAAATAAAACATGCAGAGATCTCTCCGAATTGGTACATAGGCAGTCTATAAAACAATAAGGCTCTTGTGGACACTGAAACTGTTCAACTGAAGACCCCAACCACCTTTTGGGGAGACTTGTTCCTGTGTATTATATTTTGTCACTTGATCTTGTAAGAGATTCAAATCTGCTGTTGTTTTTTTTTTTAAGTGTTCATATTTTAAGGACAAAGTGCTTTTCATCCATTACAACTAAGACAGCTACTTTGTATTCCAGAAAAGGTCTCCCCTTACACAGTGCTCGTTCATTTACTTATCAATACACAGTACAAAGCACTTGATATAAGAGTTTGTCAACAATAAATTGTTAGGATTGCCCTATTATATTTTTTATGTACCGTTAATGCAGTTATTTAAAAGCCTCTGCATCCCAATTTGCAAAAACAATGCAGATTATCCACCTAATCTGTTTGTAAAACAGAGGTTTTAACAGCCTCTCAGGGTTTAGTCAGCTGCTGATTCAAGCAAATTCAGGGACGCATTACAGATGTAAACAATAAACTAGAGTTCACTAAGTGCTATTATTCACACACATTCCACAGGAAATCAATAGTGTTGACTCATTTATCTCCAATTTGATTTCCCTTTAAATCTCCGTAAATGAGACAAAGCTGTAATGCAATGATATGATTTGCATACAGTATGCTTGACGTGGAAAGCACCCTCTTGTTATTTTGAAAATAACTGATGTACCGGTATCTAGTTATCCTGCTACAGGTATCTATATCGGATATTCTCTTGTCAAAGCCCCGCACCAGTTTAATGTCAAATATTTCCTATAAATCAACCTCACTATTCCAAAATGCAAACATTCACAAATTCAGTTCATACACACTTTGACCATGTTGACAGAAAATGATACAGTGCATGTACCATACTTTACTGTATAAGGGCTATTCACTAATTTACTACATCCAATATTTCACTGTTGTTTGATGTGTAAGTCAGATAGTGAAATAACAAGGGAGTACAGTACAAAAACTCATTCTCGACACACCTCCCCAGTTTAATAGCAGTGTAATGCTTCTCTATTGCAAACCTAATGTACCAAGTTATCTTGGGTGGGTAACCGAGCACAAGTGATTCAAAGAACCTGGTGCCTCCAAGGATTTTTGGGATAACCCACTAGGCCACAACCACTCACAACCTGTGAATGCCATATTATTTAAGACATGGCGGTCTATGGTTTCTGAAGGAAAAATGTAAAACAAAGAGCCAAAGGTTCACGGAATTGATCTGAACTGTAATTTCTAGTGAAGTTCACATTTACTGTATATTCATTTTTGCTACTTTATTATTTTGTAAGGGCTCATATAATATCATGCAAGTGCAGTTTCCAGATCACACATATACATACAATGAAATTGTATCCATTTACAACGTTTTCCTTATCAAAGTTTACCATATTAAAAGCATAACAAAGTTGAACAAAAAATAGTGAAAGCATGGTAAAGCGTAGATAAACATTGAAAAGAATAGCGAGATATGATAAAGCATATTAATAAACATGGCAAACCAGGGTAAACTATAGTAAATGCATAGTATAACCATATGAAAAGCATGGTAAAACTGCAAAAAATACTGTACTAAACTTTTACAAGGGTTGTCCCTGTGAAAGCTATTTAAAAGAGACATGTCAACTGTACTTAATATCTAACGGGATATAATTAAAGACAGATGTGGGCTGTTTGTTTTACCTCAAAGAAAAAATAGCTGATTCACATAAAATTAACCACAGTTTAATATTTGCCCATGGTCGCTATGAAAGCACATGCACAATCTTGTAAGACTACTTGTCCATGTACTTAGTCAGTGCATAAACATTAATTGGTAAGCATGTACAAGCTGTAATATGGGGAGTTAGAATGCTACCAGCCACAGCTGCTACATGGTCGGTGTGCAAGATACTCCTGAGGTTTCAGCCCCCCTTGACTATAAATGGAAACTATACCACAGTGAACCTTGATGCCAAGTGGAAATGAACTGCCACTAGCTAGAACAAGAAGTGAAGCTAAATGAACTCAGCTAACCTAGAAAATGTACAGATTCATTGGACTGTGGAATGGATTTTAAGAGTGAATTCAGCCAGCCCCCCGAAACACTCCCTACTGTACACACTCATAAGGTTTGCATTACATTTCTTTAATACTGTATAGATGAAACCAGTGAGACCATAATATAAATTAAATTAATTTAAAACAATAACCAAACAGATTTATCTTAGAGAATGGAAAGAATGTTATGAGACCCTGTGTTGTTTCAAAGCGAAGTTAATTGTCAGTATATTTTGCAGCATACTGTATTATTATGCAAAACAGCTCACCCTGAGAATAAAAAGAACTGCCTGGATTCACTGTTTGTTATGCTAGCTACTAGCTGGGGACTTTTTTTTGAATGGGAAAGTCATCACAATGAAACACCAGAGTGAGACCTACTTGAATGATAGAAACAACAACAGTATTTATTTGTTTAGATCATTAAAATAGGGGTGGCAGTCTCACTTGGTATGGGTATACACCTTTCTTCCAGCATAATTAATGCACATTTTTGTTTTTTCTAGAAAATAGTTTTTCATGGAAATATTAAGCAAAATGAGGTGGTCCCTAAGTTGAGGGTTATCACATTTTCCAAGGACATCCTTGTTTATCTGTGAGTTTACTGTTACTGCAGATAATTGTCTATCCGTGACCAGTGCCATCTACCTCTCTAATTTGGAGTGGGTACAAACAGTAATACATCTCACACTAAAATAGGTACATTTTAATTTGCAGTTAGATGCATTTTCATGGAAACAGTGCAGTTACTAAGAAATACTAAGCCAAAAACACACAACATACCAAATATTACATTTTTAGGTTGTTCCCTTCTAACTGTATAAACATCAAATAAATGACTCCTTTTGTCAGCCCATAGTGCAGAAGCAACAGCAGCATGGGACTGCAGAAATGCAGTCTTTTTGCATAAGCCAACTATTTTTCATACTCAGAACATGTATGAGTTTATCCCCTGCCTCTGAATTTAGTTATACATTCACATCTGCTCATCCCCACCAAAAACAAATAAATCAACACACCCTTACGGTGGAGGTAGCTAACAAAATAATTTCATAAACCTTACATGTGCACTTCCATTCACTGTACTGGATTCAAATATGCAGCTTTGAAAGAAACATGTTACAGTGAACATTAGATTTAAGATTTATGTTTGCTTGACTTGCTCTTAAGAAGTCTATTACTATTTCACTTCCTAAGTCATGTAACTAAGCATGTTATTGGCTGCAACGCATGTGAGCGATCAGGGGAAGCAGCTAGTTGGTTAACCCCAGTGCAATGCTGCCTGAAAGTGAAGCTTGCAAATAGACATGTATTTAACATAGAGACGTATCAGATCGCATTTGTTTAAAATGTACAAATATATTAATAGTTCCTTAAAAACTACAGATTTTAGACACATATACTGTAGGTTGGCCTTTCCTCTTTAAGAAGTAGGGAGAATTCTGTCTCTGCTACTACTGTGTGTTTCAAATGCAACAGTCCCAAAACTAGTCTCCTGAGCTGGGAAGCAAGCCTGTTATAAAACACTCTGGCTCCAAAGCAATTATTGTGACTAGTCCCAAAAGACTGAAGGATGTAAGACTTTTTATTGTTGTCAGAGTTTATAATTTCTATAGTCACAGGGGCTGTGAAGTAAATGCATGGGGTAAGAACACACAATGCACAAAATACGGTGCAGATGTCCAACACACAATACCTTTCATTTTTTTCCAATACTTCCTGCACTAAGCCCTCCTGTGAGTTGATAAATGAAAATGCCTTTCAGGTGCCAACCTGAAGTATTCCCATCAGGTCATATCTCCTGTGGAATACTCACAGCAGGAGAGTTCAGTGGCATGGAGACTGTATTTCCCAGCTGTGCAGATGAATGTAGTTTTCTACATTCATTTTGCAAATTTTAGCTTTCTACATCCAACCTAAATTGAGTCGGCCTTTTAAAAATGTTTATATTTGTCATTTTACTTTACTGACATTTTTAATTAAAAATCATTAATAATCCAAGTACAAGACTGTCAGTGGCATACTATTTTTCTACCGCCACCATTGGTTATTTTATTGGCAGACATCCCAGATACAACAGATTGGAAATTAGTGTGCAGCAATATTAACGTATCATTCTGGATAGCGCTATATTTTTCTCAGCTTTTTCCCCCTTAGAATAAACATAATATAAATTCACACGTTTTTTTTTCTTAAACACCTTCAATGAATTGTTATCTCCAAAGTGACACCCTCTGCATTTATCTGTTCTCTTCTAAATACAGAATTTTATTTTTTGACTTGTGAAGCTACCTGCTTTTTTGATTTGGGTATTTCAATGCATAGTAAAGTTTGAAAACCAAATACAAAAATATTTTCCTTCCAAGTATAAATATAAATATGTAACTATTCCTCTTATTAAATCATTTTGCATAATATATTAACATTTATGTTAATTACACATTTTGTTCAGGGAGTGCAGCAAGTTGGGGGGACCAATCAGTACTAAACCACTTGTTTTAACCAACTATAATTTCCAATGAGGAATTCATTTTTGGCATAAAATACACAGAAGTTGGTTTTCTATTGCTGCAGATATTATGGGCGGTCTTGAGTGATATTTCTCTCCCAGGCTACCATACCACATTCTGATCTTCAGTCTAGACACAGTGAGCATGTAACTAAACACTGTCCTCAAACCACTTCCGCTTTACCCCAAACTGTGTCCCGAATCCCAAAGCAGAACCCAGAATCAGGTCCCAAACCCATATGCTCATTGTCATTTAACAGCTAAAGTCTCCGTCTTATATTTTCAAAGGTCGTTCTTTAAACCTTCCTATGGTCACTTGGGTGTTTTTCAGTTAACTGCCACTGTGCTTCGTGTAGTTTAAACAATCACGGAAAAGTCATTCAATATCAGTCTCAAAGGCTTTAAATTGAGGAGGTTTACGAAATATTGAAGCCTAGTTCTAATGTGTTATTGTGTTTGTTTTTCTATATTGTGTATTAATTATTATTTTTGTTTATATTAAACTGTGTTGTGCACTTCAGTGGGTGGGTTGACTTTCACTGCTGCTGTTTATTTGTGTTGTCATGCCAGGGCCTCTTGTAAATGAGGCTTCAGTCCTAATGGGTGTAACGGCTAATAAATAAATAAATGGATGCCAAAGGAAACAGGCTTGGTGGATAATGTATGGTGCCTATTATACCATTCCTGCTGTCAAACCTCACTACTGAAACAATGCAAATGACTAGACTAGATTCTGTAATTAAATGTTTAAATTTGTAAATATATACAGCACCTGTGGTATCAACCGGGGTGCAGCTCATCAGTCCGTATGGTTTATGACATGCCGCATAAATGCTAGGTTAATTTATTTTCACAACATGGTCATATTTGACAGGAAGTTTTGGGAAACACACGGATTCTCATGCTCATATCTACTGTCAACACTAAGGATGTTAAGGATGTTACAGACAATAATAACATAAATACGCTGAATACTTTGAACTGATAATGTTTTGTAATGTTGAAAAAAATGCCTCTAACTATAAAATGTCTTTACATTAATAGACTACTAAACAGTTAGCATAGCTGTTCTGTAGTCAATCATTTGGTTATTTGGTATTGTTGCAGTAAATTATAGATCTAAAACAGGTGAATTAGTCAAAAGCTTTATTAAGCTTTATTACTATTCACCCCTTAAAGGTAGCTGCAATTTCCCTGTAAAATAAACAAGGTGATGCTGCCATCTGCTAGACGACGATCAGTGAAAGTCACTCACCTCTGCTTTCCCCTCTTAGAGCCTGCTTGTAGCTATCGGTGTATGCACTGCCAGTGTAATCCAAGTATAGAGACAGCTAGGTCCTGTCCTGTTTGGTATACTAGGAGTCCTCCCTGAGCCACACTGGCAATTCACTCTTCCCGGCACGAGAAAGCACTGCCCCTCACCACAGACAGAGAGAGAGAGATGGTATGGATAATGGAGATTGTCATAGGTTGCATTTGTGGTAATCCAATACATATAACAGACTGCAAGCACCCTACTTCAGAGTAAAAGCCTCTCCCTGACATACCAGCAGACTTAATTAAACTGATTTTATCACTTGATTTAAAGGAGGAGTTTTTTTCCTTCTTTACAGTAGCTAGCATTTTTCCATGTCAAAAGTTCTCCTGTTATATTTTAGTATAGTTGTTTCAATGATAGACTTTTAATTAAATAAATGAACTGAACAGTCTGCACTGGAGCTATATTTCATACTAAAAGTCTTCAATGTCTTATTCGCTAAGAAATATTACAAGTTAATAACAAGCAATTAAAGCTAATTCTGTTAGAGTTAAAGCTAATGAATATGTGATAATAGTAAATTACTCATGTTATGTTTTCTTTTTTAATATAATGTGGCAATTTCATTTAATTATCTTTTTATGTTATCTGTTACCAAACTAAACACTAGATGGAATTGCTTTCACTCACTGACAGAGAAAGAATGAAGAATGAAAAGTGTGCCCCAGACTGGATGGTTTGACAGAATCATTCCAGGGTCAGTTGGAAGTCAGCCACCCAGGAAGGGGGCGGAGCCACAGTACACCAAGTCATCGCCCCAGACGGGAAGCGATGTGGCAATTGCTGATTGGAGGAAAAATGATTGCACTCGCTAACCAAGGGGGCGTGGCTGAAGGTACAAAAGGGGATGTGGCCGAGCGAACTGCTCCTTTGTTATGATTATGAACGAACCACTGAAGGACTGTGATATACCATGAGCGTTTAGTGTTTGTTTATTTTGTCGTACTGATTGTAAATGTTTGTTCTTGTTTGACAGCTAACACGTACCAGGAGCTGTCACTAAAGGCCAGCACCAACCTGGACAACACTGCACTACTGTTCACAAATAAATGTATTTCACAACTCGCAGTTAAAAAGCACTCCCTTTGGAATTGTAACGGTATCTGTGTTCTATATGTGTATTTACCATTATTATTATTTCGGAACTAAACCCCATGGGTTTTACTGAGCAGTACACATAGCTGTGTATTGCCAGTTATTATTGTTTACAGTTGTCAAGTGACTTTGGATTATAAATAAATCATCATTGCACCGTGAACGTTGTTGTTTGTCATTACTTCAGATTAAATACACCTGTTTCTGGAAGGCCCCAGAGTTTTTTAGAGAGCATATCTAAACAAACAGCATCATGAAGACCAAGTCCAGGATAAAGTTCTGGAGAAGCACCAATAAGGGTTGGGTTATAAAAAAATATCCGAAACTTTGAACATCCCCCGGAGCACCGTTAAATCCATTATTAAAAAATGGAAAGAATATGGCACAACCGCGACTCTGCCTAGAGAAGGCCGTCCACCAAAACTCAGTGACCAGGTAAGGAGGGCATTAGTCAGAGAAGCAACCAAGAGGCCAATGGTAACTCTGAAGGAGCTGGAGAGATGGGAGAAACCGTCCATGGGACAACTATAACCCGTACGCTCCACAAAGCTGGGCTTTATGGAAGATTGGCGATAAGAAAGCCATTGCTGAAAAAAACCCATATCAAATCCCGTTTAGATATTGCCAAAAGGCATGTGGGGAACTGTCACAAAGACGGCCAGAGTGGGTGGCATCAGACTAGATGCAGGAAATAAAACAACAGAGAGGTGTGGTTTGGTGGAGCTGAGCGAATGATAGACTTTTAATTAAATAAATGAACTGAACAGTCTGCACTGGAGCTATATTTCATACTAAAAGTCTTACTAAACGCTATGTGTGGCGCAAAGCCAACACTGCTCATCACCCTGAGAACACCATCCCCACGGTGAAGCATGGTGGTGGCAGCATCATGTTATGGGGATGCTTTTCATCGGCAGGGACTGGGAAACTGGTCAGGATTGAGGGCAAGATGGATGGAGCCAAATACAGGGAAATTCTAGAGGAAAACCTGTTTCAGTCTGCAAGAAACCTGGGGCTGGGGCGGAGTTTCACCTTCCAGCAGGACAATGACCCTAAACACACAGCCAAAGCTACACTGGAGTGGTTTAAAAACAAGAACCTGAATGTCTTAGAATGGCCCAGTCAAAGCCCAGACCTCAATCCGATTGAGAATCTGTGGCAAGACTTGAAAATTGCTGTTCACCAACGGTCCCCATCCAACTTGACAGAGCTTGAGCAATTTTGCCAAGAAGAATGGGCAAAAATTGCAAGATCCAGATGTGCAAAGCTGGTAGAGACTTACCCAAAAAGACTCACAACTGTAATTGCTGCCAAAGGTGCTTCTACCAAGTATTGACTCAGGGGGGTGAATACTTATGCAACCAACAAATGTCTTTTTTATTTGTTTAATTCACTTTTGTGTCACAATAAAAAATATTTTGCACCTTCAAAGTGTTAAGTATGTTGTGTAAATCAAATGGTAAAAATCCCAATTAAATCCATTTTAATTCCAGGTTGTAACACTACAAAATGTGGAAAAGTCCAAGGGGGGTGAATACTTATGCAAGGCACTATATGCAATAAAAGTCAGGCTCCATGTCCTAGTGCTCTTTACGACAGTCCACCATCTCATAGCATTCATATAAGGGTTACTCATTGCTGAAAAATATATTTATCCACTGGCTATAGTTCAAAGTAGGGTTAGACTTATGCAGTATATATTAAGAGTTTTCCCAAATACATATCTGATTATTTGAATGAGGCAGTATTTGTTAGAAATCCGAATAAAAAATGTAATTTGTGCTAATTTCTACTAGCATGTCCACCAGTAAAATATTAACTATTGTAAGCTAAGGAATAGGTTTGTTAATCTTGCGTGATTGTTGAATGAGAGTTGTGACAGAAATATAATGAGTTCTGGTTGTAAATCTCAATCTCGACATGTGAGGATACGAAGTAGCGAAAGGGAAAGGCTTTGGACAGGTTGTCCTGACAGTTCATTCCCTGGGTCGGGAAGTCAATCAGCCTGGAAAAAGACGAGACTCCAATGCGAGAATGTATTGACCTGGAAGGTAAACGAGGTAGCAGCTGCAGGCAATAGAGTCAGCTGTAATTGTTTACCAAGGGGTCATCCATAATCGCATAAGAGTGGTTGGAGAATTGTAAATCTTTTCCTTCGCTTGGGTTTTTGTTACGAGGAAACTGGAAGGACCGGGAGATTGCCCAAAATAAATAACGAAAGGAGTTTGTGAGTGTTTTGTTTGTTTGTTTGTCTGTTTAGTAATTGTTTGTGTTTGTTATCACTAGACGGCTAAACACAGATCCGGAGCTGTCGCCAAGGGCCAGCACGAAACCGGATCATCAATGCACTAGCGTCACGAATAAACATTGTTATCAGCACTTGTTTCACTAATAGCACATATTATATTGTACTTCACCACAAGCACTGAGAGCACTCACTTTGGAACAGTGATCGTGTGTGTCTAATTGTGTGTGTTTTGTACCGTGTCTATTATTTGCGGGACTGCAACCCTTTGTTTCATTACTGTGCAATACACATTGTTGTGTATTGCCAGCTCTTTATTAATTACTGGCAGGTCATTAGACCATTGGATTACAAACGATTAAATCAATCATTTTCACCCGTACTTTGCTGTCTGTGCGTTCTTGGAATCACTGTATCCGCACTGCACCTGCTATACACCTGTTACCACTTACCACTTTGCCACAGAGTGAATGACATGTAACTTCCTGTGTGAGCGAGAAGGAAAAGTGAGAAAGAGAGACGATAAAGATTAAGCAGATCACCATTACTGTGTTCACCTAAATGTGCTCTGTTGCTGTATGTGATACTTTGGATTTGTTAATAACGTGATTCAACTTGGTATATAGAGTCTCCATCTCTGATTTCTTAATAGCGATTACAATAAATAATAACGCTATACTATTTTTAATACTCTGCATATGTCATGATGAAAAATGACAAAATTAATTACATTTACTGTACAGTTAACTGACTCCTTGGCTTGTCCTGTGAAAACATACAAAAATTTGGAATCATGTCACTAAGTCATATACTTGAGTATTTGTATTAATATCGCCAGTACTTTTTAGTGGGGGTGTAACAGGGGCGTTCTGTTATGGTGTGGGAATCCTCTGAGAATGAGAGAGGGTTTGACAGGTTTTATTTATTTTACAGGCAGCTGCAGTGATGAGTCACCACTAGAATACCAGCAATGGCAGCCCTAGTACGGGAGGATGTATACCATGCAGTACATGAATAGCAAAAAGGCAAACAAAACACTAGAACACAGAAAATAAAAGGTGGCCAATCGCTGCTCCCACTAAAAGGGAGGTCCCGCTTCAGGAACCTTCTCCCTGCATAAACTGAATAGACTTGAGAGGAATTAAAATCCCCTAAATGAATCCCTACCCTATCCCGGTTTACATATGGTGATAACAGTAGCTCGCCCTGGTTAAGCACACTTCGGGTGCTGGACGCAACCACCTGAGGCATCATGTTATCCCAGCATGCCCTGTGCATTATTCCTTTAATTTATGGGTGAATTGCCATTGCCATGAAAATGATCTGTTGACTGACAGGTTTGAAAGTTGCACTCACATAATCCCTTTGGCTGTGTGAAAGGTTTATGACAGTATTATAGCTGCATAGATTGCTCAATTTCGTGCTGTGTGAATTGGTATTTAAAATTTTTTAAACATCTCTGCAGTAGCGGCATTTGTGTGTGAAAAGGGGTAGCCGCCAGATAAAGACAGATTTAGAAATAAGATGGTAATAACTAAAAATTGTAGCAACAGAATCAGGAACTCATTATTTTGATTACAAACATCATAAAGAAAGACAAATGTAAACCAGAAATGAAGTGACATTTGAAGCTATCCTCATTCAATGTTTGTCATTGATTTATTTTGAGTAAATGTAATTCATTAAAGAACACCATGCAGTTGTTACAAGAAAACGAGTCATAGCCGCATATACAATATTTGCAACCGTTTTGACTGAAACATGTTTTTGGAAAGGTTAAATGATTAGGCTACAGTATTATTAGTACCGTGTCTAACAGTACAATTAGACCAATTTAAGTATTCCACTAAAAAAATGTTATACCTTTAATCCTTTGAAAGTTTGAACATTATAAGAAACGTTTCTTTTAGCTTATAGATTGGTCTACTGGACTGTATCATGATTAGTTATGATTTCACTGCCCCCAAAAAGTCTGGAGCACAGTAGATGGAATAGTCCCTGTTAAAATATAATTGGCTAGACATGGTGGTCTAATGACCATTTCTCTCTTAGCTAAGAGGTAGGCCTCCCTTCTTCACTACTGAACTGTTGAGTTATGAATCCTTCTTCACTCCTGGGGAAAATATGGTAGTTCACTGTCAGCCATTTTATATTAATTTCACCTGTGTCTTTCACTTGCTTGTGGAAATGCCAATTATTTTTTACCACACAGGTTATTTTTTTGAGGAACGTGTCAAGTTTTAGTCAGGTTTAGTCAGGTTTGCAGAGTAATAGACAGTTAAAATGAAAAGGGCAGGGGATGATATTCTTTTATTACTTTTATTGTACCAGGTTATATAGCTGGCTACATAAAGGTTGTTTTTACTATTTTTTTGCCTGAAAATAGTTTGCTGAAAATTGCTCTGCTAATCTTTCATATAATGGACAGTGAAACCTTTAGTGGACACTCTTCGGAGTAAGTAAAGTTTCTTAAGATTAAGATAATGATGTTAGTTGACAAAAAGGTGACTTTTACAATTTTTCTTAAATAGTAAATGAGAATGAATTTGGTACTGGGAAATGCCAGTCTTTGTTACTTGCCGGTATGCAATGTGATTGCATTTCATGGACCCACTGCAGTGTTGAAATAAGTATTTATGTTGAATATTCTTATCATGTGGCTTTCTGTATTCCACTGGTAGTATTTTTAAGTTACTTCTTTCAGTTTTGGTTTAAAATGTTGCATAGAGTAAGTAGCTGTTTGCACTTCTAATAACCAGTGCACACACATACAGAGGGTCCTCATAATCTCGTAACAATCGCACAGTACCCAAAAGGTTAAACATATTGGTATAAAATCTTTACTGGATTATAGCCAAGTGCAATCTGAAACATCTATAGGAGGCATGGAGTGTATCTCGCCACAGGGTTTGTGAACTTTTGTTTATTAATACATTATATTTTCAAAAAGAACAAGCAGAACCCAATCCTCTTATCACCGAATGGAGAAACTGTAAACAAGGAGTGTGTTCTTGCCAGGCTAAGCAGGTATGGGAAACCGAGCAGCTGAATTTTCTTTACCCAAGGAAGAAAGAAGGGAAACCCCAGGCCAGAAGATGCTAGACCCTATGAGTGTGGCGGGTATCATATCCATCTTATGTGCAGGTTACATCCCTTGCTTTCACTCACCTTAAAACACGGCCACATTCAGGTGGACAATTTAGAAATAATCATTACAAATTATTCGTTTTTATCGGGGGTTCATTATAATTTTTGTTACTGTAAACTGTGTTTATTACTTCTAGCTGTAATGTTCGAGTTAATAAATTCCTGTATCAGTTCTTGGACATGATTTTTTTTTTTTGTTAACTAATACATTTTGTTAGTGATCCTGAAGCAGAGTATTATCGTTTTCAGGAGTCAGATTCTTGTGCTGAATTCTGGTGGCAGCTGTTTATTGTCACTCTCCTGCCACACTCCAGCTTCAATTGTATACCATATTCCTTCAAATTTAAGACGCCCTCGAATTTAAGACACAGCCCAAATTTCCCACCCTCAATTTGAGGAAAAAATAAAAAAAAACATCAAATAAAGATGCATTTACAAAGATACAACCTCAATTACGCATATAAAAAAGACATATGCGTCTGTCTGCTGTCAAACACAACATTACAGTCATGCGCTGCATCTCATTTTTAGTCGTGATTACTCACTTTCCCTTTTTGTGAACTGTGGTATTGCTTGGCATATCGGAATATTAGTCTGATCAACATTTCCTTTTCCTTTTTTTTTTTTTTTTTAATTTGGAATCGGCAATTATTTTTCTTATTTTCTCCCCAATTTGAAATGTCCAATTATTTTTATTTCAACCCGGCTCACCTCGGGAAGGATGAAGACAGACACACGCGTCCTCCAAAACGTGTGCCGTCAGCCGTCCTTTTCACTCTGCAGGCCCGCCATGCAACCACCTCGGAGCTACGGCGTCGGAGGACCCTTCAGCTCCAGGTAGCTTACAGGCAGGCCCGCAGGCGCCCGGCCAGTCTACAGGGGTCGCTGGTGCACAGTGATCCAAGGACACCCTAGCCGACCTAGACCCTCCCCACCGGGGCAGTGCTCGGCCAATTGTGCGCCACCCCCTGGGAACTCCCGTCCAAGGTCGGCAGTGGAATACCCTGGACCCGAACCAGCGACCTCCAGGCTATAGGGCGCACCACTCAGGAGCCCCCTGAGCAGCATTTCCGATCTGTCGAAGTTGGTACTGTTTGTTACAACAGAGCCTAATAATGAAACGCTGAAATTGTAAAAGCTTCTCTTCAAATTCCTCAGGAAGCTAATGATGCTTCTTTTAAAATGGCTGCCTGTATGTCATGGATGATTCAAGATCGGGCAGTTTTGTTTTGTCTTTTCTTGGGCAGTCAGTCACATTTCTGTTTGTGTACTCGGGTAGTAGTGTGGAGTAGTGGTTAGGGCTCTGGACTCTTGACCGGAGGGTTGTGGGTTCAATCCCCAGTGGGGGACACTGCTGTTGTACCCTTGAGCAAGGTATTTTACCTAGATTGCTCCAGTAAAAACCCAACTGTATAAATGGGTAATTGTATGTAAAATAATGTGATATCTGTATAATATGAAATAATGTATAATGTGATATCTTGTAACAATTGTAAGTCGCCCTGGATAAGGGCGTCTGCTAAGAAATAAATAACACTATGTACACAATTTTTGTTCCTGGGTAGTAAGTGTTATTTCCTAATTGCTTATGCCTCAAAAGTATAGAAAATGGCTATTATTAACTAACTTTGCTTTTGTGACCAGGAGTGATATTTTGAAATTTACCTATTTCCAATGAGAAAACGGGCGAATTTGTGTCTTTTTGTTCACATAAAGTCAGAAAAAAACAACATATGAATCCCAATTAACATGTATTTATACTAAAGTAATACAAAAATGACTACAAAAGATTTAGAAGTGAGTAGTTTTTCGAGATTTACGATTATGCTGTAAATCACTTTCACGAATCAGCCCCCAAATGTAGTCTCCCATCATGTTCTCGTTATACTGTCCTTCATTGACAGCTCATCCAGGAGCCTCAAAGCCGTGCTGCTCCATAATGGTAACAAGTACCCGTCTCTTCCCCTGGCTCACTCAGTGCACCTCAAAGAGGATTATAACAACATCAAGACCTTGCTGGACGCCTTGAAGTATGATGAGTACGACTGGGACCCCCGGAAGGTGCTGATGCCAACACTGCACATTAAATTGGGCCTTATGAAACAATTTGTCAGAGCTCTAGATAAGGAGTCGGCAGCCTTCAAGTACCTTCAAGACTTCTTCCCTAAGCTGTCTGAGGCAAAGGTCAAAGCCGATGTCTTCGTCGGACCACAGATAAAGAAGATTCTGGAGTGCAATGAATTCCCCAAGAAGCTCACTAGTAAGGAGAAAGCGGCTTGGAACAGCTTTGTCGCAGGGGTTCGGGGCTTCCTGGGCAATCACAAGGCCGAAAACTATGTGGAGCTGGTTGAGACTCTGGTGAAGAACTACGGCACAATGGGCTGTAGGATGTCCCTCAAAGTCCATATCCTTGATGCTCATCTTGATAAATTCAAGGAGAACATGGGAGCGTACTCAGAGGAGCAAGGCGAGCGCTTCCACCAGGATATACTGGACTTTGAACGCCGCTACCAAGGACAGTATAACGAGAACATGATGGGAGACTACATTTGGGGGCTGATTCGTGAAAGTGATTTACAGTATAATCGTAAATCTCGAACTACTACTCACTTCTAAATCTTTTGTAGTCATTTTTGTATTACTTTAGTATAAATACATGTTAATTGGGATTCATATGTTGTTTTTTTCTGACACAAATTCGCCCGTTTTCTCATTGGAAATAGGTAAATTTCAAACTATCACTCTCCTGGTCACAAAAGCAAAGTTTGTGGGGAATAATAGCCATTTTCTATACTTTTGAAGCATAAGCAATTAGGAAATAACACTTACTACCCAGGAACCAAAAAAAAAAAAAAAAATTGTTACACAGTGTAATAATAATAATAGTAATGTTTTTGTTCGTCTTGTCTCGGGCAGTCAGTCACGTTCCTGTTTGTGTACTCGCGCAGTCACATCTTTTGTTGCCAATTTTTAATACACACATCATTATACTCGAATTTAAAGCTGAGCCACTTTTTCAGAAACAGTGGCTTGAAACCTGGTTCCAGAAGACCGACAGACCTAGTTGGAGGCAACTTTGCTGTATAGAATCCCAAAGTCTCCCGTCGTGTGCCATGCAGTGACCTGAAACCTAGTCTCCTGAAACCAAATTCTGTTCCCTCAGCTTAAGATGCAGGGCATTTTTGAGAAGAAAAAATTGGTTTATACTGTATAAATAATTTATATAAATAAATAAGAAATAATTTAAAAAAATGCTCGCAAAATGTAAACCTTAAAAATGATTATATATATATATATATATATATATATATATATATATATATATATATATATATATATATATATATATGCATATTTTCTCAATTATTTTTTATCACTCATCATTTTTTGCATATATATTTTTTTACATATGGATAATGTATTGAAGGTGGTTATTTTCTATTATTGAAAATGTATGTTATACATATACATGTATGGAATGTATACTTGTCAAAACATGATCTACTGTTTCTCATTAGAATTGCAAAGAATGCTTATTGCTATCTGCTTCACTTAAACAAAGCCTCCTGAAAGTACAGTATTATCCATCAGCATTATTAATATGACATGGATTGTAAAATATATTTTGTTCTTTTTAATTATGTTGAAGGATTGTAACAAGAGGTCACAGTCAGTGATGGATATGGTAGTTAAGTTATTGCGTTAAAAGGGAAATACTGAGACATTTGTGCAGCTTGAAATGAATTCAACAAGTTTAAAATAATAACATGTTTACACAGAATCTTAATGTAGTGGTACTATGTAAATTAGTTAACTATAGGAACAAAACACATACCCTCCTAACACGACTGTCTTGTTTACCCTCTCTGTTCAAGAATCTGCAAAATACGGTTACTGTGCAGTTCAATTTATATGGAGAACAAGAATATTGTAGATTTTTTTTATCATTCGCTTGGTTTCCATGCAGTTTAGAGACTCCACATTTTCTCTCCATTGTCGCGAGAATGTGACGTAGCAGCACATATCAAGCACATTCCTCACGCTATAGCAAACCATGGCACAGCTAAAAAAAAGGGTGGGTAAATCACCTTCTTACGTTAAAAAGCCTGACCAAAAACTATGCGCAACTTTCTACTATAACTAAAGGCAGGACCAAGCAAAAAATAAATAAATAATGAAGCCCTTTGTAAAGAATAGAAAGACACTTTTTTCATCCTTTACACTTTAGTTTTTTTCATGTTTAGCGATGGGATAGTTGATTGCTTTAAGCTTAGACTTTTCTGTCCCTTAGCATTAAGATACGATGCCATTCATGTTACACTAGCCTTAAGTAGCATCTAGAACAAACTCACGTTTGTGCCACAAAAAGTTTTATATTAGTACAGTTGGGAATTTGTGCCAGTGGTATCCTATATTACTGCTGATGGCTCCTGACTTCAGCATCCGGCTTGCGTGACCATGTACAGAATTAAAGTAAAATCTCTTAAACCTAATTCATAGGGCAAGATTTATTTCACAAGAACGAAAACATGAAGGCATTATTGCTATTTGGCACCTGTATAAATGTGGCTATATAGGGCTATATGTCCCCATGTGTTATTATTATTATTATTATTTATTTCTTAGCAGACGCCCTTATCCAGGGCGACTTACAGTGTTGCTACAACAGTTTAAATAATGTACTTTTCATTTTTATTTTCATTGTCAACATCCTGACAACTTTTCACACTTATAAATTTAATGTCTGTTTCAAAGCTATTTTCAAAATGTCAGCTCTAGTGCACTGGGGTTTGAGATCTGTCCTCTAAATCACTGCAGGAAGAGCAAAAATTAAAAATAAGAATAAGTGCTTTGGCTTTTCTGTTCCATAAAACATCATGGATTGTTATTGCTGTGTTACCTGTTTGACAATGTGGGCAATAATCCTTACACAGTCGGGGCACTAGAGCGGACATTTTGAAAATAGATTTGAAACAGACTTTAAAGTAATAAGTGTACAAAAGTTGTCAGAATGTTAACAATGAAAAGAAAAATTGCAGATATCTTATTTAAACAATTGTAGCAACACATGGTATAATGCTATATTTTTGCGGAACCCTCTACTTACGCTTTAAGACATTAAGACTCTCATAATTTATATAAGAGCTGGGAATCATACCTAATTGTGTTCCTGTGATATGCAGTATTTCTCAGCAGTGTAGGTTAGATAACTTTTTCACATTGCAGAATGCCTCACTGAATCCAATCAAACTGTAGCCACCGGCAAATTAACATGCTTCACCTCATTAATTCATTGTACCTGTTTGTGAATCCACCTGGACTCGGCTGATAAGGAGTTTCATTAGCCCATGAACAAAGCATTTTCGCTTAGACTTTACTCTTTCAGTTGCAAGAGTATCTATAATATATACTATATAGTTTATCAATTACTTTTCTTTTTCATAAAGTATTTCTAGTGATTGATAAGTATCTTGATGCTGATTGTCCTTAGATAGATAGCTGTTTGTTGTTTTTTAATTCTCTGTACTCTACATATATATGTAAAGTTGTAAAGAATAGAAAATTGAAATTCCTTTCCTTCAGTCCCTCAGGATGACATAACGCTATTTTCAGACAGAAACGTGTTACAGTGAGTGAATCCTGGTTCTTTCCTGTGTAGCTTTAACAGAAGAGGGTGACTTAATGAGCCAGTCTTCAATATAGTAGATGTGAATCCCTTCCCTTCATAAAAAAGATGCATCTTGGGCCATCATTTCAGTAAAAGAGCCTTTGTATTGTGGAAATGCATGGTAAAACCCTGAATTGATAAAGAGAAGTCTGAAAATCTTTTCTTACAAGTGGACTAAATAGGCATATATGGAAATGAGCCACTGTAAAAAGCCAATTTCCTAACGGCATTAAATACACAATGTGTTGAATTGTAGCCATTGTGCATTTCAGTAGTTCAGGACAAACCCCACAACACAATGATTAGATAAACAAACTTTATTGATGAGGTATGCGAAGCAAGTGAACATAGAACAACAGTTTGGCATAACACCTACTTGGATCGAAGATACCCTACCTGGCCGTAGGTCGAGGCAGGAGACCCCCATAGAACTGTACTTAGAAATCTATATGGGATGGGGTGGGTGGTGGGTTCAGAAAGAACAAATGTGAAAGGAAGGGTGAGTACACAGGTTATTTATGCTAGCGGTAATTATTCAATTTGGATTCATTAGATGATATGATTCAATTAGATGAAGTGATAATTGTGTGGGGGTTTGTCCATCCTCCCAAACCCAAGTTGTAAACTTTAATTTCATAAAATTAATGAATGTTTTGAGTCCTCTCTGTTGTACAGTAGGATAGGTATGTTTGTCGGACTTCTTGGATACTAGGAAATAGCAAGAATAAAAAAAAACAGTAATGCTGCCAATGGTACTCGTTTGATAGCCTAGAGTTTTGAAAGGTTATCTATTTCAGTGGTTAAAATCAAATTCTGTTTTAGAAAAAACACAAGTTGGGATTATTCTTCGGTACATCCACAACTATAAACCATCCAATATTGGTAAGTAGAGTAGTAACAAAAGGAAGTTCTAATGGAAAAATTCAATTGAGAAAATTCAATTGGAACAAACAATCATTGAAGAAGATTGTGAATGACATTTACTCAAAATGTTTATGAGTTGTTTTAGTATTATTACTTAGACAAGTTAAAGAATGGATTTGTACAGCCTGGGGTGGTTTTGTTTCAATTAACAGAAAATCGTGTTACTCTTTCCCCCAGAGAGAGAGAGATTATTGCACTGTAAAATTTGCTAACCCAAATAGCTGACCTGTTGTTGGAATTTAAAAGAATAAAAAGAGCCTTAAAAATACTGTGCTTGTACGGTTAAAGCAGGTTTGTCAGTTGTTTTCACAGCCTGCTTTGGGCAAGCGTATCCTTCAGCTCTGGTCCAAGTTAGGCCCGGAAGTAAAGGAATCACGTTGTAGTAATCCAGTTTTTGTAAATCAGGTGTAAGGATTGTGGCTCCAGCATGAAGGCACATCTCGCTAAGACCATGGTTCTGGTTACACTGGCTGCTGTACCAATTTCGTCCAGGGATTCTTGAAAGTTGAAGTTTAGCAAGTGACTTCAGCAGGGACGGAATATATGTCTTCTGTGAAGTAGGTTACAGATTTTCAGCACTCAGTGCAATCCTTTCACCTTACATGCAAGGCACACACTGTGATTTACAATGCACATGTTCAACAGTAACTTTGCTTGAAACAGGTTTCAATTTTCTTGCTTTGCCTGCATTGGCTGACCTGCTAGCAGCATCTGCATCTGTCTGTATCTTGTCAACAGGTGGAGTAGTTATGTCCTAATGTGGATGTTTGTTTACCCCACATTTCTTATACTGGTTCCTGTACAGTACTTAGGGGTAGGTGTACTAAGATGGGCTAGTCACAGCGCAAACATACCTCAATTTGCATTTTCGTTGTGACACTTGGCAAAGTATACATTTTGTTGTATATTTATTGCGTCTTCTTAGCGAGATCTCTATTGCGAATGAAAATTATGTGTGGTTGGATTGGCAGGCTCAACAAACCCCAAAACAAACTTTTTGAGATACAGTGGCAAAAAAAAAACAAAACGCTGTTTTTCTTTTTTTTTTTCAAAAATCTTCCATAGTGCGTTGTCCAGTTCTGCCTGAGACTGGGAAGTGAGATATGATTATATGTAAATAATTGTCTTGTGTTTTGCAGTTAAGGTAACATTGTCTATAAACCAGAGCAGGCATCCTTTAATCTCACAATAAACAACACAGGAATTGAAAATTCTAGTCAAATACAAGTGATGATGTCATGCTTTTAGACTGCTTTAGGTAAGAAAGTGAATGAGTGCATGCAGAGGTTTAAAATATTCATGTAAAGTCCAAAGTGTATCGGATTGTGTCCAAATGCAATACGTAATGTCTATAGCAGGCTAGGACTGTTTAATCAAGATTCATGCAAAATCAAGGCACTTCTCGTGATCACCCGGTATAGTGTGACAGGCGGATTCACAATCAGCATGTAAGTGTCCACATTGTTTCAATGAGGACCCTAAAGAGAATCAGTGGTACAACATTATGGTACAAGGTCTTAACATCTTTGTTTGTTACACACTTCTGTAATTTTATTTATAAATACCACAAGTTCTGATTACATACAATAGTTTTTAACTTATTCTTACATGTTTATGAATGCTGAATGCCAAGAAAAAATGCTGGCTCATTAAAGAATCTGTATATCAGACCTGGAACAGTACTTTCTCGGTTTCAACAACTGACAAGAGCTTCTAAGAGCATATTATGCAGTCATGGTGCCTGCCAGACAAACAAAACTAACCACAATGAAAGCAGAAAGGGACTTCTGTCAACATAGATTTTAGATGTACACCAAAAATGCAGTAAGAAAACAGATCAACAAGGTAATGAAAATCTATAAAAAACGGTTACATATTATTAAAGCGTAAAACAACAAGATAAATAAAAAATACATTCTTCAGATTGCTTTTCTGTACCAATGTTACGATTTCAGCCAAAACTAGACAAGGCAATCTTTAGAAACTTGAGATACTATATAAACCCTGACTTGAACAGGTTTTAGATCATGAGGTGAACTGGCCACATGCCAAGCACATGGATGTGTGTCTTTAAGTTCGAACATGGTGGTTTTCATGTTATATGTCATTTGCAGTATGTACTTTGTATTGAAGCATTATTATTATTATTATTATTATTATTTATTTCTTAGCAGACGCCCTTATCCAGGGCGACTTACAATCGTAAGCAAAAACATTTCAAGCGTTACAATACAAGTAATACAATAAGAGCAAGAAATACAATAACTTTTGCTCAAGCAAAGTACAAGTTTGACAAACCACAATTCAATAATACAGCAGATAATAGTGATAGTTACATCGGGATATGATTAAATAGTGATAGTTACATCAGGATGTGATTAAATACAAAGTACTACAGGTTAAAAACTTGGCAGATTACAGTATTCTGAAGTACAGGATTAAATGCAGTAAAATAGGGGCTGATAAGAGCAAAATAAAGCACATTTAAATGAAGGGTGATAGTGTCCCGGGATACAAACAGAGGAGTTCTACAGGTGCTCTTTGAAGAGGTGAGTCTTAAGGAAGCGCCGGAATGTGGTCAGGGACTGGGCAGTCCTGACATCTGTAGGAAGGTCATTCCACCACTGCGGAGCAAGGGTGGAGAAGGAGCGGGCTTTGGAGGCAGGGGAGCGTAGCGGTGGTAGAGCTAGTCTTCTAGTGCAGGCGGAGCGGAGAGGTCGAGTGGGGGTGTAGGGAGAGATGAGGGTCTGGAGGTAGCTGGGTGCAGACTGGTCAAGGCATCTGTAGGCTAGTACAAGAGTCTTGAACTGGATGCGAGCGGTGATCGGGAGCCAGTGGAGCGAACTATTATACATGAGAACTATTGCTTGATCATTTTTTTTCCATGTCTGCGCTCAAGAAATTACTTTTTCAGCAAAGTAGCATGTTCTTTTGTTTTATTCAGTCACAGGAAAACAGCACTGTAAGATAAAACGATGAAACAAAGAACACAGGCACAGAACTCCTGCATCGCTCTGTCCCTCACAGGAAAACAGGTCCCTCCACAGCAGGCAAACTCTCCCGTTGTGTTCCTTCAGTCTTGTTTTTATATTCAGTTATAGCAACAGGTGTAACTGTTGGAGACTTGCCAGGGATTGTTACTAGGGCACTCTTTCATGTTAGTTACGGTGTACAAACACCCTGTTGCTTTTATTTTGAATTATATATCCAGCAAGCACTCCATCAACGCTTCCACAAGTGACCTGTCTGACAGTCTCAGCAGGCAGCAAGCTATTTTCTTGACCTTGACTAGAACAACACACTGTCTGATCCAGTGCAGTGGTACAAACAGGTTAGAAAGGCTCTGCTTGGTATTTCACATGGTATATGGTATTTCACATATATCCGATCTACATGCCCGGCTTGCTGAAACTGGCAACAAATACAGGTAAGACTATACTCTTAAATACTCGGTGACCTACTTTAGACCATGGTGACCAATGCTTATTCTGCTTATGATTTCTTAATTTCAATTAGATTGACCGATATACCTATTTGTGTCCTTAATTATACACGTGGCTTCCCCAGGTCCCCTTCCAAACTCTGTGGCTACAAATAATGTTTTATTTCCTCAAAGTGATTGCAGCTAACAAAACAATTGCATAAATGTTACCTGTTTTGCACTTCTATTAGCTACATAGGTCTCAAATGTACAGTTGTTAAATAATATTATGCATGTATTTTCATTAAACAGGACATCTGGAACTACATTAGGTTAAAGTCAGTTTCCATGTCTTACTTGCAGGAAATATGTTGCACTTCCTAGGTCATTTCACCTTTGCAGTGTCTTTTAGGTCAAAACATGTTACTGTGTGTGATACACTGCCGTTACAGATTCTGACCCCTGTTGGTGGAATGAGATGAGATCAAAAGCTCTAAAACCATGAATGCAGATGAGCATGGCTCTTTTGCACTGTGGTAGAGATGCTTTCTTTGGGTGTGTGTGTGTCGCTGGTTTGTGCACAGCCTCTGCCCTGTTATATTAGGGCCATGACCTGGATCTCATGGATTGCTTATCTCCAAGGTTAAAGAGGGGGAAAAGTGTAACGCTGAAAACAAAGATAATTATAATTAGCCAAACAATGCAATTTTTACTCAAAATTAAGATTCTTCCACATATCAATAAAAATATGGAGATACTGAGACCAATTTTAGCTAACATATTCCATGACTATATATTCTTTCTATCTATCTATCTATCTATCTCTCTCTCTCTCTCTCTCTCTCTCTCTCTCTCTCTCTCTCTCTCTCTCTCTCTCTCTCTCTCTCTCTCTCTCTCTCTCTCTCTCTCTCTCTCTCTCTCTCTCTCTCTCTCTCTCTATATATATATATATATATATATATATATATATATATTCTGACTCTATATACTGTGCATATATATCACTAATTTATCCAGTCTCACTTCATCTCACCTCATTCTTTTCCTTATTCTTATGATGTATGTCAGTCACAGACACCCCCCACCACCACTGTAAGTACAATACAAAATTAGAGCTATCAATAATGTGAACAAGATCACCATGACCTACATCCGCTGTATGCACATGTACAAATGGATGTTTGTTATACAGACAGATAGATATCCCCAGATTGTGATACTCCTAAAGGGTGCACTACCAAGTGTCAGCTGAACACAACCACATAAACTCTTCACTACAGCTATGGCCAAAAGTTGTCATCAATTTTAGGATTCAGACACTAAAAAAAAATATGAACATCATTTTTACCTTTAATTTAACATCATGTAATCAAAGAAGCTACAAAATGATATTGCTAAAGTCTACCGGAAGCTATAATAGTAGTACAGTATTTCATGTTAGATTTTTTGAATATCACATTTTTCAATTTTTCGTTAAGTATATAGAAAACTACAAAGCGGTATGTAATTCAATATGTTAATGTAACAATATTCAGGTTTAACTCAACTTTATGAAGCAAAATGTGTTAATTCTATAGGGTGATGCAGAACTTTTGGCCATAGCCGTATATAATGATATAAGTGTGACCTATTGACAGGGCGTCTCCATATACCCCATTATTTAAAAAAGGGCATTGTAATTGTATAAGTGGTTCTCTAGATATATGACATTCAGACAGGCAGGCCTGTATACCGCCAGTTTAAATTCTTCTAAAGAATATCTTAGCAAGTCGCATCACAATTGGACAATCAGTTTTCTAGATATAGTCAAAACCCTAAAGTGTGAACTATTTTCCTATGAACGACCGGCTTCCCCAGTTTAAACTGCAGTTAATTTACTAACCATGTAGTACCATGGTTAAAAGCCAGATGGCAGCATTGGGCAACATAAGCTCAACAAACTGAACTCTGGTCCCAAAATTTTCATCCATGATTATTTAATTTTTTTATTTGTACTTATTTTTTATTACAGTTGGAATTGAATTTACTTTTTTTGAGACATGTCAATACTTTTGGAAGCTTATGTTATACTCTGAGACCCCATACACCTTCAGTACAAAATGCACTAACTCACATTGATATTACTACTATTTTTTTTTAAATAACATTACAAACTATTCTGTAAAACAAATTATGAAAACTGAAAAGAAAACTGCAAACTGAAATAAATTTGAAATTTTGTTTTTTTTTCACATTCATATTTGCATTCATAATTTAAATTCAGTTTTACACAATAACTTGTAGATAATTTCAAGCACTGCACAAGTGTTGAGAGGAATTGTCATATGTAGTACATCTGTTATCTTAACAATTTTTATTTTGATAAACACAGTTTTGAGGCACAAGAAAACATGAACACAAAAAACAAACAGAAATAACCTATTTAATATGTATGGAAAATTGTTTGCACAGTGTTTAGTAATTAGGAATAAAAAAGAACATTTAAAATAAATTCAAAAGCTAGAAATGTATATTTACAGGGGGGAAAAAGGAAGATGTTTGTATTCTGCTTTACAAAAATAATACCAATATTGTTGAATTTTCTTTTTACAGAAGAATTACAGATAGGCTATTTTATAAAACCCATAATCCAGATTTTGTTTTAACATCACTATAGCTTTCATATTACATTTCAATGTCCTGGCAAATGATTGGCCGGAATGTCACTTCAGTATTTTCCTCCATAATCAGATCATATCTACACAAGTGTGGTCTGAAAGACAAAAATGTTATTGGAAAAGTCAACAAAAAAAAAAAATCTGGTTTGAGACTGTACACTGTCAGAGAATGAATTATTTGGACTAGTGGCATTAGTAAAATGTAACAGAACTAGCAATAATATGGACAACTACAGTATTAGTTTGCTGAGAAGGCAGTGACCTTTTATATATTTTTGATACACATTAGTAAGCAATAATTAGAAGAGGGTGGGCCTGCTAGCAGCTGCTATGAAACTGCTGTTGTTTTGACTGTGACCACAGTAGATTTTGTTTTTGTAACTGCTCCATCGGAGCTAGGCTTTTGTTTTCTGTTTTAGTTTTGCTAAACGTGTTTTAAATTGACAACAGAACTGGCAGAAGGCACAGGTGTCGTTGTCCATCCATCAACAGTCCAAAGCACCTTTGACCATTGTTCCATAGTCCAATTTCTGTGTGTCTTCTTTCTATTCCTTAAGGATATTATCTTCAAGTATTGCTCATCTTTGTTTGACAGCTTTTTGGGTCTTCCATTCCTTGGTTTGTCAATTACAGATGATGTTTCTCTGTACTTGTTGATTATGCTTCGGATACCACACATTGAAAATCGAGTGTTGCGAGCTATTTCACTCAATGTAAACAAGTCAAGGTTGTTTATAATAGTAGAAAACACTAGTGGAGGCTTTGAGTAAATTGTTGATGCTCATAATGCATCAGAGTAGAAAAATGCAACATGTCTAAGACTTTTCACAGCAACATATTGCTGACTCGCACATCCTCGGTAATTCAACTGGAAAATACATTTCTCAACTTCTTTTTATTGAGCGTTCACCAGGAGAAAGAGACCTCTTATAAGGATTGCAGTACAACCAGATCATCTTCCCTCAGCAACGATGATTTTCAATTCCTACAGGAAGGCACATGATCTGGATACACTGCAATGTTTGAAAGAAAAATTGTCTCTCCTGGCGAATGTTCCCGAGTAATTTCTTAGCTGATTTACCTATGATGTGTAAATACAAATATCAAAACAGTCAGGATTATGTTGAGAAATATATTGCTGTGATATGGACAACACAGGATACAGCAAAGGTAAAGTAATGTGTTTCATGTAAACACTGCAGGGGGTTCTGTAACACTTTAATATCCTTGTTGGTAGATGCCAGTGGTTCACAAATTGAAGCTTGGATAACTACAGAGGATGGACAGAATATTTGAAATGCCAGCCCTAGGACTGTCAATAGGCCTCCATAGTATGATTCTCTGTGACGAGTCGGCAAGGTCTTTAAATTGTTCTATTGGGACTTGACCATTCCCCAGTGATTACTGCCTTGAATTACTTCATCAATGTTAGTTGTGTAAGTCTGCAGCGAAGTGAATTACATTGGTATCTCTTTGAGACTGGTTCCTTGAAAACAGTAGTATTTGTGCAGTCTTGAATATAGAAGTATCTGACAACTGAGCTTCTGCTATAAGCCCTCAAAGTAGATTCCATATACTGTCTTGCATATCTTGACTGAAGCACTATGTAGATGCAACCTTTGTATATTACAATATACCTCAGGAATGCCATTTGCAAAACAAATTATGCAGTCACATACAACTATGTGTAACATAACAAAGGTTTTTTTTTTTTTTCAATAATTTTACATATATTGAGCCCAACATTTACCTGTTTTTGTTATCCAATGACTTCAGTCTCATCCGTATAACTCTCAGTTTATATCTGGGGCCAATCACATTTCCTGTGGAGAATTTGACTGAGATCTTTTGGACATTCTCCACATCCTTATCAAACTGTGTTAGCAACTGTGTTTCTGTGTACTGTTCAAATTTTGACGCTTTGCTGAAAGAGAAAAAAATAAAAATCTTATACTTCCTAGTGTTATTTCAGGTAAAGTAATCCAAGATTAGTACGAATCAGGGTCTGTGAAAGCAGACGTAAATGTATTTGGTTATATTTACCTTCTTGCTGAATAAACCATCCTTGAATCTGTACAACTAAATAATTCATTCTGCCATTTTAAAGACAACTCATTTTATTATTTAGGCTGGAAATGGTCAACCAATTTAGTTTAGCAATTTTAGTTTTTCTAGTGCAGTACATAAAACTACTGATCAAGCCCCTTATGAATATTTAGCACAGCCATTTTGTACTCTAATTATGCAGTTTCCACATGCTTTCCCCATGATTGTACTATACATTTACCGTAGTTTACCATGTTTTTAATATGCTACCAAACCTTTCTGTAAATGCTTACCTTTGCTTGTTCATGCTTTCCCTCTGCTTTATTGTATTTTACAATGCTTTTATTAAGGCTTTCAGACATTTATCTTTATACATACATTTTGCATAATGTTAACACAAATACACATACTTTAATTCAGATTTGAAATTGTTAAACGTGTAACTTACTGATCTAATTTTGATTCTGTCACGTTTTTTCCGTTCATCAATTTTATTGTAATGTATCCCCAGCGTGTGCTTTTGTTCCATGTAATAATATCCAGAAGGTAATTGTACTCTTTAGGGAAATTAAAGCAAAACACAATCCTTGTTTGGTGAAGGTTTTGTATTTCTTAATCATATATTTCACAATTCAATATTAAATCAATAAATATAAATGGAAAGAGTACACTTAAAAGTCACTTACTACAAAATGGAGGATCTGCTGTTGTAGAAAAATATGCTTTTGTTTGCTCAAGTTTAACAAGAGCATCTTTCCATTTGTATATGTAAAAACCTGTATGTTGAAGAACAAAAACTGTAAAAGCATTGCCCCACACGCATGTTGAATTTTACTACATTCTGCAACAGGTTGCAGAGATTTTTAATTTTTTAATTTTTTACTTTTTTGTAAGGGAAAGGGGGTTTAAAAGTAAGTGGGACCTTGAATGAACTGAGTAAGTCACCGCTGTTCAACAAAATGTGTGAAACTGTGTATAGCATTACAAGAGACAAATTTTTTCCCTACAATGATAATGAACAATATCTGAGTAATTGTTAATTCAATGTTTGTACATTACACATTTTTAAAGCAGTTATTTCTTTTTTGGGGGGTGAAAAAAAAAGTTTCTAGAAGCCCATCTTGATATACACTGTCTGCCTTGATCACAGCCTTGACTTGACTTGCCGTAGAATCCACAAGGTGATGGAAGGTGTCTCAAGGGATGTTAATCCATTCAGTCATTAATATGGCATGCAATAGGGGCAGAGAGGTAGGCAAAGGATTGTGGTAATGAATGCATTTTTCAAGTCACCCCTAACGTGCTCAACTAGATTGAGATCTGGGAATTGTGATGACTGTGAAAGATGCCTGAAGTCCTTGACATACTGCATACAATACATTTTGCTCTTAGGTGGCTTTATAGCAATGCAGGGACCACAAGTCACATCACGTGATAAACCTAATCTGGATTTCTAATTCAGGGCGATGCTAAATTCAAGTCAGGTGGACAGGTCCTATTAAAGTGGCCATGCAGTGTAAGTCTTGTTTTGTTCACATTCCTCACAGATAGCTTTATCTGTATGTAAACATTACAACCTCTCTCTTGAAAAGCGTCAGTCTGTGACATACTTGTACAATTGCAACACAAGGGTGTGTGTTACAACTGGCAGTGTTACTTCACTCAGTGTAGCTGTAAGTTAAATGCCTTGAATGTCAACAGTTCTATTAAATGAAGATGTAATATGCCAAGTGTCCTACAACTGGCATTACAGATGCTAAACACATGTAATATTAGTTACATGTTAGTTTTGTCTATCTTAATCGTATCTAATTATTTGCTAGTAGTCAGTCCGCTTTTTAGTTTTAGTAAATGATTTTATTCACTATTTGTAAGTCATTTTCTGGTGCTTTAGGTTGTCTTCATGTTTCTTTAACTTTGTCACTTTGCACTTTCTGTAGACTTGTGTTTTCTTCCTTCGTTTTTCTTTTGCATGTAAGAAATGTACCAAGAGATAATACACAGAATTTACTCTATCAGACACTGAAAACAATTCAACCAGCCGCTACTGCTGTTACTAAAATGCAGCCGTGCCTAATAATAATTTAGAGAGGAAACATGCTCAGTCGGAATCACTTGTGCGTACAGGTGGATGATAATTTTTAAACTATAGGCAGACTGTAAACTTAGAGCTGCAAAACAAAAATGAATTATGTATGCACAGCGGTTTAGAGATAATATAAAATAACTCAAGATAATTAGAGTCGTCCTGCGTACCCCCTATGACCCTTAGACGTGCCCCAGGGTACGTGTACTCCCGGTTGAAAACCTTGCTCTATATTATTAAATGGCATAAATCTGAATATATCTTACCTAATACAGGACAAGGTGCTGGAAGAAAAGCATCACATTCAGTGCATTTACCATCCAGAAATTTTTGGTATGATGAGCAGGGGTAAGCCTTTATTTCACAGGTCTTATTTAAAGAGCAGAGGAATAGGAATACGGATCTCTGATGGTCACACACAAAGTATTGTTTTCCTAGAAGACATAAATTCATTATACAAGACACCTTGAGTTGAAATTTAGACGCTTGTCTTTTTGACATCTTATGTTATAGTTGTATGATTGACAGCTCGTTTCACAGACCCTGATTAGCTCTTATCTTGGGTTGTCTTACCTAAATTAAAATTGAGTAGTCCAAGATTGGTGCTAATAACGGTCTGTGAAACCAGCAGTGAATGTTTAAAGTTTGTAGGGTCAATTAGGTACAGTTCTGCATTTCTGTTTTGTATGTATTGGCTGGATTCTGTCATTTACTATTACTTGTGTGATATTCTAGGTATAGACTGCCACTATTAAAGTCTGTTGGCTGCTACTGCATGTATGTAGCAGAGGTACTGTAGGTGTTTTACCTGTCACTGTGACGTGAACATTCTGAGCACTGGCTGTTTTTCACTGCCTTGTACTGATTTTTATGCTGCAGATGATCTTTTGTTTTGTGTATTCCATAACACAAACAAACCCCACAAATCCTGACAAACAATATTGAGTTACTATCATACTTTATTCTCAATATAGGTACAGTTCACATGAAATAGTTCAACAATCTGAATCAGCAAAGTTAATTTAAAACAGTTACAATCGCTCAGGTACCTCAGCCATTCAGATGATGGACTAAATAAAGGTTTTGATATGATTAGAAACCTCACAATCATACAGACAGGCAGCCTATATCCCTGTAATACCCCCCACATCACCTCCAGCTCTTGCCTAATCTCCTGTACATATGCCTCCGAGTAAGTGATAGTAATAAATGCAACTTTCCATAGTATGATGGACACTTACCAGAAAGTATGGTTTTGGGGCAGCCAGGTTGGTCTGTTCCTCCGTTGGCATAGAAATCTATGTGTCCTAGCGGTTCTCTGAAACCTAAAGCTAAAATAAAAAGCTACCTTTCATTCAAATCTCAGAGGTGGAATATCGTATTAGGCGAATAAGAACAGCATACATTTGTATTGCAATGTAAATGCCGTATTCACTATTCTTACATTATTGTCTTTGGAATAACCATACTCTGTGGGCAAGACATATTAGATTTTTCAAGTTTTTTATGTGTGTTGTTATGATGTGTTGTTATTTCATGACTGCTTATAACCAATTAGAAGTTAGTTCTAAAGGCTAGAATAGGCTGGTGCTGAATTGAAACATACATGTACTGTAGGACTGTATTCAGAGTATAGAGTACATTTTTTCTAGCTTATGCCGTTAATGTTATTTGCGATTGACTGAAAACAATAAACAATCTCAGCTTTTAAAGAAAAATGGAACTAAAGTTGCTGTGTACATAGAAATAAGAACAAAAGATAGTCAGTATGACTTGCAACTGATGGTGGTTTCCCACACAGTTCCCATGTGAGGTGGAATGGCCTGAAATATAAATAATCACATGACAGAAGGCTTTCAGAAAAGTCTAAACACAGTGAATGGCCTTTTTTGTGAGACTGAGCTCTGCTGGCCAGTACTGGCATGGCAATCACAACTACCTGTGTGTATAAAACCTTGCCTGTCTGGTGTGAAGTGAAGTAGTTAAAAATGTAAAAATACTTTTATTGGGATCAATTGAAAAGGGATGGGGCATGCAACTTCAAAGAAATGACCAGTATCCTGTATAACCACATGCTTTTGGTCTCCTTATCAATGCATTACTTTTTTATTGGCAGTGTTTATATCGGAGGTTCCCTAACTGGGGGCTAGGGGACGATTTCAGTTGTGCCAAAAGACACAAACAGAAATGTCTCCCAATTAACTCTGAAAACTCTATATTTCCCAGGTCACGAGATCTTTTTATGTATATAAACGCTGCTGTTAGGTGCTTGGGGTTATTTTGAATGCAGTACTCACTACCTAGTTGTCGACTGTCATAAATTTGCAATCTTTATTTCCAGTGACTGTGATAACATTATGCGCCTTAAGAAGAACAACATTTTACAGTGGGTGGTGGTCCTCATTTAGGAGACATAGGGGTAAATGTAAGGATACGTGCAAAGTGATTTGCAGGTGCAAAACCCCCATAATGCAACCGTAAATTGTGTTTAGCAGCAGTAAAGTCTGATTTTAGCGTCTGCTAAAAATGTGCCGTATGTAAAGAATGGTGTTCACCTGGCGCACTGCATCTGCTATCAAATGTGCACTTTGCCATCATTATGCCATTCAAATTATATTGAAATGCATTCAAATGAAAAAAAGAGCATTGGAATTGGGCAGGATCTAGATACTAAGCGGGCGCAAACATTATACTGTGATGTAAAGATTTTGCCTTGCACCCTCCAAAAACTTGACAGCTCTTCTTACAAGGTGCAAACCATTGTAGAAGCGAGGAATTAAGAGCTGAATAAAAGCACACACCTGCAGAGACCTGTCATTGGCTTCAGGATGGCTGCTGTGGTAGCCATCCTGATGCAGCGACACGGCTCTTGTTGAGGAGAGGCAGGAACACGTTCGGAGGAGAAGGGCAAGATGTAGAAGACCCAGCATATTCAATCCCAGGGTCACTTTGTTTGAGATGCCGGATGTGGTGCTAAAGCGTTATCGTCTCACTCTGCAGGTCATCCTAGGCCTAATAGTTGAATTGAGGGATGAGCTAGACTCTAGTGTCAATCTAGGGACCGCTACCCCTGCACATGTGAAAGTGCTGTGTTCTCTGCACTACTTAGCCTCTGGTTCCTTTCAGACCACAGTTGGAATGTCTGGAGGGATAGTCCTTTTCCAGAGTGCTAGGCACAATCATTTCCTTAGGATACTAGCATAACTGATGTTGGCTAAGGCTTTTCCAAACAACTTTGTTTCATGCTGAGTGACCTCAGCCGTAAGGACTCTCAGTTCCTTCTCAGAAAAAAAAAAACTTTTCCGTGAAGCCAAGAGGACTTTGCTGCCCTTACTCTGACATATATTTTTTTTGGTTTGTAGTTTCGTGCTCCACAAATGTCATACAGCGCCTACTGCTCTCTGTACTCGTAACTCAGTCACCTCTGGGCTGCAAGTGCAGCCGCTAAATAGACCAATGTGCTTATTTAGACCCTCATTATCATAAATGCGGATTATTATATGTGTGTTGAGTAATGTGCATTGCTTTTAAGCTTACATAGGGCGCAGTGCAAAATAATTGCCTGGCCGCAATGTACTTTGAATTTTGCATCCGCAATCATTTGCACTGCTCCTATACTTACATCTCCCCCATAATGTCATGGCCAAGGAGATTTTGGAATCCCTGCTTTATGTTTTGTGTGATATATAAAAATACTTGACATTGAGAAACACTGCTACTACTAAGTGTTTAAAACTGTTAAAACACTGACTTACCATCAATATCGGTATGTAAGACATCCACAAACTCTGCATCAGTGGGGTCAAGCCTCTCTGCAGGTGGTTTACCAGTAAACATTGGGCCTGCAGGGTCAAGGCCTACAAAAAAAGAAGTGTAGTTTGTGCTGAGAAAATACTATACCAATGAGCCACAATAGAATACAATAAATAATTATTAAAAAGCATAAGTATTTATTTATTAGTATTTAGTTGTTACACCCATAACTCACAGCAAAGCGAGTTACTTGCAGTTTTAAATGAACAATTTTAGAAATACTAAATACTAAGTATTAAATATTAAAAGTATTTCTTAATGTCTTCATTTGAAAAATTGTATTTGAAATATATAATTTGCAAAGTTTCTTTTAGTATATCACTCTAGAGTGTTTTATAGTTATGGATTAAACGGACACTGTACTGTGGTAAGCCATGAACAAAAAAAGGAAATTAATTAATAATTTACTCCTTCACCTGTGCTATTGATAAAGCTGGATAGAAATTATTATTATTTATTTCTTAGCAGATGCCCTTATCCAGGGCGACTTACAATTGTTACAAGATATCACATTATTATTATTATTATTTTTATATATACAATTACATTATTTTTTACACATTATTTTTACATACAATTACCCATTTATACAGTTGGGTTTTTTACTGGAGCAATCTAGGTAAAGTACCTTGCTCAAGGGTACAGCAGCAGTGTCCCCCACGACCCTCCGGTAAAGAGTCCAGAGCCCTAACCACTACTCTACACTACTGCCCTTTAAAATGAATGGGTGGTTCAATTGCAGAACATGCCAAGCCAAATGAATGAATTTCAATATTTCCTGGAAGTATGTCATGTTATATAGAGTCTGTTTTCAATTAATATAAATAAATACTTTGAATCTTACCAGTGATTCTTCCAATTTTGCCACCCAGCATGTTCCCAACAAACCCAGATATGTGAGCTCCAAGACTGATCCCTATCAAATGGAAAGAGCTGAGTGAACTGCCCATTTCCTAAAGCACAAAAGCACAACAAAACAAATTTTACTAGTCATTGTGTCTGTTTACAATAATCATAGCTGTTTCGCAACATTTTAAACATGGAAACACAGGTTAAATGTTTGGAAACACATTTTAAAAGGACAGTCCACCATATGACTGAAACATTTGTTAATAATATAGTTCAGGCATGGCAACGTGTAAGGTTAATTTGAAATGTATTTCAACAGGAATAAAGCCAGTGCAGCCGTCGAACAGCATATCTGTAATTTGACGTAAGGCCACATCTATCTCATTGCCGCCCACTAAAATCAGGGGCAGGATACCAAATGATACCAAATGATAACACCCCCTCATGGGAAGTGATGCACAGCACACCTCTCTTAAAGCTGCAGCAGCTCCATTAACCAGCAGCTTCTCTCTTAGCAACTCTGTTATATCTGCTTTTATACAGATTCTACACAAGTGTTGCATCAATGTCTGGTGTCACAGACCCTGATTAGCACTTATCTTGAACTACCTTACCAAAGGCTGTAGCTTTGGGTTTCATACAATTTTCAACTTGTGGGCCAATAGTTTTAAACTATAAGCTTCAATTCCACAATACAAAGTATAGCTTCCACATATATTTTATTAAGCCAAAATAATACACACCATAGAAGAAATAATGTGTACAGTGTAAAAAAAAATTCACACAATATAATATAATTATATTAAAAGAATAACTTACTATCATCTGTTTAATAAACAAGGTTAGGATTTGTGCCACTCTCTTTGTGTTTTCTGCTGCTTTCGGATATATGATGGTAGCAGCTCCTCTGTTCCAGTCAACTATAATCACGTTCATATCTTCAGCAGATAACAAAAGCTGTACTATTGTGTCTATCCACACTGGGGGGGCTCCTGATGGCCTGTATCCATGGATTACAAAGGTGGTTTTTCTTTTCACATTCAGCAAATTAGAACCTGTGAAATTTGTGTGATCCAGATGATTTCCACAGTTTATGGTTTCATTTGTGTAGAGCAACAGCTTAACGTCCAGTTTTGTCCCAATAAAGGAATTGTGAAAGTCCAACGCTGTGAAATGCTTACATTCAGGTTCTAGAAATGAAGTAAGTAAAATAAAAAATTATGATTTGGAGTTATTTTTAAACCTATTATTTTTTCTTTCTTGAGAGTCTTACCAATATCACAAAAACCTCAACATTAAAAGTATGTTTTGATACATTTTATTTGCTATACTACATAGTCGCAGAGTATTCAGACACATTTGGCACTTTACTGAGACAACTAATTTGGAAGCATGTGTTATACCAAACAGGAATGCAAAAAATCCAATATTGAACCCAATATGGTGGCCATCTTACAGGTCAAAGTGAAGGAGATGTTAGATTTTGTGGGAGGAGTTTCCATAACACTGAAAATATGAAGTAGCTAGCTCAACTGGTTTATGGGGTATTAGTACAGGAGTTGTAATATTGGTGGTGGTGGATTTGCAAATTCATATACTCCATTCATACAAGGATGGTTAATAATAATGTAGTTCCATGGAGGTGTTCTAGTGACATGATAAAACAGAAGAGCAAAACTGAGACAGATGTATTGTATTGGAAGTTAGTTCAGTTGAAAAATATATTTTGTAAACTAATCCTTTTCATTTAAAAAGTTTGCTGTGGAAAATATCCACACACACACACACACACACACACACACATATATATATATATATATATATATATATATATATATATATATATATATTTAGAAAACTTTTGATGTTCTTTTTTTTTTTTTTACCATACTTTAACTATGCTTTACTACACTGTTTGGTACATTATAGTAAACTTTTATGAGGGATAGATGATGCTTTCTTCATAGCTGACACTGGTCTCTATTTTGTTATGACCAAATGCCATGCCCATGAAACATATAGCTTTTTCTAGAAACTTAATGTGTTTTTTGTTGTCAAAAAAGTCTGCTTTCTGATAGAGTATGCCGAAGGCTAAACATAGCGAGCAATGTAGCAAACAGATATGTTTGTGTAAAATTTTACATAATTGCTCAAAAAAAAAGAATTCACATTGCTAAAAATAGCCTACTTCTTTCTCCAAAGAGATTCCACATGGGATAATCATAGGTATACATTTAATTACATGACATGCTTTGAAGCAAACACAATTTTTCAACAGTAATAAAGCCAGTGCAGACTCACTGAAATCACAGAGAACCTTAAAGGGGTAGTATATAACAGCTACATTTATAATATATCAGTTATTAAGTTTAATATTGTTAATTTTGTTCAGTGAGTCAAAGTATGTGTAGTGTTGAGACATCACAACAGCAGTTTAATCAAGGCTTAACAAAGCACGGCTAGCATTTCAAAGACTGCGGCCTATATGGAAGTCAAAGACGTACAGTCTGAAGCTAAAGATGAAACTCTACAACAGCAATGTTAAATCTGTGCTACTGTACAGTTCAGAATGTTGGCGTGTAACCAAAGAAGACAGACAAACTGGAAGTTTTCCACAAATGTCTACAAAACATATGTCCAATTTTCTGGCCGAATAAGATATCAAACAAGGATTTGTACATTAAGACTAAATCAAGTGACATTAACACAGAGATATGGCAGAGAAGACTACAATGGCTAGGCCATGTACTTTGGATGCTGCACAACAACACCACCAAAATTGGAATGTGATTGTCCCCACAGGGAAAACTCAAGCGAGGAAGACCAAAAAACACCTGGAGGAGCACTGTTGAGGCAGATCTGAAAGACATGCATATGAGGTGGGGAGAGGCGGAGAAGGTGGACAAAGATAGATCATTGTGGAGGTCAAAGGTTGTAGCCTCATGTTCCAGAAGAAACAGAGATGATTAAGAATGATAAAAGTTTGGAGAAGATTGGTGCAAATCGGCAGCTACCATATTGTGGACAGTTGGGCGGACATGATCAGTGCATAACAGTGTCATTTTTTAAAAGGATTCCCAAAATGTTCATATTTTTATTTCAGGCAGTAAAGTGTTTACAGCTGCTGTCATGGTATTTCTTTACCTAAGGGCAAACTATTCGTGACACAGTCTTCATTACAAAATCAATCTGTTATGCCACTGAGAAAAAAAGCCTCAACATAATCACTCTTCGGCTTAAGAGTTCAGCAGTAATCAGCCTTCAGTACATGCATCCTCCAAAATAGGATTATGCTTCTAAGTAAAGAAGAAAGCCATGCAGTTGTTTAACTCATTTGCATTTTAATATAAAAGCTAAATAATAAGTAATCTTCAATAATCTTGAGGTAAAAAAAACAAAACATGTACTTTATGTTTACTTAAAACCTTTAAAATGTTAAGGCTTTGTTTTTTATTTATCAAATACTTTATAAGTCTTACCTGCCCGAAGTATACAGGGATGAAGGAGCATCAGGATCCACCACTTGAACATTGCTGCTTTTATCTTCAGAACGAACAAAGGAAGAGAGTCAGGATTATCTGGAGAGCAATGTGTGTCCTGTGATGGCTGTTCTTGCTTGCAGTCAAATGAGCCACTCGACAGATTTTATACATGTGTGTGGTTTGGAGTCAAGTAGGACCTGGCATCTGAGAAAGCTGTACCATACAGGATTAGGAGCATTTCAGAATGAAGCTCAAAAGACTATTTCAAATGAAAACACACACGATGAACATGCATATAAAGTGTAATCCTAAAATGCAGTTTACCCCTTATCAATATGTGGGGTGACCAGATTTCCAAAGCTCAGAACTGGGAAACATAGATTCAAAAATACTTTATAAAACTACAATGTTGTGTATATATATATATATATATTCCCTTACTCTGGAACCATATTTTAATATGACTGATGATTGTTTACGTAATTAGTGGAATGGTGCCGGGAGTGCTGTCTTGCAGACCGGGACTTTTTTTAAATGTCGGGACACCGGGACAAGGGAAAAGGGGACAGTCCTGGTCAAACCGGGCCGTCTTGTCACCCTAGTAATATAGTGACCAAAGTAGTGTTTGTCAAAGGGTTATGTTTTAAAGTTAATGGATTGCTACATTGATAAATAACAATACAAGTCAGCGATGTCAGACTAAACAAATACTAAAAATGTAGTTACCCAGGATTTTATTATTATTATTATTATTATTATTATTATTATTATTATTATTATTATTATTATTATTGTAGTTAGAACTGTACTGTTCACCATTTTTGTTTGAAAAACACACTGCTAATGCTAAAACTAACAAGAAATACCTGTGGTGTATGTACAGTAGGACCAATTAATTTAAACTCCTGCTTTTCAAAATGAAATCATCTTATTGAATATGGTGAAAATACCCAATAATTCCCCCCCCCCCCCCCCCCCCCCGAGGAAGACAGGACTACATTATTGGATGAGCAAAATGAGTAAACTTAAAAGAAGCAAGGAGCAGCGCTGTGTTCAGTTTTACTGTACATGAAATTCCATTAGTCACACATCACTACAAGAAAATGCCCTTTGCTCAGTAAACAACAGTAAAGTGTTTCCATTTGTTCACCATGTGTTAAACCAAATAAATGTAGGTATGTGATTCCTCTCCTTATCAAATTTGACCCAAAACAATGAATGCTAATATTCCTCATCTGTATTAAAGCCCCCTGCCATGAGAAAAACCCAATGTATGGCCTTGGAGGCAATGATACAAGTGTATGAGGAGGTAGTAATTATATTTGATGTAACAGTGGGCAGGGTCTCCAGCTGATCAGTCGGATAAGAGAACCTGTTATTTGGGGGTTTCAGACTGATCATTTTGCAAACTCTGTCAAACTTTGGGAGTTTTTCATATCACATCAGAAACATGGAAAATGAGTTCAAATGTAAGTGATACTATATTTGTAACATTATAAATAGTTTTCAGGGAAGGGTTGTGGTTCTATAAAGTTGAAGTCAGTAAATTACAGACCGTTTCAACAAAACCAACCAGACATGCTACCATGCTACCAAAATACACCCAGAAATAACTAACATGTGTGTCTCATATACAAGGTAGCAGGCCCTAATAAAAATGCTTTAACATAACAACAGTTTCTTGAAAATGAAACATTTTTTGTATTTGCTTGTGTGAAACTAATCTAGTGCTGATCATGTAGCAATTTGAAATGTTACACAAAATGATGATTTGGCAACCATCACAGTATGCGTAAAAAACTTGGCATGCCACTGAGAGTTAGAGTAGCATGCAAAGGAAGTCACTAATATAGCTATTTGAGTAATAGAACCCGAAGAAGAGGGCTTTACTATCTGGTAAGGCAAGCACATGGTGAGTTGAAGTCCCGAGTTGAAGGCAAGGGCATTTAACAAAACGAGAAGGGCCTTACCAGACGCTAAAGCCCTCTTATGATGGTTCTATTGCTATTAGAAAATGGATGCATACAAAAATAAACATTTAATGTTTTACTGTTTGTTTTCATGATTTTATGCAGCACTAGTTTTTGTTGCTAATGAATATAATAATGTTCCTCAATATTCCATGAGTAATGCAGTTTACTCATTTTGCTCGTATTCAATTCAAGACCCTTGTTCTTGCCTACCACTCTTCACCACACTGCCCCCTCCTACCTCCAATCTCTCCTATCTCCCTACAGCCCCTATCGCCCTCTCCGCTCCTCCTCTACGGGCCAACTGGTCATGCCTTCCCTCCACTCTCCATCCCCCTGTGCCTGCTCCTTCTCTTCCCTAGCCTCTGTGGTGGAACCAGCTACTGGAGAACTTCAGGACTGCTCCGTCTCTTACTGCCTTCTGCCACCTCCTTAAGATTGTGCCACCTCCTCAATACCTGTTTAGACTGTACTTGTAGATCTCTTGATCTACCCCTCCTACTAAGCCTGAACTACTCACCACGTTACTGGATCCTCAGCTGATGCACTATCCTTGCACTATTGCACTACTAATATGTCATTGTAAATATAACTTGTTGTAATCCTAACTTGTTGCACCCTACTTAATATTGTATTTTAGTAGTATTATAAAGGCGCCTGCCAAATAAATAATAATTATTTATTTATTTCTTAGCAGACACCCTTATCCAGGGCGACTTACAATTGTTACAAGATATCACTTTTTTTTTTTTTACATACAATTACCCATTTATACAGTTGGGTTTTTACTGGAGCAATCTAGGTAAAGTACCTTGCTCAAGGGTACAGCAGCAGTGTCCCCCCATCGGGGATTGAACCCACGACCCCCCGGTCAAGAGTCCAGTGCCCTGGTAGGCTTCACGCTTCAATATCCCAGCGGTGGACTATGTCGCGTCCTGGGTATTTCCAAAGCGTAAATAATAACTCTCTCAGACCCTTAACAAACACATTCAGCATTACTGAATGGAAACCTAAAACACCTTTAATGAGCAGTTTGGTAGACTTAGTAACAAATATAATTTTGTTTCAGTCATCATCTAGTGACTTTTAAAAAAAAAAAAAAAGTTAATAATCCTCCCTTGACTCCCACACAACATTTGCTAATGGAGGAAATTCCTCATATAACTCGCCCAGATGAAATCCCTGTCATGGCACCCTGAGCAGATGTAAGAAATACCACACATTTGTTCTATGTATACTTTTTAACTGAAGGTTTGCTGTTTTCCCACATCTGCTTCATAACTGAATTTGGTCAACTACTGTTTTTCAAAGTCCACTTCATAATTTTAGGCAACTACTCACTAGCAACAGCTGGTAATCTGGTGACCTTCTATAATTGGGAATTGGAACAAATATTTACTTAGATTATATTGGGTGCTCAGTAAGTAAATACAATGCTAGATAAGGTTATATCGAATCATTCTGGAGTAACAACAAGCAGTTTACTTTAGAACTTTACACTAAAGGGAGGTTTAATCAAACAACTTTTAGCACCAACTCCTGAAGCAAGGGGTTGAAAACCAGCAAATTCCCAGCTCTGACATGAGTACACCAGTGCTGAACACTTATCTACATTTAGCAGCTTGTAGTAGTATAGTAAGCAGTAGTGGTTTTGTAGCTATTCCTGATTCGTGGTGAATTTGGTACAGACCCTAATGATTTTAACAGTCCATCTTCTGTTATCCTACCAAATAACAGTATTGAGTTTCTAGAATCTGGTTAAGGAAATTTTTCAAGCCCCTATTATATGTTGCTCTTCATATAATCAGGGTGTCAATCATTGTTGTTACTCTTTAATAATAATAATAATAATAATATATTTATTTTTATATAGTGCCTTTCATAGTGGACCACCATTACAAAGTGCTTTACAGATGAAGGCAGATGTGCATTATGTGAACTTTACATTATATTATTATTATTTATTTATTAGCAAATGCCCTTGTCCAGGGCGACTTACAATTGTTACAAGATATCACATTACTTTTACATACAATTACCCATTTATACAGTTGGGTTTTTACTGGAGCAATCTAGGTAAAGTACCTTGCTCAAGGGTACAGCAACAGTGTCCCCCACCTGGGATTAAACCCACGACCCTCCGGTCAAGAGTCCAGAGCCCTAACCACTACTCCACACTGCTGGCATATATGCAGAGTCACTTACAATAGGACATTGATTTAAGGAGGTTAAGTGACTTGCTCAGAGTCACAGAGTGAGTCAGTCAGTGGCAGAGGTGGGATATGAGCCGGTGACTTTCTGGTTACAAGCCCTGGACTGTAACCACTGGACCACACTGCCTAACTTGTCCTAACTTGACAGGGTTCAGAAGAATGTTAGGTCACATAAGAGTTTTGTATCATTAGGTTTAATGATCTTTTGCACTCTGCTGTTACAAACTTGGCTTGGCTTGTCACTACAGCTATAACTACCTTTGGATATGTAAATAAATTGATTGGTCAACTACATGTCTGCTTAATGGTGAAGTAAGATAGCACAGGTGACTGAACAATAGTAAACAGAGACCAAAGAAAAACAGAAATGTAGACCCTTCAAAGTTTGAAATGATGAAGATTCTAAACAAAATATTAAAAGTGGGTAATGTTGCTTTTTTCTGGTTCAGTCAGTTTTCCAGCTAACTAGCGTAAATTAGACAGTTTATCAGTCAATTAAGGTTATGACTGGTAATTAAACTTTACAAAACATGTTGCTTTAGTTCTAAATTGAATCTACTTCCAAGATATAATATTTCTGAAATAACTATAATTTTCATTGGTTGTCAACAGACACATTACTGTATACAGATGTAAAAACCAAAAATGATATACGTGGAACTTAAACAGATTTCGGCCTTAAGCCAGAAAGATCTGATAGTAAGGTTAGTCGTCAAACCAGTATAACTAGCATGCTATTTACCTGCCCATTCAATGAGCTTTGAGTGGGAAATTATTTTGGAATAAAGGTATGGAGCAATGTTTGTTTTTTACATGTTAATTCAATATATATACAAATATTGCTTTACATTCTGCAAATTATTTAATAGGTCTCCAGTGTTCAGTGTCAACTATCCAGTGTCAACTGTCTCCTATTGGACCAGACTTGATTTTAAATGTACAGGGCATTCAACTTATTTAGTACTTTCACTGCAGTATACACGGGAGATTGTACTGACAGCCATATTGAGACATATCAGAAAGAAATGAAGCATAATTACTGACCAATTATAATCAGCTACAGATATACTTTGGATATCCATACTGGAGTTTTCCACATACATATTAATGTGATGCGTATACTATGATGAAGGAAGTGTAGGTTGGAGTTCGGGATTAGGACATTACCCTTCAGAGTATGACTGCTTCCAGTTTACTATTTGAATAGTTATATCATAAAAAATAAGGGAAGAATAAGATAAATTAGGTGCAAGTACAGATGTCATGGGTATCAAGCGCCTCCAATGCTCAGTGCAAAAATAAAACTCACAAAACTGGTTGAAAGTCGTGTTCTGAAACTTGAATTTCCCACACTATATAACTCAATTCCATACTGGTTATATCTGTACAGGTTTGTGATCTGGGAGGAATGGTAAATAGGGATGTTTGTCTCCTAAGTGGAGACATCTCAAAAGGGGTTTTTTTTTAAAATCTTTTGAAGATGATTCAAGCTGTGGTTTATTACGTCAAGGGCATTGTGAAGTTACACTTCATATTCTAAAATGTAAAAGTGCTGTTTGTCTTTCCAGTTTAGTGTTTTATTGTATTGTGCCTAACTGTACAATCAATTGTGTAAGCTCTTTTATGTCTGTGACTTTTTTCACACAGTACTGTATTGTTTTAGGGTCATCAAGCTGATTGTGTGCCCTGTCCTTATAAGTACTTTATAAGAATTGTGAAGGTGTCCTTCTTCTTGCTATGAACATATTTACTGCAACATTAAAATATGAAGTATACACCAATAAAATAAAATACATTTGTTTAATAACTGCATGCGGCACTTTCTACAGTATGGCTATGAATATTTATACTCAAGTGCATATTTGAATCAAAATGACTATAGATAAAACTTAAGAAGTTCAAGCTGGGTTTTACTAAATTACAGATTTATTTTTTCACCTGTTACATTTTACATTATTTTGTACCTGCACTGATAACCCAGTATGTAACACAAACATAACTTGGAAATATGCTACCCTAGGTCTAGATATTTACTGTATATACCAAGAGCTGTTGACATTTGAATTAATGACAAAGGCTTCTTGTAGTTTCAAATTTGAAAAAAATAGTTACTTACCAGCTGAAGGAAGATGGAGCAGTAAAGCCAACCAAAGGAGTGACCATAGACGATAGATAGAAAGGATTGAAGGGATTTGAATAATAATAGAACTATTAAGTCTTGAAGTTTCTGTTTTCAGTCACTGGAAAATAACCCTAGTTTAACAAGCTGCACCTCTAGCATTGTGAATCAGGAAGTACAGAGCAGTATTGTGCATGAAACTCAAAGATAAGCTCCTCCCAATACATACCGATAGCTTTCTTGCCCACACTACATTCACCCTTTTAAACTGAAGACACACCTACAGTATCACCTGTCTGTTGGCAAATACTGTCAAAGATGGGGGGGAAGTGAAGTTTTATAGAAACTGCAAACAAAGCTATGCTGAAGTGAAGCGCTTGCTTTCCTTGGCTGGAACAATGTTGTGGATCTGTCGTATATCATTTATCATAAAAGGCAGCAGTAGTGGTTAGGGCTCTGGACTCTTGACCGGAGGGTTGTTGGTTCAGTCCCAGGTGGGGGGACACTGCTGCTGCTGTACCCTTGAGCAAGGTACTTTACCTAGATTGCTCCAGTAAAAACCCAACTATATAAATGGGTAATTGTATGTAAAAATAATGTGATGTCTTGTAACAATTGTAAGTCGCCCTGGATAAGGGCATCTGCTAAGAAATAAATAATAATAATTTATTTGATTTCCCTTCAGCGTAGCTTGTTTTCAGTTTCTGTAAAGACTTGCATTTCCCTCCCTCTTTTGAAAGTATGCTTTAAACATTTCTTACATTTTAAAACAAAGCATTAAAACACTGCATAAACAGGGGTGAAGAGAAACTAGAACTTGAATTGAACTGACTTGAAAAAAGTGAGCCACCATGTGTTTAACTGCGGTCGTGAGCGCAACCAAGGACCACCGTGTGTTTAACCGGGATCCTTGCCCTTTAGCAAAGGGATTTAATTTAGGAGATTTTAGTGAATTCAGTGTGTGTCAGGGAGAGGATTATTATTATTATTATTATTATTATTATTATTATTATTATTATTATTATTATTATTTACTTCTTAGCAGACACCCTTATCCAGGGCGACTTACAATCGTAAGCAAATACATTTCAAGTGTTACAATACAAGTAATACAATAAGAGCAAGATAAATACAATAACTTTTGTTCAAGCAAAGTACAAGTGTGACAAAACACAATTCAATAATACAGCAGATAGTGATAGTTACATCAGGATATGATTAAATACAAAATACTACAGGTTAAACACTTGGCAGATTACAGTATTCTGAAGTACAGGATTAAATGCAGTAAAAATAGGGGGCAGATAAGAGCAAAATAAAGCGCATTTAAATGAAGGGTGATAGTGTCCCAGGATACAAACAGAGTTCTACAGGTGCTGTTTGAAGAGGTGAGTCTTAAGGAGGCGCCGGAATGTGGTCAGGGACTTGGCAGTCCTGACATCTGTAGGAAGGTCATTCCACCACTGTGGAGCAAGGGTGGAGAAGGAGCGGGCTCTGGAGGCAGGGGAGCGTAGTAGAGTCTTCTACTGCAGGCAGAGGATTCCTGGAGCAGGACCCATTCTACTGGGAGCAGAGCTCGCCTGGTGTTTGGCCAGCTTTTGTTCTGTTAGCTGTTTCTTCCACTGTGTTGAATTTAAATCAAGGGAATAATGCTAAAACTTTACAATGCATTAGTAAGACCTCATCTAGAATATTGTGTTCAGTTCTGGTCACCTCGCTACAAAAAAGATATTGCTGAGAGCGACCAGAATTATTTCTGGTTTAAAAGACAGGCTAAAAGAACTGAATCTATTCAGTCTTGAACAAAGAAGACTACGCGGTGATCTGATTCAAGCATTCAGAATTTTAAAAGGTATTGACAATGTCGACCCAGGGGACTTTTTCAACCTGAAAAAAGAAACAAGGACCAGGGGTCACAAATGGAGATTAGATAAAGGGGCATTCATAACAGAAAATAGGAGGCACTATTTTACACAGAGAATTGTGAGGGTCTGGAACCAACTCCCCAGTAATGTTGTTGAAGCTGACACCCTGGGATCCTTCAAGAAGCTGCTTGATGAGATTCTGGGATCAATAAGCTACTAACAACCAAAGGAGCAAGATGGGCCGAATGGCCTCCTCTCGTTTGTAAGCTTTCTTATGTATTGAATTTGCATAATTAGGAATTGGTGCCAGTGGTCTCCTATATTATTGCTGCAGGCTACCAACCTCAGCACCAGTATTTTGCGACCATGTCTAGAGTTGAAATAAAATCTCATAAAACTAATTGGTAGAGCAAGATTTGTTTCACAAGAACAAAAACATGGAGAAAACCAAAACTGTTGGTTCCACAAATTTGTTGAAAAAGACAAATATTGGGCTTAATATCAGCTTGCTGCAAACTTGCAGAACCAAAGTTACAAAAATGCCTGGGTGGATTAGCATCAATTTGTTGAACTTGCATGGGCTACCAGTATACTGGATCCCCAGTAGCCAATATATACCTACCGACCTACCTACCTACCGACCGACCGACGCTGACAAAAGCCTTACACTGGAATTCGGATTCAGGTATTATTATTATGTAGTGAGAAATGTATGCGAGTTGGGTAGCCTATTGTAGATGTACTACCAGTATTCTGAAAATGTCTACGACATTTTTTTTATATCATTAACGTAAAGTGCTGGATTTGATCTCCATTCGTAGACTACAATAATGATCAGAACTGATGAAGCTAACCTTCTGTAGGAAACCATGTATTATATATGTACATGTATAATGTGTATGCAAATATACACTACATGCAGTCAAAAAATGTTTCGCAAATAATGTATTGATAGTGCAAAGCGCTCTCTATGGAATGTTTTCTTGTTTTTTAATTGGTATTTGTGTAACTCTGTCTGGGTTTTTGTTTTGTTTCCCATGCTTTTTTTATTGTATTTTTTTGGTGGCTAAATAAGGCAGACTGCACTTGCGGTTCTTGAACACAACCTAAAAACTTCTTGTAAACCCAGTTTAAGAAAGCTGCAAAATATCAGTGGCTGCGTAATGCCAAATTGGAAGAATGACAGAAACATTTAAATACTCTCCCACATTTTAATATTGCTTAGGTCATTTGAATGTTAAAAGAGAATTCCCCTGCCTAAAATTACATGTAAACCCAAACTGGCCAAAATTAATTAGATTTTAATTTGATAACATTTTTACAGGAATTAAAAAACAATGTATGTTGCAAAGGTTGAGTATAATTAACTATCTGGATTTAAAATTAGGAATAAAGAACATTAATTACAAAATTAATTTATCATCAATTGTAATCTCTAAGACAACCAAACAACACACAGAACTTCCTAGTAAGTTGACCGTAGGTGACAAACAATTCATTTCTGCTTGAAAAATGCCGTCATTAAATCAATAGGAATTGGGAACACAATGGTGGAGTTCCTTTCCGAGGCAATCTCAGTCAAGGTCTGCAGGTAGCGGAGCTGCATGGATGAAGGGGCCTCAGCCATCACCATGGCAGCCTCTTTCAGTGCACGAGAGGCATTCATCTCCCCTTCTGCTGCAATCACCTATAACATTAGAAATATCTTGTGTTTAATTAATTAAAATAGTTTTATGGGTACCACTGTTTTCAAGCTGTACCTCAACATGCTTACTATGGTAAAAAAAAAAAACTTTACTTGTGGTATCTGTTTGAAAAAAAAAAATAAACAGCTTTCGCAGTTGCCTATAATGCCTTATGTGCGTCAGAGCTCAGGTTTGAAGTAGCTATGCAGTAAGATGTAGCCCTGTTTGAGAGGTCAGAAATTAAAATCAAGTTTAGAAATGTGTGTACCTGTCACAAAGACGGCCAGAGTGGGTGGCGTCAGACCAGAAAAGGAATACACAGAGACGGTGGTTGTGATGATGAGCTGAGTGCAATGGCTGCACTCAGCGTTTATTAACAAATAAAAGGTTTTAACAGACAAAAACAGGACACGGCACTTGACGCCAAAATAAACAGACATACAAAACGACTAAACACTAAACAGACGGTGCAGGACAGACAGACGAACACGGTGAGTACAAACAACTATTATTACGTTTAATGATTTTAACTCTCCTCTCTCTCTCTCTCTCTCACCCGTTCTCCTCTTCCGAACACCTAACCCTGAGTGCAAGAAATGTGCGTCTATATATACTATTGTGCTGGGATTCAATTACTAATTAATTATTCACTTGAATCCCAGCACGTGAATTAATTCTGTGCAACCCCGTGCTCACATATTACATTTAACCAGCACGTGAAGTGATTTGTGCTCTCCTCGTGCCTAAATACAAATCTACACTTTTTAAATACACGTGAAACACAGACCCGTTTATATCCCGTGTACCAATCTATACACCAACATTTACATACGCACGCATACATACACACAGAACACACAAATGCACACAGGGGCGGGGCACTTTGCCACATATACCCCCCCTTGTGCGCAGCACACATGGCCTCAACGGCCACCTCCCCCCTTAAATACCCAGCAGTCCAGGCCAAAGTCTCGGGCTGGGAAGGGAGGCTTCAGTGGGCCCATGGCTGGAAATGCTGTCAGCTCCCCTGCCGGTAGTGGCACGGCTGACAGCATGCTGGTCCTGTCCTGCAGCGAAAAAGCTGCGGGGGCAGGTGGTCCCCCGACCTCCCCCTTCTTCGTAGCCGGCAGCTCCCTCCTGTGGGGCTCCGGCCACAAGAACTCCTGCAGCGAAACTGCTGCTGGGGAAAGTGGTCTCCAGACCTCCTCCCCCTTCTTCGTGGCCGGCAGCTCCCCTTTCTGGGGCTCCGGCCACCGTACTCCCTGCGGAGGTACGGGCAGCAGAGGCAGCTCCTGCTCCTCTGCTCCGGGCGGTGGTGGAGGCAGAGGCAGCTCCAGCTCCTCTGCTCCTTGCGGTGGTGGAGGCAGAGGCAGCTCCAGCTCCTCTGCTCCTTGCGGTGGTGGTGGCAGAGGCAGAGGCAGCTCCTGCTCCTCTGCTCCTTGCGGTGGTGGTGGCGGAGACAGAGGCAGCTCCTGCTCCTCTGCTCCTGGAGGTGGTGGAGGCAGAGGCAGCTCCTGCTCCTCTGCTCCTTGCGGTGGTGGTGGCGGAGGCAGAGGCAGCTCCTGCTCCTCTGCTCCTTGCGGTGCTGGTGGCGGAGGCAGAGGCAGCTCCTGCTCCTCTGCTCCTGGAGGTGGTGGAGGCAGAGGCAGCTCCTGCTCCTCTGCTCCTGGAGGTGGTGGAGGTAGAGGCAGCTCCAGCTCCTCTGCTCCTGGCGGTGCTGGCTCCCTCTGCTGTGGCGGCTGGGCATGTGCACGCCGTGCTGCCTTCAGCAGCATAGCGAGAGGCTGCTGGGGGACACCAGCATCCTGCCCTTCTCCCCCCCCAAAAATTTTCAGGGGGTTGAGCCTGTAACTCCTCCCCTTCTGGCTCCTGGGGCTGAACCAGCAGGCATTTTCCCTCTGCTGGTGGCTTGGGTCCCAGGGCTGTGGAAGCCCCGACTTGCCTCCCTTTGGGCTGTGGACGCCCCGACTCCTCCCTGTTGGGCTGTGGACGCCCCGACTCCTCCCTGTTGGGCTGTGGACGCCCCGACTCCTCCCTGTTGGGCTGTGGACGCCCCGACTCCTCCCTGTTGGGCTGTGGACGTTCAGGCTCCCCCCACTCAGGCGTAGGACGTTCGGGCTCCTCCCACTCAGGCGTAGGACGTTCGGGCTCCTCCCACTCAGGCGTAGGACGTTCGGGCTCCTCCCATTCAGGCGTAGGACGTTCGGGCTCCTCCCACTCAGGCGTAGGACGTTCGGGCTCCTCCCACTCAGGCGTAGGACGTTCGGGCTCCTCCCACTCAGGCGTAGGACGTTCGGGCTCCTCCCACTCAGGCGTAGGACATTCGGGCTCCTTCCGCTCGGGCTCCTCCCATTTGGGCTGTGGATGCTCAGGCTCCTCCCATTTGGGCTGTGAAGGCAAAACCAGCAGGCATTCACCCTCTGCTGGTGGAGATGGGGACAGCAGGTACTCACCCTCTGCTGGTGGAGATGGGGACAGCAGGTACTCACCCTCTGCTGGTGGAGATGGGGACAGCAGGTACTCCTCTGCTGGTGGTCCTGCTACCTGGGCTGCTGTTCCATTTATGGTTGCCTCCAGGTAGTTGAGGACAAACTCCACACCCTCCTCCAAGGTGTTTGGGGTGTGTTCCTGCTGATATGCCTCCCATCTCTCACTGTCCATCATCCACAGGACCCGGACGACTATGGGCAGAGACTGGGCCTCCAGCCCAGCATTCTCCAGCATCCAGTCCCGCACTTTGATGGCGTCTTCTGCCATTTTTTTTTCTTTTTTTTTTTTCTTTTTTTTAAATCCAAACTGCGGTTCCTGCTCTGGCCTGAGTCCTGGAGGCGCTGTCGATCTCACGCAGGACACCACGTGTCACAAAGACGGCCAGAGTGGGTGGCGTCAGACCAGAAAAGGAATACACAGAGACGGTGGTTGTGATGATGAGCTGAGTGCAATGGCTGCACTCAGCGTTTATTAACAAATAAAAGGTTTTAACAGACAAAAACAGGACACGGCACTTGACGCCAAAATAAACAGACATACAAAACGACTAAACACTAAACAGACGGTGCAGGACAGACAGACGAACACGGTGAGTACAAACAACTATTATTACGTTTAATGATTTTAACTCTCCTCTCTCTCTCTCTCTCTCACCCGTTCTCCTCTTCCGAACACCTAACCCTGAGTGCAAGAAATGTGCGTCTATATATACTATTGTGCTGGGATTCAATTACTAATTAATTATTCACTTGAATCCCAGCACGTGAATTAATTCTGTGCAACCCCGTGCTCACATATTACATTTAACCAGCACGTGAAGTGATTTGTGCTCTCCTCGTGCCTAAATACAAATCTACACTTTTTAAATACACGTGAAACACAGACCCGTTTATATCCCGTGTACCAATCTATACACCAACATTTACATACGCACGCATACATACACACAGAACACACAAATGCACACAGGGGCGGGGCACTTTGCCACAGTACCTTAGAGTGCTGCCATCTGAAAATACAACTCCCTGGGTTTGCTGTTTGAAATATATACCACATTTCAGACATAGCAATATTTCCTTTGCACCCCCCACCCCTCTAGTTTTTTCAGAGCAATACAATCAAAATCAACAGTTTTACACGACTCATTTAAATGTCTGAGTAAGATTAATAAATTCACTGTCACTTTGTGGTCTGTGCACAATAGTCACTCCCATTTATTTATACAACTGCTAACTCCTAAATGGGTCAATCAATTCCTTTATTTAGCAGTTAAGCCCGTTCAGGACAGGACATTTACATTTCACAGTAGACAACAATTAGTAGCTACTGTATAACTATAAACCAGCATAAACACTACTGTATAATCTCTGTTCCCGAAATACCAGCCAACAACTAGGTGTAAAAATGCTATAATTTTATATCAGTGATGTTTGATCAATAATTATTGGTATTATACCCTATATACAAAAGACACATGCTCCTAGATTTATTCTTTGGCTGATTAGTGACTCATTGTGCAGACTGATACAGAGGTGTTGTCTGAGGGCGCTTGTGACGGGGTGCCCGCTTCCCCCTATATATTTGTATTATGATTTACTGTTATTGATTGTATTTTGTATACTCTTCTGTTTTGGCCAGGGGCTCCCCTCCCGAGTGCACCTCCCGAGGGTACGCTGTCGCCGTTGCCTCCTGAGGGTCCGCTGCCGTCGTCTCCTGAGAGCTCTGCATCGACTGGGGTCGCTGAGAGCTCTGCATCGCCTGGAGATGCTGCCTGCGCGCCACCGCCACCTGGGGATGCCGTCTGCGAGCCACCACTTTGGGGAGCTGCCTGCTCCGCACCATCTCCTGGAGTTGCTGTCTGCCTTGCATCAATGTCCAGGGATGTTGCTGGCCTGCCTTTGCCCGGGATCGCCGGGTTTCCACTGCCCGGGATTGCCAGGTTGTCATTGCCCGAGGCAGCTGAACTATCTTTGCTTGGGACCGGACTGCTTGTGGGCCCAAGGCAGCCTCCGTCCCCACCTCAGGAGTTTGACAAAGACATTTGGGACTTTAGGGGGGGAGGTGGCCGTAGGGCCATGTGTGCTGTGCACAAGGGGGGGCAAATGTGACGGGGTGCCCGCTTCCCCCTATATACTGTTATTGATTGTATTTTGTATACTCTTCTGTTTTGAAAAACGACTGTGCATTGGTTCAAATGCAGTTGTAATAGTGTTTGGCTAGGATGGGGTTAATTCCCATCCAGGGATGATTGTTCAGGTGCAGGTGGTCAGGAGTTTATTGATTGTTAATTGTGCAATTAACTCCTAACCACCTGCTATATAAGCCCAGCTCCAGGCTCATTGTTTGGTTGGAGTTAGGAGAAGGAACAGATAGAGAGTTTGGAGAGTTTGGAGGAGATAGACAGCAGTGAGAGAAAACGACTGCTACCTTTGTTTGGTTAAGGTATTCGTTCTGTTTATTTCTGGCATTCTAGCTTTCTTGTGTTTGGCCCTTGTGCCCTTTTATTTGTGTTTTGAAAAGTTTATTTGGTTTAATAAAAGAAACTGCACCACCACACGGTGTTTTGCCCCGCATTCTGCCTTTTGGTGTACTGTTTTCCTGGAACCTGACGTCACACACATCACCACATCAGCCATCCTGCCACACGTGGTGTCATCGTGGGATCAAACAGCGCCTCGGAGGACTCAGGCCAGGAGCAGTACTGTGGGTGCCACAGTACTGAGAAGTATTATTATTTTTTAATATGGGAAGGAACAGCCGCAAGAAGCAACAGCGGCAGCAACAGCAACAGCAGCAGCAGCCACCCCGACAAGAAGAGCCATGGGTGGAACCGTGGGAAGTTTGGCCCGGGTGCACCTGGTGCGGCCACTTGGAACACTGCTGGTTGGACTGCCCGGAGGTGCCTCCAGACTGGTGCAGTCGCTGTGAGGGTTCTGGACACAGCTGGAGGAAGTGCCCTTTTGTGGGACCGGCAGTGCAACAGCCATTGCAGCCTGCACTGGAGGAAGAGTCCAGCGTGGCTTCACTGCCGTCTGCTGTCTGTCAGGTCTACCTGGTGGATGAAGAGTGTTCTGGTTGCAGCAAATTCGGGCACACAGTGGCCATTTGCCCCTCCCAATATCAGGGAGAGGTGTTGGCTGCTCGAATGAGCCAAAACAAGACACCCCAAAGAACCCAGAAAGAACCGTCTGGAGAAGAGCCGCCAGCTCTGGTGCTACCAGAGCAGATTACTTCGCGGGAGATTTGGTATTGGCTGGTGGACCTTGATGGGGACATGAAGAGGGAACTCCCAGTGGCGATTAATGTCCTGTGGGCTCGAGACAGGAAACGGTGGGAAGCTTGGGAGAAGCAGCACCACCCAGAGTCCTTCCAGGATATTGCAGCTATGGTGCTTGATTACCTGGCTGCAGACATGGGAGGGGCTCCACCATTACCAGTTTCAGCGGGCAGTGCCTTGCTTACTCCAGAGCCCATGAGGGAGGAGCCCAAGTGCCCTGTGTCCAAGAAGGGGAAGCCCAAGTCGCCAAACCCGGAGAAGCCAGTGCGTACAGTGCCGAGAGGGAAAGTGTCTGTCTGTGTGTCCAGTACCCAGAGGGAAGGTGCCTGAGTGTCCAGTGCCCAGAGTGAAGGAGGAGCTGCCGTCCCGAGAGCCAGAGAGGGAGGAGCTGCTGTCCCGAGAGCCAGAGAAGGAGGAGCTGCTGTCCCGAGAGCCAGAGAGGGAGGAGCTGCTGTCCCGAGAGCCAGAAGGGAAGGAGCCGTCGTCCCGAGAGCCAGAAGGGGAGCCGCTGCCGTCGCCCAGAGAGGGGGAGCCCGAACGTCCACAGCCCGAGAGGGAGGAGCCCGAGTGTCCACAGCCCGAGAGGGAGGAGCCCGAACGTCCACAGCCCGAGGGGGAGGAGCCCGAGCGGGAGGAGTCGGTGCGTCCACGGCCCGAGCGGGAGGAGTCGGTGCGTCCACGGCCCGAGCGGGAGGAGTCGGTGCGTCCACGGCCCGAGCGGGAGGAGTCGGTGCGTCCAAGGCCCGAGCGGGAGGAGTCGGTGTGTCCACGGCCCGAGAAGGGGAAGCCCACAGGCCCAGTGCTGAAGGGACCCGCAGGGGAAGAATATGAGCTGTCTCTCCCTCCACCGCCAGCAGAGGGGGAACAGCCGGAGCTGTCTCTCCCTCCACCGCCAGCAGAGGGGGAACAGCCGGAGCTGTCTCTCCCTCCATCGCCTGGGGTTGCCTGCCTGTCCGCGTCGCCAGGGGGTCCAGAGGGTCCAGCGTCGCCAGAGGGGCCAGGGTGTCCCGCATCGCCAGGGGGTCCAGAGGGTCCAGCGCCGCCGGAAGGACCAGCGTTGCTGTTCCCGCCACCCCCACCAGAGGGAGTAGTGCAGGAGCTGCTGCTTCCTCCACCCCCACCAGAGGGAGCAGCGCAGGAACTGCTGCTCCCTCCATCACCACCAGAGGGAGTAGTGCAGGAGCTGCTGCTTCCTCCACCCCCACCAGAGGGAGCAGCGCAGGAGCTGCCGCTCCCTCCACCCCCACCAGAGGGAGTAGCGCAGGAGCTGCCGCTCCCTCCACCCCCACCAGAGGGAGTAGCGCAGGAGCTGCCGCTCCCTCCACCCCCACCAGAGGGAGTAGCGCAGGAGCTGCCGCTCCCTCCACATCCACCAGAGGGAGCAGAGCTGGAGCTACTACTCCCTCCACCTCTAGTAGAAGGAGATGTTTGGCAATCCCCACCTGTGAAGGAAGACAACGGGCTAGTCAAAGTCTCAGCTGAAGAAGATAGCCCGCTGGATGAAGTTGCACCGCCCGGGGATGCCTGCTTTGCACCTCCCGGGAATGCCTGCTCCGCATCACCTGGAGTTGGTGTGTCTTTTGCTTCTCCTAGGGTCGCCGAGGGTCCTGCTCTGCCTGGGGTCGCCGAGGGTCCTGCTCTGCCTGGGGTCGCCGAGGGTCCTGCTCTGCCTGGGGTCGCCGAGGGTCCTGCTTCGCCTGGGGTCGCCGAGGGTCCTGCTTCACCTGGGGTTGCCTGGTGCTCCGCATCGCCTAGGGAGCTACCAGTTACAAAGTACGAGGGAGAAGTGGAGCTCCCGCTGCCGCCTTCATGGCCAGGGGCTCCCCTCCCGAGTGCACCTCCCGAGGGTACGCTGTCGCCGTTGCCTCCTGAGGGTCCGCTGCCGTCGTCTCCTGAGAGCTCTGCATCGACTGGGGTCGCTGAGAGCTCTGCATCGCCTGGAGATGCTGCCTGCGCGCCACCGCCACCTGGGGATGCCGTCTGCGAGCCACCACTTTGGGGAGCTGCCTGCTCCGCACCATCTCCTGGAGTTGCTGTCTGCCTTGCATCAATGTCCAGGGATGTTGCTGGCCTGCCTTTGCCCGGGATCGCCGGGTTTCCACTGCCCGGGATTGCCAGGTTGTCATTGCCCGAGGCAGCTGAACTATCTTTGCTTGGGACCGGACTGCTTGTGGGCCCAAGGCAGCCTCCGTCCCCACCTCAGGAGTTTGACAAAGACATTTGGGACTTTAGGGGGGGAGGTGGCCGTAGGGCCATGTGTGCTGTGCACAAGGGGGGGCAAATGTGACGGGGTGCCCGCTTCCCCCTATATACTGTTATTGATTGTATTTTGTATACTCTTCTGTTTTGAAAAACGACTGTGCATTGGTTCAAATGCAGTTGTAATAGTGTTTGGCTAGGATGGGGTTAATTCCCATCCAGGGATGATTGTTCAGGTGCAGGTGGTCAGGAGTTTATTGATTGTTAATTGTGCAATTAACTCCTAACCACCTGCTATATAAGCCCAGCTCCAGGCTCATTGTTTGGTTGGAGTTAGGAGAAGGAACAGATAGAGAGTTTGGAGAGTTTGGAGGTTACCTTTGTTTGGTTAAGGTATTCGTTCTGTTTATTTCTGGCATTCTAGCTTTCTTGTGTTTGGCCCTTGTGCCCTTTTATTTGTTTTGAAAAGTTTATTTGGTTTAATAAAAGAAACTGCGCCACCATGCAGTGTTTTGCCCCGCATTCTGCCTTTTGGTGTACTGTTTTCCTGGAACCTGACGTCACACACATCACCACATCAGCCATCCTGCCACAGCGCTATATAAACTAAAGCTAACAGATAGATGTGACAGTCTGCTGAGCATACTTGAAGCCTTGCACTAGAAAATGTTTCCTGATTAACCAATACAGTTGAACACAAAATAAATGACTAGGGATTATGGACTGGACTGGTAAATAGTGAGTCTAAGTGGTTTATAATACCTGATCATTTCTAACATCGAGGGTCAGTCTTTATGTCAATAAAGCTGCACATTTTTGACATACAGTCAGACAGACCGATACCTTCACACGTTTTAAGAAGGATACTTACTTTTGCTCTTGCTTCTCGTGATGCCTCAGCTTCAGCAGCCATTGCTCTCTGCATAGACTGGGGGAGTTTGACATCCTTTAGTTCGACTCTCTCCACTTTGATGCCCCACTCCTTTGATGCATCATATAACACATGCTGGATTGGAAAAACAAACAGTGTGACATAAGTCAGTTGTGTAGACACAAAATATATGCATAAGGCTGAATGTATTTGTGTGAGCCCTATACTACCATACTACATTCCCCTATATCCCTGTGAGATTGATTGGTGCTGGACTTTTGACTCAGGCGGTTCTGAAGATTTGAACATTAGAAACTGAAATTCAGTTTTTACCTCCATCTGGTCAGCCATCTCCTCTCTGTCAGTAAGGATCTCCGAGAGGTTCTTTGTTCCCAGCATGTTTCTTAGTGTTGTTTGAGCAAGCATTTGTGTGGCCATGTCAGCATTCCCCACCTTTGTGATGGCAACTGTGGGATTGAAAGTGCGGTAAAACACAACACCATCCACCATTATAGTAACAGAGTCTCTTGTTAAAACCTATGGGGAAAAAAACAAGCAAACAAAACACTGTTAGTACAGCAGTTTTCATTGCACTCAAACATTTGTATCTTTCCACATTCCACTGAGACAGTTTATCCTTATTGCCACAAGAGGATGCTCATGCCCTGCAATACAGGATTTTTTTTATTTTTTTAAACTAACCAGCAGTAAACCTCTGTGTGATTCTCCGAAAAATAATGCAAGAGAGAAAACATTAGAAGTGTATATTAGTCTAATTTTATGTTGTGTTTATTAAGACGTATATTCCCCAAATGCTTGTTTGAGTGACTGTATATATATTCTGTATATATATTATATACATATTGCTCTGCTTATTAAAAGAACCATTTCAGGAAATTAGAAAAATCATGATAATCTAACTTTACAATAAACATGATTTTTAAAGATATGAAGAAAAAAAAACATATTTTCAATGTGTCTGCGTTCATTCTCGGAAGTGCAAGACTGTAATAACCACAGCTATTTATTGTTTACTAACTGCTATGGAAAAAAAAATACCAAAAATACCATTGCATCTTGCATATAGGAAAATGCAATACACATTACGTAAATATAATGCAATTATTTTGTTTGCTCTCTCTAATACATATTTATGACCTCAAACCTTCACAAGTGATTTCCCATTCCAGAAAAAATTATGGAAATGACACTGGAGCTAAAAAATAAACCGTCTTAATGTTCTACCTATTACTTCTCTTAAAAGACATGAATGTAACTATTTTACATCAATAGAAATAAAAAAAAACGCTTACTTCCTGAGGAGGTATATTAAATGACACTGTCCTCAAGTCAACACGGTGAAATGTGTCTAGGCAAGGAATGATCCAGAACATACCTAAAAGAGATATAAATATAAACTACACGTTTTTAATAATTCAAGAACATGAAGAAAGTATTATTTTGTTGTTTTGTTGTCATCATTCTAGCCTGTTCAACACAACTTGACCCACATGTGAAGGGGCAGGAACGTATAACGTAATTTAAACCAAGATTTTTTACTGGATAAAAGCAATATATATATTATATGGCGTTCAGTTGAAAAGACAGACATTAGACAGTTAAGCAGGAGTGATGATGTGAGCCTCACCTGTTTGTTGAGCCTCACCTATGTTTGTAGGTTTTAATGTTCTGTGCATCTCTTGCTTCAAGTTATTTTTAGCAAGCTGTAGTCTTTTTTTTTTTTTGAAATGTTGCCATTTATAAAATACATACCTGGTCCTTTTGCTCCCCCTTTAACAATACGCCCAAGACGAAAGATGACAGCCCTCTCATACTCCTGTACAACCTGAAAGGAAAAACAAAATAATGTAATTTAACTAACCCAATACTTGGCAAATGCAATTGCTATTATAATGAGACAATAGAAGTACAGTACAATCACATTTGCCATTTGTACAAGAATTGTACAAATACCAGACTATCTTACTAAGATTGCATTAATCCAAGGGGTCCCAAGTGGCTCACTTAGTATTTATGGGAAGAATAGGTTGAGTCAAGATTTAGATCCTGTGGGTTCCCTCCTGTGTACGGAAGACAAACTGTCTGTTGGTATTGTGCTATGTGTTGGCTTGGGCTGCTTTACAACACCTGGCTCAAGTGTATAACTACAGTATTACAACAGTTAGAGCTGGTATTCTGTTCTGATCCATAATTCAATGTCAAAATGAGTGTAAGCCGTGTTCTTTTGGAGTCTCCAAAAGTTGCGTGTCACCACCATGTGTCGTTTATGATGTATTAATGTATGTTGAATAAAACTGGAAACAGTACTTGACATCTTGACCACTGTAGAAGAACAAATGTACAGTCACCTTCACGATAGCAGTTTTGTCTTGCTATAGGGCAGGTATAATTTAACTGAATGTGCTTCACAATTCAGAAGGTTCAGTTATGTTCCCTCACCACAGCAATTTCCAGAAGAGCTTACAAGACCCTAGTCAGTAGTCGCTCGTAGTGTGTGGTACCACACCAATCTGCACCAGTGCCAATGCAATGTTTCCTGTGGAATCCCCACTTCTTAACTATTTATAGCATTGTGATAATGACCTCCACTTGCCCAACCTTTATCCATAGAATCATTTTGAGAATTCATCAATAGTTGTTTTGCAAGGATAAACCAATTGTTCCGTTTGAATGTTGGAAATAGGAAGCTAAATGCTCATACCTTAAAACAGAAGAAGATGGATATGGGGAATGTCACGAGGATTATTAACATGGAAAAGCTTATCAGGATCCATCCACAGAAGCCTACACACCCACCATTATCCCCTGGAGAAAATCAAAAAGCAAACCATTGTCTATACATTTTTCTATAAAAGATTAAACATTTACACAACAAATAAAAAAAACATAAACCATTTACTATAGCAACCATTAACCAGAAGTCATCACTCACACACACACACACACGCACTCACACACACGTGCACACACACAAAATGTATATAAATCTACACATACTGTCATTGGAAAAGGTATGTTAACAACACAGCAATGTTAGGAATGTTGGATATGCTGAGTAAAAGTGCTTATTTATACAAATATTAAGGTACAGTATGAAAATAATACAATAGCATTCTACTGTTTTCTCAAACTACTGTTTAATATGTGTTTTTTGTTTGGTACTAATACAGTAATATAATGGCACAAACATGTCTTAAGCTTTTGTGGAAAGCTTGTGAATAGGAAATTGGTGTGATGATGTCCATAGGACACAGGAACAGGTTTTAAGTAAAGTTGTAAATAGCGCACAGTAAGGTTAAAAAAATCATGTAGGAATATTTTGAACCAAGCTAACAGAAAAAAACATGTGATTGAAAAAAATAAAAATAAATAGAAAACACTGTTCTAGTATTGTATGATCTACTCAGACTTAGTACTGTATTACCGTGTTGCTTTTTCAACCAAACACTACAAAAATGTATTCAATTTATTTTAAGTTATGCATTATATTTGCATTACATTCTAAAAGCTTCAGCTCTCGGTCCACATAGCGCCACCATATGGGTTCAAGTCTATCAGGCCACACACTTTGTTGCTAGTAACAACTTGCACTTCTTAATTACTGCAGAACCCACTTGCAAGCAACTGCACTGCTCATACAAGTGTCACATTATTGCTCATGGTGGGCAGTTATATATCATGGTAAAACATCCTTTCAAAAATGGGACACACTTCCAAACCATGTTGGAATGGAATTGGCTTTCACAAACTGCAATCCTATCTCAAGAATCATAGTTAAACAACTGGCAACAGTGAGATTAACGACAGAGGAAAGGGACATTCTAAATGTAATCATATCAGTGCTTTTAACCTTGAAAACTGATACATAGAATGACATAGCTGAAACATATTTATATTGGCTATACAGAATTGCACAACATGCTACTAGTGGTGATATAATTTCTATGATACTGTCGAATCTAGACAAGGTTTACTCAAATACTACTCTGTATCATAATAATAACTAATAATATACTATTATTTCAAGTCAAATTACTGTTCAGCACATAGTGTTTGAAAGTTTTGAAAGTACACTGATATTTAAAAAAAAATAGCTACTGTTGAAAAATAAAGCATAGCAGGCATTTTTCTTCTGAAAGAAACAATTAGCTGTAAAAGTGCCATAACAGCAGTAAGATGAAACAGAAGTTACCTTGCACAACCTGATGTCTGTTTTTTCCTTCTGCAACCTCTTTTGCAGTACTTGTCTCCATCTCTGGTTTAATTTTATTAATTGACATTCACTGTGTAAGTTATCCAACTATGACAATCAGACAGTTTATGATTTTGCTGTTGAAAAAAAAAACAGTTTAAGAATGGTCACGCCCTTCTTGTACCGAGAGAACGTCACACAATGGAAGGAAAACATCTAGAGTAGTTGCATAGCAACAGTGGCATATCCATTCCTCATGTCAGTATTAAAAAATGTGAGTAAATCTGGCAGAGAATAGACCCTAACAGCAATTTTACACTCACACGGTTCATATACATACAAAGCCTAACATATTACATGTACTGTGCTATTGCCGATATGTTTTGCAAACAAAAATATGAATGTTTACAAGACTATTGTACTGTATGGTCTTGGGGGCTTATCCACTGAATATTTGAAAAATATATACTTTTTAGATGTGTGTTGTTCTTTAAATGCCCTCAACAATAAAACACCAAGCCAGGAATAATACGTTTAAAAATGGTTTAACTTTGAATAGCATTAGAAATTCCCATTCTGTGTGTAAATCTACAGACTGTTTTTAACTGTACTACTATTTTCTTGTTTTCTTCTTTAATTGTTTTTGACAATACAATACTGAGGCATATAGTCTAAATAAAATGTATGGATAGAGTAGTAATGGCAAACCAAATTTGCATTTTTGTAATTCATGACTGACACACCTAGAGAAAACGGGCCAGCGAAGGTCCTGGAAAACAGGTTGAAACAACGTGCAGAGTCATGTAACTCCAAAGGTACAAAGCCAAAGCCTTATATACTAAACAATGAATTAGTATTACCAATAACTAGACACTGGGGCATTGTGGTGTTCCCTGTAATAATTAAAATCCAATCCATGTAATTGCAATAACGTTTTTGAATGTCGGACTAAAATGTAAAGAGTTTGTTAATACTATAAAAGGTAGCCAAACGTGTTCTATAAAATATGTATTTCTTATCATGGTAGAATTGTCATTCTTAACTTGGATTCCTTTTACCTAGTTATACATAAGATGCTAGTATTTACTATACTGCCAAAACGGTATTCATCATTTCTGAAGATATATATATGTAGTCCTGTATATATATATATATATATATTGTAGCGAGCGGTGGTCTTTCGGTCGATACCGTTTAGTGCAGACAGACGGACAGACAAGTTGCTTTTGAACAGCGTCCCGGTTTTATTATCCTTTAATTTTACAAATCACTATCGGCTGGGACCCACGCCTCTAACACAGATAATCTCTCAATCTTCTCTGTATCTCACTCTCTTTTCCTCTAACCCGCTGCTCCCCTTCCCCAGCCCTTTTTCCTTCCCCCTTTCAGCACGCCCACCAATCCCTGCGCTTCACCCGCCGGCATGCCAACCGGACCTGACATAACACAACCTAACCTCAGCTACGAAAAGAGCTGACTGGTCAACTACATACAAATCCCACCCCCCCATCGGCGTGGGCTCGCCTCACAATACACAAACCACGAACAAGACACACAGCACACAAAAGTCCCTTCACTTCGGCCAGGTCGCTACAATATATATATATATATATATATATATATATATATATATATATATATATATATATATATATATATATATATATATATATATACAGGACTACAGTAAAATGTAGGACTACAGTAAAATTTGCTTATTAGAAAACAATTCAGTACCACCAGTCAAGAAGCAGTAGATGCGTGCTACTACATCACAACATCAACAAATTTAAAATCAATCAGAGCAAGTACCAGCTTTTTCATTTTGACTTGCTGTAATGAAAGCTCAGTTCACATCTATTGGACAGCAAATACTAAACAAAGACACAAGTGATCCAAATATATTTTATTATCCACCAAACCCAGCCAATCAATACTTTGCACTGATGAACTACCGAATCAGCCAATTACAGCCCATCTTTGTGTTTACAGCTTTCTTATGTTTTTAATTATTTATGTTTTGTACACGTGCAGTGCATGTATTATACTGATTGAAAAGAATCAATGCTACACCTAGTAATTATGTATTCAAATCCTCGTTGAAATGAAGAGGCTGGATTGTATCAGCGACTGTATACTGGAGCACATCACTATCTTACTGATAATGTAGAAAACAAAGAAATAACAGTTGCAAAATGCAAAAAAAAAAAAATCATAACACACTACAAAAACGTGTCTTTTCTAATTCCTCCCTTTCTAATTTGCACAGGACTCATGTGGTCCTTCGATAAGAAAATGTTCACCACGCAATGTACAGGAAAAATTAGGAAATGTTCATGGGTGGGTGGGTATAGAAAGATAAAGTTAACATGCTTAAGATGAGGGATGGGGGATGGTAGAAAATCAACAATTAAAAAAATAAGTAAAAGATCTACTTTAAAAGACCCTAGAAAGTTGATTCAAAATGACTTTTTAATAAAAGTAATATCCACCTTATATTTGTAGCAATGCAGATTACTGAAAAATAAGCCGGCCATGAAGCCTTATTTTGATGTGATACTAGATATTTCTTACAGCTGTGGCTTTTGGTATGATCAATATTTAACAGGGTTTGGTCATTGCTCAGCTAGACTACTTGTGACTAAGAAGGGTTGTGAAAGCTAACATGACTGTTTCATGTAATATTGTTTAATACTGTGTGTATCATGGAACTACATTACAGATCTCATTATATATATTTTTCTATTCTGAACAGCCGTCGTAAATTGGACAATGTTTTCAGCGGAGTACAAGGCAGAATATCGTACAGTGTTCAGAATTTCAATGTGTGGACACTGTGGGTACCGCTACAAGGATTTTGCCCCCAGATACGAGGGTAACGGGAAATGTGGCATTTTGCAGGGGCTTTTGCTCTATGGAGTGTGCAGAAAGATAAGACTCCAATCATGTTCCTGGAGGTACACAGTCCAGCAGTTTTCTGTCTCCCAAAATTACTAACCCTTTCAAAACTGCACTCTATAAGGACTTATATAAGACATTTTTGTATTTGGCTTTTACCTGTATTTGACCTTTAGCTGAGGTGAGAGGTCAAAGGCAAGGACATTCTTTGATAGAGCATATATGATAGAGCATCTGTGTTCCATGGTAACCCTGATCTTATTAGCACTCTGAGTTATAAGTAGGGGTTCTGATTTTAGGGTTTTACTCGATTCCCCCCCCCCCCCCCCCCATGCATTTTTTCTGCATTAGGGTTAAACCCAAAAACTCCCTAAATAGTGCTATTTCTCTTGTTTCTATTGGCTAGTGTGAATACGCTGAAGTAACTTTGGGAAACAGTTTTTTAATTGTACCTTCAAAATGGTTGATTGTTATTCACTTATTGGCGATATATTGTAGATACGACTATTACTGAAGACCCATCGTGCAGGTATTGCAAAGTCCATGAACAAAACAAAACATTAAAATAAATTAGTGCACCGTATAAAACTGAGCTGATTTTGGCAGTGCTTGCTAGTCTGTTAACCAGTTTAAATGTATTTTGAAGCAAATTAAAGTAGTTTCGTTTCAGCTTTATTGTTAGTTTCGCACGTGACAATACTGTCCTAACTACATGATAGCAGACATATTTCATTAAGTGAACATTTATTTAAATGTTTTTGGAATTAAATGTAAAACTGTGTGGCATTTTTAATTGTGAAATTGCTAAGCGAAAACGCCAATTCAAAAACATTTACCTATTCAGCTTGAATAAGGAATAAGAAAATACTAGTTGTTTATTTCCTTTTTCCTTATTCCCTGCGAACACGGAAATCAAGTTTTTTTTGGAGGCTACATTCGGAAGAAAGTGGGCAAAATCTTTGTTTCTTTTATGCTGATATATAAGATTTTGCCTGGACACTGACCCCGACTGTGTGCAATATGCAAGAAAAAAAACCAAACATTTCCTTATTCAGCTCAAATAAGGAATAATGAAACACTCGTTTTTTATTTCCTTTTGCCCATGGAACCCGTTTGGCTCACAGTTGCCAAGTTAAAATTTGAAATCTCATATTCCTAGAGCTAGAAATACCTTTTTCAGTATTTAAAAGTACAGGGTATACATGTAGTTCTCACTTTTCTAAAATTGATTTTTTCTCACATAAATTGAATTGTATTTGCCAGTAGCATCTCTGGTGAGTCTATCTAGGATTGTGCAAAAGAAAATGTCAAATTCTGAAACACTTTTTATGTGGTAAAATAGTAATTCATGCAAGTATGAGACTGATTTTCAAATAGGCAATCACAAAATCCTGGAGGGTATTATGCATGATATATAATCATACTGTATAAACTGCATTCCCCTATTGAAAGTTCATTTCAGAAAGGACACACTTTAATAGAGGACCACTAGCTTGGCATTTGGTTAGGGGGGTCTTTCCTATCCATGGACCTAGACCAGAGGGATTTGTCTATAGGTTGAAACATGACTGGAGCCTTTAACACCACAGATACACGAACCCTTTCTGCAAAGCTTTATTGGTAATCTAAGAACTGAGGTGGTGCAACAAATGCCCCATAGTGTCCATTATCTTATTTTCTATCAATTATTTAATCTGTACTTAGTTATTTATGTGAAGGTATTCATACAGTGTTGGATGTGCATTGTTCTGAATTGGCTTTTTTCCCCATTCTGGAGTATTTGGTTCTATGAGTTCACACCTTTATTTCATTATAAAAACAATCAATTAAGAATAAACCAAGAAACATGAGAATATACCGGCCACCTGAAAATAATTACAGTGCAAAATATGAATTATCAGCTGCTTTCTCCCTGTGAAATGATACAATATTTATCTCATTAATATTAACATTCACTAAGAACATGACTGATTTTTGAAACTCTGATAGGAAAATTGGTCACTGATTCAAAGCTGTGAGACCAGAGCTGTAACAATACTTACTCAACAATAATATATTTGGGTCAAAACACCTGTGTGACGGGGGACTGCCCTGTCTTTATGATCATGGTTGGGACTGGCAGGGAGGGGGTTAAAATTCCTCCCTGCCAGGAAAACATGTGAAAATGTGACTAATCAGCAATTATTGAATAATTGGGCTCCAGCCACAGGGAATAAAAGCCAGGGGAGAGGCCCTGGCTAGAGAGAGTGGTAGAGAGAGTTCTGGAAGGAGAAGGAGTGTTTTGGTTGTACTGTGTTTTCTGTTCCAGTGAAGGCAACGCCCAGCCTGGAAACTTTATTTTGTAAATTTTTGTTTTGTTTTTGTATTTTGTGTTTGAAACCTTTTTGTTTGGCCCTTGTGCTGGTTTATTTTGTATTTTTGTTTATTAAAAACTTTATTTTTGAACTCTATACTGTCTCTGAGTCTCAAACCTCGGTCAGTCCTGTCACAGTTGGTGTCAGAAATGGGATAGCGCCACCTGGAGGCTCAGAGCAGTAATTTTTTTTTTTCCTCTTTTTGGGAGGTTTTTTTTTTTGGGAAACTTTATTTAAATGGGGAAGAAGAGCAGACAGCGGCAAAGGCAGGAGATGCAGCAGCCGAAGAAATGTAGGCTGCTGCAACAACAGCCACCCCAGCTGGAGGACCCAGCCAGTCTTTTCCCCTGGTGCTCATGGTGCGGGATGCTGGACCATCGATGGAGATCCTGCCCAGAAGTGCTACCAGCGGACTGGTGTGGGCTCGGTGAAGTCTATGGCCACAACTGGGCAGGACGCCCCTACGCCCTGGCCCAGGAGGAGGCAGATGACGACGGGGAGTTGTTTTTAAAAAGTCTCGCGGCAGAGTTGTGCACTGGCTGTGGGGCATATGGGCACACAGTGGCCATCTGCCCCACGCAAACAGAGGGGAGAAGAAGGAGGCAGAGAGGAAGGAAGACATGGGAGGACGAGGAGTGGTGCACCCAGTGCATGCAGTACGGGCATGAGGAGCACCACTGCCCGGAGGTGTTACCAGACACAGACCTGGAGTGGGAGGAGCCCGAACGTCCTGCGCCTGAGTGGGAGGAGCCCGAACGTCCTGCGCCTGAGTGGGAGGAGCCCGAACGTCCTGCACCCAAGAGGGGGGAGTCGGTGCGTCCAGAGCCCAAGAGGGGGGAGTCGGTGCGTCCAGAGCCCAAGAGGGGGGAGTCGGTGCGTCCAGAGCCCAAGAGGGGGAAGGCCCAACGTCCACGGTCCAGGTGTCCACCAGCAGAGGGAGACGAGCTGCCGTTCCCGCCTCCGCCAGCAGAGGGAGACGAGCCGCCGTTCCCGCCTCCGCCAGCAGAGGGAGACGAGCCGCCGTTCCCGCCTCCGCCAGCAGAGGGAGACGAGCTGCCGTTCCCGCCTCCGCCAGCAGAGGGAGACGAGCCGCCGTTCCCGCCTCCGCCAGCAGAGGGAACCGGGCCGCCGTTCCCGCCTCCGCCACCAGAGGGAGCCGGGCCGCCGTTCCCATCTCCGCCTCCCGACGGTCCGCTGCTGCTGCCGTCGCCTCCCGACGGTCCGCTGCTGCTGCCGTCGCCTCCCGAGGGTCCGCTGCTGCTGCCGTCGCCTCCCGAGGGTCCGCTGCTGCTGCCGTCGCCTCCCGAGGGTCCGCTGCTGCTGCCGTTGCTTGGGGTCTTCGGGGATCCTGCTTCGCCTGGAGTCGCTACACTGTGGCCGGAGCCCCACGGAGGGGAGTTGCCGGCCATGAAGAGGGGGAGGGAGGTCAAGAGACCAGCTCCCCCAGCGGCACGTTCGCGGCAAGATAGTGGGTGGCTGGAGCCCTGGAAGAGGGAGCTGCCGGCCACGAAGAATTGGGTGGTGCCGGACGTCCCACCATGGCCACCCCCATGGACACTGTGCTTCCCCCTCTTCCGGGACTGAGACTGAGGGGGGAGGTGGCCATTTAGGCCATGTTGTGCTTGGCACAAGGGGGGGGATATGTGACGGGGGACTGCCATGTCTTTATGATCATGGTTGGGACTGGCAGGGAGGGGGTTAAAATTCCTCCCTGCCAGGAAAACATGTGAGAATGTGGCTGGAGCCCTAATTGATTAATTAGCAATTATTGATTAATTGGGCTCCAGCCACAGGGGATAAAAGCCAGGGGAGAGGCCCTGGCTAGGAGAGAGTGGTAGAGAGAGTTCTGGAAGGAGAAGGAGTGTTTTGTTTGTACTGTGTTTTCTGTTCCAGTGAAGGCAACGCCCAGCCTGGAAACTTTATTTTGTAAGTTTTTGTTTTGTGTTTGTATTTTGTGTTTGAAACCTTTTTGTTTGGCCCTCGTGCTGGTTTATTTTGTATTTTTGTTTATTAAAAACTTTATTTTTGAACTCAATACTGTCTCTGAGTCTCAAACCTCGGTCAATCCTGTCACAACCTGAAAATAATGTATGTGTCCAGGCACATTACAATCATTTATTTAGAGACAAACAGATCTAATTCAGCTGTTATCTCTTTAATGTGTAGGTGTAAGCATTACACTCTTTTTGTTTTTAGTAAACTTTTCCATTTATGGACCAAATGTACTAATTTTGATAACACCTGCATCTTTAATATTTGCATTTTGATATTACATTTCAAAGGACTGTCTAGCAGTTTTTACTTTTAGTGCTGTTAGTGCTCACAAAGGTTAGAAGTTGTAATATAACAATGACCTATATCTATATTTATATTACAAAAATACAAATATCATCCTGTCTCTTTCAGTCATCTCTGATTAAACAGGAGAGTCTAGAATTTCATTTTTAATGGGAAGTTTCATTATCTCAATTTAAGCTTATAAATTAGTTACCATATGTACAAGAACACATTAATAAATAAGCTATTTTGTCTGACATTATGTACTTGGTATATCATCTGTATTCCCCTGTTAAAAGTTAGTTTCAGAGCTGACAGCCTTTGATAGGGATGATCGGTTGGCAGGTGCTTCCATGTCCAAGCCAGCACAAAGTTCCTAAGCCACTTACCACACAGATGCCAGGTTTGATGCTAAAATTATTTGGGGATGAAGGCATATTTTTAAAAGCTATTACTCCAGTCTTTAAATAAGTCCTATTTTTTTAGAATAAACAAAACTATAACCAAATAACTAAGTAGACCATATAATTCAGGGCCTGAAATATCTTAAATATCACAGTTATATTATTTATTCTTCTTCTTGTTTAAATTCACTTTGTTACAATTTTCTTTTTCTTTTTTAAAACTCAGAAGCAGAAGAGCTCTTAAACATCTTCAATGTAGTTAAATTTGCCCTCCACCCCACCCCTGCAACACTCTTACATGACGTTGGTAAAGAGTTGGGAGTTGTAAACAAACTGGGGCTTTTATCAAAGCTGTCTTTCTGATTAACCAGAGTGCTAAGAAGCTGAATTATAGCTGAATGTGGTAAGCAGACACAATAATATTTTAGTGTATATATGATTGAGTGAGACGCAGTACTTAGACTCTGATTTTTCCAAGCATTACATATTTACATGTTTCATTTTTCATAATGATTTAGTAAAGTCTGTTGTCTAATTGCTTTGGTTTATATAGCTAGGTTTATATGAACGGGAATAATAAGTGCTTATGAAAACAGTAATAAAATACCTCCTGATACGTGCTTCAATAATCATTTGCTATACATGTTTTGAAAGAAATTGCACATTCATAATTTTGTACTTGTTGAATAATGAAAGGTGAGTTTAAGGTCCACACATCCAGCAAGAAAACTACAAGAAAAGCAGACAATAAAATGCTGTTTGGTTTTGCTAGGTCAAATTGCATTACGTTAACTTGAAAGCAGAATCTCTGTTTGCTTTTGAATGAATAAAGATAGCTTAAAAAGGGGGAGCCATTATGTCATTATGTATTTTAGTGCTAAACAGCTTCACTGATTGTCAAGCAAATATGAATATCAAGTTATCTTTGTTGGTTTAAAGGCGTTGTTGCTCATTAGCTGACGCCAAAATGTAAAACTCTCAGGCTGATGTTGAATACCATTTTCCTTAATACGAAACTAAAATGTGGCTTTTTCGTGTATGAATTTTCTTTTATCTTACATGTTAGAGAAAGGAAATAAATACCATGAATGATAAGGCTGTGACATGTTGATCGATGCCTGGGTAACATATTCCTTTCACACAATTCAGTGTTTGGATCATGGTTGCTGCTCTGGCCTATGGTGGGATGTTAGTGCTTATAGGCAAGGTCAGCAGGGTGGACCTTGATGAAGTCACACACTTCCCCGCCATCAAGGGTATTGTTTGTAAATAAAAGGTAGGTTGGGGATGTAGAGAATGAAGTTGCAACGTGCAATACATGTAATATAAACCCAATTCAAACTACCTTCATACCATTTTGCTACCATTAAAAAAATAACATGAGAAATGACGATTTCAAATCACTTTCAATGCAGTCTGATAGCGAGATGGAAACAAGACATAAACTATGACTAATTAGCCAGCAGGCCAGTAAAAAAAAAGTGATGGGGCAGCCAAGGCTAGTTTTATATGTACTGTATTCATGTTTTTCAAGCTGTCCCCATAACAAAAATGTCTATACAACATCTGTATATAACACTTTTGATGATAATCTAGCACAGGTTTGGCAATGCTGCACCAAATAAGGCATATTTTGGCACAATCCCGCATAAAAATGCTTTACATTGCAATATTTGTTCTATATCCATTAGCCACTGCTGATCTTCTATGGTCCAAATTCTGCTAGTGTACATACAGTTTTTAACACTTGTAAAAATTAACTTAAATACTGTTTTCATTGCTCACTGCAGCTCAATTATTTCAATTGTCCTTCATGTCTTCTTAGCATCATATAAGGTAAAGCACTGCAGTCTGTCTGTACTGCAGTGTAAGGCAGAGTGGCATAGCACCATTATAATTATCATATTTGTGAACAAATTATTTAAAAAAAAAACATGTACATCAATCTAAATCTATAAAATAAATATATGCTTTTGGGAATGGCACTGAACCTTAAACAATAAACGCTGAAACAATCACTTCTTGATTGTGAACAGCGCCCTCTTGACTTTTGCAAACTACACATATATGGATGTCGTAATGTTTGGTCATTTTTACGGCAGGAGCTGTCACTCTGGAAACGGGTAGGAGGGTACGCTGAAGAAGGCGGAGGCATTGCAGTACTGTTGCTGCGTAATTAGTGTTATTGTTTATAATAACAGTTTAAAACTATTTATATTGTATTTAACTTATGTTAGCCATGTTTAATAACCACAACGAGGCCGACAGAACCATATTTGTAGGGAATTTAGATAGCAGTGTAAAAGAAGAGATACTATTCGAGCTTTTTTTGCAGGTATTGCTGCTGTGTGTGATGCGATGGAGTGCCCGGTGTTAATTTGCTGTATATATACCAAAGTACATAAATGCGTGTTCGGTGCATAACATTGTTTGCAAGTTTGAAAGGCGTTTATTGGATGTGAATACGAATGCCAGCTGTCAGATCAACGTGTCCACTGTGAGGAAGGCCAGTTTAACCATGTCTAACTTGAATTTGTAGACCCGAATATCGTCATATCTAAAGTCTTTATGGAGACCAGCAAGGTGCTGTTTTTTATTTACTTTTATTCTTAAAACCAGTTTGCAATGGATTTTAATATGTAGTCGTTTTAGCACGTCTTAGTCATACAATTAGCAAGTAATGCATTTAAAGTTTAACTAGTCATTTGAATCAATTAAGAGTAAAGGATTGGAAATAAAAGTGCAGTCGTTTATAATTATGATGAATCTTGTGTTCTTGAAATGTGAGGGCTATTGTCTGGTATAATGCCAGCAGGTGCCATGATGAGCTTCCCCACACAAGTGCACCTGAAGCCTGACTTGCACACCCCTGCCATTCAGTCTTGAACTCTCTGAAAGTAGAGTCTGTCATTTGTGGCAAATTATTATGATGTGGTGGACTGGTGTTCAGTGGGGACTATCTTATACCACCTGGGTCAAAGGCTGAACCCGGTGAATCTGCCTGCTGTCATCCAGCCCTCCACCTTACCTTTTTATAACCTGGGGTTCAGTATCCAGAAATTGAATGCTGACTGTGCTCATACAAAGAAATGTTATAAAAGTAATGATGATCTTGAAAAGGAGTTACTTAAAATTAAGTTTCAACTAATATAAACATGTTAAAACATGTTATTGAGGTGTGTTAGAATAATGTGGGTAAACCTCATCAGGGTTTGTTTATGTTCCTGCTAGAACTGCCACCTTTTTTTTTTAAATTTAGTCGTTGCCAATTATTTTTATTTTCTCCCAATTTTGAATGGCCAATTATTTTTAGGCTCAGCTCACTGCTACCACCCCTGTGCTGACTTGGATGGGCGAAGACGAACACACACTGTCCTCTGAAGAGTGTGCCGTCAGCCGACCGTTTTTTTTCACACTGTGGACTGACCATGCAGACACCCGAGCTACAGCATCGGAGGACAACGCAGCTCTTGGGCAGCTTACAGGCAGGCCTTCAGGCGCCCAGCCAGACTACAGGGGTCACTGGTGCACAGTGAGCCGAGGACACCCTGGCCAACCTAACCCTCCCTCCCCCGGGCGGCGATCGGCCAATTGAGCGCCACCCCCTGGAAGCTCCCATCCTCGGTCGGCAAAGGAATAGCCTGGACTCGAACTCACAACGTCAAGACTATAGGGCACATCCTGCACTCCATGCGGAGCGCCTTTACTGGATGCGCCACTCGGGAGCCCCCTGAACTGCCACCTTTTAAAGATAATGAGGGTTTCAAGTTTAAAACTAATTTATGTTGGGTCTAGCCAAGGTTACCAGAAAAGTGGCATTTATCTGTGTCTGACACATGTTTAATTTGCTCTGGAGGAATGAATGTCCATTCTTTCCCTTCAGGGAAATCTGGGGTGGAAATCTGCCGCATAGCCTGTTCTTCAGAATGGCTTAATTATGATTGTAATTTGTGCAGTTTTGTATACAGAAGCACGTGTCAACCGATCACCTGCTTTCAGCCTACTATCAGTTTGACTAATCCAAGTCTGCCATTTGTCATATGCTGGCCAGTATAGCTTTGAATACCGCTATGTTATGGATACCATTAGCATAGGAGTGCAAACAAAGGTTTTCTAACTTGATACTTGCACTAGCAATGCTGTATTATCACTGGCCCCTCCTCTTTCTGTTGAAAATCTCTTGGCTCTTGTATACTTCAGTTTGTATTAGGCAGATATTCTAAAGACAGTGCAACAGATGAAAAGTTGTCTGCTTCCTGGTACCCATCACGTCATGTGTTATAGTTCAAACTCAATCTACTGTAGCAGCAATCAGACTGTGATTTGCAGGAAAGATACCAGGATACAGAAGTCCATCTATAGCATTTTCAATATTTGAAATCCAAATTAAACTAGTGAAGAACCAAAAGATGTATATAATGCTAATAAGAGGTAATGAAATGTATTTAATTTAAAACATTGGTTAGCACTCCTGCAATACATTAATATGTAATGCAAGAGGTAGCCCAGTAACATTGAAATGTCTTAGTGATACAGGACTTATCAGCTTCAGCTACTGCAGACTACATTTTCCAGCTGTTTAGCTGGACACAAGAAAAAAATAATAATTTATGTAAAACCTGGACAGGCTGAATCCCTAAATCTATAAAGCTGTAGAACAGCTACCTGTAAACATAAAAAAGCTACTATATGTTGATGCATCTGACAGCTGGATCTGTTGTAAGTGTACTGATGAGGCATTATCCAAGTCTGCTTTCTTTGCTACGACTCAGAATAATTCCAGAATTGACATTTTGATGCCTGAATGTTATTTATATAATAATGTTGGATAACTTCTACTGAAAAAGTATAGGTTTGTTAATTCATATTAATTCAGTTTGTTTGGCTCAAAGAATGTAGCGATAGTGAATAGATTATCTGCATATGTGACAATACAATTTCCTCTGCACCTATAATTGTTTTTTGTCATGGAGTGATCATGTAAACATTTGCCTTTTTTTTTTTTTAGGCTGGACCTTTGACCAGAGTTACCATTGCAAAAGATAAGGATGGAAAACAGAAATCGTATGGCTTTGTTTGCTATAAGCACAGAGAGGCTGTGCCTTACGCCATAGCTTTGCTGAACGGAATCCGTTTGTACGGAAGACCAATCAAGCTCCAGTACAGATTTGGTGAGTTATTTTTGTATGTTATTATGTGTTGAACGTGTATTTTTTTTATATTAGTACCATCCAACTGACATCCTCTGAATTATCCTTGTGGTCGGCAGGAACAAGGAGATCTGTAGTTCTTCTTTTTTTTTTAATACAAATTACAAGTCTGAACCTGTGTCAGGGTCACAGGATAATTGATGAGGCTATTATGGATCATTAGGGAAGGGCCCCATCTGCTGCAAAGGATTGTTGCTCTTCTCTAATGATACAATTTTCAGGCTTAAAGGCAGAAGTGATTGGAAAACCAGTGTTGTTAGTTAACTGTGGCTTCCATAAAAAAAAACAGATTTAATTGTACTTGCCTTATTTCAAATAAAATTGCTGAGTCAACCACCTGCATATTGTAATTTTGGTTTCTTTGAATGAGGTTTTTAGTAAACCACCTGTCACCCAGTGGCAGAATGTAGTAAACTCATTTTGTTTCTCTGAATTGAAAGCTTAATCCAAAATGTCTTTAATCGCCTCCTTATGCAACTAGAAAAATACAGCCCTTTCTCCCCAGCAAGGGTATTACCTGGGAGTCCACTATGCCAAACTGTATAAGTCCCTCTACTGGAGAGATGGGAATTTAGAAATGTACTGTTTACCAGTAAATAACCCTCTAATGGGAGGAGACTACTTCAACTGCATATGCATCTATATTCTGTACTGTAAATGGTTCCAGATTAGGTGTTGATATTTAGGTTTAAGGTGAAAATCAATAAAACATTCACACTTCAATTTGTTTGATACATGAGAAAAATAAAATGTGAACAAAATAAAAATCTATTTTCTTTCTTTTTATAGGCAGCTCTCATACACCTGATGCAGGTTGCTCTTATCCAGGTTCAGATAACAGCCCATGCAGAACTCCTCAAGGCAGTTGTAGGTGGGTGTTTCATAATACAAACAGGGGGGTCTAATGCACATCTCTTGTCCGTGAACCCATTACAGTACTTGTAGTAAACATACAGCCTAATGTTTAAGGACAATGTGTGAGTGTGTTATTGAAGCATCCTCTAGTTCTACTTTTTTAACTGATAGATCTTATTACAGAAAACAAAATGTTAATGTTTCAAGGTTTCAGATAAGTAATTCACTCATTTAGGAACATGTATATTAGTCAGATTGTTTTTAATTTTACAAAACAAATCTGCAAATTTAGCACTGGCATAATTTGCTACAAAGATGCATTCTATAATTTTGGAATATTGGTATTATCTACACAAATGCCATTGCCACACTGTTTGTTAAAACATCATACAGTACCATTTGTGTACTAATATTGCAGGATTTTATAAGCACTGTAGACAGTGACCTTGGCATTAGTGTGTGATCCAATATAGTTGTCATATTGAGGTTGAGTGAATTTTTAGGTTTTAGGCAAACTTTTAGATAATGGGTCCTATTCACAAAGCTTTCACTTCATTTAGCAGACTTTTTTTTATCCAAATCGACTTACAGAGACTAGGGGGCGAGCAATGCATCACCTGCTGCTGCTACCTTCGTTTTATGTCTCATCCAAAGGAAATTATCTATTGAAGTCTGGAGTAATATTTAATTTTTTTTTATTTTTATTAAAAATTTAGTTGTTGCCAATTATTTGTATTATTTTTTTCTCCCAATTTGGAATGGCCAATTATATTCTAGGCTCACCTCCCCGCTACCACCCCTGCGCCTTCGCCACACCCCTCGGGGGTGGTGAAGATGAACACATGCTGTCCTCTGAAGTGCGTGCCGTCAGCCAACCACACTCTTTTTTTTTCACACTGCAGACTCACCATGCAGCCACCCAAGAGCTACAGTGTCGGAGGACAACGCAGCTCTCGGGCAGCTTACAGGCAAGCCTGCAGGCGGCCAGACTCCAGGGGTCTCTGGTGCGCGGTGAGCCGAGGACACCCTGGCCGACCTAAACCCTCCCCCTCCCGGGGTGACGCTCGGCCAATTGTGCGCCGCCCCCTAGGAGCTCCTATCCATGGTCGGCTGTGGAATAGCCTGGACTCGAACCGGCGACGTCCAGGCTATAGGGCACATCCTGCACTCCACGCGGCGTGCCTTTACTGGATGAGCCACTCGGGAGCCCCATGGAGTAATATTTTAATTGCCTATAAAGAAAACAATTTTAAGACACTTCAAGGAATGCATGTACAGTTATTTTTATTTATCACTCATAACACAGCTTGACTGAACTCTAGTGCTGTATATTTAACTCGATGTGATATATTTTTTAAAGGAATGATGGTTATCCTGAGGTTTCTCTGTTCCCAACTCCTCCGTTCACAGCCAACACTTGTCTATCACAAGAATACTTCTACTGGCAACATATGGTATGTTACCCAACATCAAGCTCTTGTATTGTACAATAATATGAAGTTGCTTGATAATGCCAGTGTGGCAAGGCAGGCTGTAAAGTAGATGTATTCTAGTTGTGTATTGTGGTCCATTTTACATGCATCGTGATATATTTATACAAGACAGCAAATTGCATCTCCGTTCAAGTTATTACTGCTAAAAACAAAGTATCATCCGCTCAATTCTGGAGAGCCTCAGTTCAAAAGAGATCCTGCAATAGACCAAGGATGTGTGACACTGGTGCCTAGCATAGCAGATGCGATTCAGCTATACGTCATTTCATTACTTAACAGGGTGGTTATTTTAAGGGCCCTGTGCAAAGGAAAATGACAACAAAACACTGACATAATAATTGACAATAATTAAACTGCTCCTCTATGCAACTAAGTTGTTTCTTACTAGTTTTAAACATTCATTGTTTCCCAAGTGCTTCAAAATAGGGTCCTAATGGCTGGTTTCACAGACCCACTACCACCTATTCCTAAAGTTAACAAGGCAGTTCAAGATTATTGCTAATCTGGCTCTGTGAAATGTGTTTAAATATTTTTTGTGACAGTGGTTAATCGTTTAACCATTCCTATAAATGTTCACAGTATTAAAGTACTGTAATGGACAATATATCATAATATCTTGGTTATTACCAGGACAACACTGACACTTTGCAGTGTTCATGATAGATTAAGGGCACTTTCACACCTAGTTCTTTTGACCCTTTGATGCAGATTGAAGTGCATTTTGGTTTGTTTGGAGTCATATGAAACCTCAGAGAACCACATAATCGTACCAGGGTGCGCATCAAACCAAGTGAACTGAGATCACTTGAAATGGTGGTCTCGGTTTGCTTGGAAGTGGACTCGGTACGTTTGCCACTTTGCTCCTTTTGAATTTTTTGCAATGTGAAACCAAACGTACTCCAGTTCACTTGGAAATAAACCACTCCAAACAGCGAAACAAATTGTAGAAGTGGCGTACTTCACCAAGCACCAAGGAAAGTGACTCGCTACTGTCACACATACACAACACAGGGCTGGTCAAAACCCCCACACACACAGTACAGTGACACATACACACCAGACAAGAACACCATAATGTCACATGTACACAACAGCACATCACTAAAAAAATAATGTGGGGCTGATTTACAACCCGGGGCTATTCAATGAAATTACGCAAATTCCTGTGCTATTGCAGCATACACATTCTTTAAGCATAATAGCAAAACTGTCACAAGGCAACGAAAAGTCATAGGAAAAATATGAAATGGCAATTGAATAATTATTTAGCACATGTATTGCATCTTGGTTCATTATAATTGCGCCATAAAAACTTGCTGGGAAAACATTGTGCCAAGACAGACTGGTACAGACATTGGTGTTGCATTTGCACTGATCTATCTGAATTAGTAAACAGGTTGTTTATATCTGTATCTCAGCATACTGTCACACGTACACTATTATTATTACTATTATTATCATTATCATCATCATCATCACCATCAATAACAGCTAAATTGCAGTTTGTTGAATTTGCAATATTTAAATATTTTCTCTGGTAGAAAAAGCTGTGGTCAATAAGGCACGCGTTGCTTTCAAACAAGCAAACTTGAATTCACATTAAAAGAAACGGAAGTTCGCTTGAATTTTTCTGATGTGAAATTAACCAAAGCAAACTTGAAAAAAATGTGTTGGACCATGATTTGAATCTCTTGCAAGTGAACTAGTTGTGAAAGTTCCCTAAAAGAGCACAGCTGCGGGGCTCCCGAGTGGCGCATCCAGTAAAAGCACTCGCTAGAGTGCAGGATGCGCTCTATAGCCTGGACGTCGCCGGTTCGAGTCCAGGCTATTCCACAGCCAACTGTGGACAGGAGCTCCCAGGGGGCGGCGCTCAATTGGCCGAGGGAGGGTTAGGTCAGCCAGGGTGTCCTCGGCTCGCCGCGCACCAGCGACCCCTGTAGTCTGGCCGGGCGCCTGCGGGCTTGCCTGTAAGATGCCCAGAGCTGCGTTGTCCTCCGACGCTGTAGCTCTGAGGCGGCTGCACAGTAAGTCTGCAGAGTGTAAAGAAGCGGGCGGCTGACGCCACAAACTTCGGAGGACAGCGTGTGTTCATCTTTGCCCCTCCCGAGTCAACGCAGGGGTGGTAGCGGTGAGCTGAGCCTAAAAATAATTGGGCATTTCAAATTGGGGAGAAAATAATAAAAACTAATTGGCAACGACTAAATTAAAAAAAAAAAAGAAAAAAAAAAAGAAAGAGCACAGCTGGGACATCAATTACTTCCCTTGCCACACCTAACTGACAGATCTTATTCCAGTGAGGATTAAATAAAGGAGTGCTAGCCAAGGTTTATTGCCTCTTATTGTATTCGTACTACAGTCAAACCCAACATTATGCATTATGCTGCAGTCCAAGTATTTACTGTTTCTTTGATGTTTTACTTACTTCAGGCCAACAATTAATTATTTTACTTCAATAAGAAAACACAGAACCATCAGGTTATAACATATTTAGTTTTTTTTAAAAATATATATTAGTAGTACTTTATATATAGTTAATAGTACTTTTTGTCTGCTACACGTTTGTCCTAAAATATTGAAGTGTGTTTGCGTGGTTTGTTTAACAGAGCTCTAAAGTCACTATACATGGTAAAAGACAATGAAACCTGTCATATTAATAGTATAATAATTTCTGACCTCCCTTCTTGTAATAGAGTAGTTTATTGGAATAACCACTAGAGGGCAACAAGTGTGTACATCTTGGGTCGACAAGCAGTCCACGTTAGGTGAAGCTGTAATTAAAGATTGCTTGAACGTTAAAACCTGGATTATCGTTATTCCCACGGTATCGCACTTCGGATGATGAGCCAGACATCCCTTCAGATGATCTGAATCAGATTATTTAAGCGATTTTCTTTGTAAAACTACTAAACGGTTTTGATTAACGCCGCATTCACACTCCGTCTGGTTCATTTAGTTTGAAACATTGTATCAATGTGCTTGCTGTTCACACTTGCCAGGAAGCAAGGGGACAGAGTTTTCACAATGCTTTCAAGTGCCCTTGGTTCGTTGATATGGTGTGTGAACTGGATGTTTACAATATGTTGCAAGGTACTGTAGATTGAAAGATGGCAGCTATTGATGTGTTGCTCTGGTTTTTAATATCTCATGTTTTAGATTGTTACATATTGCTCTGGAAGAAATCACTAGGGGAGAAATCACCTAATGTGAAGTGGAAAAGCCTGCAACCTGCTCTCCACACAATCACGTCAACCGGAGGCTTGAAACCATTGTTAGACTCGGACATTGGTGTTCTTAAGTAGATAAATAGAATGCTTATTCTGTAGCGCGGGATACAGACAGTTCTTAGCACAGCTTCACAGAATACAAATGGCAGGTAGGCAGGGGTACTCGAGTTGTCCTCGGGAGGGGGGTACGCGAGACAAATCCTGTAACGGTGGACAACAGATTTTTTTTTTACCACATTGTAGTACTTTGCGACTTACCAATCCAATTAACAGTGTTGAATCTTCTTTCAAATAAAACCACATGTGTACTGGTGTACGCTTCCTTTCTGTTGGGCAAGGTTTACTCTATAAACACCCAGCCGGCTGCTGACAGTGAGTGAGCGCTGAGAGCACACTTGGCTAATTTACATATTTAAATAGCAGGGCCGTGGTTCAGTCTGTAGGCTAAAAATAAATAAATAAATGAAATAAATAAAAATATTGTAATTGTATGATGTTGCTTCATTTAAAAATGTGTAGTATTTACTAGGTACATTTACTTTCTGGAGTTTAAATGTTCAGTGTTTTATTTAAGTTTATGTTTTTTAAATAACAGTATTATGGAGTTGAGCAGGCAGCTGGGCCGCCCTAGATAGTGAAATCACTCACTCGTTCTGCGCTAGAGCTGGAGCGATCTTTATCTTTATCTTGCAATGCTGTATGTGCTTTATGTTTTCCATGTACAGTAATTGGCTGAACTCTAGTCCCTCCTCCTTCCCTGTATGTATTCTGTTCAAGCAAATCGAGGCTTTTTTCTTTTTTAAATGACCCGCTTAGCAGCGTAAAGGAATATCCGGTAGAAAGTGTCCTGAGGGTATCAGATGATTCTAGGGCATTTGCCAAGCACTCCCACCTTTCACTTTCAGGGCTTGTCAACTCTACGAAATCAACCCACCCTGACCCTGACCCTAACCTTAAGCAAACCCAGCCCTAAAACCTAACCCTAAGCGAATACCTAACCATTAAAAATCACCTGATGCCCTCAGGACACTTTCTAGTGGATATTCCTTTGTACTGCACCCACTTAAAGCCTTTTGTAACAAAGTCCTATTGGTTCATTGTAAAATACAGAATAGCATACTCTCTGTGTATGGGCTGCATTGTTTACTAATCAGGGTGTAGTTTTACTGTAATCTGTGATAAAAAGCTGGCCCGTCCATTGGTAGGTAGGCATTTTTTTTTTATTATTTTCAGTTAACAACAATGATTACTTAAGCCTAGTAATTAGAAAATACTTTTTTTTTTCTTTTATCATAGGTATATTATGACCCTATCTCAGATGGGGGTGCGCAGTAGACTAGATTTTTTGGAAAGGGACTGCGGGGCCTAAAAAGTTTGAAAACCACTGCTTTAAGTGATCCTGCTAGTTAAGATGTTTGAACTGCATAAGTCACCGCTCCTGATGAGCAGACATACTGACACCTCCAAAAAATGTCCCCACGAAACCACTGTGCTTATATATGCGGTACAACTCTACCAACTTGTAACGTTTTACTCATTTTATATAAACACTCTAAATATGTACTATTGTATATTTTATACAAAAATACATTCTTAATTAACAATAACAATAGCAAAAATAAATTATATTTTAAAAAAATCTTTAAGCCATCTTCCGGGTAAGCTTTTGTTTATTTTAAACAGTGACGGTTTTCCATCACAGTCGCCACTAAACAAAGTAATTTGAGAAAAGACAATACATTTGACTATTTTTGTGAGGTTTGTCCAGTTTGGCTTGGATTGTGGTATCCTGATCAAATGTCCATGTACAGTAGTCCATTGCATATCTGACTGTGGTGGGACCAGAGTAAGGGAAGATATTTTAAAAGTCAGATAAATGAATCCTGTTTTTAATACCATGATACACAGCTGTAATAATGACTATATTCACACAATTATTGTTTTGAGATTCAGCTTTTATCAGGGATCTCCCCTAAATCCCTTGTTTAGAAAGATACAGGGTATTCATGCTTGTGACAGGGTAGCCGTCTACCTTGTGGGTGCGTGCATTCGCTGCTGAGTGACAGGCTTACTCACTGTTCAGTTGAGAGAGAGAGAGACACACACACACACACACACACACACACTATTTAGCCCAGTTGGCTCTGGTGTTGCAGCCGTGAGGTAAAGAATAAATGGAACCTTTTTATACCTGACACCCCATTGGAACACACCTATCTGCTGAATGGATTCTACACTTGGTAATCATACACAGCAGGCAGGCTGTCCAGGCAGCGTCAGGTACTTAATGAATTAATTACAATAAATACACACTATTTACAATATACATTTACACAAAAAAAACACTTCATGTGCAGGGCTACTGTCCTGCCACCGTGTTGTATACACTTACATTAGTGTCGGGTAATTTACACAGTAGCAAAATTCATACGTTTACAAAAAAAAAAAAAAAATCAATTGTAAGCACTGGCTTTCGGTGTCCTGTATCCGGTTTGAATTAGCGCTGTGCACGTGGGCGACTTTGCTGAAGAGCTTGATCATGGCGGGTATGTGACAGGCGGATTACACAATGGATTACTGTAGTTTATGATTACCAGATTTCCACAGTGAAAAACAGTAGCAACTCTGAAGCCGTTAACAAAAATATCAGTATATAAAATAACACAATAATAATTTAAAAAATTAAACAGCGGGTGCATTTATAGCAGATCAAAACAACTCACTATTTTCTTTATATTGTCATCTAGTGAAAACATGTTAAATGTACAAAAAGTCAGATTAAAAAAAAAAATAGATCAGCTATTACCATTTAAACATATGGTATACACATAATCAGAATGGTTAAACAAATAATCAGTAAGATTGTATGTTTTACTTTTGAATGGCACTAACAGACAACCTAATACATTACTATTAACTTTCTGAGCATGCTGATACAGTGTTGTACTTAAAAAAAAAAAAAAAAAAAAAAAAAAATTAATAATAATACAATGGCAAAACCGGGATGTAACAATTTTACTTTTTCCGACCAAGACAAAAAATGAAAACTGGTTTGCAACTATTGCGACAGGCGCAACACTTTAGTAAACCTACCCCTTCGTCTTTATAATTGCAATACTGGCATACCATAAAAGTCACAGCAAGACTTATCAAAATTTTTCAGTGTACTGTGCATCATAAAACAGACATAACACACTTTCTCACAGTTTAGGTACAGTACAGTGTAACAATCACATTTATAATTTTTTCAACAAATGCTAATGTTTCCTTCAACCCCCCCCCCCTAACCTAAAACAGAGAATTGTTTCCTGTTTGTTACCCCATGGATGGTTGTGAGATTGAATTGCTGTGTCCCATTGTTTAAATATATTCATTTTACCAATATGTCCATAGTGTAATATGATTGTTCAAGGTTGCTAGTGTCTAGCAATAAGGGGTTGAATTGGACACTGTTAACCTCCTGACTGTGTTCTTAACAGAGTTAATACCCTCTAGTCAAGGTTATTTAAAATATGAACTTGAATTATCATAACAGTATTGGTATAGATGTGTATTAAAATGTAATATGCTTATTTTTCTAATGTTATATTTCTACACTATTTAAAGGATACATGCTTATGTTTTTATTCTTTCTAGGCATCAGGTTATGCAGCCCAGCAGTGTTCCTTTGATGCTCATATGGCTCAGCAGCAGTATTACCTCACTAATGCAATGACCCAGCAAGCCACAATGGTGCCCACGCCTGTGTTCCAAAGCACCGTGCAGGACATCAGAGCTGGCCCGAGTTATTGTATCTGGGAGAACCTACAGCATAACGGAAATGAAATGGAGCAAAACGAAGGACAGTTGGAAAACGACAGTGACAGAAGTAGAGAGAGACGTCATAAAAAGAGTCGTGTTTCCAAACATGCATACAGAAAGCACAAGACCAAGCAGAAGTCAAGCTGATCTGTTTGGATTTGCAACCCTGTCTTTAAACACTGCACCTTATTTTGTAAGGCATATGAAAGCCTTAAAATAATATTTCTTTTTTTAATGTCTTCTTGGAATAACAATATCAATGTGGCAGTGTTTCAAATGGGTGAAAGGGTTATCATCTGTTGTTTATTTTTCTATATAGAGAATGTTAGTAGAATGAATTGTAATGTTTCACATTATTTGTTCTTGTAACTTTATATTTAAGTACAAATATATTGTTTTATATTATTGCATCACATGCTGATGGTTTGTTACATTTTGGCATTTAAAGAACATTTGTTTATAAGATTTATTTAAAAAAAATGTGAAATTAATTCATACAAATTTGTTTAACCAATTTGAGGGGAACACTGTTTTGGCAGTAAACTATTATGTAAAGAAGTTGTTTGTAATTTGTTGTTACTGGGCAGCAAATCTAAAAAGAGAGAGTCTGTAGAAGAGTATCCCTGCACAGGGTGGGGCACAATGGATGTAGGATTCAATAAGACAGATGGATCCGGACCAATGTCCCTTTATCCTAAAAGTATATATGATTAATTTCAGAAAACTTTTCTAATCACATATCTTTTACTCTGGATAATGAATTTTAAAATGTCATACAGTACAAGAAAACAAATTTCCTTAGATTATGTTATACAGTTTTTTGCAGGATGCTGTTATGACTGGGAATAATTTGCTGCTACTGGTATTTCAGAAATGCAGCTGGAGAGTAACAAATGTATGTTTTCATAGACTTGTACACATTGCATTTAGGTTAACATGGTTGGCATACAGTGTATCTATTCGCATAATATGTATTGTCATGGGAAGTGTTCAGCAGCAGGGTGCTGAGAATGTGTTATTTAATATATATATTCATCAAATTAAAACAGAGAAAATGTTTTTTTTTTGTATTTATTTTTATTGCATATTTTTAAGTTTTGAAAACACAAGTAAAAGTACTTTTTTTAATGCATGGACTATGCATATATGCAGCATTTATCAGTAAAACATATACCTACTGTACAGTCAGTGGGCACCACTAAATCACATGGTTAATAATAGCTGTAGCTTTTATTTGATTGTCTGGGCATACACAGTTCCAAATAAACATGGATCTATCCATTTTAAGGCTACAGAGACCAGTACTTGCCTTTTGTATCAAGTTTGCTGCAAGCTCAGTTCTACCACAATTCTACCACATAAAAAAGTCCAACAATCTTCAGTTCTGCCCAGCTGTACATGAACTTATTTAAAATGTAATTTACATGTAGCGAAAAAAACGCCCCAGAGCACCACTCTCATTGGACGCCACTGTAACTGCATCACGTGAGGATAGAGCGTGAGGCAGTCTACTCTATGCACAGTCCTGCTGTAACAAGGAATATACTGTATCGGCACATGACGTTAGGCTGGAAACAACACATAGGGAATAAGCGTGTAGGTGATCAGAATCGCTTTAATTAAATAAAATACATACTTACCGTAACTGCGTGAGATTTGATTTGCATTACTGAAAGAAAAAAAAGTAAATAAGCGATTTTCGTATTGTAGAGTCAAGGACTGACGAGGAAGTCGTATAGTCCTGTCATTATTTACTAATCGTATTGTTGTAACGCAACCAAGCTGGCGAAATCATCTTTGTTTAGAAATGGCTCGCACGAGAAACAGTGTATTGGAAACAAGGTAAGGAAGGTGAATCAGGCGTGTTTATTATTATTATTATTATTATTATTATTATTATTATTGAAGTGGTTAGGGTAACTTCTAAATTAGATGTTTAATAATGAATTTCCTTAAACTACTGATCAGTATTTCAGATTCACAGGGTAGTATTGAAAAAGGCTTATGTAATGCATTAATCTAAATGAAATGTTAACGCAGTTACACATGGTGGAGATTACAATCGCCAAGGTGATAAAGCGAGAGTCATGCAGGGTAAGGATTGGCAGTTTTACGAACACGGGGGATTGTGTCAATGGAGCATGCATTGGAGATACAGTATTAGTCAATAGCAGTGCGAGTGGGTACGATACAGTACAATCTATGCAATATAAGGTTGTCAACCATGCCGAATTTTACAATTATATTTAATATGTATAATTGCTATTGGCAACTTTGTTTAAATGCACTGTCATTCACATGAATGATTTGTTAAACAAATGGAATTCTACAATATCATATATAAAAAATGAGTCTTCTAGTTGGAAGTCAGATTCAGTCTCAATAGGCAAGGCCACAGATCTGACAGATTGAAGTGAAAGTACCTTGTAGGTCTTGCAGACTTTCCTACTTGTTAACTGTGCCAGGCTGCATAGGAGGCTCATTTGTACAACTCGCTGTAAACAGAAGCTTAGAAGCTTTATTTATAATTTAATTAGTATTTGCTTTTGGATATGGTGAATACCTGTGTACTGTAAGTACTGAAGTTAACTATGGGTAGATCAGGAAAGATCTCCTGAATTTTGGCTGAATGTTGTGTTTGGTTTTTTTCCTCATTGTTCTTCTAGAACCTCAACCCTGAAAGGAAAGTTTCTTTTTTCAGCAGGGTGACATACTGGTGGTTCAACAGGTAAGGATCTCCACTCCAATCCAATCCAATCAGCATTCATTTTTGTATTATTTTATAATACATTGAAAAATTTCAAATCTGTAGTGTGTTCTTTAAAAAGCCTTTTACAACATGACAAGTAAGGTTGTTCTTTTCATCAGAAAGAACACATTTATATAGGTAACAATCTGAGCTACAGTATGTGTAATTAAGCTCACAGGAGAGCCTGGCATGGCTCAGACTGAAATATTAATATTATTTCTATCCTTACTACACACCTGAAAAGATAACCTTAATCTTCTCAGTACAAGTGTTGGCTTGCATTTGCTGAGCCCTCTCAGAATATAATACAATTGTGTTGAATTTTCCTTGCAGTGTTATAACTTTAGGTTATAAGAGACCCTTGCAGAGAGAAGACCTCTTTGAATTAAGCGATGATGACTCATCTTACACTGTATGCCCCAGCTTTGAGAAACAGTGGAGGAAAGAAATTATTGGGCCAACTGAGGTAATTGCAATCATGCTATTCATTTTTACCTACTGAGACACATAGTTAATTTAAAGTAAGTAAAGTTGTCCTCTAACACTGTACAACTATCAAGAAACAACTAAGTTCCAAGTAGGAGCAGTGGGTGTGCACATACACTGCCTGGCCACTTCATTAGGACCTGTCTGCCTGGATTTGACACCGTCACAGTGGGGCACGTTCTCCTGGTATACCCATGAGCTCTTGATTACTCTGGAAAGCCATGAACAACAAGCAGATTATTAACACACAGTATCGAGAGTAACAGCATCTGAGAATATATGCCTGTCCCATCAGTACATATGTATGTCACACATTTTTACATGTACATACTGCTGATAGCCTGTAGGCGATCTACGTTTTGGTGATTTTATTTTGCATTTACAGCAGTTGGGACATATGTATGTAGCTTACATGTTTTCATTTGATTCTTAGTCTGAAATTCTGACATTTTCAAGTAAGAAAGGGTTATTGAGTGCTTGTGGGGCAAAACAAAGCAGTAAAAAGCTGAATAGTTGTGTAACATTTATTAAACCAGGTACCAAGAGAAGATGAGGAAAGCCTTTTGGGAAAAGGAAAAAACCATAAGCCCTCTTTGCTTCGTGCTTTATGGCAGACATTCAGAAGGCTTCTTGTTCAGATTGCACTTCTGAAAGTGTTGGCAGATTCTTTGGCTTTTATCAGCCCTCAGATACTCAAGTAGGTGATATTTCATTCAATGCAAATGTATATATATATATATATATATATATATATATATATATATATATATATATTGTTTTTGTTTTTTTTGGGATGTACACAAATGTTTAAATGATTATAAAATAAAGTACCGTAAACTGCTAGTTAAAATGTATGAATATTTAATTGTGGTGTATACCCATTTAGTGTAGAATTGTAGATTAACAGTGCTAAGTAAATTATAAGACAGATGTATGCAGAAACCACTAACTAGTTTGTTTCCTCGTGTCCATCTTTTAAGGCTCATCATTGCTTTCTGTGACAATCAGCCCATGTTCGATTGGAATGGTTCTACCTATGCAATTGCCCTTCTTGTGGCTGCTGCCTCTCACACCATCGTCCTCCAGATTTACCAACGCTTCAACATGCTGACTGCAGCTAAGATCAAAACTGCTGTGACTGGGGTGGTGTACAAGAAGGTGAGAATATTTCTAGTCCTGAGGCATCACACAACAATATGACCTCTTTTGTGTGGGGCATTGCATATCAACAGTCAAAAGCATTAAAAAAATATTGATACGCTCCTAAGTAAGTTTACATTTAGCAATGCTGCATTGGTAACTTCTAATTTGTTTTTAACCAACTTCATTAAACGCTGTGCCTGGGTGCAGTGGGGTGTGCAGCAAACTAGATTTCTGCACTTTATAATTCACTTGACTAAGTTAAGGGAGGTGGATGTAAGAGATGATTAACATCCAACTTGTTGACTTTCCTCGAGACCAAACAAGAAATTGAATGTTATCGCATTATCTACTAAATATGCTACAGCCTGTAGCAAAATTCACAGATTTCATGTGAATTCAAATATGGGCATTTAGGTCGTATTATATACAGAATATTCTACAGTGAACCATAATGATCCGTTATTTTGGGATGTGCACCTATAACAGTAAGCTACGTGTAACGTCTAGATCTAGCCCCACCTTCCTTGAGAGAAGTGTTATGTACGGGTCAGCATGGAGTTGGAGTTTGTGCTCACAAGTTAGTGTCAGTGATTATGATAATTGATATTTGAACCTTTAGTAAGTAATAAGATATGAGGTATTCTGTGTTGATTCTTTCGTGTTATTATATTACACAGCGAGACGCTCCATTGAACTATAACCAGTGGCTCATATATGTAATGTAACTCAAAAAATACAAGTTTGGTCTCTTTAATGTAAGTTTGGTCTCTTTAATATTACACACTTTCTTTCACACTAGAGGCACGAACATCACTGTACTTCTCTTATGTTTAGCTTTACTTTAGCCTGCGAGATTGTTGTGTGTAGGCATTCCTAATTAAAATCAAATTGTGTTTATCACTGAAATTGAATAAGTATTGCTACATTTTTTTTTTTTATACCGGTATTTATTTATTGTTAACTAGATTTTATTGTAGATTTTTTTCTGAGATCAAAACGTTATTCTCTTCCCGAGTAAAATTTAGAGCCCTGCGCTTCTTTGCCGCAACTGAATCGAGTTTAGATGCCATAGCTTAAAAACAGGTATATTCTGGTGACAGGTACCTGAAGCTCGAGCTGTAACCTGCTCTATTCAGACTCAGTCAGTTGTTTACGGATAAGATTGGCATTACATAGGATTTCTAACTAATGTTTGGATAGGATGAGACACTTAGGAAATTGTAGACACTGCTGACTAAGGGAAATGCTTTTGTAATACCAATTTAGGAAAGATCCTGTCCTAGCCACAAAGGAAATCGTTCTGTAATACGACCCCAGGTCTTTGCTCAAACTTTGTTTGGAGTGACCTCAAGCTGTTAACAATGTCATTATACCTGTTAAACCTGTTGTAGAATGGCTCTCCAGGACCGGAGTTGCCCACCCCTGTATATAGTTTCAGTACTGTCAATTTGACTGACTTTTGCCTTAATAATTCATTAGATAAAGAGCATTGTGTTTACCTTCTAGCACAACTTCCTGTGCTGATAGCAAATTTGTTTATCACAATCAAAGCCTGGATATGAAAAATTTGGACGCTTTCCACCGGTCGTGTAGCATAAATCGGACGGCATCTAAAATAGAATGTGTGTATATACACTACCAGTCAAAAGTTTTAGAACACCTCCATTTTTCCAATTTTTATTGAAATTTACGCAGTTTAATGTCTCAATGTACTCTGAAATTAAAGCATAGAACAAGTAAACAATTGGAGATAAAAAAGAAATCATGGAATCGTTTTGTTTAACAAAATTTAATCTAAATTTTTGACTCATCAAAGTAGCCACCTTTTGCAGATATAACAGCCGAACACACTCGTGGCACTCTTTCAACAATGGAAATCAAATATTGTTCAGAAAGTTCTTCCCAACACTGTTGCAGAAGTTCCCACAAATTGTAGGTTGCTTTGCTTTCACCCTTCTGTCCAGTTCATCCCAAACCAGCTCGATGGGGTTTAAGTCTGGAGACTGTGCTGGCTATTCCATGATTTGAAGCCTACCGTCTTGTTCTTTTCTTCTAAGGTAGTTCTGACATAGCCTGGAGGTATGTTTTGGGTCATTATCGTGCTGTAGGATGAACCCCTGACCAACTAGGCGTATACCAGAGGGTATTGCATGGCGCTGCAAAATGCTGTGGTAGCAGTTTTGGTTCAGGGTGCAACTCACTCTGTGCAAGTCGCCGCCTCTGGATCCAGCAAAAGAGCCCCAGACCATCACGCTTCCTCCTCCATGTTTGACAGTTGGTGTCACACACCGAGGAACCATCCTTTCGCCTACTTGACGGCGTACAAAAACCCTGCGTGATGAACCGAAGATTTCAAATTTTGATTCATCGGTCCATAAGACCTTCTTCCAGTCTTCAGTAGTCCACTGGCGGTGCTTCATGGCCCAGGCAAGCCTCTTTTTCTTATTTTGCCATCTTAGCAATGGCTTTCTTACTGCCACTCGACCTGTCAAACCTGCAGCTCGAAGTCTTCTCTTCACAGTTGAAACTGAGACTTGCTTACTTCTACCAGTGTTAAGCTGTGCTTGAAGCTGTTGTCCTGTGAGCCGCCTATCACACAAGCTGTTGACTCTCAGAAACTTGTCTTCTGATTCTGTTGTGGCTTTGGGTCTGCCAGACCTCTTCCTGTCAGAGTTTCCTCCAGTTTCCAAGTGCCTTTTGATGGTGTTGGAAACTGTACTCACTGACACCTTGGCTTTCTTTGCAATTTCTCTAAAGGAAAGACCTACACTTTTAAGGGTTATAATGGTCTGTCTGTCTTCCTTTGTTAATTGCCTTTTTCTCGCCATTATGAGAGCAATATACTACTTCCTGCAGTACAATACTGTCCAAATAATGCTTAAGAGGGTGTAGTAACAGTCTGTTCCAACACTGCTTTTATACAGACAGAGGGTTTGTAAGTAATCAACAAAAGTTGGGACACCTGTAGGAATTGTTAGCATCAACTTTCAAGGCTTAATTTACTTCCATTGCTGCAGAACAGCTGTAAGTTGTTAACCCATTACTTGTTCCCTGAAAAAGGCCTTTTTGTATAACTCTGAAATGTACATTATTTTTCAGTTTTTGGTAACCTAAACTTTTTTTTTTAACCTCTGGCAGTTTACCGCTTACCTTTGTACCATTTCAGGTTATTCACTGGACTTGAACTGCTTAAATTTCAATAAAAACTGGAAAAATGGGGGTGTTCTAAAACTTTTGACCGGTAGTGTACATAAATATGGCAATTTTGATGGTGTTCAGAATGAAACAGTAAAGAAAAAATAGACACACAAGCAAACAGAATGGTTTTGAATGTACTGCCAAAAAGGTACCCGTTTAGTTTGCAGTGAGATGCACAACATGGATTTTTTGAATATGGGGTGTCTAGCATTGTCACAACTTTATAAACGATTCTCCAGCTATATGCAAAAATGTGAGATATTGAGAGATGGATGAATGGACCGACAGACACATTCCTATATCCCCAGAATCTTATACTAATGTATGCTAAACAATGTTCATATCAAGTTTCATGACAATTGGACAAACAGTTCTTCAGATATATGGAAAATGTGGAAGCGTGACAGACGTACATTAAACCGCTTCCCCTTAAATACCCTTTGCACAGGATTTAATACATGTGGTTAAGGGAACTGGAAAATATCCTTCATTCCTGATTTTTCTAACTTAAAGGGGGGATGCATTATTACCAACTGCTTTGCATATCTTGGTTTATTGTTTTGATATCATTAATGATTTTAAAAACAGTACTATACTGTACTTTACAGTATTGTCCTTTGAACATTGCTCAGTATGTAGGACTGAGGTGCTAGCGGGCAGGTCCATGCCAACCTTGATTAAGACAAGCAGAAAAGAGCTTGTGCCATAGACATATTTATAGGTCGTGACAGGCCTAACAAATTTCATAATTGTAACTCCATACTGTAGGGTCAGTCTTAAATATGTTCATTGTACATTATATGATAACTAAAGTAGTAGTTAAACTCAATATTCGAGCAACAGGACTCCATGATTTCAAACATCATGAAAATATAAGTGACAGGGACAAATACTTACTAAAATGGCATTTGTATCCATAACTCCTCTAATGCAGCGTCATTGACAACAAATGAAAGAGCCTGTTTTAAATTGTGTGAGTTCAGAATTTTTTAAAAACAAGTTTAATTTTTGTTTTCTCTTAATTAGCTAATTCAAAATAGACTATTATTTGTTTGTCATTGTAATGAAATTAAATGAAAATATTGCTTGTTTTAGGCCTTAAACCTGGCAAACTGCTCTCGAAGGCAGTTCACGACTGGTGAAGTTGTAAATTTAATATCGGCGGACGCCCAGCAGCTGATGGATCTGGCTGTGAACCTGAACCTGCTTTGGTCAGCACCATTCCAGATCCTGTTGGCAGTCTTCTTCCTGTGGCAAGATCTGGGCCCCTCAGTGCTGGCTGGCATTGCGGTTCTAGTGCTTGTCATACCGTTGAATGCAGTGGTGGCTTCCAGAATGAAACAGCTGAAGGTAAGTGTAAGAAAGAACATAACATACCGTGTACAGGGTTTGTTACCAACATGGATCCTTTACAATGCATGAAAGGATGTTAATACACATTTATAAGTTACATGGCCTCACACTTACTGAAATTCTGTATTATATTGTAATTTAAATTATTTTTAAATTACAAAAAAAAAATAATGTTTGGCGAACCCCCATTTTTTGATTGGTTTCATTGTGAGTTTGAAATAAAATGGTCTTTGAACAAGAAAAAATGAACAATGTTTTAATGTTGGCATACAAACAGGCATGTTTTTTCATTGTTAAAAATAAGGACAAATAAGGAAAATAAGAACTTAATATTAGCATTAACCCTCACCTTCGGTTCTTGGGTTAGGCAATAGCTGTAGATATCAGAATACATGATGAACCATTCAGATCCAACATAACTGTATTCTCGTTTGGAAAACATGTATTTTATGATTTATTCATACTGTACTTACTCTCTCAACAACAGAAAAGTCAAATGAAGACCAAGGATCGACGGGTTAAACTGCTAAATGAAATTTTGCATGGAATTAAGGTACAGTAACACAAACATATTTGAATAGTTATTTTGTTTAACTTCTGAAATATAATCTGATATGTTTGGTGTTTTATGTCATTTGTTGATTAGATCATCTAACTGGCACCATTATTAATAGTAAAATACTGGAGCTATGCTGGCTTATACCCGTTCACTTGCTAAAAATGGTAATTCAAAAATCTGTCTTGATGTACTTCCCATGCTGATGTTTTTTATTAGCAATACATTGAGCTAATCTGTTTATTTCTAACAATGTTTAACTTATTTCCACCATGTTTTCTCTGCAGCAAGTTGGAAATAAAAAAGATACTGGTATAATAAAATTCAAAAGATGTAAGTTTCCATCTGGATGCTGTTGTTTGTTTAGATTCTGAAGCTGTATGCATGGGAGCCATCATTTCTTCAGAAGGTAGTGGACATTCGAGAAAGCGAAATGGAGGTGCTGAAATCTTCAGGATATTTGACTGCGTTTTCCATGCTGATGTTGACCTGTGTCCCTTTTTTGGTAGGGAACATTTTAAAGCTGTGCTTCATTTTTTAATCTTAATGTATTTTTTCAAATTGAAGTATTGTGTACCTGTTTTATTTTAACAAATGTAAATGACAGCTTGATTTTTCAAGCTTTCAGAACACTGTTTATTTTTAACTGTATACAGTAGCCTGATGTACACTGTTTGAAAGATGAGGGGAATGTAAAACAGCCTATATTTATTAATTGTGTGTCAACCAGTGCAGTTAATATAAGACTAGAACACAGTAAGTGATAGTTAATGTACCTAACTGTGGGTATACTGTCTTGTTATTTATTCCATTTACTCTTTCTTTGCAGGTTTCCTTGGCAACGTTTGGAGTCTTTGTATTGGCAGATGATGGGAATGTTTTAACTGCATCCAAAGTTTTTACATCAATCTCCTTGTTTAATATTTTGAGATTGCCACTATTTGACCTGCCAACTGTAATTTCTTCAGTTGTTCAGGTACAAACATATCCATATTCATGGGGAACTGTCTTCACAGTAAATAACTGGAGACTAGTGGGTTATTCAGTTTGTGTAGAGCACTCTGATTTGTGTATACAGAGCTAAATTATTCATCTGGGAGTGAGTGTAGTTGGATACAACCTTGCATTTTATTACAGTAAAATTGTTTTATGCTGTTTAAAAATTCAACATGGGTATAAATTAAATACTGTATTTATGATTAAATACTGTATTTATGTAATCTCTTAGACAAAGGTGTCTCTCAGTCGACTGGAGAACTTCCTCAGTGGAGAAGAACTTAAACTGCGAGATGTTCAGACTGAATACCTTGGAGGTAGGTAGGAATTTGTAGAAGAATAATTTTCTGATTCTTACTTTAATGCATTTTGAGAGCAGGTTTACAGTTAATTTGTATGTAAAAAAAAAATAATAATTTAAATATGCTTCAGATGAAAACCAATCTGTAATGCTATTACTTCATGGAAGTGTGTCTTTGGCGACTTTGTTTATTGTGTCTGTACTGTTTTTTCCTGACATGCACACTTTTATAATGTATAACTACTGTATGGCATATTTTGCTTTGTAGTTAATTCAGTGCGGTAAAGTCAATAGAGCTTTGATTACTTTTTTCAAATGAACGGATATTCTAATACTTGTTTGAATTTTGAACAGATATCCGAACATGAAAATACCATGTTAGTCTCAGCACTATTATGAACAGAGTAGTCTGTCGCGTATTCCAACTGTGGTGGGACCAGAGCAAGGGCGGATATGTAAAAAGTCTGATAAATGAATCCTGTTTTAAATACCATTATACACAGCTGTAACAATTAATATATTCACACAATTATTGTTATATAATATATTGTTAATAATTACAGTTTTTATTAAGGAGCTCCCCTAAATGCCTTTTTTAGAAAGATACAGGGTATTAATGCTTGTGACAAAGTAGCCATCTGCCATTTCGGCGTGTGCATTCGCTGCTGAGTGACGGGCAGGAGATCGAGAGGTTGAAGTTGATACACTCCGCAGGCGTACAGGATTTATTTACATATCAACACACTGACCTGAGTTCATACAACACAGTGTACGAAAACTTTGGTGGGATCTACAGTCTCTGAACTAATCTTCTCTGTTGAATAATAAACAAACGTCTTACTGATGGATTATTGTATATTGTAATTATAATGCTGCCATTTTTATGACAGAGGTTATATTAATGTTTTTTTTTTCCTATAGGCCATGCTGTAGGATTCACTGGAGCTTCCTTTCGTTGGGATAAGACTGGACGTCCAGCTTTAAGAGAGTAAGTGGGAGTAAAAGTGACACCAGCAATAATGTCAGTAACATCAGTGGTACAAAAATGTCATTTAAACCATTAGTATGCAGTAATTTAAAATGTCCACATATTTAGAATAATTAAAATATCAACCTGAAACACCCACAATAAGTAGTGAGTACTTTCTTTTTTTTAGTCTGAATATGAAAATACCAGATGGATCTCTGGTTGCAGTGGTGGGCCAGGTTGGTGCTGGAAAATCATCCCTTCTGTCTTCTATCCTTGGGGAGATGGAAAAGGTTGAAGGCCTCGTCCAGAGAAAGGTCAGCTTTAGTACTAGGCCGTGCATTTCACTATAATTCTCTACAATTCAGCAACATTTTCTAATAATCTTGACCCATTCCAACCTTCTGTATTTGGTTTATGTCATAATTGATATAGGATCATGTTTTCTTAACAATCTTGATGTAGACACTTTATACAGTTCTTCTGATTATCCAAACTGAATTTTTGAGCACTTGTTATTCGAACGGCTACCTGGCAACCAGCCGTGCAATATTGTCATAAAAACACTGCACTAGCCAGACCTTTGATCTCCATACCTGATATTTACTGTACATTCCTGTATATTACAGTATACAGTTAAAGGCTGTAGGCTGTAAGCTTCTGTGTGTGCCGGTTACAATAACACATGCAAATGAGTAAGCCTGGGTTAGTCCACTTCTACTTATGCCAATATCAGGGCTCTAAATTGGCAAAGAAAAAAAGACAAGTCCAAAAGTTCCATCAGTTCAATACATTTGTTCAGGGTACCAAGACCACTAAACCTATGTCAAGGCCCAAGTGTAGGATGTATAATTTTGCAAAGGATTCATATATAAAACTAATTATTGGCTACAGAAAGAAACAACGCAGTATAACTTAATATTAACTATTTATTTGTTCAGAAAATTATGTTTTTATTTTGGCAAAAGCTGCCTCTGTACATTTTGTAATTGTAGGAACTAACCTGTGTGGCTACTTGCTTCTGTGCCAACTGTGTTTTGATTAAAAGCAAAATTAATTCTAACAGCAGCGACCCTAAAGCCGGATTCACAAAGAGCAAGATTACCGTACCATTATAAAGTTTTGTATTTGTTCCTATCCTGATAAAAACACAAGCATCAATCAAGACTTTAGACATACATTAATGTTTAAAGCTAGAGATAATGTAAAGGTACAATAAAGTAAAATGCCAAAAAGAGGTATGTCCATTTGTTTACTCTCTTTATTGTACGCTGCAAGTGTAAAAGGTTCCCTGTTTGATAACTGTATTGTAATAACCAGCTCCTCCGCCCCTGCTCCTATGGATCGGCTACTCTTTTTTACAGTAAGCACCTCCACCTCCACAATTTCACTGGAACATCACTGAGGCAGCACAGCGAGCAATTTAACGCATGGCCGACAGAGAGGTGACAAGATCTCTGACCGGGAAATTACACCTCCCTACTGGCAATATATTAAACATTACTAAACTACTGACTGGAAGAAGTTATCAAGTTTTGCAAAACATTTTTGTAGATTGTGGAAGGCCTTCTATTTTTTTCAGGACTCTTTTCTGAGGTGTTTCTTTCCCCCGCTGATATGACTTAACCACATAAATCATGTAATCATGTTATTGTTTGGATCCAAGCACGTCCTAATTTGCTGTGTACAGGCGTCTCTAGTTGCTATAGTGGAAAGGGCTCTGCGGCCATAATTGCTGTGAACAGACATACATTTTGATGGGTATTGCGGCAATTGAGAAGGGCACCCACAACAATTGCGGCATGGCCACCATTAATTTTGAGCCCTGCGATATGCCCTCATATACAGACGTTTGCCGTCCTATAAACCTGTAATATATGCCTTTCTATTTTAACTAAGAATATTAAAATATTAAATATTTGGCATACCTATTAATTTGATTGTATTTTCAAAGAAGATACCATGATTTGTTTGTTGTCTTACATTTTTGTGTTGCTTGTTGATACTAATGAGCTGATTTGCTTTCAATGTACAGGGTTCGGTGGCATATGTTTCCCAGCAGGCTTGGATTCAGAATGCCACCTTACAAGAAAATATTCTCTTTGGCTCAGAAATGAATGAGAAGCTGTACCACGCGGTGTTGGAGGCATGCTGTCTCCTGCCCGACATTGAACTTCTGCAAGACGGGGACCAAACAGAAATTGGAGAGAGGGTTAGTATGGAAGAAAATTATATCATAGATATTTTTTGGTGATATTAAACACTTAAAATGCAACTTAGTATTTGTAGGACATATCTGAGTTACCATATGTATTCTGCTTGTTTTATGCATTGCTTTGTGTCATATTGTTTTTCAGTCATCACATCCTGGTACTCTGGATGTGATGACTGAAATACAATCTTAACCTACAGAGCACAGCTAGTTAGTTGTGTATAGTTATTAGCAAACCCCCTGTTTTACAGTAATGTCAACAACACTGTGTGTAATATGATTAGCTGTAAATAGGAGCTCATGTGCTTTTTCCGCCTGTGGTGACAGGGAGTGAATCTGAGCGGCGGGCAGAAGCAAAGAGTGAGCCTGGCGAGGGCTGTTTACAGTGGCGCTGACATCTACCTGCTGGATGATCCCTTGTCAGCTGTTGATGTGCACGTTGGAAGACAACTTTTGGACCGAGTGATTGGACCCACTGGACTCATGAACAGCAAAGTATGTGGGGGAAACACGATCTTGAAATACTGTATAAAACCTAGTAAAAAAATAATAATCCTGCAGTGATGCTTTTTCACTTATTGCTAAGATACAAATAAAAAAAGACTCCTTAAAAATGGTGAATGAAACATACAAATGGTCCTAATGGCAAAGCGTTTTTAAAAGAGTTTGACAGTTTAAGAAAAAGGGTCTCACACATGAAACAGTTCTAGAAATGTTTCAAATCACTGTTTTTTATTTCTTCTCACAAGGCAAGGCAGCTGCGATGTTGACACGTCAACTTTCTTTGCAACAGCAGCATATAGTTGGTGCGGCTCAGTGTACGTTAGGCTTACATTTGTAGATGTTTGTTTAGTGGAGACAAGTCACGATGATCTACTTTCTCATGTTACGGATCACTGGACTGTATTTTGAATTGGTTTGTTAAAGGTCTATACTGTAAGGCGTACTCATTTTTCTGATGACTCAAGGGATCATTCTTGAGGCAGATTTACCGCACACTTCCACTCCCAAACTCCCTGGCAGGTTTTTCTAACCACTGTAAGGCACCAGATTGAGCACACACTGAAAACAGCCTCTGTGTTTTTTAGACATGCATTTTAGTGACCCACAGCCCTGCAGTTTTACCTCTTGCTGACATGATAGTGGTAATGGAAGATGGCAAGATAATTGAAATGGGATCCTATCAGAAACTACTGTCTGACAGGCAGAAGTTTGCAGAATTCCTTCAAGTTTATTGCCAAGAAACTAAAGGCAGCCGCTCCAGTGCTGAAGGTATGTTTTTCATGACCTGTACGGGTTTTGTATTAAATTTAGGTTATGTAGTGCATATAAAGGACTTCACTGCTTAACTAATGTATTCTTCTGAAGAATTATGGTATGACTGGGTGTTGTAAATATCTAACATACGCATTTTTTTTCTTCATAGAAAATACAGGAAAACTGAAAAGCAGCACAATCTTAAAAGAAATATCGAAAGGGTAAGTCTGAACAGACAGGTAGTTAAGAGTAGACATGGATTCGTTATTTTCCATTTATTATACAGGTATTATACTGTACAGACACTACAGTTGTATATTTGTATAATGCAGACCTGGGTCTAGGATATGGTAACTTTTCTATCCTAATAACTCTAATTAAAAAGTAAGTACCCTTTTAATACATTTTACACTGCCATTACTAATGTATGGTGTTTACAGTAATTCTGAGTGGTTATGTTGTTCTGTTGCTCCCATATTGAGTTCTACTCATTTATCTGTAAATCTGTCTTTACCTGGCCTTGAGCTTGTCTAGAGTAGCAGCCTGGCACTGAACAGCCTTCCTTATTCCATTCAAATCACGTGACAAGGGGACCGTTCGACTCTGCATCATTTGAATGGTATGAACAGGCTGTTTGTCCCAGCACTTAGGAATCCTCAGAGAAGCTCAAAGCAAGGGGTAAAAGCATATTTACAAACACATGATGATAACTTATTATTGGAGCAACATAACCTAGAAATGCTCTGAATGAAACAAATCGCCATATAGCAGTAAAGGAAATATAAAAACCCATTTAAATGACATTTTAAGCTACATGTTTACAGGTGTATGTTATGTATAATAATAATAATAATAATAATAATAATAATAATAATAATAAACTATTTGAGCAACATTTGAAGATACTGTGTATTTCTTTTGGGTTGTCCAAAACAGTTTAAAAATAAAGAAAGAGTTGAGCGTTTATACTAATTATTATTTCATTAAAATTTATTCTGAGTTGTTCTCTAATTTTTTATTTTTTTATTCCAGGCGCTCTGAAGAAAAGCAAGGCCAGCGTGTAATGAATAAGGAAAAAGTTGCAACTGGAAATGTATGCAAAATAAATTCTCCTTCCCTCGTCTTCTCAGCACGTTAAAGCATACACAAACATATCTTGACTTTTGTATAGACAGAAGCTTCCAAAAATGTAATGGAGGCATATATATGAGTGAATAGAAGTAAAATACCTTTAGTAGTATCAGCATTGTAGCATGTGTTTTTTTAATTGTTAGTTGTAGCGTATTTTGAAAACTGTTATATCTTTTGATACTCCTGTATATGTCTTGTTTTTGTAAAGCATTAGTGGAAGTAAGGTCTTGTCTTGCATGTTAGGAGTTAAGCTACAAAAACACAATGTTACACAATGAGTTACTAAAGCACTGTCTTAATACAAATGTAACAGACCTATAATCCAGTTTATAAGATTAATAGATTAATACTGTATACTGACGTAAAAAAAGACCTCACATTTCAATGGAAAATCCATTCCTTGCAGAATAATTTTAAGTAATACAAATGTACTTTCTGCATGCATGGATTAATGAATATCCAATTACCAAGCTCTCCCCATCTTGACTTTTGCGACCCCTTTATGTATTTTCATTATGAAGGATTATTCTGCCGTGAGCACATAATAGCATAAAACCTGCATGTATAAATTAGACTTACACTGTTGTGGTGATACCTACAGACAGTATCACACATTTACATTCATTGCAGTTACTTTATTTGCTTGTGATTTACCTTTTCCACAGTTTTCAGTTGGGGGTCCCAATTCAAAATTGTATTTAAAAGGGGTCCCCCAAACAAAAAAAAAAGGTTTGATAACCTCTGCTTTATCAGTGTATACAGTGTGTTCTAAGTCTGCTAACGTGATCATATTTCAAAACTGAACCTCATGAAATGATTTCAGTTTATCAGAATTATTCAGAGTATCAAAATCAAACTATTGAGAGTATCAGAATCTAGGAGTTGCACAGCCCTAGTTTATTTTCTTTACCCTTTTTTCAGGTTAAAGGATCTGTTATCAAGAAATACCTACAATCCTTTGGGTGGATGTGGGTTCTTCTCACTATAGGTGCCTATGTAGGCCAGAATATCATTTCAGTGGGACAGAACTGGCTGCTTAGCACCTGGACATCAGAGGCCAAACAGGTGCAGGATCTGGCTGAATGGAAGGATCTCAGGAACTCAAGACTCACCATCTATGGACTAATGGGTCTCATGCAAGGTAAAATGTATGGGGGGGGAAACAAACGTGTAAATCTTGGGAATAGTCTGGGACATCATGAAGACAGTTGTAACAGTCTACTATCAAAAACTATGCCCTACCTATTGCCAATCACCTTTTCAAATAGAGTGTTTGTAATCAGTTTGTTAGTGTATGCATACAGCATTTAGCACGAATAGCTTGTAATTAAATGTACTGTAAATGAGTAGGGACAAGAACATAACACAGGTAATTTACTCAAACTGACTTACCAAATAAGGGCTGCACTTAAATTAATCTAAAGAATAAGTAAGTTATTAACAAATAGCTGATTACCTAATGCGATAAAAATTGGACAATTAAACGATAAAGTGTTTTATTGTTGGGGGGGAGGGGTAGTATCTAAAAATGTGAAAAGTAGACTGTGACAAATCGCATGGCATATATCAGTATCCATCTTCATGCACTTTAAAAGAAAAGCAACACAGAAAAATGATTACTGTAACAGTTTTTGCTTTAATAAAATAATATATATGGATAGATTTGGGAAAAAAAGGTTAATGTAGTTACAGTAGAACCTCAGAATTACCTGCTCACTGGTAAATCCATCTCAGTTATATATGTGAGCAGGAGGATGATGGGAAATGTAGTTCTGAGAGGTCCATGCAGGTACATGTGAAACCATCTTGTGGCAGGGAATGCAATTTAAAAGTTTAAAAAAGTGATCAAAATGTAAACAAAAAAAAAACAGTAAAACAATACACACACCTTACTTAAACAGTTGTAGCAACACATGGGAACATGTAACACAATACAAAAGGTCCTTATGCACCCTTTAAAACCATTTTTAGTTACACACATTTCAGACTTACAAACAACCTCCATTCCCAAGGTGTTTGTAACTCTTAGGTTCTACTGTATCAGAATCTGCCATTAATCTTGGATTACTTCAGATAGGCTTCAAAAGACATGACAGAACATAAATATATAGTGGGATAAATGAAGATAATATTGGCAGTAGTATGACAGTTGGTTTATTAAAATAGCAGACAGAAGCATTAAATACAGTAAATTTCAATTTGGAACATAATTTTTTGTAATTATCACTGGAAAAACTAGACAACTGCAAGTTACAGGAAGATCTAAAGTTATTTTACCATTGTAGCATTTTCGTGCATATTAGATTTTAAAAATGTCACTGGGTTTATCTGATATTAATGAGACTTGTAATAACCTATGTGTTAGCCCTTACTAGCAGTCTAGTATTTGGACAAATAAAAAACTGATGGGTTCCATAAAAGGGTTTCTAAACATTGCATCTGAAAACTGCAGTAGTCTACCAATACATTTACCACCTGCTCCATATAAAACACAATTGGGGCAGTTTTTATACATTTTCTTTGTGAAAAAGGAAATGGATATTGCACAAAAAAGGGCTCCAAGTTTTGTTTTAGCATTTACAGGAGAGAAAAATGCAGGAGATGCTTCACAATAGAATTTAGAACTAATCTTTTTTGGGATGTAATTTCCATCTCTGTAGATAGAGTGTATGTTAGTGCTGAATGGTAGGGAAGTTCGAGGAAGAAAAGGAAAATGTAATAATTAACCAATGTATAATACAAAACCTTAACCATTAGTCATAATTACCTTACAGTTGAAAAGATCATTGAAAATAACATTCAGAATTGTAAGTCAATTTTTTGCTGCTCATCTACAGGCATAAATGTGCCTCGCTACTGATGGACTGTTTCCATGAGAAATTAGGCCATTATAATTACATTGATAACTTGGTTAGAAAGCTCAATACTAATTATAATTTGGGGTATTTATTATATCCAGTCTTATTAAAAAAATATATCTATTAAGAAATTGATTTGAAAGTGTCATCTAATCATTTGGACTTATGTAATGAGTGAATTGTTTCCATGACATTTTTACAATGTTTTCTATTCGTGATCTCTGTAATCATTATGAGGGAGCTGTTTCTTTTTACTACATAGTTTGTGTTCAGGTATTTCTAGTTGACTGCAGGTCCTTATAGGAGTGCCACCCAAGGTTTTGATCAATTTTCTTACCTCATATTATATTATAGTGGGGCAGGTAATCAGGCGTTTCATTTATTTCTAAAGAACTGCTGGTCTAATTTTGATAACCTATTTTAACTTTTGAGTATATCATAAGCTGGGGGTAAATGGAGTCTACCAAACCAGAAATAAACAAGTCAGACATTTCATTTAGGGGCTTGTACTTACCAAATAATTCTTACCTTGTGTGCAATTCCATAGATCTCAATGTGCATTGTGAAAGAAATACATCTTTTTTATTTTAAAACAAGATGTATGGGACACTGTTACACTGTTTGCTAGCCATACTTTTAGTTCTGTTCGCACTTCCGTGGTCATTTTCCCTGGAAGATGGAATTGTCCCAACTCCTTTAACACTTTCATTCCTGCTATTACCAACCATCTGATTGACATGCTTTTCAGGTAGTAAAACAGACTTCCTGAACAAAGACACGCAGACTGAGAACTTTATTCTAGTGTAGCTGTAATAACCAGATACAATCTTTTCCAATTAAAATCCACTACATGTTGGCTATAAAAATTTCTCTTTCAAAATGACATTTGAGTGAATGGAACAGCACAATATGTAATGTCGATGGAATTATTGTTAGCTATTACACAGGTTATTTCTTATTAATTTTAGAATTGTCATTGTTGTTTTTTTCTTGTTCTTCAGTGTGACATGTTGGCTGTTTGACTTTTTTCATAGGTTTGCTGGTATGTTGCGGTGCTTTTGTCTTGACCAGAGGGACTTTGCATGCCTCTCGAATTCTGCATCACCAGATGCTGGACAGCATTCTTCATCTTCCTCTTCTGTTCTTCGAGACAACCCCTATGGGTCAGGTCATCAGCAGGTTCACTAAGGTAAAAGGGGAAAACACTTGCTGTCATTCCATGAATTACCATCATATCAAAGGAAGGACACAAACATAAAATGATTGGAGTCACTTGAATCCATGTGAAATGTGAGTAATGAATCTGACTAGGTTTAGTAGCGGAGATACTCGGATTCTCTCTGATGTCTTTATGTTTTACGCCATTGTCAGTTGTTGAAGAGTTACAGGTACAGAACATGCATTGCTGTACCTTTGCTGTATTTGTGTTGTACATATCGCAGCACTACATTTATGAACATAATCCCAATAGTTTTTATATTTTTATAGTGTATCCAGATCATGATCCCTCCTGCAACAACACTGCTGGTTTTCTGTTACCCACATAGACATTAATTTCAACTAGAGCTTTTTCATTGTGGCATGATCTGGATACACTATGAAGCTTAACAACCTTTTTTCCAAACCTCTTATCATTTTATTTTGATCTTTTAGGTGTCCAGACTTATATAGTTTTACTTAACTGTATGTTTTAGAAAAGAAAATGAATGTATGAATTTCTCTAAGTCTAAATTGTGTAAAAGACTGCTAGTTTGTTAGGTAAATTATGGTAAAAGGTATAAGCTTTCGAGAACAGAAAGAGCATATTGACCTTGCAGTATTAGCAGTGTTATTGAGCCTATGTATTCCCGAGGCGCAATCCAGTCTGTGGAAACTGCACTGTCATAGAGACCACAACCTGGAACATTACATCTGCTGTTTGCAGTGTGTAAATAAACCTCTAGCACTACTGGCCCTATGTGGCAAAGTGGCTGCTGATTGGAAACAGGCGCAGAGGTGATGCAGTGCAGAAATAATCACAAGCCAGGAAACTAATCCGTTTTGGAAAAGGGGTCTTTTATTTGTAACTCCCGGTCTGGCGACCAAACAATAAATCTCCGGCAATACACACCAATGTGTAATGCACAGAGGTAACAATAATAAATGGAGTGCAGTCCAAACAATAAACACATGTTATCTGCCCCACAATAATACAGTACACGAACACCAGTCCAGGTGCGTGCAGTAGTGCTCGTGGTGGGTGATAACAATTACAAAGTGACCAAGGCGACAGCTGATTCACAAAACAAAAGACAATTACTAACAGCGACAAACAAACAAAAACACTCACAAATACTTTTTCTCTCTTTTATGGGTTTCTCCTGGTCCAGTTTCTCGTTCTTTTAACTAAGCGAAGGAGTAGATTGCGATTCTCCGTCCCCTTTTATGCTATCACGCATGACCCCTTGGTAAACGAGTGCAGCTGTCTCTACAATCTGCAGCTGCTATGTCATTTCCATTCCGGGTCAATACGTTCCTGCAACGGAGTCTCGCCTTCTTCCAGACTGACCGACTTCCCGGCTCTGTCACACCCTATTATAAAGAAATAGATGGGTTTATATAATTCTAATGATTATATTGTACATAAAAAGGATAAAAGTGCCTTCTTAGAAAGAACTAATGACACACATTGCTTCCTACAGGATATCTTTACAATCGATGAGCGTTTCCATTACTACCTCCGGACCTGGTTGAATTGTATGTTGGATGTGGTGGGAACCGTGCTGATCATTACTGTCGTCACACCAACTTTTCTGTTGGTAGTCTTCCCATTGGCTGTCCTTTACCTTACTATTCAGGTATGTCAACCTTACCCTGGAGTAATTTTCGACCCACAGTTTTACCCTAAAATATAACTCTTTAGTGGCTGTTTAATACATTTCTCCATAGCCTTGTCTTCTGTACACTACTCAGAATGCAGCCTTGTAGACCAATTTGTTTGCTTAGGTTGTTGATACACAAGCTTAACCTCACTTGGAACCATCTTCCCTATCTCTACGTGAAGCATATTGAAGGACAAATTCTTAACCTTGTTGCTATTTTTAACAAAAGCGATAGTTGAGAAGTATTTTATATACACAGAATACGCAGAAGGAAAAATGCAGTGTGGGGAAGTGAAATAAATTGCATACTAATCCACAACTAGTGTTAAGCAGGTCATTGAGTAGGGTCCATTGTTGCTCATCTGAAAATGCAATGCCTTTTGGAGTGCATGCGCCAGTGGTTTTAATCTGTCTCGCTGCAAGGCTGGGTTCTTGCCTCCAGGGTTTGGTATCTTGGTAGCTTTGGTGGGGGTGAAAAGAAGCTATTGGCTTGACAGTGGGTCAGTAAGTGGGTTGCAGTGTTGTGTTTTCATTAATGCTTTGAAGTGTGATTTGGTGTGGATAGAAAATATCAGTTATCTTTTCTTATTCTTGTTGTTTAGATTCCCTTTGTATAATTTATTGTTTCCTATCATCCTATTATGTCTAAAACCAAGTGTAACCATTACCTGCCCCCCTATAATCTCCAGTATATGTAAGAAATACCATATTTGCTCTTAGTTTGGTTATAGAAAAAATGATACATATGGAATAAAAACAACAAGAAGAATACATTTGTTCATATTATTATTATTATTTGTTTATTTAGCAAACGCCTTTATCCAAGGCGACATACAGAGACTAGGGTGTGTGAACTGTGCATCAGCTGCAGTCACTTACAATGACGGAGCACAAGGAGGTTAAGTGACTTGCTCTGAGTCAGTAAGTGAGCCAGGATTTAAACCAGGGACCTCCTGGTTACAAGCCTTTTTCTTTAACCACTGGACCATACAGCCTCCTATGATATTAACAAATCCAAAGTTTGTACAATACAAGATAAGGCCCTGACTCTCCCTTGGTACAATTTCAGATTATTATTATTATTTGTTTATTTAGCAGACACCTTTATCCAAGGCGACTTACAGAGACTAGGGTGTGTGAACTATGCATCAGCTGCAGATTGACTTACAGCTATGTCTCACCCGAAAGACGGAGCACAAGCGACTTGCTCAGGGTCACACAATGAGTCAGTGGCTGAGCTGGGATTTGAACCGGGGACCTCCTGGTTACAAGCCCTTTTCTTTAACTGGACTGGACCACACAGCCTTCTTATGCAGTTAACCTAATGTTGTGTATTGTTTTTAAAATGTCCTTGTCAAGAAGCCTGCTGTTTTGCTACATTCTGCACATTGCTGTCTTTCTCAGAGGTATTACATTGCAAGTTCCAGACAGATTCGTCGGTTGGATGGAGCATCCCGCTCCCCTGTGATCTCACACTTCAGTGAGACTCTGTTTGGTGTGTCTACAATCCGAGCATATGGATACCAGGACCAGTTCATTAACCAGAACAAACAAGTAGTGAATGAAAACCTGGTCTGCTACTATAACAATGTCATTTCAAACAGGTAAGGACACACCCTTCCCATACAGTGTCTATTTGAGGGAAAGCATTGATAACCACTTACAGAACATTAAGCCATTGCAGAAGATAAGCAAGGCTTTAAGATCCATCTTCTTACCTCATAAGAATTAGCACCATCATCACTGGTACCCTTATTTTTGTGCACTGCTTGCTAGTTCTTGTTTTTTTTACTTAAAAAAGGATATGATTTTATTTTCAAATACTGTTTCCTGGTACCTTATCCTTTCCTGTACTGCAGTTCAGCCCACAATTATGATATAAAATAAAACCACAAAAATATTCAGCACAACCATCGTAGGGAATGTGGCAGACAAATCTGAGGCACTGCACTTGTAAATAGTATGTGTGTTTTGTTTATTTTGAATGTACATTTTGAGGGGATGGGGTTAAAATCCCATTCCTGCCAAATCCATGTGTTTTGGACAATGCTGACAGCTGTTGCAATGAAATGTTTTCACAGGGAAACACTGAAAAACCAAACCATCTACTGTATCTACTAATTTAATCAACTCAGGTTAACTTCACAAAACAGTAAACCCAATTTATTTAAGCACAGCAATACACTAAACCACTGGCCTAATATTGTTGTACAAACACCCTGTACAAATACCAAATCAAATCAAAATACCTTTACATGTGCACAAATACTGTATTACGACTTGTAAAATATGTCCACTTAGTGACAGGGATGAATTGTCACAGGGAAGGAATTGTCATGGTCCCCCTGGACTATACTCTAACTGTTTTCCAGATGGCTGGCAGTGAGACTGGAGCTGGTTGGAATCCTGATGATATTCCTAGCTGCCCTATTCATGGTTTATAATAAAGACAGTATGGATTCTGGAACAGTGGGTTTAGCCATGTCGTATGCTTTAAATGTAAGTATTAAAAAAAAAGAATGAAAGCACAGTCTTTCAAAAAGCTTTTAGTTTTGAGACTGCAGTGTAATTACTGGCTTTAATGAGTGAAACCAGCAGTATGACATAAAAATATATTTTCTTACACTATCTGTTTACATTGCAAGGTGGGGCATTTCATTTCATTTTTCAGTTTTAATGTTACTGTATGCACTGGTTTATTTATATTTTAATGGGGAAACTATAGGTACATAAGTAAATATAGTTTAACATGCAGGATATATTGTAAACTAGGTTTACTTAGTACATTTGCTGGAGATTAGGGGGAATGTTGATAATGTTGATAAAGAGCTGCTTCTAGACAGATGCTCCCTCTTGTGGTCAGAGTTAATAATGATTGTATGTTGAAACGTTGGTCTGCCGACCTTCTGTTCATATCAGTGGTAGGTTATCAAGTTTCTGAACGGTATGCTAATAAATATTTCCATACTTTTAATTTTTTTTTTTTTTTCCAGATCACTGCAACTTTGAATTTTTGGGTTCGTAAAGCATGTGAAATAGAAACCAATGCTGTGGCTATTGAAAGAGTTTATGAATATGCTGAAATGGAGAAAGAGGTAGATGTTTTTGTTAAATCCTTATCTTTTTTTTTAATAAAGCAGTTAGTCTGCATGGAAGTATAGAACATATAAGTACAACTCGTTATCCCAAACATCATGTCCAGTATACTTAGCTTCCCAAGTGAATTCTGTTTTTAACAATATAAACATTAATATCAATCAGTCGAGTTGTGAAGTCATTACCGGTATTATTATTATTTCTTTATTTAGCAGACGCCTTTATCCAAGGCGACTTACAGAGACTAGGGTGTGTGAACTATGCATCAGCTGCAGAGTCACTTACAACGACGTCTCACCGAAAAGACGGAGCACAAGGAGGTTAAGTGACTTGCTCAGGGTCACACAGTGAGTCAGTGAGTGAGCCGGGATTTTAACCAAGGACCTCCTGATTACAAGCTCTTTTTTTTAACCACTGGACCACACAGCCTCCTTGTTATATACCCACATTATGTAGTGGTAATGGATGTTTTATATGCAAATAAAAATTCAGATCAAAAGCATTAATATCCTCCACAGCCCCGCTTTATAACATGTATTTAATTAGAGGTGGCTGCGTATTATCATGAAGCAGGAGTACCCATACTAATTCTTAATAAAAAACACATATGTTTAGTTTGTTATATTATTTATGCCATGTTACATTCTTTAAAAGGCTCCTTGGGTCCTATCCAAAAGACCACCTGAAAGATGGCCTAGCCAAGGGATTGTCAAATTCATTAACTATGAAGCTCGATACAAGAAAGAACTGGAGCCTGCTGTGAAAGACGTAACATTCCAGACACTCAGTCAGGAGAAGGTAAGGAGCTGGTTTGAAATTGAGCTACATTTCTTTATGTAAAGGCATATAGGTTTGTTATACTTTATATGTTTCATACAAACAGCATAAGGTTTCATTAGTTCATTTGTATTCATAGCTTTAAAACGGGTTTAGGGGATTGTGATGGAGAATGTATTCCTCCATTACTAATATGGACATTGAATAAATGGTTATTGTAAATGGGGAAAAAAAGAACACATTTATATTTACCTGGGTTCCGGCAACGATCTCCGGGCCCCGTGGAGAATATTGCCTGTAAAAGAATAGTTTAATCGGTTAGATTGAACGGTCCTGATCTGAATAGATGGTGTACACACCAACACTGAAGATATCGCACCGCCTGGCATCTGTATTGTTTTATAGATTGAGGAATGTGTAGAGCTCTTTGGACATTGGTTGCTTCTAACAGCCAAGGAGAATACTGTAAACTATAAGAAAGTTTGTATGTGAACGGGCAAAAGGTTTTAGTTTCACTAATAAAAATCGATACTTTGGGAGAGAGACCGACAAGCCTGAATCGGACACATGAACGCACGCGGCTCTGCTGTGCACATGTAGACCATGGGGTGGGAGTGGCCTTTAACCCAACAAATTAACGTAAAAATCATTTTATAGGTCGCACTGGCGTAAAAGTCACTCCCCGCTTTTTGAGGATGTTTAAGAACATATCTTCTTTGCTTTACTGAACATTTCTTTCCAAAACCATTGTTTAGACAATAGTTCCCACTGCACTGGCTTTTACAAATGTGTTTAATTCAAATGTAAAAGAAAAGTATTAAAGAGTGCTGCTTCATCAATTAAAGCAAAAAAACAATAAACTAAGCAGTACACCATCTAATAACCAGTAAACAAAACATAAAGTGTTGCATACGGTGCAGTACAATTGCATTCAATTTCCAGCTCTACAAATACATTAATTTTGTTTTGTTAATCAGAACCATAACCATACACATACTTTACAAGTGTACCACTGCGTAGGACTGACATGTAGAACAAGTTACAGTATGTATTAAAGTCATTCAAAAGTACTCCATTCAAACAAAATGTTTCTACATCGGGCCATAAACACTTTCCTCCCCTATCAGCTTGTTTTTCTTTCGCCATTTTAAGTTTGTCTTTGTTTTGTCTCCAGTCACGTACTGTTTTTTACTCATTGTGATTAACATGTATTTTGGCAAATTGAACAACGTGCAATTTCAGACCTGTTTAGTAGGAATTTTTTTGTTTTTTTTCTTACTGTCCTACTTTATCCAGTCTCAAAGTCACCAGGCAGTTACTCATTGAGACTGAGGCCTCCTTTACAATGGTGTCGTGGAAAACAGTAAAAGGACAATTGCAAAGTACAAACAACACAATAAAAACATTTATAGTTCAAACTTAATCAGCAGCATGCAGAGATCAAAGAACACAATAAATAGGACATGTCTATTTGTTAATGTAGACTGAAGGAGAAGCATTGGCTGGATTTCCTAAGCAGTTCTCAAATACAATCTTTAAAACCAGTGAAAGAAAGATTATCAAATTCCATCTTCATACTATGTTGGAAACAGTTTCACGTCTTTGGGTGTTGATATGCAAAAGATGAATCTCCCAAACGTATTTGAACCCTTGGAACAGCCAAATTAACAGAATCATGACAGTGTAAACTATAGCCAATGCTAGTCCTTTCTATTAGAGCACTCAAAAAGAGAGATGCCAAGCCTTCAAAAACCTAAAACACAAAATAATACCAATGAAAAAGCCAATGGTTCATTAGAGCTAGTTGTATGTGCATATGACTATGATGTTTGAAAGGAGAACACTAGAACAAATCTGCCACATAAATTATATAGAACATCTAATTTAGTAGAGACCTTAAAAGAAAACTGGTAAATATAATCACCATAATCTAAAACAGGGAAAATAGTAGCAGTCACTAATTTTAATGTGCTAGATAGGGGAACAACCTTGCTGTGCCAAAATTAGAATCAATATGTGATTGATCACTGCTTTTAACAAAACCTGATGGCATCTGTATTGTACTGTAGATCTGTGAAATGCCAAATCAGCCCTAATAAAATGCTTGTTAAAACAATCAGTGATATCGTTACCCTTAATATAAGTGCAATCAATAAATGTCACCTGTTGGGGCAGAGTTCAGTACCTTGAATGCTACCATATAAGGCAGTAAGTAGTTGGTCTGGATAAAGGCCAGAAATAGCGTTTGCCCTGTGGCTGTTGATGCAAAATACTGATGCCATGTTTTCTTTTCTTTGCTTTTGTTTTGTAAATAGTTGTTTTTATTCTATGCTGCCACAAAAATAAAGTTCATTGGTTATTTTCACACTACGTCTGACTGCTGACTCATACCTCGCTGCTGCTCGGAAATCCTTAAAGGGATATGTATTTAAAGATATCCATTTTTGACAAATTTAAAATATAATAAAATCAGTTCTAAAACCTATATTCAATCCAAGCATAACATAAAAGAATACCTCCCACAACTGTTCTTACTACAATTTAAGGTTAAAATAAGTAAAAAATGTAAAAATAACATTCACACTTTATATTGACCGGAGGTATTTATTTATAATGTGATGAATTATTCGTAATGAAGCAGCCCCTCTTTCACAAACTGTAAACAATACAGCTTGCTTAGTATTCAAATTTGGTAATATATTTTTTTATTATTATTTTTTTTACAGGTTGGAATTGTTGGAAGAACTGGTGCAGGGAAATCTACCCTAAGTAACTGCTTATTCAGGATCATAGAAGGGGGAAAAGGCATTATTTTAATAGATGGTGTTGACATAGCCAGTATTGGGCTACATGACTTGCGTGGGAAACTCAACATTATTCCACAGGTAAATCATAACAGAAGTGTGAGCACAGCTTTCAGTGCTGCAGTCTACCACCACAGTGCTAACTGACACATTTTATTAACACAGTAACAACAGGCTTACATAATGATTCCAGGGTGATTCAATAGAAATGCATAGAATGATTATGCTATCTGGAGAGTGAATGCATTATGGAGCTTGGGTTAAACATTTGAAAGATTTCTGCATTAGTTAGGTAGAAGCACTACAAGGCTCTCAGGTCTTTCCGTTATTATATTTTTTGTTGATAAGGTAGTTTATCAGTATCAGACTATTGGCAGCCCCAAGACAATTTGAGAATCATACTTATCACCACATAATGTGTGTGCTTGCTTAGTTAGGAACAGCCCTATTAGTAAATATTGCAAAATTACAGAAACCTTCAAATATACTTGCTTGTTTTCAAGCATAACTTCTGAGGTATTGGAAAGCTTGCAAAAGTATATACAGTTTAACAAAAAACAAAATCTGTTTTCATTTATCATTACTCACCCTGTCAGGAACACCTACACACCAAGCGCAGGCATTGATTAAAATCCAGTTGAAGCTACCCACAGCATTAAATCTGAGGTTCCCCTTAACGCGTGCTATGACATTTATCTCCAGGACCCCATTTTATTCTCGGGGCCCCTCAGGTTGAACCTGGATCCATTGGAAAGGCATTCTGATGCAGAGCTGTGGCAAGCTCTGGAAATATGTTATCTGAAAGACTTTGTGTGCTCGTTACCGAAGCAGCTGCACCATGAAGTTTCAGAGGGGGGAGAAAATCTCAGGTAAAATTTTTAAAAAAAAAGAAAAAAAGAAAAGCGTGCAAAATGACTGGTTTGAGTCATACCATGTATTGTAATATAACACTTAAGTTAAACCTTAAATGATAAGTATTAAGAAGTATTACACTATGCAGTAACTGCTGTAGAACTTCTCTAAAAAAAGGGGGGATGTTATACAAAATGTGTATAAAGAAAACAACTGTGCTATGAACAAATGATACAAAAAGGTCTAAGTCAAACAATGCGCAATACGGGCTGAAATACCCCTCTGTTTTAATGTACCAGGCACTAGTCTTAAAAAAATGACTTGGCCATTTCAATCTCTATAGTAGTCTCTGAAATCCTCCCCATACTTTCCAGACCCTGGGTGCTCACCTACACCAGGACCTGTCCATGCTACATTGATAGCCTTGGATTAGAACATATATCCTTGTTATTTTTGTTTATTTTTATTTTTTACTGATTACGTATCCTACAATATATTCGGCGTGCTTCTCTGTTGTGTTTCTGTGTAGATGAATTATACCATGATCTATTCCAGAAAAAAGATTTGTATATTTCAGATAGAAACTTAAAAAACGTATAAAAGTAGACATCAGGTTTTTTGTTTTTTTAAATCCCTCGCATTGCAAGTGACAAATTACACATTTTCATAAAGTAATATCATTACTGTGGTTTCCGTATGCCTTTACACGCAAGTGCCAACTCAGATTTAACTTAAATAAGATGTAGAAAAGGGAGCATTGTGGGATTAGCGTACTTTCTCTTCTCTGGACCTGGTAATGTGTTATTTATATCCTTGTTGCAAATATGAAATTTGTTTTACAGTGTTGGACAACGGCAGCTGATCTGCCTTGCACGTGCCTTACTACGGAAAACAAAAATATTGATCCTAGATGAAGCAACCGCCTCTATCGACATGGAAACTGACAACTTGGTCCAGCTGACCATTCGGAAGGAGTTCTCTGACTGCACCATACTAACTATAGCTCACAGGATACATACAATAATGGACTCGGATAGGTAAGTCAAGGGCATTTCTCTAACAGCATATTCCTTACATTGTTTTGTTCTATATTCTGCTGTCATAGTAAATTATGTTACATAAAACTTACCTTTACTAATAAATTCTTCTTGTGTGGATTCATTTTCTGTTTCTTCACTTCCTTTCAAAAAGTCACCAGCCCCCCCATGGCCTCAACAGTGCTCTCTACCATTAACTTGTCCCACTGCAACACTGCCCTTAATGGATGAATACAATTCATCAGTAATCAATACTGCTTAAAACAAGTGATCCGAAACAACAAGAAGAATACATTAGTTATGATAACAGTGAAGTCTAAAAAATAAATATTTATCTGGTATGATTCTGTTTAATTTTGAGTTTATTTTAATATTCAAACTTTTACCACGTCAAAGTTATTATATTCATGACCAATTAGAACAGCCACCATGAAAGGTCCTCCCAATTACTACATCATTTACTACAACATGTAAATAATTTCTGTGTACATGGAAGAGACTTGAACTACTGAATATGAAAAAAAAAATGATACGGCATTAATGTAAATAATAAAACACGTTTTTGTTTTGAAATGTACATTTAATAGTGGTAAATGGAATTCGGCTTCTTGTGCATATATTTTGTGATTATGTGAATAAGAAATCAGTGAGGTGACGCCCACATGACCCTAAAACCCTATCCACGCTACTGTAATGCTGTTTTAAATGTTTTTAAACTGAGCAATTAGCCCCCCTTATGTGTTACTGTGACTGTCAATGCTTTACTCTGTTATCCTTGGTATCTGTTTAACAACACTCTTTGTGGTTGTGACAAATTATAGTGAACTTTTAATTTCAGGAACACAACCCTGTTGCTTTGAAAATAATGTGTTGCTGCACTGCCAGCATTTCACTGTTTACCACTGTAACCCATTTCTCAAAAGATCTTAAAAGGTGCCAGCATGTTGTATATTTCAGTTATCCAATTTTATAGCAAACTGAATTATACAGTTGTCTAGAAGATTAGTCACGTAATATTTACCGCACATATTTGAACTTTTTCTAACTCATATTCCATTTTCTTGCAGGGTGCTAGTTTTGGATTCTGGAAGAATTGTAGAGTTTGACTCTCCAAGCAATCTGATCCAGCGAAAGGGTGTTTTCTTTCACATGGTTTCCGAGGCTGGCATAATTCAGAACAAGAGTGACTCTGTGAGTCATTGGGACTGAAACAGTCACTGGCTTACTTGACGTACTGTAGCATTTTGAACACCTAAAGCAAAAAAAATGACAGATATTAATTCAAAACTATTGGTCTTTTCAAGTGCATTTACATGGGGTAAGGGTCCTTATAAAATGATCCCAGTATGCCAAGGTTGTTCCTGCTAATTCATTTCAATTAAAGTATTAGCAACTTATCAGTCTTCCAAAACCATATAACCTAGATATGTTTTTTTTACAATGTTTAGTTTTAAGGAACACTCAGATATTGTAATACCTCACTTACATTTTAGAATAACGTATTTATTTTGAACCAAAACTATTCATTTTTAACCTGTTACTTGAGTCCACCTTGTTGGACTTAGTAAATCAGAAAGTAAATCAGACAGTAAATCAGAAAGATATATGTGATGCCCCTTAGGTCCTTAATGAAAGATTGTGCTAATAAGGCAGGAAGTAATTTAAAATGAAAGCAATACTAGTAATACCAAGTAAAACCAAGCCTATAGTAAAGATACATCATGTTGATACATCATTCATGTGCCAACATCTGCCACCATGCAAATGCAGTTATTGTCATTGTCATTATTATTCTCAATAACTAAAAGGCAATAACAACGTATGCATGTAATCAAACCAAAAATAAATACTTATTTTTAAAAAAGCACTCAGCACAAGTAATTGCACATAACCTCCTGTAGGAAGTGTATTATTGTCTCAAGAGTAACTGAGCATAGCACAAACATATTTTAAACTGCCCTGGCTTGCAGTACAAAACAGTTCAACCTGCTATGTAATATTTTATATTCCACTACCAAACAACCGCTGCTGAACTTACCCAATCCCAAACAAAACTGATAACGAATCTTTTGGTTTTCAGAAGATTGTGTAAGGCTTGTGTATTTATTGTTGACACACAATATGTGGGTTCAAAAGACTTTATTGGGAGAGCGCACGGTATGAGGATGTGTACAGAGCAAAAGGGATATTGCAGCTGTTTAGTCTTGTTTACAAGTCTCTCACATTTTCTCATTCTCACTTCCTGTATCCCCTACATAAAGATATATATATATATATAGGAACCCTAATTGTCCAAAAACAAACGTACATTCAGTCAAGGTGTAGACACACATTTCAAACATACATACAAATGACTTAGTTTTTATAGATTTCTGGTTGCTCCTCTTCATTTTTCTTACTTTACTATTTTTAAAAGATTCGATGCTGGTCCATTTTTGTCAGCAGGAACAATTGTGTTTCTCCAAATTCGCTCCCGTCAAATCGCACCCTGATGTAGAGAGCACCCTTCCCTAATTCTGACAAAAACCCAGCGCACAGCACAGCCTACTCAGGACCTTTATATATTATTGTTTTGAATATATTCCTGATTTAAGTTGCAGTTTGGCTTATTGAAGATATGAAGCCTGAGGTAAGCGAATGTACCTACACTGAGTAGGTGCAATCTCCTTTGTAGAATAACTTGGTATGGTTATAAAATAGAGTTGTATTAACTAATGTGTTGTTGTGTTTTTTAGATTCACTTTGTACTCTTTTCAGTCTTGTGATTCAGAAGTGATGTTGTGGCCTCAATAGAGCGCTCAGAATAATGTCTAACATTCAGTTACATCTGATGCACCAAGTGTGACCAATAACCTGTCGTTGTAATTTCAACTGAGTACATGTGTTTTTAGTCATTTAAGTAAGTTTCTTAATTGTTGAAAGGATAATTGGTTCATTGTTGATTGTGAAGTAATTGAGAGACATGTGTTGTAGAGTGCCTGAATACTAGGTAAAAGCAATGTTAGGTGTGTGGCTTTCAATCATTTTGAGCATTAAGTAGAAAAGTAACATCCAGCGTCTGGTCCATTTCAGTAACCCTATAACAGCAAATGAACTTTATCGGTTGCAACAAAGTAGCGTACCTAAAGCTCAAAAAAAAAAAAAAAAACGTGAGTGGGGTGTTATTGTTTTTCACATTCCTATAAAGCGTTTTATTTATTTATATTATAATTAGATTTGAGTTGTTTTCAAGAGATTTTCAAAGTGCCTTAAACAAGAGATTTGTGTACTCACTGAGCAAGCTAGCTGTCTGTCGAGTGTCCCTTTTTCTCTTTTGCAAGTTTTCATTAAATGCCTATAACCCTCTTTTCTTTTCTCCATTGTTCAGATTGTTTCAGCAAAATACATATCTTCAACATTTTATTAGAAAAGAGAGGTTTAGCTCACTTAATTTAGCTAGCTGCTCTGACCTCTCAACTCAGGTCTCCCCAATATTTTACTTTCAGATCTTCTGGGGACAGTACTTATGCATTATTTGCATTTTAAACGTTAATATATAATTTGGATTGTAATATTTTCCAAATACGTGGCTACTATTAAACAAGATGCTTGGATATATAGAGAAAAGTGTTTAATTTAAATCAAGGGAAGCAATGTTAAAACTTTACAATGCATTAGTAAGACCTTGTCTAGAATATTGTGTTCAGTTCTGGTCACCTCGCTACAAAAAGGATATTGCTGCTCTAGAAAGAGTGCAAAAAAGAGTTATTTGGGGTTTAAAAGGCATGTCATATGCAGACAGGCTAAAAGAATTGAATCTATTCAGTCTTGAACAAAGAAGACTACGCTGCGATCTGATTCAAGCATTCACAATTCTAAAAGGTATTGACAATGTCGACCCAGGGGACTTTTTCGACCTGAAAAAAGAAACAAGGACCAGGGGTCACAAATGGAGATTAGATAAAGGGGCATTCAGAACAGAAAATAGGAGGCACTTTTTTACACAGAGAATTGTGAGGGTCTGGAACCAACTCCCCCGTACTGTTGTTGAAGCTGACACCCTGGGATCCTTCAAGAAGCTGCCTGATGAGATTTGGGGATTAATGAGCTACTAACAACCAAACGAGCAAGATGGGCTGAATGGCCTCCTCTCCTTTGTAAACTTTCTTATGTTCTTAAATGTCATGTAGCCATTTTTTGTATCATGTTATCCGGAATGTTAATTGTTAAATTAATTAAAATTGTATGAACTAGATTGGTATCATTGAATTACCGGCTTAGTGGCGGTTTAATGGAAATGCAGAGTCTTAAAGCTTAGAGTAAGTAGCGGGGTTCTGAAATATGTATTGTTACACGTCCCCATGTGCTGCTACAACTGTTTAAATAACGTACCTGCGTACGTACATCAGGACAACTTTTTAGACTAAAAACTTTAAAGTCTGTTTCAAAGCTTTTTTTGAAAATGACCACTCTAGTGCACTGATAGTGTAAGGATTATTGCCCACATTGTCAAAGGTAACACAGCAATGTGGTACGGAACAGAAAAGGCAGAGCACTTGTTGTTATGTGTTTTTTTAAACTTCCTGCAGTGATTTAGAGGACAGATCTCAAACACCAGTGCACTAGAGCGGACATTTTGAAAAGAGCTTTGAAACAGATTTTAAAGTTTTATAAGTGTAAAAAAGTTGTCTGGATGTTAACAATGAAAAGAAAAATTACAGGTCCGTTATTTAAATAATTGTAGCAACACGTGGGGATGTATACCGTTATATTTTTCGGAACCCCGTTACTTACTCTTTAACGCCAATTTGGTTTTCAACTTGGTATACAATAATTACCAGTAACAGTGGCATCTCAGGAACAGTCAATCTAGAAGTGGACAGTCACACGGAAAGGAATGGCAAGCTATAAACTAAATATTTCCCCACATGCATACTATTGCATGAATCTGAATGTGTCAGTCATCTTAGGTAATGTTCAGCAGTGTAGTCATGGATAAATGCATATTAAGTTTTCTTGTTGCAGAATCAGGGGCCCGATATCCATGATGATACTTTTCCTAAGTTTCTTCCACTTGTTGTACTTTAAGGTATGGTATAGTACAATAACCCATGGATTATAATAGCCAATGATTTAATACATAATATTGGGGTACTGTTTCTAAACTGCATTTTGTCAGAAAACTGTTTAAATCTTCTTTTCTTCTTTTATTAAAAACCTAAGCTTGCTCTTGTAATTTAAAATCAGATTTTTACTTACAAATCACAATGTTGGCTCTGCTTATAACAGTGCCGTTTGGAATAAGAAAAAAAAAAAAACTTTTGTATATTACCCCTTAGATGTTTCTTTAATTGTTACAAAAGGGTGAAGAAGTCTGTTTCTATTAATAAAGGTCAGGACTGTTTGCCTAAAAAGCATAAGATGCTTTGTTTAAGAAAATACAACCTCTTTTTTTAAAAATGTTTTTTTTTTTATGCTGAAATATATTGCTTAGATATTTTTAACAATGCATATGCAGAATTGTACCTTGAGTAATACAAGGCGCTATTTAAGCCACGGTGCAGATCTGATGGTAATGGTGTATATATAAAATAGGTATAAATGTTGTGTGTACTTTACTACTACAGTATGTTTGTGTGTGTACTGTATGCAGAACATGATTTTGTTTTTGTTTTGTTTTTCTAAACAGATCACATGAACAAGTTTGATTGTAGTATTGTTATAGTAATAGAAAGAAATGATATAATGAAAATGTGTACTATTTTTATGAAATGCAATTTGAAATGGCTTAAGCGTGTTACTTGATAATATCAAATATTAGTTTGGCTTCTGACAGCTCCATTAAAACTGATGAAACTAGAAGGTCTTCTTGAAGAAAAAACTGTTTGTAGTTGTTTTTTTTTTAATAAAAAAACTTTTTATTTGAAGTGTCATCATTTGTTTTAATTGAACTGTGCTGCTCCTAAAAGTCTTTCAATGATAAAATGATACACTGCAAGCATAAACTTGATATGACTTTATTATTTACTTTGTATGGTAATCTGTACACTTCCAATTGCATATAAAAACAACAGTAATCACAGTCCACTGAATCTTGACTGCTCAAAAACCATTTGAGATGCCAACTTCATATTTTAAATGCAATGGAAACTCCTCAGGCGAAATCTACCGGCAGTGACCTAAAGTGGCTTACATATTTGTGTAATGTGACTTTTAGTTTTCCATATGTTAAAGACATAATGTAACACCTTGAGATATTCGCTTTATATTCAGTACACAGCTGTATTCTGTTAAATTTGATTGTGGTAAACATACAAGAAAAACTACTCTTTTGTGGCAGTAATTTGTACAAAGCTGTTTGCTGCAGTCAAAAGCTCTTATCTTAGAAACCATTTGAGGTAAACTGAAAATACAACGTAGGCTAAATGTGTTGGTGGCCATGTGTGGCAAAGTGGTTTGCAGTGCGCAGGTGTAGAGGTGATATGATTACAAAACAGAAGACAGACAACAAAGTTCCAAACAAATTATTTTTGTAATCCCGGTCTGGCGACCGCAATGAGTAATCCTAGGCAATACACAGCAATGTGTATTGCACTGTTTCAAACAACAGGTTATAGTCTCGAAATAATAAATACAGTATAACACACACAAAGATACACACACAATCACAATTCCAGAGTGAGTGCTAACGTGCAAGTGGTGAAATAACAATTTATTTGTGCACAGTGGTGAAGTGTTGTCCGGGTTGGTGCTGGCCTTAAGCGACAGCTCCCGGTAAGTATTAGCCGTCTAATAAACAAGTATATAGTTAGACACGACAAAACAAACAAACACTAAACACTTATGGTACAAATTTGGTCCTTTAGCGGTTTGCTCTTAACTATAACAAAGGAACAGATCGCTTAGCCACGTCCCCTTTTGTACCGTCAGTCACGCCCCCTTGGTTAGCGAGTACAACCATTTCTCCTCCAATCCGCGGTTGCCACATCGCTTCCCTTCTGGGGCGATGACTTGGTGTACCGTAGCTCCGCCCCCTTTCTAGATGGCTGACTTCCACCTAACCCTTGGAATGAATTGTCAGACCATCCAGTCCGGGATACTCTGTTCCCTTTACACAGCGCCCTCACAGGTCGGGAGGGATATTTATAACCAAGATTATTTCTCTGTCACCATGATATTGACCTAATATGACCTAATATTTTTTTATTTTGTTTTGATTCAGAAAATGGCATCCCTGCATGTATTCTGTACTAAATAAATGCTACCTCTCCATTTTCCCTATGGGAAGTAGGTTTCAGTCACAATGAACAAGAGATAAAAGTGCTAAATTGGTAGGCTCTTCCATATCCAATAATGCACATATTACCAATATTTGAGGTGGAACAGTCTCAAAAGATATTACTCTATGGGACAATATTAAGAACAAATTTCACTGAAGAATTAGAGGCGGTAATCATCAAGGAATGGCCACATGCTGTATGATTCCAGACTTGCAGATCTGTAACATCTTATCACTGGAATCCTCGGTGTGCATTGTGGCTCTACAACCCTTTGACAGTCTGTGGCAAGATGGCTTGCGGGTGACGTCAGACTAGGGAGGAGACAGACAAAGTACTTGCCCGTATCTTTAAGGATAATGGTCTGGATGGATCTGAAGGATTCTCTTTAGGGAATTGTAAGTATGAAATAGAACTGTTTGTTGGGCTATATACATACAAATTAGCGAGACCCTAGTCAGTGCTTATTTTGTTTTGTTGTTTTGTTTACAGCTGAGAAGAACTCCTAACTTCAAGTCTGTTTTTAGTAGAAAAACTAAAAAGTGGTATCAATGTGGCCAGTGGTATCAACCCTAATGTTGTAGTATATGATGGCCTGTACAATAGCTAGAGGTTCAAATGATTTAAAAAAAGAAAACAAGTTAAATTGTTTTTGTTTTTGTTTTTATTATACTATTTACAGTGCTTTAAAAATCTGAATACTGAAATAAACCCACTCTAAAACAGTTCTTGAAAACATTTTCATGGACTGCAAAATGTATTTATTCAGAATTGGCTTTAAAAAACAGTCCATGACAAAACATTCCCTTAAACATGTTTCTCTCCTTATGGATTGTAATTGATTGTCTTGTGTTTAGACAGGATGTTGTCTGGATGAGGATATTGTTTGATGCGTCATTTGCTCTTTTTTTAAGTGCTTTAACCAAAATGAAACAATCTACTGAGGTTGATTAACTAAACAAGCCCAGCCCACCACTTTTTCCAATCTTGATTCGGATTGTTTTAAATGAGCTGAGGTAGAATAAAATAACAGTATGTAACACAATTTTTGTTCCTGGGTAGTAAGTGTTATTTCCTAATTGCTTATGCCTCAAAAGTATAGAAAATGGCTATTATTCCCCACAAACTTTGCTTTTGTGACCAGGACAGTGATATTTTGAAATTTACCTATTTCCAATGGGAAAACAGGCGAATTTGTGTCTTTTCGTTCACATAAAGTCAGAAAAAAACAACATATGAATCCAAATTAACATGTATTTATACTAAAGTAATACAAAAATGACGACAAAAGATTTAGAAGTGAGTAGTTTTTCGAGATTTACGATTATACTGTAAATCACTTTCATGAATCAGCCCCCAAATGTAGTCTCCCATCATGTTCTCGTTATACTGCCCTTGGTAGCGGCGTTCAAAGTCCAGTATATCCTGGTGGAAGCGCTCGCCTTGCTCCTCCGAGTACGCTCCCATGTTCTCCTTGAATTTATCAAGATGAGCATCAAGGATATGGACTTTGAGGGACATCCTACAGCCCACTGTGCCGTAGTTCTTCACCAGAGTCTCAACCAGCTCCACATAGTTTTCTGACATAGTGATTGCCCAGGAAGCCCCGAACCACTGCGACAAAGCTGTTCCAAGCCGCTTTCTCCTTACTAGTGAGCTTCTTGGGGAATTCATTGCACTCCAGGATCTTCTTTATCTGTGATCCCATGAAGACACCGGCTTTGACCTTTGCCTCAGACAGCTTAGGGAAGAAGTCTTGAAGGTACTTGAAGGCTGCCGACTCCTTATCTAGAGCTCTGACAAATTGTTTCATAAGGCCCAATTTGATGTGCAGTGGTGGCATCAGCACCTTCTGTGAGACCAAGATCTCTAATCAAGTCGTTGAGGTCTTTTTGGTTGGGGTAGTATGGGTTTCTCTCCTCAGCTCCACCTCTGAAATTGTCATCTGGATCTACAACGTCTTCCTCGCTCTCTGACCGTTGCTGCTCTCTTCTAAAGACGGCTGCTCTCTCTCCGGAGGAGTGGGTACGGGGAGCTCATGGCAGTGTGGCACCGGGGCGATGGATGAAGGAAGGTCCGGATACGTGATAGCAGGTGCATTCTTGCCAGTCCGACGTTTGGAAGGGTCCACCATGCAGAAGTAGCAGTTGCTTGAGTGGTCAGTGGGTTCCCGCCAAATTCTTGGGATAGCGAACTTCATGGCTCTCTTTTCCCCTCTGTACCATCCTACAAAAATACATTTATTTCACCCATGACAAATGTGTAAGAGATTCTCGCAACATTTTTCATATATGATATATTTTTTCAATAACATTGAAAATTGTAAAACATTTTAAAATTAAAAACTTTTACAATTTAAAAATTTTAACAAATTTCATAACATAATATTTCAAGCAACAATTGTCCATCTTACCTTCCAGAGTTTTTTTTGCAGTACTCGCAGGTGAAATGAGGTGCCCAGGGTTTGTCTTGATCCCCGACAGGCATTCCGAAATATGCCTTGTAGGCCTCACACATCTTAGCAGATGCTTCCACTGAGTACTTTTTCGCTCTTGTCTTGATAAATTGGCCGCAGACATAGCAAAATGCGTCTGCCGGATGCTTGCAGCCTCTTGATGCCATCTCAGGAAAATGCAGATATGTATCCACTTAGGCAGCTGGAACTAAACTGAACTGGTGGGCTTAAGGCCCCTGTATTTATACTACTATTTATATTACTGGAAAGTTCTAGAAGTTACTCCAAGTTTACTCAGCACTGAATCTATCTGGAATGTTCTGGAAATTAGGTAAATTTCAAAATATCACTGTCCTGGTCACAAAAGCAAAGTTTGTGGGGAATAATAGCCATTTTCTATACTTTTGAGGCATAATCAATTAGGAAATAACACTTACTACCCAGGAACAAAAAAATTGTTACACGGTGTAATTAACATAGAGGGTCCATCAATCTTAACCACTCTATGCACATACTAACAGCATACACTGGAAAACGATAGTGGTGTTTTTTAGTGGATGGGGCTTGTCTTTTATTACAATTATGCTTTTTCTTTGTTACACTAGATGTATGCACAGCATTCTGGGAAAGTCATTTCAAATCACATAAAGTTAGACAAAGTAGTGAAGATAGAAAAGACTATGGAATCTTCCAGATCAACAGCTTTAAGTGGTGCAACGATGATACGTCCAATGGCAAAACACTGCAGGTGCAGGTAAAAACAACCACAAGCTCAACAGTATTGTGAAATGCTGTTTCTTATCACTACAGATCATTTTGAAAGTCCACTGAAAGTATTCTGAAGAAGGAGCAAGTTGGAATCTCTTCTCAGAAATTAAATTTGATTATCTGCTCCATATTTTACTGCATTTAATCCTGTACTTTACAGAGTACTGTACTGTAATCTGCCACTAGTGTAATTAAATCTGTAGTATTTTGCATTTAATCGTATCCTGATGTAACTATCACTGGCACTGTTATCTGCTCTGATATTGATTCGTATTTTGTAATATTCTTGTACTTACTAGAACTGAAGTCATTGTATTTTATCTTGCTCTTAATTGTATTAATACAATTAAGTGATTCTTGAAATGTATTTTTTGTTTACGACTGTAAGTCACCCTGGATAAGGGTGTCTGCTAATAAATAAATAATAATAATAATTTAAGTTCTGTTAACTGTGACCCATATCTTTTGAAGAATTGTTCATTTTGCAGGGAGACAGTTTAATGGTCCAGTCTGGAGTAGCAGCTGACGTTAGAGAGAAGATGAGTTTGAGAGCCCTTTTGAGGCCACAGTAGCGCTAGCTCTGTAAGTCACCAAGTTTTAAAGACTTCAACAGAAAATGATACACAAAGTTAATCTAAACATGAAGAAGAATGCATTAGTTAGGTTAACTGTGAATGTTCATACCCATACAAGGTTGGTATTTAAACGGCATTACTGTTTACTTTGATGTATGCTTTTAAACAATAATTCAAATGTTTCTTTTCCAGATCTTCTGAAGGATGACCTTAAAGCGTGAGTTGATTGTTCAAAGATCATTGTAGGGAAAGAGAGACTGAAATCATGGTATGTATAGACTAACATGATAGTCATTAGCTATTGGTGTGAGGGGCAATGAGACTGGCTACATTCAGGCAAGTTGTGGGCAGGCAACATTTGAACTTTCCCTCAGCTCTGCAACTGGCCTAAATAACCCTGGTCGTTATGTTTTTAGCACCACTTGAGCAGAGTCTGGCGAGGTGGAATTGTGTTGTGATTTCTTGGCTACACACTGTCAAGTGAGAGCTACGGTATAACAGACCTGCAGCCCAAACTCAAATCACTTGAGCCAGATTCAAACCTGGGACCCCACAGGTAAAAGGCACAACATGACAAATACACCCCAATTCTATTTCTTTCTGAACACCTTCATCCTTGTTTTGAAAAGAGAAATATCAAATGGATGTTCAAAACAGATAGCTAGTAATAAGTAGAGAGCAAGTATGATAAATATATGTTGATCAATTCATATATTCTGTGTCTTTGTGCAGGGAAACCTGGAATAACTACTGCAATGGAAGAAAAATGGAGAGATGGGTTAGAGGATGTAATTTACTCTGAAGTATAATAATTGAATTACACTGAAATACATTTGTTTCAGAACTGTGTGTGTGTGTGCGTGCGTGCGTGTGTGTGTGTGTGTATTTGTTCTTAACACAGTCTTTGAAAATGTATTCTGTGGGAATGGACTGATTCTGACATCGTCATGTTCATTGTATTATTACAGATTTGTTGAAATTGTGGTTTCAATAATGTAAATATTGCAGGGTTTGGATAAGCAAATACTGTAACCTTACTATTTGAATAACAGTCCACTCCCCTTGTTAGCTTTAACATGAATAATCTGTAACAGCAATAATATTCCTAACAACTAGTATTAGTTCTGCTATAGCTGCTGTCTTAGATTTAACTGTTACAAATGGAAACCACTGATGTTATTTTCAGTACAGTATTTCAACCTCTTGACTGCATTTGAAGCAAGAAACTTTTTGCTTTTGAATATTGAGTGAAAACCTATTTGTTTCTTTACTTTCTTTTCGCTATAGTGTTGTGGCTTGCATTAAAAAATGACTTATTTTTTTTATTTGATTTGAACTTTTTCCTATCAATATTAAAGTGTGAATTGCAAATAAAAATGTCTCCTCTTGATTTTATAATGGGCTTTTGGCTGAAAAAAGATTTCTTCTTTTAGCTATTTCGGTGTGGTGTGCTGTAAGGTTTACAATGACCTTCATCATTGTATAGTTACCTTATGTTACGTTGCATCCTAGCCTCCTATATGTGGAGTGGCAACTGAACTTTGTGAATCTTGTAAGTCGAATATTTAATACACCGTTAACTGTTTTACAACTAGCTTATCAACATAGCCCCTTCAGTCATGATTAGTATTATTTAACATTTTAATGTTAAACTGTTAAAGTGAAATCTATGGGGTATGACGACCCTGTCAAGACTTGAAACAAATTATACAGGGGGTGACTGAAGGTGATATTAGCAACAAAAATAAATAAATAAATAAACAAAACAAACAAAAAAGGGCAGTTAAGTTTGCCAGTTAAAAAATCCCTACTTTGGGATTATCAAATCAATGGCTGTTGAATTTGTTTAAAGGCATGTATATGTAAATATTTACTGTTATGTTAGTGAGCTAGTGATTAATATTTAATGAATTAAAAAGGTTTAATTCATAACAAAGTGAAAAAACTGTTGAGCTGAAACTCATGAATCCCCTACCCATCTTACAAAGGTATTTCTATTTCATATTTCTTATTTTTAAAATAGAGAATATGAAATACATAATTAGACTGTGTACAAAGAGGTTGTGTCTTTAATATATTTGTTATAAAACTAAACAATTAAATTATACATATAGTAGCAAACATGTATACACACAGCAAGAAATCAATAAAAGTGTGCTCCAATTCATAACCTTTGCTGATCACCAGCTCAGCAGCAATTGCTGATTTGTACAGCAGTGATTTGCATTAGGTTATCAGTATTGTCCCATTTTCCTCATTACTATCTGCCAGATAACATTGTAAGTGCTTTTAGTACACTTATCAGTTCCACAGAACTAACTCCCATTTAATGTGTAACCATTTCCTTTAACATACATTAAAGTGGTGTTGCATATTATAAACCACAAATAGAAGAGAGCTCCCAGATCGATTTGCTTCAGATCCAGATCAATTATTTATCTAAACATTTCATTTTTATATTTTTAATTGGTATTACCACCAGGTACCTTGTTCTGTGACCTGCTAAGTATTTAAAGATCTCTCGGTCAAGGTAAGCATCCCTGTTTTTATTTATTTATTTTTTGTAAAGAAGTTAGTTTAGTGGTTCACAATAACTTAAGACTTTAAGACTGTTGGAATTTTAACTAGTGAAGTTTGCAGGCTATTTACTGAAAATGATAAGGAGAAGTCTTTATATGTTCTTAAGTAAGGCTGGAACTAGACCTGAACAAAGTCTAGCAGGTCTTTCCTAAAGAGTATTGGGAATAACTATCCATGAACAATTCCCACAGTGCTACTGAGATATGAAAACAAATACCTTTATAGTAATTATATTGTGTTTTTTCTTACTTAACGGTGATAGTTGCGTATAGGAAGAACAGCTGAGGCATTTTTAACAATTCTGCTGCTTTTTGTTGATAGTTAAATACTTTAGTCTCACATTTTAATTTATAACAAAGAGAAAAAACTGTTCAGGTGAAACTCAAGAATCTCCTGCCCGACTTAAGCAAAGGTATTTCAATTTCATATTTCTTAGTTTTAAAATAGAGAAATAATAATTAAATAAATAATTAGACAGTGTACACACTGGCTGTTTTTCTCTACATATTTGTTATAAAACTAATCAATTAAATTATACATACAGTAGCAAACGTGTATACATATTATGCATATAAATATTACATTAGTGGACCAAACTACTTTTACTGTATGTAGATATTAAAACTTTACAAAGTGTGGAATTGTTATAATATATGTATCAGTTAAGATTTGTAATCTGATTGAATGTTAGTTCTTCAACAAAGTTGAGGTAATAACTGTGTTAAAGTGTAAAATAAAATGGTAATTATATAAGATACTGTAATATTGTTTAACTTCAGCAAATAATTTGCATGTTACTGTGTTTTAAACAATAAACAGTTTCAGCCAATCAAGATTGTCTTTTATTACAGATGATACATTATTTTTCATTGTATTCTTAACTGGTACTAAGCGCAGGTAATCTAAGCCACAATTTCACTGGGTAATAAATCTCCATGGGGAGTGATGGGTTATATATATACTGATGCACAATGAAAACGCAACAGATAACAAAATGCTGAGCGCAAGTCATGTGATTTCATAAAAACGACAGGTGCTCAGCGTTTGTTATTTGAGTTGAGTTAAAATTGCCAAATTGAGTTGATTAAGGATCTTGTGACAGGAATGACCGAGGGTCTGACGTCAGGCAGAAGCAGGAAGGGAAAAATAAAACTGACACCGGGGAAGTACTGCAGTTCAAAAGAAAGAATCGGCTGGCTGGCGTTTTTATTAATAACAAAAATAAAATAAATATTTAAACAAAAGAACACTTGCGCTCACAGAGCAAAATAAAAGGGTTAAACAAAAACAAATCACGAACACAAAATCCACAATAAATAATAAATAATACAGGTCAGGCTGGGCTGTAGCCTTCACTGTTCCTGTAATCGTTTAAAACGCTCTCGTTCCTCTCCTCGCTCTCTACTCTCGCTCCTCTGGACTCCCACCCTGAACTAGAGAGCTGCAGGCTTTTTATAACAGGTGACCATCTCCCGATTAGCAACAAATTAAATCACTTAATTCATTCGGGAGATGGCCACCTTCTGCACGAGTTTTAATTAATTATGTTGTGGATGGGGTTTCCCATCCACATTACTAAACAGGATAAAATAAACAAACGGCTACGCCGTCACTTAACCAAAACAATAAAACATACGGCGCTCTCCGTCATAAATACAATAAATCATAATAAACAAAACAATAATCTGCACAGGGGCGGAGGGGGAGACCCCGATCTAAAAATAAATAAACAATATCATTAAACAGCAGGGCTTTTCTTCCGCCCTGCTACAGATCTGTATAAAGAGCCATTCGAAAAGACATGATTTTTAATTAACGCAAGAACAGCGACCATGCCCCGCTTGAGTAATGTGAGAGTAATGTGCCTGTGAGAAGAGTTGCCCAGAGAATGAGATGTTCTGCTTCAACAATCAGCAGACTAGTCCAGAGAAACCAGGAAATCGGCTCTGTGAGGCACAGGACACGTCCGGGAAAGCAGAGGGTCACCACACCGGCCCAGGACCATTATGCTGACTGTTGCGTTGTTAAAGCCAACCGGTGGGGCGGTGGAAGTGTGATGATGTGGGGAGATGTGGTGCAGATTGTGGGCAACCTTACTGCTCAGCGATACATTGACGAAGTCCTTGAGGCAACAGTTTTTCCGTTCCAGCAAACCAATCTGGAAGTGTCGATTTTCCAGCAGGACAATGCAAGACCACACAGTGCTAGGGTTACAATTGCACGACTTCAAGAAAAACAATGTTGAGGTCTTGCCGTGTACAGCTTTTCCTCCTTACCAATACAACATCTGTTGGACCAAATTGCTAGTGCCAACCACAGAAGACAACCTTGACCAGCCAACATTCGCCAGCTGGCTGCAGCTGCACAGGAAGAGTGGCAGAACATCCCACAGCAGTCTGTCCAGAGGCTGATCAGGTTTATGCGTCAACGCTGCCAGGATTGTATTATTGTTCAGGGAGGTCATACCCGATACGAACTTTGCAATGTTTTCATTTTGACAGTGTGTCACGTTTCATACTGAAAACTTATCATGATTCTTTGATCTGTATTTTTGTTCACATTTTCTGTGGTTTTTTTATATCTGTGTTTAAAATATTTTATTAAATCCATTAGACCTGAGTGCTGTGTTTCTTTTGTGCATCAGTATATATAGATATAGTCACACACTGTTGCCATTGGTAACGTCTGGATGAAAGTTGTATTACTGTAATAATAATACTGTAAGGTGTGGTGACATATGGGGACATACTGTATATTTTCTCAGACCAAATAAAGTGCGCTTTGAGAAAGCCCAGTATTTCTGCATACCCCACATTTCTGTATTACAGTTTTTTTAAATCGCTTTGGTACTATTTTCACAAGTATGTGGTACATTTTCACAACTCTTAGTACACACTTGTAACGCAGCCAGTCTTTTATTCGAAACCTGTCATTGTGCATTCATTTGGATTGTAAACATCTCTCACCACACAACCATTCATTCAAAATATAAGTTTATCGTGAAATGTAATGAGAACATTGGTTTAATCACCAAAACACAACATAATGATATCTTTTCAATTTAGTCGTTTTAAATACCAGTTAATCCAATAGGAAACAATGCAAGATACGTGTTTCAAATCGCCCTTAGAAGTGCTGAAAGCAATCTGCTACAGTACTGTAAATTACAGTAGATTACACAGTTTTCACATTAGGCAATACACTTACAGTACCCAACAAAATTAACAGAAAATCTATAATTTCCATAATATCGATCCAATGTGTAATCAAAGGTGTGATCAATGAAGACATCCTCTACAATCATTCATGCAAAAAAACATTTTGTTTTTCAGATATAATTGCAACATAGGTGTACTGTCTGTAATCCAATGTAAGAAATTAAATGAAACAAATTAAATGAATCAAGCCTGTCTTGAGCATTTGGCCATAAATTCTCATCCACATCACAGTGAATGTCCTCATTGTTCATGCACCATGGGAAAAACCTTTTGGCATGGCGAATCCAAGCTTGACATTGGTCTGCATTGATGTCGTCGCATGCCTCATCCATGGCCAGAAGGAGGGTGGCACTCTCATGGGGATGGCGATCGTACACCTTCCACCTCCATGCTGAAAAAATTCCTCAATAGGGTTGAGGAAAGGAGAGTATGGGGGCAGGTATAGGGTCACGAATCGGGGATGGGCCCGAAACCATGCCTGAACCACTGCATGGTGGAACCTGACATTGTCCCATACAATGACATAGGTGACCCCTTCACCTTGACAGGCCTGCTCAATTTCATTGAGAAACACAATGAGGTGTGCAGTGTTGTAGGATCCAAGTAATGGCCTACGTCCTACCACACCATCTTCAGAGATAGCTGCGCACATGGAGATGTTTCCCCCACGTTGTCCAGGCACTTGGACGGTCGCCCATTGGCCGATGAGGTTCCGCCCACGGCGCCGAGTTTTGGCCAAGTTGAAGCCCGCTTCATCAACAAAGATATACTTGTGATGGTTCACAGCAGCATCAAACACCTTCACCCTCTAAAAATATATTTTGGTTAGTTCTTTTTACAGTATAGTTCCAATATGATATTGTGAAGTAGCATGTGCATCAAATAGTAACAGTAATACAGTATATAGTGCTGTACCTGAACATACTCGGCCTGCAGTTGTTTCACCCGGTCGTTGTTTCTCTCAAAAGGCACCAGGTAAATGTGTTTCATAGATACCTGGTGCCTCTTCAAAAGGCAGGCGACTGTTGGTAGGCTGATGAATGCCACATTGGCAAAGGTGTCATCGTTCTCCTCAATGGCCTGCTTTATTTCGGACAGCCGTATGTCATTCCTGGCCCTCACCATTTCCACCACTGCCCACTCCTGCTGTTCGGTCAGCACACGGCCACGGACACCACCATGGGGTCTTCTGTCAATTCTGAGGGTAGAACAGAGTATACTGTCAATAGATCATACTGTAAGAATACTGCAACATGTTTTGTGAATTTACATGCATTACAATATGTCATTTACTGTAAATGTAATGGTAAAGCATAGTGCATATCCTGCAGACTTACTGCTTTTCTTGGTGAAATGTTCTCATGATCGAATTGACAGTTGATCTTTTCAGATTGGGGTGAACTAATCTGGCAGCCTCTGCCATGGTAAGGCCTCTGTTTACCACATGGTCAACGACGATGGCCTGGACTTCATTAGACACAACAGTTCCCTGCCATCTGCCTCCCTCTCTCTGATGTCCACCTCTTTGATGGGGCCCATGCCCACCTCTTTGACCTCTTTGACGGGGCCCATGCCCACCTCTTTGACCTCTTTGATGGGGCCCATGCCCACCTCTGACGGGCCCCTTGTCCACGAGCTCTTTGATTTCTTCCTCTCCCTTGCTGTCTATCCTGCTCCATGTTGAAAGAAATTGCAAGTGTTCACATACCCCCTTTTATAGGGTGACCAATTGTGGTTACCACTATGTGAAATCAATTAGCAATAACGAGTAGTCATTATGTATGGTTATCATGTATCATACATGTAATTTAGATGTTTATACTTTACAACTTTTATTTTATTTTATTTCTGTAGTTATCAAAATCCATATATAGTAGACAAACCAATTTAAAATCTATAGGTTTACCAAACGGTTAAGTGATTAACCATTAAGAGCAGTTGGATTAAGTGATGGTCAAATGTATTTAAACAAATGAGAAGAGAATCATATGAAAAGTATTGTGAGCATTGCATTGTGAAAGGCAATTACTTTATATGAAAGGTATTTCTAGATGAAACACTGATTAGGTTTGGTGAAAACGTTACTGTGTGATTTTGTGTGTTGTACTTAGTCAATTGAAAATGTGCTTAAAGTTTTGGAAAAACAGCCTTTTTGATGATCTGTTTTGAGTTTTGTACTAAGTTGTGAAATTTTACCACATACTTGTGAAAATAGTACCAAAGCGATTAAAAAAAACTGTATTTCATTTACAAAACTTTAAGGAATGTTTCAGCTTTAAGGGATGTTTTGTTAAGGATGACTTTTAAAGCCCAATTTGTCCAATTAAACCACATTTTCAGCTCTCAAAACCCTTTTCAACTGATTTAGAGAGGTTTTATTCTCATTTTTAAAAGCACTGTTTAACCCAACACCCCAAAAACAGCACTTAAAGCAGTCCTTAATGTGTGAATAGGGGCGGATTAAAGTTAAAGTTCCTTGTTAATATGTTAGCATGTGTGCTATAGGTATCAAATATAGGAAATGGTAGTGTGCGTGACATGTTTGATTTGTGCTTGACGTTATTGATTCACTTCAGATACAAATCAATTTGTTATCTAAAGCTATATTATTTTATTTGGTGTTACCACCAGGCACCAAGTTCTGTGGCCTGCTAAATAAGCAGTCATTACAACTCATTAGTGTTTAAAAGCAATACATTCCTGGACAGCACTCAGACCTGTAACAACCGCAAATGAAAGATTTACAGTATTAATTTTTTTAAATAAATTCATAGTTATATATTTATAGAGAACTATCATCATGAGATTGTTTGAATTGTGTAACAAGTAAACCACTTCAAGACTGACAGCAGACATGATTTACTGTGAAATAAAAACATTACCCCATATTATAGCCTATATAAATACATTTACTCTTCTTCCAAGATATTATCATTGCCGACGTGAAGTGTAAGAAGTTCATTGACAGAGAAGATGTGTACTGATTCAGAAAACCCCACAGTCAAGAGCAGATTCTCTTCCTGCGAAATTATCTTGTCTGCCCTTTTCATAGCTTCAATGATAGTCTGTGCTGGCTTGATAGCAATCGCATGGCTTTCACTTCAACAGTCCCCAGAAGGTAAGCTGCGATGTTTTTATTTTGTTTTTTCTTTACCAAACTTTATCATTTGTTTGCTTGACTACAATGAATTGGAAACTTAGAATTTAAAGCAAAAAACCAAAGTGAAGTTTCTAAAACATAGAAATAGTAACATTTTCCTGAATATCTTTTCCATTTACTATGGTTCTATTAGCCTTTCCAGGACCTTTGGGGGGCCAGGAAGTCTGGATCATTATCAGGTTTGCCAAGAGACCTTCCTTTGAATCAAAGGTGTCAAGGCTTACTGCTTACACTTTAGTTCCTGAATAAATTACGTTGTTTAAGGAACATAAGGAACATTTATTGGAAGACTAGTCAGTGTCTCTGAATTTGTAGTCTTAAAGTAATTGCTTAGATTACTTATCTGTATATATTGTTAAAATAAGGCAATATGACCTACATGCCGATAGGATGTTTGAAAGAAGGCTGAGGAAAAAGTATAATACTTGCGATATCTTGTGGAAGAAAGTTAAAAAAGTAAATATAAAAGGATGAAAGGAAGAAAAAAAATATTTGTGTAAAACATATACTTAAATATGCTAAATACATAAGCTATGTTATATAACTGAAAATATATTATTTTCCAGTAATAATACCTTATGGTGAAGCCTGATTTGTCAGGAAACAGACCCCGAAGTCTACAAACTCTTGTTTATGCCTTTCAAGATGAAACTATCTAACATCTTGCAGACCAGATGCGCAGGCAAAGTAGTTGCCAGAAATGTTTTCATTGCTACAAGATTCTAATTTCATTTTCAGAGGATCAAATCAAAATCAATGGAACTGAAGTATTTTTGAGAGGGGCATTTAAAATTCTCACAGGAGCTATCTTTAGTGAAAAGCTTCAGAACATGTCTTCAGTGGAATTCAAATCCCTTGCTTTTGATATTGAACATATGGTATGTATACATTCAATATATTCTTGACTTACAGATGGTCAAATGTTGCTGTCTGTTAAATTCTAGAGTATGTTTGTGATCTAGAAGAACCCCAGTATAAAGGGGTTATGCCAAAGAATAACAGAAACATCTACAAAAGATACATTTATAATTTCAGAATATCTTTACTGAATTCTGGTCTACTAAGTTGTTGAGACAAACATAATAATACTAATAAAACAGCCATTGGATTTTAAACACAACTAAAATGTTTCCATTAATATATTTCAGCTATCAAATATTTACTTACAAAGTAGTCTGAAGAATAAGTACAAGGCCTGTGACGTTTTATATTTCAGGTAAGACTGCTTCCTTTTGATTCAAATATAGGCCGTGCACCTTCAAACTTTATTGGAAGTTTAAATTTTTTTCCATGTCCTGGTTAAGAGAGTAAGAGACATCTCTTGCTTCTAGACAAATCATTTAAACATTTTAAAAGTTTTTTTAAGGCTCAGATCACTATCAGATCAGTACTTTTTTGAGCATTAAGTATGGATCTCACAACTGCCAGCCTTATAGTTCTAGCTCTATGCGAAAGTGCAATCAAACTGATAATGTTACAAAACTAGTTACAACTTGTACTCTAGCTTACCCTTCTGAATTATAAATCTACCTGACAAATCGTATGGTCTTTAAAACAAATAATTGCATAGAGGTTTAAACTGAGCTTGAGTAAAGTCCTTACACTGACTATGGTCAAGGGCTTGCAACAAACAGATTTGAAAAGCACTTTGACAGTCATGTGGTGTCTTTTTAAGTTTTTAACTTGATGGCAATGAAAGATACTAGCATAATATAAGATGAGACTAATATCTGAAGTACATTTTTTTTCTTTTTTTTGTGAACTGGTATTAATATGTTCATTTCATTGATTTCTAGAAATGGAAGTGTGGTGGCCACATTTAACCTGCATTTCACAGAGTCTGTACCTAGTGAGGTTGTGAGACAAGAACTAATAAATGGTATTGAAGAAAATAAAGGAGGTGTAATGGGAACATTTACTGTTGACAAACAAAGCATTGCGGTTGGAAGTAAGTAGATTCAAGATTCTCAATGTGTGTAATATGTTGAAACAATAACATATATACATTTCAGGATTTTACTAGATTCTTTCATTAAACACATCTTTTTCCAACTACTTTTTGTCACCCCTGTTGTAAAATACCAGCATGGAGAAATACATATTATTATTATTATTATTATTATTATTATTATTATTATTATTATTATTATTATTTGTTTATTTAGCAGACGCCTTTATCTAAGGCGACTTACAGAGACTAGGGTGTGTGAACTATGCACAGCTGCAGAGTCACTTACAACTACGTCTCACCCGAAAGACGGAGCACAAGGAGGTTAAAGTGACTTGCTCAGGATCACACCATGAGTCAGTGGCTGAGGTGGGATTTGAACCGGGGACCTCCTGGTTACAAGCCCTTTTCTTTAACCACTGTAAAGCAGTGGTTTTCATTTGTAGTCATGCTGTGGATGTGGTTCAAACTAGCACAGACGAACCTTGCCTAGGCTACAGTTGAGTTATGGTGTGTTTATACTTGCAACTCAGACCTGAACCTGCTTAAGTTAATCAGATTAAAAGCTTGTTATCATTTGAGCCACAAGCACAGACTTAGACTGGCTCTGTAGTGTGTGTCCGATGATGTCATATCGACCAACTTGAGTGAAGACATTTCCCCTCCCCAAAACACAGAGGCTGGAGTGTTTAAATCAACAACAAGCCTGTCATTTGTGTCACTTGTGTGTTTCTACTTCAAGGTAGTCGTTCCATGCTAATTAAGATTTAATTTTGCCATTAGAAATGGAGCAAAGTATTGAAAACTTGCATATTGGACATTTAAAGAAACAGGTGTTATTGTATACATTTACACATCAGTCTGACAACTCTTCTTATATGTACATGTGAACAATAACTCCAGTTTATTTTCTTTCCCATGAAAAATACTTATTTTTTCTATTCAACAAAAGCTAAACTTGTTGGTTTAATAGCTAGAAAGAAACATCTGCGACTTTCAATTGTGAAGCTTGTCCTTTAGCTTGAGATATTTTATTATGGTAACATTAAGTTTGAACTATTGTTTTGACAGCTCCAGGAGCACTAACGACAAGCAAGCCATTACCTACACCAGGTAAGCTACATAGTGCTCAGTACAGTATGTTATCAAGTCAGGCCCTTTATACTGTATGTTTATGTCTCTTTTTAAGAAGCTTTGGCCCTTATTAAAAAAGCTTCCTGGCACAATCAAATATATAGTACTAGTATTCAGGATTTGATAATATGTTTAATGGTATTTCCAGATGTATTTTCCATAACTGTACATTTTGTTTTTAGTTTTATCACTCAAAATAGCATTTTCCACAGACGGCAATACTAATAGTTCACACTATTGGGGTATATATGTAATTTTAGTTTTTACTTGTGCTGAGTAAAAGACTAAAAACTGAACAGAAATGAATAGTGTTGTGTACTATATTTGAGTTACACAGCAGAGCAGGAATATCTTCTTCTGTGTTGTCCCAGGTTATTGGTGAACTCCTGATAAAGTAAACCCTGCTTACTGTCACCAAGGGTTTGACTGTAATTATACTTATATTAATGATAAAGGACAATAAATGGATTTAGGTTTGTAAGACGTATACATTGGCTATAGAGAGAATAACAAGGCAATTATTTTTTATGGTATGACGTCAGTTATTTTCATTGAACTCAGATTCACTTGGTTTCACTTTACAAATGTATTGAGCAATCGAGCTGGACTCTATTCCCCTCGTTTGCTACAAATTCTGTTCTGATTCATGAGGTTTCATACCTGCCCAAACTAACTGAACTCTGAATTTGCATCATCACTTCCAAACAAACTAGGTGTGAACATGCCCTAACTATCCACATTTCCATGCAAATATATCAGCTTTTAATAAGAAGCATCATATAGTTTTGCAATGAATCAATTATGTTAATCAATGTGAAGATGATAATAACACTGATAAGGGTATTATGTTTGTCTGTTTAGTTTCGTTTAAGGAAATATTTCTAAATGGTGTTAATTGTGTTCATTTTTGTATTACTTTTAGTGCAATGTTTACCTGGTTATGAGCAATGTGCTGATTATATGACATGTGTACCTCAAACGTTGCTGTGCGATGGAGTTAACAACTGTCAAGATGGCTCTGACGAGAATCTGAAACGTTGCGGTAAGTGTTTAACAAAACATACTCTCCAAAATACAAAATTAAATAGAGTACAAAATCAATATAGCAAAAAAAATAATAATACAGAAGAATCAAGAATCAATTGAATTAACCTAGTCATATATTGTTTGATGGGAATCTAGGTTTGTACAGTTGTGTAGAGTTCCAGTACTTACAGAAGACCAATACTACAGGCTTAAGTGAAACTAAATGTTTCAGGAAGAAAGGTCTTGGCTCACACGTGTGGAGTCACTCAGTAAAAGAATGGCTTCTAAGGCATTCTTACTGCTTTGCCAGTGTAAGTGGCTTATCGAATACAAGGGCCATAAAAACTGCCCTGTAAAGTTGTCTTTAAGATATCCTGAATTATCACTATAAGATTAGGATATAGCTAGGATTTAGCACATACACTCACACCAGAACATTCTCGGATGGTACTGAAGGATATCAATTATTTATAAAACTATATAGGATATGAACTTAAGACAACAGAATGATGTAGTAACTGGGAAATCGTGCTGTTTACTTATGAGTCACTGTATGAAGTTCGGCAGCTCATTTGAAAATAGACAGACAATGTACATAAGCTGCTGTGATGCTGTATTACTTAAATAGTGATTGGTGAAAATAGGTAGCACTTGGACAGCTTCTACTGACCTGTTGATTTAATTCCATCTGGAATTAGCTTTTTAGTAGCAGGACAATGGCCTGAATTATCTAGTGCAGTACCATATGCCGTGTTTTAAAATACATATACATGTAACGTGTTTCTATTCAAACTGGACACGTGACACCTATTTAATGACTTGAAGTGCACAACATTTGTGGAATTATTTTGTTAGCAAGAATACCTTTTTTAAATTATTATTTTTGAACATAATCTTGATTGTTTTAATGTTTGTATTCACACATCAGTGGTAATAAATCAGCTGGAAATACATTTCTCAATTTGTGTTCGGTTATGATCATCATAGTGTTTCTATTTAAAAACATAATTGTGTATTGTGGGAACAGAAAAGAGTAAGCACCGTTGCAGAAGGGGGAAAGGTTTGGATACACTAAGATTCTTATAAGAGAGTCTTTTTCATGACGAATACTCTTGAGTAAAAGTGAAGATTCCCCAGGTGAATATAACAATCACTGTTATATAATAGATATGAACCCTTCCTGTTACAATGCATACAGAACAAATACAAGTTGAATGTTACAATGTTACTAAGTGCATTTAAGTTACTTACTTGAAAAATGGTTTTCCATTTTGGAACATGATAAAGTAATGGCTGTGTTAATGGTTTTAATGTTTTCTCTCCATAGCAACACCTTGTGATGGGCAATTCCTCCTGAATGGGCCTACGGGCTCTTTCCACTCCATTAATTTCCCTTTGCCATACGATTCTGACATTTTCTGCCGATGGATCATACGGTAAGCAATTCGGTCCATTAATCCATTATTTGGAATGATGGACATGCAATAAAAGTGACTGGTCCTCAAAAAAGAACCTTAAATAAAACTTGTATGAGCACTGTGATTTGGTATTGTTTAGTCTTTATGTTTGTCTCTATTTAAGCTTTAAGTAATGCACTGCATTAAAAAAAAACCCAGCCTGGATTTTGAAAGTGTTACAAAAACAGGAAAAAAAAGTATGTAGGCTTAAATTGTTTCTTATTCTTTTGAGAAAAAAATAATTTGTGTATTATGCTAATACACCAGTAACAGTTTGGAATAAGTGAGTCCAGCTAGTCGTATTTTAGAAAGTAGACTACCTGGCTTGAAATGTCCACTATATATTCAAGATCCTGCTGCAGTTAAAGGTAAAATGCTGTTCGAGTTGTCCAACACTGCCTGGTGATAGAAGTATCCAAAAAATCCTTAACTTACAAGCTGATGTCTATAAAATGATTATACAGTATATTGGATACTCCATGAATGTTTCATGAAGGAGTGTAGTTAATCCACGAAGGATAGATCACAAGGGGTTATTTAGGGATATCATCAAGAACATTCATTCTGTTTATACTGTATAACAAGTACAGTGTATAAAAAGATGCTAGATCTCTCTGGACTGGATAAAATAATATATCAGATGTGACAATATGAAGATAACTTCAAACTTTTTTTCTGTTCCAGCATTCAGAAGGGACTTTCCATTAAAATAAATTTTCCTGCATTTGTAACAGAAGAAATAACAGATGTTTTGAATCTGTATGAAGGCACTGGTCAAAACAAAGTTCTGATGTGTAAGTCGTGAGTCAATGTAGTACAACATAGAGTATGACTGGTGAGAGGAGACATCTTGGATAAGATTCACCTTCGAACTGAGTTCTTTGGTTACCATTTACATACATAATGTTATTTAAACTAATGCATTCTTTTTGTTGTTTAGATTCACTTTGTAACATTTTAACACTTTAGTGGGTGTAAGAAATACTACTTAGAAAAATGTTTAATATTTCTGTGTTTCTGTAATGATGTAATGGTGTGTGTGTGTTAGGTGTACCAAGTCAAGTCAAATCACTGTGCTGGAAACTTGGTAAGATGTAAGCTTTTTACTAGTGTGTAATGGTGAAAGGCTGTCATTTATATGTAAACTACACTGGTACAATATAAAACTTACCCATATGTTTTAAAAAATGCAACCTGATTTTTTTCTTTATTTTTGTATTATTATTTCAGATTCACTGTCTGGTTCTACTCCAGGATCTGTAAGGATAATGTCTAGTGAAGCAACTGTAGAATTTCTTTCAGATTATATCAACAATTTCAATGGCTTTAATGCAACATATGAAGCAGAAAACATCAGTATTCTTTCCAGTAAGTAATTACTATTAATTAAATTCAACTGATTTATGTTATATAACATATGTTTAACATATTTAAATATATTTCATAGGTCTCTGCTTAAATTAAAGCTCACTTCATGATCTATCCCCAACATACACACACTAACCCTAACCAATTATTTAGTTAAGGAAACTCACTGCTGTGTCAGCAAATACTAATGTCAATCGATAAGCATAGTTTACAAAAAACTGGATAACTAGCTCATCAAAAACCCATGTTACAGATGAGAGGAAGATCAATTGTTCTTTTGAAGAAGGCTGGTGCTACTGGAGACAAGATCCCAACGATAATGGAGAATGGATGAGATTAAATGGGCCGACATTTCCACCATTTTCCGGACCTAATTTTGATCATACGTTTATGAACGAATCAGGTGAAAAGCATATACATTTTTAGACCCTAGAATATTTTTTGCATTTGAGATTGAGGTACAGCTTGTGACATATTCGGTGACATTTTAATGATATAAACTGTAAACCTTGCTAGATAAACAGCTATATTAATATTGAGTAAAATAAAGTCTGTATTAAAATACGCTTGCTTAAATCATGAATTACCTGTCATCTAATTGTAAAACATTGTAGAGAAATAGAAAAAGAAATTGCTCAAAATGATGCTTTTATAAAGACACGGCTTGTGACCAATCAGCTATCAGCATGCATAATAAATACAGTATGACAAGGATGCACGACACAGGATAAAACAACTACCCTATCTGTCCAAATTCACATGTTGTGCAGCCCCAAACACAGAAACATTGTTGATAACAACAGCACTCAATCATCTTCCGACTTCAACTTCTCTTATATGTTTTGCAAATTTCCATGTTCTCTACCTTCACGTCTGTATTTTTTTAAAAATGTAGTTTTATTTTAATTTTATTTTAACTTAATCGTATTATCTTTTAATGCTGCTTGTTTTCCTTTGCTTGCAGGGTTTTATCTGAGCACTCCTACAGTGTTTGGAAACCAAGTAAGAAGTTTTAGACTGTACAGTCTCCCTTTAGCTGCTGCAATCCAACCACTTTGTCTAAGTTTCTGGTAAGAAACATGAAAAAAGCAGCAACAATACATGTGTTTTACAACATGCCCTGACACGTTTGTACTTAAACCAATAAATCAGTGTTACATTTCCTGTACCTTTTTATGATGGACTATCTGATTGGTTCTGAACTCTGTTGCTCCAGTGCATGTTTTTCTCTATAGCTCTCTATACCTGGCTTTCACTGGGGCTCAACATATCCTAGTTAGATTGCATGAACTTCCCCTTTAAGAGACAAATCATGTCAGATTGTCCTTTCAACTTGGTTGGCTCTCATGCTCAGTAGTACAGCAAGTTCATGCAGATGGGCCTGACTGTTAACTGCTGGTCTCCTACAGAGCCTGGTATGTATCTTGTATATATTGGGAAGCCTGTGTGGCTTTCAAAATAAGATTTGTGTGGTGATTCTGTGATTTGGACTGAAGGAATTGTCAATGTGTAAGTTACATTTATGTTATTTAAACTACATAATAGCAGTTGGATTTGAATCCAGGCCTCTGAAGATGAAAGGCAAGAGAGGTATCTTATGTAATTGCCTCTTTAAAGGGTACATGTGGAAAACAGACAGGAATGACAATAATTTAATTGATTTTGGTTTTAGGTACCACATGTACGGCAATGATGTCTACAGGTTGAGAGTTAATATCTCAAAGGTACAGAGCTTGCCGAAAATCATTTTTAAAAAAGAAGGAAACTATGGTGACAGCTGGCATTATGGACAGATCACGCTAAATGAGACTGCAGATTTTACAGTAAGTATTTGTCTACAGTGATATAATAAGATTTAGGTATTATCTGGTTTAAAGTTACCTCTTGTGCTTTTTAGGATAGGTTAGACCAACATAGTCTAATGCCACCACAGCTGTGAGTCAGCAGGGTCTTCACCATCCATATGATACAAGGGTCAGAATATAGTAAAAATCACAGCACACTAAACTACAGGAGAAACATAAAGGTCCTTTTTTAAAATGTTTTTCCTCCTGAGCTGTATTTGAAGCCTCCTACGGCTGCAAGGAGTTGCAGGAGCAGGCCGCAACTCCTTGTGTCACTACAGTTAAATTGGATTGCCAACAAAGTACACTGTGGAAGAATGTCATAAATAGACACCAAAGAATTATATGTGAGTATGAAACTGAATATAAACACAAACTACAGCTTTGAGGAAATAACCATCTTCAAATGGTATGCTTTTCAGGTTGTTTTTGAAGCACAAAAGAACATAGGCCTGAGAAATGATATAGCAATTGATGACATTGGACTGACAAACGGCAGCTGTGTAGAAGGTGTTTACCCAGAACCCACTCCTGTTCCGCCACCTACAACCCTGCCTCCACAACCCAGTATGTCACTCACTGTTTTTAGTAATAGTTTTGTGGTGCTCATTTGACTGGAGGTGACAACTCATCTGTCCACTAGTTACTCGATACTTCAGTATTTGTTATGAGATTCTATGCTGTGGATGTAGGTTGTGGCGATTTACCTTTTGTATTGAACTGATACCAGTAATGTAGTATTTTATCACTGTCAGTAATATGTATGCTGCAGTAACTTATTTGTTGTCTTTGTATGCGGCAATATCCTCTTCCTTTTAAAATATAGACAGGCTAATATTCTATTTCATTATGTACTATTTAACATGTACAATTTAATTATTGTAGCGGACTGTGGAGGGCCTTTTGAACTTTGGGATTCAAACTCAACATTTAGTTCGACCAGTTACCCCAGAAATTATATGAACAATGCATTCTGTAAGTTCTACTCTGAATTTGAACTTTTTTATACAGTGTGTTTTACTGAAATAATACTTACTAGTACCTTTTTATTTTTTTGACCTTAGTATTTGTATTAAATTATTTTATATAGTCACAAAAAATATATTTTTGTGACTGTATACACCATAACAATGTGTACTGGCGTTTCTAGTATATAATAACAGGGAACCTGTAAATGAATTTGAGACATACAGTAGCAAAGACGTGTCTCTCTTTTCCTGAGATTAACACCCACAGGGTGATTTGTGTAAAGGCTAAACTATAGCATTTATCATTGGCTCAGTTACTTGACTTTGTAAATAAGTGTTTACTATAAAGTATAAAAGCAGTGTTCTGCTATAAACAGATTGAAGGAAATTAAATAACTATCCCAGTTGCGTGATAATGGCTATTTTGTGCATCAGGTATATAAATTACTGATACTATTATCATAGTGTTGAAATTAAAGAAGATTAGAAATAGGCTAAAGGCTAATAGTTGCTATTAATTATGACAAAATCTTACTTTGCCCTGTTTTATCAGGTGTTTGGTATCTAAATGCAGACGAGGGTAAAAACATCAAGCTACATTTTTTGGACTTTGACTTGGAAGATATTTATGATGTTGTTGAAGTGAGAGATGGGAGAGGAGATGATTCTTTACTGTTAGGTAAGTACAGCATTAGGAACTCAGTTCACAAAGTTTAAACTATGACAAATTGTGGCAAAGTGTTTAAGTGAGTGCAGGTGAATGCAATGTAGCAGTGCAGAATAAAACAGACAGACAACGATATCCAGGTGCAAGGGAATTTATTGAATGAACAATGTCCAGAGCCTTATGGCAAACACCTGTAAATAATAAAGTTGTAAAGTGATATAGCAGCGTGTATCACTTTATTTGTAATCCCCGGGTGTGACCCGCAACCAAAAGTCTGGTCTAGTACACCCACACGTAACACAAAACACAAAACACAAACACAGTTTACAGTGAGTGAATTAGTGATCGTGGTGCAAAGACAGCTTTCCGTGAAACAAAGGGAAAGTGCTGGGGACCGGGTTTGATGCTGGCTTCAGCTACAGCTCCCGATCGTGTTAGTAGTAGTCTACAATAACAAACAAACAAACAGTTTTTACTTAGACACACAAACAAACACAACACTCACGTTTCTCGTATCACCGGGTTCTCCTTCTAGGTTGTTCAAACCATTTACAAAGGAACAAATTACTTTCATTACGACCCCTATTTATACCCTCCCTCATGACTCTTTGGTTGACGAGGGCATCCGCTCCTCCAATCCGCGGATGCCACTCCTTTTCCCATCCGGGTCATTGAGTTCGGGTAACGTAGCTCTGCCCCTTTTCTAGATGGCCGACTTCCACCTAACCCTGGGAATAAACTGTCATGCCATTTAGTCCAGGGTACTCTGTTCCCCTTACACAACGCCCTCGCAGGTTGGGAGGGAGATCTAACACCAAGAATCATTCGATCTCTGTCACACTAATTTAAATTACAGTATCATAAAAAAATATCAGTGTTACCGGTATGCAGAAGAAACACACAATACTGGCTTTTTCTAAAATGTGTATATTTTTTATACATTTTACACTGATTGGTAAAAAAAAATGGAGAATGGCCTAAATAGATCACAATGCGTTGAGCCAGCGGCAATGTTCAAATCGAAACAGGTGTGTCTTCTCTGGTAATTAAGGTTTCTGTGATCTGGTTCACTGTAGCAGGCCTGTTGCTTGACACAACTGCGGGCCTTGATTCATCAAGAACCACTCGCAACCAGAGCTTTCCAGTGGTGGCTTTTTGATGCCATTCTAGGAACACCTGGGAGTCTTGACGGACTGTCTTGGTCAATGCACCATTTCATGCCCCTTGTGAAGTCACTGAGATTTTTCTGTTTCCCATCATTTATGACCACATACATTTGCACTTCTCAGACAAGGGAAATTTCTCATTTTGCTTACATTCTCATTTTTTTTCAGTCACTGTCCATTTATTAATTTTTTTTTAAATATACATTGATAAATATATATTCCTATATCTGAAAATTGGAAATGATCTACATGTTTATTAATTTTACCATGACCATATTTCCAATTATATATATATATATATATATATATATATATATATATATATATATATATATATATATATATATATAATTTTAATTAATATTTAAGAGGAAGGACATTTGAAGGAAAAAAATCACAAACTTAAAACGTTGAATGTATTTATTTCTTTCAATAATAGATGTGTATACAGGAAAAACATCGTTTCAGGATGTGTACTCCACAACAAACCACATGACAGTGCTATTCACTACAGACAAGTCCACAACCAGAAAGGGCTTTCTGGCAAATTTCACAACTGGTTACAACCTTGGCAAGCCAGGTATGTTTATCTGATGTTGACTTTAAAGTAATAAGTGTAAAAAGTTGTCAGGATGTTAGCAAGGAAAAGAAAAATTACAAGTACATTATTTAAACAGTTGTAGCTACACATGGGGACGTGTTCAGGTATATTTCTCTGAACCCTGCTACTTACTCTTTAAGTGATAACTACAGGGCAAATTATTTTTTTTTAATATAATTGTAAAGGTTATAATCTATGAGTTGTATTAGGCTAAAAATAATATGTGGTATTAGAAAAATCATGGTTTAAAATAGCAATAAAGGTCTTGTTTACCAGTTTCTAATCACAATAAACCCATGAGTATAGAGCATTACTGTGGTAGTTTACTATGTCTGTAACTGAGCTCAGTATCTACCTGTATATGTGAAATAAGAGATAAAGTCCATTAGAAACAGTCTTTAGGCATTGAATCCTGTCATTAGGACAATTTCACAACATAGTGTATCGTGCTGTTGAAATTAAAATTAAAATATTGTGCAGTAAATATTCACACTAATTAGCTACATCTTTCATTTGCCTCATAATCAGACATCGTGGTGCTTATATCTGTGTCAGCATGATGCATTTATACCCTGAAACCAAAAGAGCAACTGCACTTGCACAGAATACAGCATTTCTACATGTTTAAACCTTGGTTTCTAAAAGTCTTGTAGTATGTTAAAACTCCTCATGTGACATATTACAGTTTGCACTATAGCCTTTCAAGTCCTTAACAATGGTACATATTCATAGCAGCAATATGGCCATACTGTATACATAGTAACCATTCATAGCAATATCTCCACTACAAACATTCATAAAACTTGCAACGATTCCCTAATTAGGTTGTTTCTGCTGTTCTGTTGTTTTAAGAATCTTGTTCTTCAAGTGATTTCCAGTGCTCCTCTGGAGAATGTATTGCAAATGGCAGCCTCTGTGATGGTCACCCAGATTGCTCTGATGTCTCAGATGAATCTAACTGTGGTGAGCATTTTTGTCAAAAATGATACTATACATATTTAACATGGAAACAGGTACAAATGTATTAGGACGGGTGCATATCCCCTCAGTACATGGTGACAATCTTGCACAACTCCCTACACACTTTACTGGGCAGTACAGCTTGCTCACTATCACTGTTTGTTTTAACTAATGTCCCTTCTCCCTTATAGTCACTTAACTAGTCAGAAATGTTCCTTCTGAGTTTATAAGCATTGCAGGCCAGTCATGGACTTGTTTTGTGTTTTCTATCTAAAGCACTTTTTTATATTCCTGGTTAGTACAGGGGCAGCAGTGAATGACATTCCATATGCTGTCATTTCTTCTCTTCCAGCACTTCTGCAAAATGGCACTCAATCCACCAATGGGAAAGTGCAACTCATGATGCGGAGTGAGTGGTACACCGTTTGTGCTGAATACTGGACCAACCAGCTCTCAGAGTTCATGTGTCAATATCTAGGCTTTGGGTAAGATATTCTTGTGTAGATTATTAAACACTACAGGACATGTAGTGTTCATATTTATTCTTATTTGTTAATGGTTTTATTGAAGCAATAACTGAAATTATCAGTTATGCAAGAGACCTGCTTTAATATAGTTTCTTTTGACTTGCTATCACTTCCACTTACTCAAAAACTATTAACCCAAATAGTAGCACCTTGTCACACACTTAATTCAGACTAGGCTTAGAACTCTAAAACTCATTATAATGCTATATGTAACCATTTACATTCTGTCTGTAAATGTGGGTTATTTTTGGTTACAGTGGCTACTGGTTTGGCATCCTCTTTGTTAGGGTGGGAGCTGGGAGCATAAGAGCATGTCTGAAAAAACTACATTTAATTAACAATAACACAAATTTAAGAAAATATATATTTTTATTTTTTTTTAGGTCTGGCAATGCAACCCTGGTTCCATCTCCTGATGATGGAGACACCTTTGTAACAGTGAGACAAACAGAAAATGGTAGTTTAGTGCTCACTCCCAGGTAATTATGGCATTGTATTAATAATAGTAATAATGTATAAGTTATTAAAACCAAACCTTGAGCTTAACTGTTTTCATTTATGGCAAAGACACATTCAATTTAATTGTGTTAGCAAATATACTTAAATCAACAATAAATGGTAGAGTTAGGGTATATCACAACGCAATGTAATTTGATAGAGAAATGCTGATGGAGAGTACAACTTGAATTGTGTTTATTTCAAAAGACACTTTGTTTCTTAGTAGAAAGAGCAGTTGCAGAGCAAGTATGGCTATACCATCACACAATGTGGCATACTTGTCACCCTCTACTTGAGAGAAACCCAGCACTGAATGGCAGGAGGTCAGGATTGAGACGTGCTCCCAGAAATATGAGGGAAAGCTTGTATGGGTCCTGATGGATCAATGACTGACTAGCCAGTGCCATTGTCACTCACCTGTTATTAGCATTAAATTCACAAAAAAGAGACAGCACTAGAAATAAGCTGAACAATTAAACACAAAAAGTAGTGACATACAGAAGCCCACCAGCAGTTTTTTTATTGTTGGAAAACAATGACATGGATATGCCTACAGGTTATTTTTTTATCTGAAATATCACTTTCTACCACTTGACGGCAGCCATATACCATTCACAGCATTGATTCGCTAGCTCTTTCAGCATCTGCTGACACAAGTACAAATAAAAATGCAAACACTTGCCATGTACAGCATGATTTTTGTGGTTCTTAAAAAGCAACCCTGTACTCTGTAAATCTCTCTGTTGCAAGATCAACAGATCTGACACTGACAGAGGGCTGTGTAGGCTCTTCTGTATTCAATGCTGTTTATAATTTCTTCTCGAACCTCTGTATATTTTAAATGTAAAAAAATAATAATAATAATTAAGTGAGGTGCTTATTTCATTCATATTTGATTCACCATGTTGATGTTTTTAGTGATCAGTATCCGTGTAAATGCAAGTATTGCATTGTGGGAATAGAGTTAAAAAATACTTGTTGTTGACAATACTGATAAAATACATAATAAAGATAAATAATAGACTTTAAGTACGTCAGCAAAATACTTTGGCATCATGACTGCAAATACAAACTTAGAGCCAGCATAAAAAGTTAAATAAAAACGTAGGCAAAATATTTGGTCAATCCTATTGTTATATCCTGCATAAAAATAGCAAACGTTTCAATGTTTTAGCTAATGCTTTCAAACGTGTTAAAGGCATTAGCCAAAATGGAGCTGTTCTTTAATAAAACTATGAGGCAAAAATGTGTTTAAACATTCAAACACATACAAACTACTTTACGGAATGTTGCCACAGGGAAATAACACAACGGCTGTATTTTTTTATTGTATTAACCCCTCAATCATAAACTCTGGTGTTTTCCCAAGTAGACGTTTCTTATTGTTTACCTCAGCGTTATTATTCTGAATTACCTTAACATCTATCAGTTTGGGCATGTGTCCAGTTTTATGTGTACTTGGGTAATTGAGTCAGTTTATTGTACTGTACCGGTACCACACATTACAATAGTCAATAGTCCATCACTCTCGAATTGCATTATTAAAATCAAATACAGTTCTATGGCACTTTTCTTAAAAAGAGAACTCCCCATTAGCCTTTAACAAATGAACCCCAATTATCTAAAAGCCATTGGACAGCTGCCCATCTAATAAACAGAAGTTGCATTTACTAGATTAAATGGGTTTGGGATGAGAGAGGGGGTTTCAGGGGGATTCTAAGGGGGAAATGCCAAACAAAGGGATTGAACATTTACTTAAAGCTAGGATGACAGAGCATTGCCACTATGGGACTATTGTTGCTAGTTTTGTGTTTATAAAACACATTCTTTTTCTTATTTTTCTTTTTAGTGATCAATGTGCAAATGGATCTGTTGTATATCTAAGATGCATCACCAAGCGTAAGTCAGGTTATCCATAGCCAATTTAATTAACATCTTTCTTGATACTGTTTATATTTATCTAGGTTATTCTATAGAAAACATAAGCTTCTGGACATTTTGTTGAAAATGCAAAGTAACAAATACAGTAACAGTGTATTGCATGAGAAGCAAACTTACAATAGCAAAACAAAAGTTACAGATGCAAATCAAAGTACACGTGATACATTTGCAACACAATGTTGGCTAAAATGGAGGTGCAATAAAGAATGATTAGTATCTTTTCTTATTTTCAGTAGATGAAAACTTATCATTTTAATTTTTTTAGAGATGTTAAAGTTTACCAGTGTAATTTTGCAGTTTCTACATGCTTTTTCACTGGTTAGAATAGGCAAGTACCACAGTTTACAATGGTTTAACATATATATATATATATATATATATATATATATATATATATATATTTTTTTTTTTTTTTTTTTAAATATGCTTTACCATACCTCTCTAGGCTCTGCGTAGTGCTTAATTACACTTTGCTATGCTTTTACTATGGTAAAATATAAAAAATCATGTTACACCCTGGACTGTTGGTGTGATTTGCATTTGCACAACATCTCATGGGATTGATTTGTTTGATGTTGTTAAAGATCAACTGGGGGTTCATTGCCTACCACCTAATATTGCCTTCTGTATTACAGAATATTCCCATTTGTTTTTACTATATCCAGAACTGTATCTGATGACTGTTATTTTCCCAGAAGTAGGCAAAATGTAAAATGTTCACTAATGAAAAAATTGAACCTAGAGGCAAAAACACAAAAGTGGTTTAATTTGAACCAGTATACAATTTCAACAACTAGCAGCAACAACACAAAAGCGGCTTCAGCTAATGAAACAATTCCATGAATCTTTCTTGTCACACATTTACATGCACACTTCAAGAGGCAGTTTCAAAAGAAACATGCTGTAGGTAATGCCTTTCTTTCAGGTTGTCTTTTGCTGTTTCTTTTCTTCGGTTGGTTCACTTTATACAAATAATGACTGGCTGTAAAACATCTCAGTCATTATAAACATCACAATTAGAGTGGTCATTATCCTACAGTAGATGTCCTTTAAAAGCTAACGGGACTTGCAACTTGTCAGAACTAGAACAACATGTTTAGTATGGAAAAAAGAATTGTAGCACACCAGGAAACACAAATTTGAATTTGCCTGTGATTGTTTTTTTTTTTTTTTTTTTAAGCTTGTGGAACTAGAATGGTATTGCATAAGAACGATGGGAAGATTGTTGGTGGAGAGAATGCTAAGCAAGGGGCTTGGCCTTGGATAGTATCCCTCCATTTCAAAGGACAACATGCTTGTGGTGCTGCTCTTGTTAACAATGAGTGGCTTGTGTCAGCAAGTCACTGTGCTTATGGGTAAATACAATTTTTATGACTTTAAAATGTTTTAATCTTCTTCTAACCCAAAACTTTTGCCTGAACCCAAATCAGTAATGTAGAAATTAGCTAGAGCACTCTCACAACCTGTCACAGCTATCCAGAGCTCTTTAGGAGGTATGGAAGACAATACTACCTGGAGCCTTACAAAAATATTGTTTTAAGTACGTCAGAATGGAGACAAAACATGAACATAAAGATATACATTAGTGACCAGGCAATACATTTTGGCAGATATGATTCATAAAACACAGTTCAAGATAAAATAATATTTGAAACAAATGGAACTGTAAATTATTATTTTTTTAGGAGAAATGTTCATCCTTCAGATTGGAAAGCGGTCATTGGTCTTCACACACAGCTCAATTTAACATACCCACAGACTGCAATCCGCCGGATTGACCGCATTGTGATGAACCCTCAGTACAACAAGAGAACAAAGGACAGTGACATCACCATGATGCACCTGGAACATAAAGTGAACTTTACAGGTATGATAGGCTCTTCTTCTGACTGACATAACAAAGAACACTTGATTCAGCTAACAGCACCAGAACTCTAATCAGAACCATGTGCTGTACAATTAGAATATAATTCACTGCAGATTGTATTTAATTGTTTAAAAGGTTACCATGGTAGCAAGGCCATTTTCTTTTGTGCGTCATTTGCCTTATTTGAAAAATATATGAAGACTGATTTCTAGCAATGGTTATGCACTTTGTACTATTTGTTTTCTGCAAATCTATGAGGATGTGACTTAGAACACAGACGCCTCACTGATTTTATACACATTGATCTTTTATAAATGACATGCCGGGGGTTTCATTTACATAACAAACTAATCGGTTTTGTAAGGGATACTCCATTTACAATTCAGTGTGGGCTACATGTAGCAGGTAATTGTCCAGCCACTGTACCACTGCTCTCTCCTGTTATTACAAAATCCTAAAACACTGCAAATTACACACATCGAATCCAGGTGAAAGCTATGATCCCTTATTGATGTAACCTGTTAAATCCACTTCAATCAGTGTAGATGAAGGGGAGACAGGTTAAAGAAGGATTTTTAAGCCTTGACACAATTGAGACATGGATTGTGTACTTTATGTGTGCCATTCAGAGGGTAAATGGGCAAGACAAAAGATTTAAGTGCCTTTGAACGGGGTATGGTAGTAGGTGCCAGGCGTCGCCGGTTTGTGTGTCAACGGCAGGCCAGTGGTCGAAAACGGCTCATTGATGAAAGAGGCCAAAGGAGGCTGACACGAATTGTGCAGAGCAACAGACGGGCTACAGTTAGTCATCTGACAGTCCAGTACAACATTGGTGCCGAAAGACCCATAAAAGAATGCACAACTTGTCGTACCGTGACACGAATGGGGAATGGCAGCCGACAGAGTTCCACTTCTTTCAGCAAAACACAAGAAACTGCGGTTGCAGTGGGCTAAGGAACGAAAACACTGGACACTGGAGGATTGGAAAAACATTGCCAGGTTCCTGCTGTTTCACGCTGATGGGAGGACTAGGGTATGGAGAAAACCACATGAGTACATGCATCCATCATGCCGCGTGTCAGCATTGCAGGCTGGTGGTGGTGGTGTGATGGTGTGGGGTGTGTTTTCATGGCACACATTGGGCCCCTTGATAAAAGTGGAGCAACGTTTGAATGCCACAGGATATCTGAACATCATTGCCAATCAGGTGCATCCCTTCATGGCAGCAGTGTATCCATCTGCTAATGGATTTTTTCAGCAGGATAATGCCCCATGCCACAAGGCTAGGATTGTCCAGGAATGGTTCTACGAACATGACAGTGAATTCAGCTTACTGCAGTGGCCTGCCCAGTCACCAGATCTCAATCCAATTGAGCATCTGTGGGATGAGATGGAACTAGCTATTCGGAGTAGAGATCCACCACCAGCCAACTTGACACAACTGTGGGAAGCATTGGAGTCAACATGGGCCAGCATCCCTGTGGAACGCTTTCGACACCTTGTAGAGTCCATGCCCTGACGAATTGGGGCTATTCTGAGGGCAAAAGGGGGTGCAACTCAATATTATATATACAGTATATATATATATATATATATATATATATATATATATATATATATATATATATATATACAGTATATATAAATGGGTTGTAGGGAGATATGCAAATAAAGCATTACAAGAGCCATTCAAATTGCATGAAAGTTGCCTAACGGCTTCTACATTCACAGCGTTTTAAAAGTCAAAATACAGTAGCTGCATACATGTTGCGCCCTGTTTGGGGCTTATCAGTACAGTGCAACTGTATTTTGACTTCAGAAAGGCTCAGGAGAGTAAGTAAAAACAAGTAGCTACAGTTTCAATGGAACAGAGCAGGATCAGTTTCCTAATCAGGTCAACATATGATGTTCTCCCATCACCACAGAACCTTAATCTATGGGTAGGAGAGGATCTGTGGTGTCCTTTGTGTTCATCGCCAGCTACATTTAAGATACATTTTGACATACATTTTGTAAGGTGGGTCTTAGCCAAGGACGGTTTACTTGGCGTCATGACCAGGTGCTGCGATGTTTGGCCTTAGCATTGGAAAACAAGCGCAGCATGACAACAGGTTGCCACCAGGTCCTTCAAAACATTACACACAAAAGACAACATTCCTCCACCCAGGAGAGCAACCACCAAGAAAATGTATTAAAACCAAAACTCATCTACAACTGGAAGCTGCTAGAGACTGGAAAATGCTAGCAGATGTTGGACAATGGCTTATTTTCCTACCTGAGATTGCCACCACTCACCTTTGACCTGATATTATCTTGTGGTCTGAATCAGCACGCCTTGTTCACCTGGTAGAGTTAACAGTGCCATGGGAGGATGCTGTGGATGAGGCGTATGAAAGGAAGAAACTTTGGTACGATCAACTAGCTGCTGAAGTGGAGCAGCGAGGATGGAGAGTCCAGGTTTACCCAGTGGAGGTGGGTTGTCAAGGATTTGTGGCACACTCCACAACCCAGATTCTCAGAAATATCGGATTCAGTGGTCAAGAGTTGCAAAGCATAGTGAAGAACTTATCTGAAGCAGCAGAGAGGAGCAGCAACTGGCTGTGGTTGAGACGAAAAGATTCTGGTTGGGTACCTCAAGCACACTAGAAAGACAGCAACATCGATGTAAAGGAAGGTAAGTAAGCTAGGCTTAGCTGAGTGGGGGATGGAGGGGGGTAATGCTGGGATGCCAGAATCACTGTTGAGCCCTCTTAAGGTGTCGTGGGCTAGTCGACGAAACACCAAGGATGGAAGGTGCCCAATTGAAGACCCCAGAGAAGTACCCTACTCAGCTCAGTCCAGACGGTTTTCATGCTGATGCGCTAGCAAGGTCGCACTGTGGTTGATCCCCGGAGCCAGCATTGCAGCAGTTGTGTGTGCTGAAGCACCAAGGAGGCAAAATAGGTTGATCCCTGGAGCCATTATTACATTTAAGCCATCAACACCAGGCAGAAGTATATATACATCATCAGATGGAAGAAATGCAGATGGATCACATTAGTTTACAGTAAAAGAAGCTATGTCTTAGTTGGTGCTTATCTTAGCAAGAGCTGAGTCCAATATCAGCATGAAGTTTTAACACCTACTTTGTTTCCCACAGATTACATTCAGCCAATATGTCTTCCAGAGAAGGAGCAAATGTTTAAACCAGGAATGAAATGTTTAATTGCTGGATGGGGTAAAGTTTTAGAGCAAGGTATGTAATTACTGAGCTACTTAAAACTGTGGCAGTAATCTGTTAAAGATGTTCATCGTCTCCATGAATTAGTACTTAATGCTTTAAATACCAGTACTTGTGAAACAAACACACATACCACCATCATGCTTTTCTAAAATCGATTATAAATCAGGTGTCTTCTCAATAAATGAAAATGTTATTTTTGTTGCTTGGTTAAGAGTTTAACAGCTTTTAATTTTGCTATTTACATTGTTTGTACATTTTGTAAATACAGTAAACCTATACATGTAATAGTTCATCTATGTTTTCCTTATTGCCAGGATCTGTTGCAAATATCTTACAAGAAGCAGAGATCCCTCTAATTACAAATGAGAAGTGTCAGCAGCAGTTGCCTGAATATAATATTACACAAAGAATGATGTGTGCGGGCTATGAACAAGGAGGTGTAGACTCCTGCCAGGTACGGTTCCTAAAGTATGTATTGCTGTAATAGATCTTTGGGTAAGTGAAATGCCCAGGGGATAAATGTGTTATTACCTGGCTCTCAGTTGAGGTCTTCCAGAACCTTCTTTACCGTAATGTATGTACATATAGTTGTTGATTGCATATTTCTTGTTACTGTTTCAGGGAGACTCAGGTGGACCTCTGATGTGCCAGGAAGATACCAGGTGGATATTAGCAGGGGTGACTTCTTTTGGGTATGGGTGTGCTAGGCCCCAGCGCCCAGGTGCATACGTCCGTGTCACACAGTTTGTTGATTGGATACACAATATTCTTAACTAATCACTAAGGATTCACAATCATTTTTGTCATTAATCTGCATCAAAATAGTTAGGTTACCATACTTATAAAACAAACAAAAATTGAATTCACATTAAGTTTTGGACCTTAAATCATTCCCCAGAGACAGTTCTGAAGGAATGATAGGTGGAATTGTGAAATGGACACAGATCTCTAAAACACATTTAAATATCTTTCAGAATTGTCAACTGAAGTGTGGTCCATACACCTCTTACTGAAAGTGTTATGACAGGTTTCCTATTTTTTGTCCAACTCCTATGAAACCCAGTTTGATGAATATTCAACATTATTCTAAACAATACTGAACCTTTATACCACCTACTGACAGCTTTTGACTTTGAGAGTTTGCAAAAACACTGTGCACAAGACCTGCAAATACCTGCTCTTCAAAAAGCTTTTTGCTATTATCTGTCTTTTCTCAGGAGGATTTTGAAAATGGTGTCCAACATGTATAACCAAGGATTAATTCGAATGTCTCAGATTTATGTCAGGATAGATTAAGGTTAATGTTAAATAATAGAAACATATGTTATATATGCAATATGCAACCTGTCTGTGTAGTGTATCTTATTCTGTGTGAAAACATATTTTCTAAGAGTTTACTTCAGTCTTTTATATACACACACACACACACACACACACACACACACACACACACACACACACACACACACACACACACACTGTTGTGCTAAAGTCTTAGACATGTTGCATTTTTCTACTCTGAAGCATTCTGAGCATCAACAATTTACTCAAAGCCTCCACTAGTGTTTTCTACTATTATAACAACCTTGACTTGCATAAAGAAGGAAAAACATTGAGTGAAATAGCTCGCATCACTTGATTTTCAAGGTGTGGTATCCAAAGCATAATCAACAAGTACAGAGAAACATCATCTGTAATTGACAAACCTAGGACTGGAAGACCTAAAAAGCTGTCTAACAAGGATGAGCAATACTTGATAATAATATCCTTAAGGAATAGAAAGAAGACAAGCGTTGAATTGACAACAGAACTGGCAGAAGGAGCAGGTGTCATTGTCCATCAAATCAACAGTATGAAGGTCACTCTTGAAATCAGGACTAAAGGATGTGTTGCAGTAAGAATACCTCTGTTAAGAAAGTGGAACAAGACTAAAAGGCTAAAATATGCACAAGAACACAGAAATTGGACAATGGAACAATGGTCAAAGTTGCTTTGGACTGTTGATGGATGCGGCGCCTGGGATTGCATTAGGTGACAGCAATTAATAAATCTGATTTAGATATATAATATAAGCAGTCTAGAACAGTTGTATGAATATCACATATTCTTTAATACATCCAACCAGACTTTAAAACAACTAAAAAAACAAACAAACACACAGGTGTTGTCCAATACAATTAACTAGCTCAATTTGTTTTTAACCTCCAGTCATTCTATTAGAGATTACATTCTCATTGGCAGACTTCAAAATAAAATAATAAGGCAAAGCTTTGTGAATACACCCTTAGGTTTCTTACCAGTAAATCCATGAAAGGCAATGTACAATTACTGACCAATAACCATCAAATTGGAAGTGTAGGTGTGATTTGTATACTCTTCATATATTACAATTTTGTAATATATGCAACATGCTATTAATAATATGCATGTTTCTTTACTGTGGTAACAATCACAGTACAGTATAATATTTTGTCCATTTGTTTGACATTTCTCTTACTGGTGTTTTCATAGGATACTCAATAACCATCAAATTGGAAGTGTAGGTGTGATTTGTATACTCTAATGAATGTGTTTAATTGTTGTATTTTTGTAATTGGGTTGTTGTATTAATAGGACTGCTCTCTTATTTTTGTATAATCTAACTCGTGGCTTCGGCCTTGTATAACTGAAATTAAAATAACTGATTTTTTCCTATTTTAGATTGTGCATTCTGCCTTACAGAAACCAGTGGTTTAAAATCTGCAAAGGGAAAGCAACACTCAATTTTGTGAAATCTAATACATACCCAAATACATGTATGGCTCATGTGTTACAATGTCATTATCTCATCCTCAGATCCAAATAGTAAACTCCAATGAATGTCCAATAGCATAGCATTTATTAATCAGACTCAACAACATACCATAGCTTTAGGGTTCTGTGAAGAAGAGCATCTACATTATATGTACAGTATCGACACAAATTTTGGACACAACAATCACGGAATCTTTAACAATATGCTAAATATTTTAATGAGCAAGACATCTCACAAGTAGAATTGTAGCCTGAAATGTTCCCCTTTTCCTAGGAAAGCAGTGCAACTGGCGATGGGGAGTTGTTACTGGATAACCTCATCCAAACTACTTGCTTACTAAATATCTTGGTATCCCTGAATAGTTACTTGTCTAGTAATCTGAATAAAGTTATCCAGCAACAAACCCCCATTCCCAGGTGTACTGCTTACCAAGAAAAAAAGGTAACATTTTGTGGTGCTGTTATACGTGTGAGATGAATTGCTTGTTAAAGATGAGACGATTATCTATTCAGAGATACCAAGGTATTTGGTCTGAATGAAGAAAAATAGGCAATACACTGGCCATCCCTAGTCTTGTTGTAAATCATGTGTTGTTTCCATGATTTGTGCCGGCACTGTATTTGCAGATGATTACAACTTAGAGACAACAAACTGAGGTGCTTATACCAGAGAGGGAGACAGTTTTGTCAAAGTTAATTTGTTGAAACCTGTAGTGTTAACTACAGTATTATGTGTCCTGCTTCACAGAGAGGCACTGTCCCTTTAAACATTTTACCTTTGATATCCCATCTTAGACAGGGGACTGTTGCCATCATCATTTCATGCCCAGTTGCTTTGTCAAAATGTAGACCAAAACCACACAGGCCCCCCATTTCATAAGACCAGATTTAAAATTCAGCTTTTCAATTGCATTTCAGAGACATTAGCATTTTGACTGTAATTCTTCATATATCACAATTTTGGCAGCATTACAGTAACATAGTAAATGCTATAACAACATGCTATTAATAATATGCATGTTTCTTTGCTGTGGTAACAATCACAGTACAGTATAATATTTTGTCCATTTCAAGTGTGGTACAAATGATCACTGCACCACTACAACATGTGAAAAACAAAATAACACAAAGCTGTTTCTTCAGGACACGTAGTTCTGCTTGATGACAGGAACACAGTGTTTGTTTCGAGAACTAATGAGATGTGTACTATGTATTTAAGGCATATTTATAATTTTCTATATGTAACCAAGAAGAGCCAAAAGCAGAAGTGCCAGTATATGATGTATTTTATTTTTAATATTTAATTTGCCATGAATATTATATAACATCCTATTTTTATTTATATTAGGTTGAACTGATAACTCTTCACTTACTAAGATGGTGAATAAAAAATAGATGCAACCATTTCAACAAGATGCTTTTAAATATGACACTTAAAGCTTACAGTAAGTGAGTTTTGATGCCACCTTCTGGTACCGTCTCATACATGCCAACAGTCCCTATATGGTTGGGACAGTCCTGATTTCACGTCCCACGTCCCGATGCATAGGAAGAAAGTCCTGATATTTACACATAGAAAAAAATTCATCTATTCTGCACAGTAGAGTTAGTGAAAACCACATGCTGTGCACTTCGTGAGGCTGACACATCTGCTGATCACTAACTCACCGGTATACAAATGTAAGAACGCTTCATTGTGTCTGTGTTTACTGTCATGTTGGTCGTGCGGTGTTGAGTTGAGGGGATACGTCAAGGGGACAAGCGTCCCGCTCAAGTTTCCAAATGTTGACAAGTATGCTGTCTTGGCAAGGAGGCACTGTGTTCTTGTCTACTGTTGCCAAATTTATGATACCGTATGCAAATTAGCATCCTGGATCTTAACCTTCTTAGGTTTTTTTTCTAACCCCAAATCATAAAAACACGATCAATCATGTGAACCAGTAAAATGTTAAAGATTGTTGAAAATGTAACTTGCTATAATTGTATGCCATAATAAAAGCTGTGACATGTACCAAGGGCAATCAGATTTCAAATAAGGTTTCTTTATTATGGTGCAAGCACATATACACCTATACATACGTTTATTTCTATTTACAATATAGTGACAGATTAAATGAAGGTGGAATTTTCTCTGAGAATATCCAAAGCTGGAAACTGTGTTATACTAATTATTCTAAGTATTCTACATAAAACCTGAATGAACCAGTAACCAACACTGAACATGCGTGGCTGTTTCAGACAGGTGGCACCTCTCTCTTTCAGTTGTATAAAAGAAAAGAAAATTGATTCTGAGGTTTACTGGCATGAAGGGTGCAATATACTGTATAAAGTATACACTACGCATCCTCATGGTAGTATTTAGGAGAATATTGTCCTTAGAATTGCGTGTGGTTTTAAATGTCAATTTCTGAGTAATATTTAATCACACATAAAATATAACACAGAGAAGAACGCACCCTAGACAGCATCATCCAGCTGGCCTATTGCATATGACATTTTCAATCTGTCACCAACAAGCATTTCCCAGATGGTCTAGGTCTTTCACTTCTCTGAGAAATGCTCGAGAATCTTGTTTTCTACTAATTTGAATGAGATTGGTCTGAAACGTTTCTACTAAAACCACTATTGGAGACATAATTGAGACTCAAAAGAGAAATACAAGACAATTTAAGTGAACATTCAACAGAAAACTGCACATATGTATTTATCTGAAAATTGTCATATTCACATTTAAACTATGTGTAAATACACTGCAATAAACTTCATCCTATGTGTTCATTTTCTCTATTGAAGTCAAGCAGGTTAGGAAAATGACACAGGATGGAATTTATTCTTCAGTGGATAAAAAAAATCTTCAGATACATTTCAGTATTAGAATAACAAGTATTTATTTTGTATTTCTTGTGTGTCCGTTTAAATATATCTCTCTTTAAATGCTCAGAAGGAAACATGACTCAAGCATTTCTCAGAGAAGTGAAAGAGACATAGGTGAGCAGCACATTTTCAGTGTGGTTTTTGCCTGTTTTTTCAGTACATGACCTTCAAGCATTAGTAGATGTAGCAATTCTACAAGAAAACATAATGTGAGTAGATGGCAATATGTGTTATGTCAACGAGTTTAAAAAGTGCTAATTTCTCTTCAATTAATGTTTGCAAACACAAATAAAAATGAAATCTGGAAATTATTGTTATACCGTACCAAAGATAAAGCAGCCAATATTTAGTTAAAAGAATATTCAGATATGTGCTTTCTTCATTCCTAACACACTGAGGTGTAGCTTTGACATTTTAGGAGACAAATACAATCCATACAGTATAAAATAGAATATCATCATCCTGACCATACCCACACACCCCCAGCAAGTAACTAACTGTTTATTATTGTTAAGGGTTTGGGGTATTTTCCTTTCAGGCAAGAAGTTGATCAAGACAATACACTATTATCCAGGTGAACCATAACTGTCAAGCGTTTTCATTCTCTGCTCCTCTCTCACAGTTCTTTCCTTGGTTTGCATTTGTTCAGCTGTACTGTATATTCCAGAGCCTTATTTGTATGTGAAGCAATTCCAAGCTGCCAGGCAGAGATCAGGAAAGTCAGCGTACAGTTTTCAAGATCATATGCTAGTTAAACTTCCATGCCGTTTTCTTTCTTCTGGCTCTTTGAAATCCAAAGTGTTGACTGGTCCTGGTTGGTTTTGGTTCGTGGTTTGCTGTAGAATATTAAATGCAGTAAATGACTAAGATCAAGTGCAATATTTATTTTTTATTCAGCTCATTTTTGAACTAAGTCTACCTGGAAAGTTATTATGTATATGTGTGTGTCTCACTGCAGCAATTCCCACAAGAGCTCTGGAGAACTGAAGGACAGTGCATGCCTTCCAATTCCACAACCAAGCTAATTGCCGCTTTACTCCCAGGAGCTCTGCAGCAGATGTTGGCAAGCTACCGGCTCCTGGAGAACAAAGTCCAGCCCTGCAGGTGTCCGCTTTGAGCTCACTGGGCACCTGGCTAGTAGGGTCTGCTGTAGTGCAGTGAGAAGAAACAGTACCTGCAGATTTTGCCCAGTTAACATCAGAAGCTTCACACAGCCATTATGACTCACCTCTGCACACCGTGCAGTCATGTACCTTTTTTTTTTTACTTTTAAAACAAAATACAATATAAAATATATTTTACTTGCTTTTGATGAAAATATAACATGACCTGGAAACATTTTGAGATGCTTCAAATATAAACCTGTCTAACCTGACTGTTATATGTTAATGTGTGTGCAGAAACAACACACATGCCTATAATTAACTGCAATATGCCTTTAGTGACTGTTTTGAAAAAAAAAATGAAATGAAATCAAGAATTATATGAGGTATCTTTTAAAAATGTACACTATAACCAAACACCTACACAGAGGTTTCCAGAAGTATTTACACCTTCCTATTTTTACAATGAAAAATACATCAGTTCACTTTGATATTAATACCATGAAGAAATATAGATATGCATTATGATACTATCAATAACCAGCACTAAAGAATGCCCTTAGCAAGTTCCATCACAATTGGACAAGCAGATCTCTAGTAACAATATAACTAGGGCTTCTGTTTTTTGGTTTTTATAAATTTTGTTTTTTGGTGCTTATTTTTAGCTATTTTCGAGTTTTATGTAAATCTTTTTTTTCAGGGCTTTTGTTTTTAATATACTGTAGGAAATTAGTGTTTTCGGTTACTTTCCAAAATGCATTTTTTTTTCTGTCAAAATATGTATAGTTGTACCTCGACGGTACCTGTACACTTAAGTTATACCTTCTTTCCTTTGCTGTCTTCCACATCTAAATCCCTATGGTCACGGGCACATTGTTCTGGGGTTTTTGTGTGTAGGCATTTTTGTACATTTCATCACAATTCTGTTTTAAATCCTCCGTATCTTAAATGTAATACAGCTTTAAATCCCCTAACAAGCCTCCATCCTGATTGTAATCTCGTTTTAAATCTTGCAAGCGGAGTCTCCAATACAAATGTAGGATTGAGCTGTCACTCAGTAGTTGGGGGAGGGTTTAAAGTATTCAGAACGAATGATAGATGCAAGTCAGGAAGGCGGGACATTGCCCAGCAACACTGGAAAATGTATATATTATTATTTTTGTAGTAGGTTTTATTTTTTTATTGGGTAAAGAGTAAAGTCAACGTGAATTGATTAACCATTTACGCAGTTTTTCCGCTGTTTATTGGCTATCCACCAATTTCATCTTTTTTGTATCGGGGGTGTTTTATTAGGTTTTATCGGTTAAAACCGAAACTCAGAAGCCCCAAATAGAACAGCCAGTCTCCATATAACCTCAGATTAAGATAATACATTAAATGAAAAAGATGGTCAAAAGAAGTTTCATCACAATTGGATCAGTGGTTCTCTAGACACAGTATATGCACAACACAAGGTGACATTCATATTGACCATGTCTGGATGCATGTAGTGTATGTACACCCACCTCCACATAACCATGTCGCTGGGTACATGCATCCACATTGGGAGACTATAACACTACATCAGGGGTGGGCAATTCCGGTCCTGAAGGGCCGGGGGTCCCTCCTGGCTATTGTTCCAACTGTGCTCTAAATTACTTAATTAGACCAATAATTGGTCCAGTTAAGTAATTTTGGGCAAAGTTGGAACAAAAGCAAGGAGGGACAATGGCCCTCCAAGACCAGAACTGCCCACCCTTGAACTACATGGTTAAAATAGTGAGGCCACTTACCTTTTGCTTAACATTTGGAAACAGCAGGTCCCTGAGGCCACTAGTATCAACAGCAGCAAAGGTATGGTTGGAATAATAACGTAAATAAGAAGTAAACCTAAAAAAAGGATAACATTTAACTTCAAAAAATCTATTTAAGAAAAATGAATACAGAATTATAAAAATCCACATCCTGACAGTCAGTATTATTTCAACCCCAAAGGCAGTAGTAATTAGGGTTGACACCTGGCCCCATAATTCCGGAGCACTGGGAGACAGAACAGGATTTTGAAGTTGCCTTTAAACTGAAAGAACTCAACAAGTGAATTGAGTGCTAAACCTTTGCTAAATTGATTCTGTTGATTAATTATCTCGAGGCAGCATGACAATACATAATAGCGTTTAACAAATTAAATAAATAAATATGTACCATCATCAATATTTATTTATTTTATTAATAGTTTTAAAAATATATATTTTAAAGTTTCTTTATAATTTCTAATAGTATATTGCCTTCTCCCGCTAAAATCATTAATACTGACCAGCTGTTCACTATTCCTGACACCACGGATCTGGGCAATACACATAGACCCTGCACCACAGAGATAACACAGACATAAACAAACAAGATAGCTGCTTCCGCATCCAGAGCTCAAAGAATATTATGGTTATTTGCAAAATACAGCAAACAAGGGGTGGGGCGGGGCTGGAGATGCAGTACTGAGTGTCCTGTTGATATGCAGTGCCTTTTAAACCTGTTTTACTGTGAAAAAAAAAACTTTTAAACAGTGCGTGTAAAATAAACAGCGCGTGTGAAAATAAATTGGACCTGACGTGCCTGAGACATTGAATAAATGGACCGCTAAGGGTTAAGCAAGTGTTTAGTGCTCAATTCACGTGTTTATTTCTTTCAGTTTAAGGGCAACTTAAAAATCCTGTCCCATCCCAAAGTGTTCTGGAATTATGGGGCCACGTGGCATCCCTAGTAGTAATATACATATAAATGTGTCAGACCTTATGATTCTGAAAACAATGTCCACCTCATAGTAACTTTATCTTTTTAGCTCAGACTTTACCTGAGGATCCTGAAACATGTTGCGCATCTTCCTCAGGCTTGCTGGGTGGATCATTTTTTGCAGGTGTCTTGGTTGGTGAAGTTTCTAAAATATGAAATGAAAGCAATAATAAAAATAAATACTATTATAAAGATTTGTATTATTATTATTGGCATCCTTGTAGCTTTAAAATTCAGATTTTTAAAGCCTACATATTTACAACATACTTAAAGCTTGGTATACAACCATCTTAAACCACCTTAATAAATGGGAAAAGCCAAATTCGTAACAACATAGATTCAGATTTGGGCTTTGACCCTTTACATAAATATTTAAAAAGACATAATATCTTTACATGTACATTAAAAGTATGGGGTGCAGTGTGTAAAAGAAAAAAAAAGTGTTAATATTTTATGCTGAAATTTGCATATATTCAATTAACATTACAAGAGCCAATCAAATTGTGTGAAAGCACACAGTGGGTGGAGCTCATTTGCTTACAAACTCCAGATTTAGCTGGCCAGTTAAATATTTAGCTAAATGTTAAATCTTGTTAAGAGATTTAAGATTTAGTTAAATATTTAGCTAAATGTTAAATCTTGTAACTAGATTTATAAATTATATCTGAATGTACACATTTAAAGAAAATATTTATTTATTTTCACAACATTTATAAATCTGAGGAAAAAATACAAGATTTAAGTTAAATCTGGAAAAAAAGACATGTTAAAATATTAACGCTTTTTTTTCACGTGGCACCCCGTAAAAAAGGTGGTTCTTACCAAGTTTAAGTATATACACTTATGACCAAAAGTTTTGCATCGCCTAGAATTTTACGATTGAGACATAATTAAAATAAAAACATAATTTAAATAATTTCTTTAACATCATGTAATCAAAGAAACTACAAATAATATTGCCAGAGTTTACCAGAAGCCATAATAGTAGTACAGTATTTCATGTTCGATTTTGTCAGTTTTTTGTTAAGTATATTGAAAACTACAAGTCGTAACATTATTCAGCAGATTTCATTTGACTTTATGAAGCAAAATGTGTTAATTCTATAAGTTGCAGAACTTTTGGCCATAACTGTACACACACACACACACACACAAACACATGCATTCAATAGAACCATTCTACAGATTAAACATGACAAACAACCATTCCTCCTTACCATAGTCTGGCTCTGCTCTGTCTCCTAATTCTTTCTCCAAGATGCTTTCTTTATAGGAAGATAAATTTAATGCATCATTTCAGTATCAGTAATATGGTAGCTGTGGTGTTGCATACAGAGGTTGCTAGGCTTAAATTCCTGTGTGTTGTATGCACTACATTTTATCAAGTTTTGCGGCAGGTGAATGCAAGCAGATCAAATTAGGGCTGGGGCATTTTTTGCCCATTATAGCTTAACTCAAGACACCTATGAGACTCAGGGCCCAATACACAGAATGTTTTACTTGGCGGTCATACCATTTCTGTCTTAATATCAGTGCTAATACCATTCTTCAGCAAATAATCTAACACATAGGTCAATCTGTGTACTTGAATTTGTGCTATTAACACATTTTCTTAATGGTGCTTTATTAACATTTCTGAGGAGTTCCCTTGTTAATTATAAAATCCCTGCAATTCACCGAGATGCAGGACACTTGTTAGCACCTTTATTAAGACTAGGAGAATTCAGGTTTTAAAAAATGAGGTATTAACCCATTGTTATAAACAGGAATAGTAGGAAGATATCTGCCATTCTTTGTTTACAAAGCACGCACCACAGAGCAAGAATTAGGCAGGAGAAATCCCGTCCGCCCCATATCAGATGACATGTTTGTTAAAACGTTTCGCCCTACACGGCAGGCAATATCAGAATTATGTGAGAAGCTTAGACCCGAATTGGAGTCTACAACCAGGCGATCACATGCAGTTTCTGTTGAGGCTAAGGTTTTATTCCCAATTTGAAATAGCCAATTGTATTTTAGGCTCAGCTCACCGCTACCACCCCTGCGCTGACTCAGGAGCGGCGAAGACGAACACATGCTGTCCTCCGAAATGTGTGCCGTCAGCCGACTGCTTCTTTTCACTCTGCTGGACCACCATGCAGCCAACCCAGTGCTACAGCGTCGGAGGACAACACAGCTCTGAGCAGCTTATAGGCAAACCTGCAGGCGCCCGGCCAGTCTACGGGGGTTACTGGTGCGCGGTGAGTCGAGGACACCCTGGCCGACCTAAGCCCCTCCCCCTGGGCGTCGCTCAGCCAATTGTGCGCCGCCCACTGAGAACTCCCGCCTACGGTCAGCAGTGGAATAGCCTGGACTTGAACCGGCAACCTACAGGCTATAGGGTGCATCATGCTCTCCACGCGGAGTGCTTTTACCAGATGCACCACTCGGGAGACCCCATTTTACGATGTTTTTAACTGCGGTTATTTCATGTTACAATTAGTATAATTTTACACCAAAATACTACACATTCATATATAAGAATAGCCTATAGGAATCTTGCAGAAGGGTTGTAAGCCACACAACCCAACTTAAATGTCTGATATCAGATCGGCCTGCCACAAATTATTCTGTTTGTGTTGCAGTGAGAGATTAATTTTGAAAATGTTTGAATCAAACAAAATGAAAAACAAAATGATGGAATAAATAGGCTACATTAAAGCCCCTTTCACACTGGCACGCTCTACCTGGGTTGTGACCCGGTGTCAAGTGGGTTGGTTGTTCAGTGTTTTTTGTGTTTGTTAAACCTTTTTATTTTTGTTTATTTAATAAAAGAGCTGAGCTCCATTGCGCCACAGTTTCGTTCGCAGTTGCTGTGTGTCTTGCATTCATTTCCTGGCCTGACGTCACCCCTCCAGCCAGCCTGTTCACAATGCCCAAATACGTCAGTTCACAATGTACATGCTCAGCTGACTGTATAAAAAGTGTCACCACTATACAGTAAAACAGGAAAATACTCTTACAATAGTACACGTAAAGGAGGTAAATTTAATGATGCAGCACTGGCAATGGTTTTGGATTTGGGAATGCAATACACTTAGGCAGGATATACACTTAAACGATATAAAGTACACTTAAGTGGGATAGACTCTATAACAGGAAGGGTTACATGTAGTCAGACTCATTTATTTTGACTTATTTATTTTTTGATAATTTACTGATTGTGAAAATACAATATTTCTAAAAGATGGACATAGCATCTACTGTTGTTCGTTCAGGTAAGTATTTAAATATTCAGGAACATTTGTTTTTAGATCGTAAAATGCCGTGAAATAAGCCATTTTTTTACAGTGGAAAAAAACAGCCCAGCTCATGACATGCAACATAGGGTTGTATATTATAATCCTATTACATTCCCATATTGCAAATATGCACCCACCCAATGTATAAATACATTTTTTCGGATATTTGTTCTTAATTTTACCCCAGACCTTTTCTATTGACTGTTAAGACTCGTACCTCTGCCCTTCGTAAGGATTTTTTTAAATATTTAAAAATGTACTCATTAATTTATCTTGAATGGGGATAATCCCTGGAATAGAATCCATTTGTAATGAACGAATTATCGCAGATCAATTAAAAGCCTCTCAATAAAATATGCTCTTGGCGTGGCCACACACTTAAGCAGAAAATAGAGGATGTCGTTAACATTTGTGGCCTAGATATAAACATGCTCACAGATTGCCAAACAAAAAACTGTGGATCAGACACTTTTTCTGTGTTATACAACAGCTTCTACAGCTTGTAAGATGTTTTATTTGAGGTGTACAAATATTACCATGCCAAAAGTTCAGTACATCAAATATTCTTTATAAATCATGTCCTCATCGCTATTCAACCAGAGTGTTGCATTTCATGCACGAGAGGGCTTACATTTTGGAAGAACTTAGTTTTTGGGATGGCATTGGGAAAGATGAGGAACTAGGAACCAGGCAATAAAGCAGCTGCACAGTGTGTATGTTTCACTCATAGTTAGATGAAGAAGTCTAGTTATCATTTCTATTGGATTGCCCCCCATAAGATTTTAGTTTTTTGCTGCTCCGTAATTACATAAAATGCTGTCTTGGTCCACATTTTAAAAACAAAGGTTAAGTTTGTAACATAAAAAAATGAGTACCTGTAATAGAAAGCATCATTTAGCAGACACTAATGAGAACAAAGCAGCATTTATACAAAGCCAACAGGTGCCGCAGGTACACAACCTCAAATGCAAAGCAAGTGCATCCAGCACAGGCAGTTATGAGGTAAATGTAGCCACCACAGATTAATTGTAATAGTCCCATAAACAAACAAAAACATGGGTGATTTTGTTTGGAGTCCCTATGACTTAACATCACACCCTGGTGAGAGGAGGTTTAGCTGCTGTGTGCCAGGGCTCTGGAATTCCCTGCCAACTGCTATTAAGGGGGTGTCACAAAGACGGCCAGAGTGGGTGGCGTCAGACCGGAAGCAGGAAGGAATTCAAACACAGACAGACGGTGATGGTGATGAGCTGAGTGCAATGGCTGCACTCAGCGTTTATTAACAAATAAAAGGGTTGTAAACAGTACAAAAACAGGACACGGCACTTGACGCCAAAATAAACAGACATACAAAACGGACTAACACTAAACAAACGGTGCACGGACAGACAAACACGGTGAGTGAAAAGACTATTTACTTTATATTTACGTTCTTATTATTTAGTTTCTCCTTCTCCACACTCGTTCTCCACTCACCGAACACCTAACCCTGAGTGCAAGAAATGTGCGTCTATATATACTATTGTGCTGGGATTCAATTACTAATTAATTATTCACTTGAATCCCAGCACGTGAATTAATTCTGTGCAACCCCGTGCTCACATATTACATTTAACCAGCACGTGAAGGGATTTGTGCTCTCCTCGTGCCTAAATACAAATCTACACTTTAAATACACGTGAAACACAGACCCGTTTATATCCCGTGTACCAATGACTATACACCAACATTAACACACGCAACATACAACACAAAACACACAAATGCACACAGGGGCGGGGCGCATTGCCACATATACCCCCCCTTGTGCGCAGCACACATGGCCTCAACGGCCACCTCCCCCCTTAAAAACCCAGCAGTCCAGGACAAAGTCTCGGGCTGGGAAGGGAGGCTTCAGTGGGCCCATGGCTGGAAATGCTGTCAGCTCCCCTGCCGGTAGTGGCACGGCTGACAGCATGCTGGTCCCGTCCTGCAGCGAAAAAGTTGCGGGGGCAGGTGGTCCCCCGACCTCCCCCTTCTTCGTAGCCGGCAGCTCCCTCCTGTGGGGCTCCGGCCACAAGAACTCCTGCAGCGAAACTGCTGCTGGGGAAAGTGGTCTCCAGACCTCCTCCCCCTTCTTCGTGGCCGGCAGCTCCCCTTTCTGGGGCTCCGGCCACCGTACTCCCTGCGGAGGTACGGGCAGCAGAGGCAGCTCCTGCTCCTCTGCTCCGGGCGGTGGCGGAGGCAGAGGCAGCTCCAGCTCCTCTGCTCCTGGCGGTGGTGGAGGCAGAGGCAGCCCCAGCTCCTCTGCTCCTGGCGGTGGTGGAGGCAGAGGCAGCTCCAGCTCCTCTGCTCCTGGCGGTGGTGGAGGCAGAGGCAGCTCCAGCTCCTCTGCTCCTGGCGGTGGTGGAGGCAGAGGCAGCTCCAGCTCCTCTGCTCCTGGCGGTGCTGGCTCCCTCTGCTGTGGCGGCTGGGCATGTGCGCGCCGTGCTGCCTTCAGCAGCATAGCGAGAGGCTGCTGGGGGACACCAGCATCCTGCCCTTCTCCCCCCCAAAAATTTTCAGGGGGTTGAGCCTGTAACCCCTCCCCTTCCGGCTCTTGGGGCTGAACCAGCAGGCATTTTCCCTCTGCTGGTGGCTTGGGTCCCAGAGCTGTGGAAGCCCCGACTTGCCTCCCTTTGGGCTGTGGACGCACCGACTCCTCCCTTTTGGGCTGTGGACGCACCGACTCCTCCCTTTTGGGCTGTGGACGCACCGACTCCTCCCTTTTGGGCTGTGGACGCACCGACTCCTCCCTTTTGGGCTGTGGACGCACCGACTCCCCCCTCTTGGGCTGTGGACGTTCGGGCTCCCCCCACTCAGGCGTAGGACGTTCGGGCTCCTCCCACTCAGGCGTAGGATGTTCGGGCTCCTCCCACTCAGGCGTAGGACGTTCGGGCTCCTCCCACTCAGGCGTAGGACGTTCGGGCTCCTCCCACTCAGGCGTAGGATGTTCGGGCTCCTTCCACTCAGGCGTAGGACGTTCAGGCTCCTTCCGCTTGGGCTGTGGACGCTCAACCAGCAGGCATTCACCCTCTGCTGGTGGAGATGGGGACAGCAGGTACTCACCCTCTGCTGGTGGAGATGGGGACAGCAGGTACTCCTCTGCTGGTGGTCCTGCTACCTGGGCTGCTGTTTCGTTTATGGTTGCCTCCAGGTAGTTGAGGACAAACTCCACACCCTCCTCCAAGGTGTTTGGGGTGTGTTCCTGCTGATATGCCTCCCATCTCTCACTGTCCATCATCCACAGGACCCGGACGACTATGGGCAGAGACTGGTCCTCCAGCCCAGCATTCTCCAGGAACCAGCCCCGCAGTTTGATGGCGTCTTCTGCCATTGATTTTTTTTTTTTTTTTTTTTTTTTTTCCCCAAAACAATATTTGTAATCTTTTTTTTTTTTAATCCAGACCCCTCCTGGTCTGACGCTTGGAGGCGCGGCTATCCCACGAAGACACCACGTGTCACAAAGACGGCCAGAGTGGGTGGCGTCAGACCGGAAGCAGGAAGGAATTCAAACACAGACAGACGGTGATGGTGATGAGCTGAGTGCAATGGCTGCACTCAGCGTTTATTAACAAATAAAAGGGTTGTAAACAGTACAAAAACAGGACACGGCACTTGACGCCAAAATAAACAGACATACAAAACGGACTAACACTAAACAAACGGTGCACGGACAGACAAACACGGTGAGTGAAAACACTATTTACTTTATATTTACGTTCTTATTATTTAGTTTCTCCTTCTCCACACTCGTTCTCCACTCTCCGAACACCTAAGTGCAAGAAATGTGCGTCTATATATACTATTGTGCTGGGATTCAATTACTAATTAATTATTCACTTGAATCCCAGCACGTGAATTAATTCTGTGCAACCCCGTGCTCACATATTACATTTAACCAGCACGTGAAGTGATTTGTGCTCTCCTCGTGCCTAAATACAAATCTACACTTTAAATACACGTGAAACACAGACCCGTTTATATCCCGTGTACCAATGACTATACACCAACATTAACACACGCAACATACAACACAAAACACACAAATGCACACAGGGGCGGGGCGCATTGCCACAGGGGGTCAAACATTATTTGTTTTTTTTAAGTTGGAATGTCTGGAGGGATAGCCAAATCCACCTTTTCCAGAGTGCTAGGCAAATTCCTGCATGTCATGCTGAAAAGGGCAGGCTAATACATTTAATTTCCTAAGGATACTAGCATAACTGATGTTGGCTGAGGCGTTTCCAAACAACTCCATTTTATAGAGTGACCTCAGCCGTAAGGACTCTCAGCTCCTTCTCAGAAAACCTTTCTTTTCCATGCGTCAAGAGGACTTTGCTGTCCATCCTATATATACATATACAGTATATATATATATTTTGGTTTGTATTTTCGTGCTCTGTTCTCCTAACTCCGTCACCTCTGGGCTGCAAGTGCAGCCGCTAAATAGACAGATGTGCTCATTGAGACCCTCATTATCATAATTGCAGATAATTATTTGTGCACGTTGAGTAATTTGCATTGCTTTTAAGCTTACACAGGGTACAGTGCAAAATAATTGCCTGCAATGCAATTTGAATTTTGCAACCGCAGTTGTTTGCACTGCGCCTGTACTTACATCTACTCCTATGTGTTTTATGCATGAAAGAGATACATTGACAATGACTAGCTACACTGGTTTATTTTAACTTGAAGAATAATGTTGATCAATATCTCATATTGTTTTTTATCACTGGCAGCAGCACCAGAAGTAGTGGGGTCTACAGTACCACAGATTCACAGAAGAGACCTAAATTATGCTTCGTTATACATATGGGATATTTATTAAAATTATTGGTTTACAGGAGCAGAACGGTATTGTTGATATTGTTATTGACCTCAACTATAAAACAATTAGAACCCACCCCAGTTCAGATTCATGAGTGCAATGAGGTTAATTTTCTTGCTTATCATGGAAACACTGAAAGCAGTATTTAGACACATTAAAATGAAGCTGCAGTATGTGTACTGTACCTGGTTCATACTTGCAGATAAAGTTGTGCTTCATGTTGCACCTGTCATCGTTCCACTGGTAAAGATATGCACCTCCAAGTCCATGCTGTGCAGTTGGCTGATGGTACATCACTACACACGCTTCCCCGCCACAAGAAGGCTCATCGTAATACCAGTTTCTAACATAAGAATAATGGATACTTGGTTTGAGTGATTAAAGCACTTAGAGCTAACAAAATTATTCCAGTAAATCTAAGGCTGCATTCACACTGGGTCAGTTTCAAACAGACGGTCTTGTTCGCTTAGTTTGAAACAATGTATCAATGTGCTTGCTGTTCACACTTATTATTATTCGTTTATTTAGCAGACACCTTTATCCAAGGCAACTTACAGAGACTAGGGTGTGTGAACTATGCATCAGCTGCAGAGTCACTTACAATTACATCTCACCCGAAAGACGGAGCACCAAGGAGGTTAAGTGACTTGTTCAGGGTCACACAATGAGTCAGTGGCTGAGGTGGGATTTGAACTGCAGACCTCCTGATTACAAGCTAAAATTTTTTGTCCTTTTCCATTATTTTCAGGACCAAGTTCGTTTGTGTTCAGAATGCAGTTTTCAAGTGCACTTGGTTTGTTTATATGGTCTGTGAACCACATGTTTACAATACCCATATTGAGGTATATTGAAAGATGTCAGCTATTGATGTATTGTTCCGGTTTTGAATAGTGTATGTTTTACATTCTTACATATTGCTGTGGAGGAAACCACTGGGGGAGCAATTCGCTAATTTAATGAATGAATTTATTAAATGCCTATAGTTGGAGAATAATACAGTTTACGCAATTCTGCAAAGTTCTTCTACTGTCTGCATAATTCGAGAAAGTAATTCAAAAAAAGACTGAATATATTTGACTATTTTTGTGAGTGTTGTCCAGTTTGGCTTGGATTTTGGTGTCTGACCAAATTTCTATCAGTGCCTCAGTTTATCGCACTGTCCATGAGTTTAGGATTACCATATTTCCACAGTGAAAAACTGGGACTTTTTTTTCTACAATTCACGAATGCTGTAGCAACTCTGAAACCGTTGAAATAACAGTATATAATAACACAATAATAATCAGAATGATTAAACAAATAATCCATAAGATTGTTTTTTTTTTTTTTTTTTGAATGGTGCTAACACAACTTAATACATTACTTTGCTATTAACTTGCTGACCACACCGATACAAAACTGGGACAATAGCAAAACTGAGATGATTAACAGTTTCCCGACTGTGACAAAAAATTACGGCTGAACTGTGACCATCCCAGTTTTCCCAGGATGTCTGGTAACCCTAATGTACTGTAGTTCTGAGACTTTTTTTGTTTTTTGATCTACTTGTTTCTTCAGAATATAAACTAAACTATGCATGAAATGTTTACTAATCAGGTTACCTTGTATAGTTAGTTTCCGATGTGCAAAAGGACAGAGTCCAGCAGTTGTTGGTGTGTTTGGCTAACAGCCAAGACCACCTTTTTATGTGGACTCGGTACGGCTCATTTCCCAAGCGGACTCTGTTATTCACACTTCACACAAAATGTACCGAACCATACCGAGTGTGGACTAAACCCTCTAAATGAACCCAGTGTGAACACAGCCTAATACATATTGCTTTTTAGGTCTCACGTTACCTTATTTAAAGATTCACATGGTAAGCGTGTATTTCACTTTTTAATAATATTTTTTCAAAGCTTTCAGTGATGAAAATGTATATCACTCCTTTCAAATATCTAAGTGCTACACTTCCACATCCTTGCAGAAATGCAGCAGACACTTGTCAGGAAATGTAATGATTGGTTACTAATACATGAAGTCTAACACTGATGCTTGGAGATCAAATGTATGTTCATACATACTGTACATACAGTATGCATGTATGCCACATTTCACAGATTTCTCCATCAGATATAGGGAGGTGTCTTTATGTTTGTATTTGGTAACAGGTAATGCGAATCAAAATGCAAAACCTCTGGGTTTCAGTTCTTGTAATGGAAGGAATAAGAGAAATTCTGTATGTTTCATTTACAAAGTGATGGAATTACATAGTAGATGAGCGTTCCTTAAAAAAAGGTTCCATATTGTGAAATAATTAGGCTTTTAAAATCTGTGTACACAGGGATCAAATGTTCTTTTTTTGTTTTTGTAAAGGGATCTTGGAAATAACTACGTAAAGGTAGGTTATTTAACAATGCAATCCAACTGCACCTTATAGAAATGTATAAAACACACATCTTGCTTTTGAAATAAACTTGAAACTAAATCTTACCTGAATTCTGAGACACTTCCGTCTGTCCACTTGTAGAGGTCTGGGCAGCCAGTGAAAGTGTTATGTCCATGGCCTTCCCCATTTCTAGTCAGTCCAATCCAGAAGTCTCCATCAAAAATCCCTGAGCCTGACAGCGTCAGGTTCTGCAAGAGTTTTTCTATAAGCCTCTGCTCAGCCTCGCTATCTATGCTTAGAAGGGCCCCACCATCAATCTCACAGGCATTCCGGGCCTCTTTGAAGGCTACCCTGCTTGACATATCTGGGAAATAGGCAATCTTGTAACATGGGTGCTTTGGTCCACCGTAACACACAGTCTGACCTGAAACAAGTAAGAGAAAAAATATTTACTAAATGTACAAAATAGGGATGGGTGATTTAAACTAAATAAATTAAAAAAAAAACTGAAAATGAATGGTATCAGCATTTATTCAATATTGACAAATGCTCTTTGCTGGCAACCTGCACACCACTTGATCTCAGGCAACTTAATATATTTGTTTTTACAGAAGTACAACCCAAATACTTGTTTCTCATTCCTTATTATACTTAATCACAGGAGTCAGAAACCAGCTTATGGTGCATGTTACAGTACAAGAAGATATTTTATGTGTTATTGGCAAACATGAACAAAAGTTGTGTTTTGTTTGTGGCTATTTAATGGAAATACAGCTCATTTGCAAATAATCTACATGAAAATTCAGCGTCAGAATCAGCCAAAACAAAGAGAAAGGACACAACTCCAGTGGAGACTTGAAAAAATGGGAAGAGATCATGACACATCCCAAGAAATCTGCATGTGGCACTTCCTTTTTTAAAATAAATGAATCATAATGTAATTTAATATTGGAGTCATGTAAATGCAAGAAAGGTAAAGGGAGAGGTTTAGAAATAGTTAAACATATCTCATTATGAAGAGGTTCATAATAAGTAAGGACTTAATACATTTAGACACTTTAAGAAGGGAAGAAAGCTTAGTCAGTTTCTTTTTAACTTTATTGACCCCAACATTCTTTTCTACGGAATAATTAAGATTAATGATGCCACTTTAAATTCTTTTAAATTTTAAGTTCTCAACAACTTCATTGGGAAAGATGTGCATGGCCTGAAGCTGACCCAATTTTACAAATGTAATTACAAAGATACTTGGTTCCATCACTCCACTTAAAAACTGAAGTCTAGGGTCAGGAATGGATAATGATCTAAATAAATATATCTCTGGAATGCATTTAATTAACAACTGATATATTCAATTCTCAAACCTATGTTTTGTGCCTATATACTGTATTTATTTAACCAGGAGAGTATCCATTGCGATCATTTCCACAGAACACCACAAACATATAACCACAAAGCAAGCACATTACAATACTAAATCAGTCCATATTAAAGTAATACATTAATCCATAAAAAAGAGCTCAAGGTGTTTGTACAAAGCGGCTAACTGCGCAAGGCCAGCTGGAAAAACATGAACAGTTACATGCATCCCAATGTCGCAGATAGGAAGTAGCTAAAGCGACGAGGCCGCCAAACCATGAATGAATAATAATGAATAATTAACACACTCCACAGTGGTGCCCTGCCACCTATCCCCCAAATACTGAATTTAATGAAAATCAGCAGCTGAGACACGGCCCGTCCCCCAGAGCATGACTGCGCTGAGGGAGAGAGCCCAGCCTGTCTAACCCGACCACTCACCCTGTAATACGAACCGCTCAGCACTCAGGTAAGGAAAACCCCCTAATCACATATTTTTTTATTTTTTATGTGGAAACCTCAGGGAATCTGTGGCTGAGGGCAGCCCTTCCTCCAGGCTCCAAGCTGTCAACTCCCGTTTCGGCCTCCCAGCTCTTGACTGAGCAGCCGAAACAAAAAGAAGCGACATGGAAGAATATCACACAGAGCTTTTATGCACTTGCTGATGACATGTTGGTTAGGGGCAGATTCTCCTTTGCAGAAAAGCAACCAAGTTTACAATTCCAAGTCCAACACTGATCTACTTCAAGCTTCCTTTTTGTGTAAGTCTGTGACGGGGTACACCCTGCCCCTGTGTGTATTTGGTTTATTTTGTATTCTTATTCTTATTATTTAAATGTATGTATTTTTGCATTGTTATTTTAGGTTGGCAGGGAAGGGTTAATTGCCTCCCCTGCCAAATCAATTCACATGTAGAATGTGCCTGAGACTGATTGAATGACTGACAAGCAATCAAGCTAAGGCACAGCTGCATAAAAGAGGCAGGAACCTCTCAGTCTGGGTTGGGGTTTTGTTCAAAGTGGAACGTACAGTAAGTGAAAGATATCTATAACAATTGCTACTTGTGCTGGCTTTAAAGCAGCACGTCACTTGTTTTTGTGTTTATCGCTGTGTTGTGTCTATTTGTTTTGGCCGTCTTGCCTTTTGTTTTATTCAGTGTTTGTTTTGTGTTAAAACCTTTTATTTATAATTAAATAAACACAACCGTGCTTCACCTCGCAGTACAGTGTCTGTCTCTTCCTGGTCTGATGTCACGCACAAGCCATCCTGGTCACAAAGTCATTCAAACTTTGCAAACTCTTGATCATGAGTTCTAATAAAACAAACCAGTCAATTCAATAACTTATTTATTCAATATTTTAAAAACTGTCTTGTGTGCTTTTGTGTTTTGAAAAGACTACACACTTCTGACTTTTTTTTTTCCTTTCTAAAAAAGGTTTTCTGCTTAGTATTAATACAGCTTATGTAAATAAACACATCACATTTTTGGCAGAATAGAAATCAATAGAATTTGACATCCTTTAAATTATAAACTCATAGTTATTACATCTAATAGTGAAACACATTTGCCTGCATAGGTCAATTTGACCTTTAAATAGTTGTCACTGGGAGTGTGTGCGTGTTTCCAAAGGAAGGGGCGGTAATTACTAATAGGTTAACAATACATAACAATGCACACAGTCCTATTGTTCACATTTCTATTCATACATTTTGATGATGTATTGTAAAAGCTGTGTAAAAATATAATGCGTTCTGGGCTAATACCTAAGATTAATATACCGACTGTTAAATGTCTAATAACAAGATTAGTTTCCAGCACACAAGGTACTTTAAGTAATTGCCTCTGCCCAGATTGCATTATCATCACTTGGTGCTCTTTATGATATCACTGGTTGCTTGAGAGCTCAGAAGAAAACTCAGCATTTTCTAGTCTCTTGTAAAGCAAAAACTTTGCAAGAAGGAACACTATCATTGAGTGAGTATCACTGAGTAGATTATGTGGATCTAACATCATTTAGAAACACGGGGTGTTTGATACATTTTAAATCAGCATGTATGTATGTAAGGACATGTGTAAGAAATACATTTATTGATTGTTTTGTTTTGTACAGCGCTTTGAGACACCTAGGTGTGAAAGGCACTATAATAAATTATTATTATTATTATTATTATTATTATTATTATTATTATTATTATTATTATTAGTAGTAGTAGTAGTAGTAGTAGTAGTGGTAGTCGTAGTAGTAGTATTTAGAAAAAGTGAGACAAAGATGTACAGTAGAACAGGGATATAATGGGGTTCATAAAATTATATATTAGTTGTATTCTGATTCCTCTACCAGCTTTCAGTCTTTTTGTAGTTGTACAAATCTGTGTTTATCTTGTCTTACTGTTTTTATATCATCGAAAATGTGAATTGACTGGTTCTTTCTGGTATTGCCAAAAGTATGCTCCTGAAGTTTTGATTTGTTGAGCATCAAATCCAAATAACAGTGTACCGAAGATGCCCTTCTGCACTGCCCTGAACCACGATTACAAACCTGCAACATCAGGGAACACAAAGTAAGAAAAAAACCTTCTGTAGTGATCATTTTTCCCCATCTAAACCAGTTTCATTGATTTTGTTTTTGTTCAAGGGGTGTATTTTTTGATAACTCATAAAAAATCTAAATGTACAGATACATATATTAAACCACTATAATATACATTTCAGGTGTTCTTTTTAAACTGTTTGGGCTAAAGTCAATAAAAAACAAGGCTATAGATGTGTTAGTGGCAAACAGAATTCAAAAAAGGGTTCCCACTTTATAACACTATAGTTGGGAGCCATAGTTATATAATGGGAAGTGTTGTGTGAGGCACTGCTAGCTAAGGATTCAAAAGCTGTATAACCACAAATGCAGAGGAGCCCGACTCTCTTGCATAGTGGTTAAGATGCTCACTTGTGGTGTGCAGGGTCACCAGTTCACACCCAGCTTCTGCCCTGTGACAATGTCCTTGCATGAATTTTTATATTTTTCCAATAAATGCCAAGACATAGCTTGATTTTTTGACAACATTTTACAGCACTGGGGAAACATCCCACCAACCATATAGACACGGTCATGTTTTTGAAGCTATGAATGAAAAATCAATAAATACAAAACCCCAATGATACTCAAGAGCATGGCTATAATACATTATACACCTAATACATGTTTAATAAAAAGAATGATGAAATAAATACTTTTATTTAATAAACCTTTATATAGTGTTACTCATAAAAAAAAAAAAACAGCCAGATCTTAACTTACAGTCCTCCTTCAATATGATTCGCCCCATGTGCCTCCCTCACATTCTACCACAATTTCCTTCTGGACTGAGGTACACCAGAATAAAGCAATGCTATATTCCCCCATTATACCGCCACCCTCACTGTCCGCCATCTGCCAATGCAGCAAATCAAGCAAAAGCATTGTAGTCTCATTCACGTCGCCATCAGCAAGATACTCTGTTAAAAATATGTTATCTTCCCTATTGTTTAATGGACAGAACACTATTGTCATTGCTATACTGAAAAAGGTTGAAAAAATCCCTTGTTATGTTGCTAACGGTATATCCATACCTGTCAACTTTATAAAATACGAAATCGGGAGTGTGTGTGGGGGAGTGGGGGCTGCAGTCCGTGACACCTTTTTTACTGTTTCCCCTGTACGGGAGAGTTGACATCTCTGGTATATCATCTGTTTGGTACCTGTCCGATAGTTGGCGGTTTGAGTGTATGGAAAAGAGGATATGTTTTTAGGGATTACTCACAGACCACAAGGATGGTTGGGAACCTCTGAGCTGAAGGTAGTGAAAATCGTATTGTAATGTATACCTTTGCACTTTTAATTAATGGAATGCCTACTTACAGTAACTAATGTGTTCCTATTCATATTTCAGCAGGTAAGCTGGTTAATACTATTGCATTACTATGAGAGAAAAGGAAGCTTCTCTAAGGTTCTAATATGCTTCTGTCTTTCTTACAACCAGCAGGCAAGGCTGAGCTGCCTCTTAATTACTGCAATGAATCTGTTTTAAAGATGATGCTTCTGGGATAATTGTATCATTGCACAGTGAATACATAATCAAACATTACATCATTACATATTTAACAGACAGAATGTCATGTAAGCAGGAAAGTGATACTATGAGATGAGCAAAATGTTTTTTTTAGGAGAAACATTTAAATGATCTTTAAAAATAATAACTGATTTACTATATTTTGCCACAGACCACAATGTGTTATTAATAATAATAAAAATAATAATAATAATAATAATAATAATAATAATAATAATAATAATAAAAAGCAAGACCTTGTGAATGAATCATTGGATGGCTAAGACAGATCAACAAGAAAATAGTAATTTGGGGTGTTGAATTTGAGTTTGCTGAAGTTTATTTGTGAAAATACTCTTTGCAAATCAGACAACTTTTTGGAGTTAGTTTGGTATCTTCTGAAATAATAATCAGCATGTACTGTCATTTAAGAGAGTGGTTATTTTCAAAAAACATTTCTTATTAATGACTTCTAAAAGAGAGCCTTTAACTTCCAAAACCTACAAACCAACTTTTGACAGTGCTAGGTAGGAACCGTGTTAACCTTTGAATCAATGTACAAATACGACTTGGAGATTTTGAGATATTTACACAGTATTTAACAGATGACCAGCTTTGAAAAGTAACTGCACCAGATTCTACTGCTTAAAAGGGTGGCAGCAATTGTCTGCACTGCCAAGAGGAAACCAAGTAGATTTGATGAAAAATTGTATAAATGCAAATAATATGTTCTAAACGGCAGAACCTGTTTTCAATTGAAATAAATATAATTTTAAAAGCGTTTTTTAAAAAGCGTACTGCAGTTGTTTTTATATTATTCTATCATTTTGATCCAGTTAACGCTTTATCACAAAATAAACACTGAGTCATAATTCTCAAGTGCTTTTTAAAAATTCTAACATTCATGTTCCTTGTTTTCTTAGCATTTTTTATTTACATGTTTCACTTTTTCACAATAACACTTGATTTATTTTGATGCCCCTACTTTAGTTTAATATTTAGCTACATTTTTACTTGTATAAAGTGACCTCTAACTTTTCCTTATTCAACTTTGTTTACAAATTATATAATTACTGATGGGTATATGCATTTTTACTTGCCCTTATTTACCATTCCTTCTGTTCCATATGTTTACTATACTTAATAATCAATTTCTTATGAGTTAGAGACACCTTTCACAACCTGGTTAAGCTTTTAGATGTGGTCATCTATGTAAAGAGTGCAGGCAGCCTCTTTGTGCTCCATTTAAAAGTACACTTGAAAAAGGTACATAAGATGAAAAGGGCTCAGCTATTTACCTGTTCAGTAAGGGAAACCAGAATTTCACACATTGAAAAAGTGAGAATGCACCAGGTTCATCTTCATTTCTCATCAACTTTTCTGGATTACATTTGCAATTGTATAGTAATATAATAGATTTCAAACTGTTATAGTAAGAATGGTAGTTTTCTGGTATATGGTAAGTATACTCAAACACAAAAACTAGAAACCCTAAATATTACTTACTTCCTCTTTGAAACATTAATAATGTATTTGCTCTCTCATGGGTAAATATTTATTCACTCCAATTTAGAACATTTAACTATTAGTGCCAATTGTACATTCATGATAAGTCAAGATCATGCAGTGTAGGTACAGGTGCCATTTTACAGCAGCAGAATCCTAATTTAACCTTCAAACAAAGAATTAAAACAAAGTGAAAAAAACTATTAAACTCCACTGAATTCAGCTATCCACATAGTATAACACATACACAACAATAGACTGCAATTATATATAATATTACTGTAGATACATTTATATAGGGATTTCTGTGAGAATTACCCCAAACTGCTTCACAATATAACAGAACCCCATTTTACAATAGTTATTTTTTTCACCTAGCTTGAGGGTAACTATAAGAAAGCTTCACTAAGTTGATTGAGTGTTGAAAGAGACAAAAGCATGAATTACTTACCGCTAACAACTCTTGTCCCAAAGCTGCTTTGAACTATTAAAATCACCCCCCAAAATACTGTGATCATCTTCAGCTCCATGTCCATCTTCACAGGATCTAAAAGCACAGCAAATAAATTAAAGAAAGGAAAGAAAAAGAAACAGAGCTACAAAGCAGAACAGTGTATAGTCCAGAAATTAATTCAAGTAGGCCAGTCTTTTAGTTTTACTAAAGAACATTTTTAGTTCCAGTCCAGCTAATTCTGTACGATCTATATGGATACAAGCTCTTGAGCTATCTTCCTAGCATGCTGTGTGTTTTATACCAGGAGCCTGTGACACTCTAATTACCAGCCCCTCTGGCTATTGATTTCTGCAGATATGCCAGGGATTCACAGCAGTAAATAAAACAGCTTAGTGATGTCACCTCACTAAGCTTATATGCTTCTATGCTTGGATATTCAGAAATGCTGTCTTATATTAAATATACATTTAAGGGTGTTGTGTCTAATAAGATAGGAGTTCAAAAACATTATTATGTTTCATTATGATCCCATTTTGAAGGCAGGTGTTTCCGGTAAAATATTACCAGTATTAAAAAACACAATAATATATATATATATATATTCTGTTTTGTACCCTAAACTACAGCAGAGCTTGAAGATTCCAAGTCAAAGCTTTTGACACAATAAGCAGGGCAGCACCATAATACATATTTCTTAAAGACAGATATGAATTTAGGGGCTGTGTCAGCATTGCTTTAGTTTTACAGATGTTACAGTAGTTTGTTTGGCTCCCACTGTGAATTAGAGAAGGATTTAAGTAGGTTGTGTCCCTCAAGAGCTAAAACGACTATTGGTAGATGCAGGGCTTTCTTATTACATGGGGAAAATGTTCAAATGTGTTCTCTGCAAAAGTACAGGTGTAGCTCTCTTTCAACTGGTGGCACGAAAGGAATAGACAGGTATTTATAGTAAAGTAAGTAGAGATGGTTAATATGTTACAATGTTAAAATATATGCAGACCACTAGAGAAAGCTATCACGCTGTTGTGTAAACTCAATCTGTGGATAATGGTAGAGATATCTGTGTGTAAATGAGAGCGTGGGAGAGTCAGTTGACGCAGGCAGTAGGTAAAGGACAAACACTTGCAGGTTTGGGTCGGGTTGCAGGTCTTATTAAAGCAGGTTGGGTCGGTTCTTGGGTAAGAAGACGGTGTTGCAGCGTGTTGCTGGTTCGGGTCAGGTCCTGTAGTTGCAGGTCCGGATCGGAAGAGGGTCGTAAAATTCGGACCCGCGCAGGACTCTAACCAGGGTTACGGTAAGTAACCTAACGTTCCCTTTCAATTCGAAAATGACCACCAACATACTTATGGTAAAGTATACCAGAGCAGTCGCAAGGGAGAAGGAACAGCAGTATATGAGGGATGCATCAAAACCACATAACCCAAGATTGCAACCTCAAGGACCCTCGTGCCTAATGAAGGCAGGGAAGGATCTACCACATTAAGGCGGTAGAACATGGAGAAAGTATACGGCTTAGCCCAGCTAGCCGCTGAACAAATATCAGACAGCGAGGCCCCTCTGAAGAGGGCCCAAGATGTAGCCAACCCTCTGGCAGAGTAAGCGGCTACCCACCCAGGTGTGGGCAAGCCAGCACCATCATACGCAGTCAAGACTGTGTCCGCAGTCCAGTGCGACAGTCACTACTTCGAGAGGGCCTGTCCTAGGGTCCGTATACCGTGACAGACAAAGAGCTGGTCAGAATGACGCAGAGCTCTTGTACTATCCACATACCATCTCAATGCCCGCACCGGGCAGAGGGAGTTCATCTCCTATCCTCTTCCAAAGAAAACGGAGGTGGATGGAAAGACTCCAGTTCCAGACTGGTTCATGTGGAAGGCTGTGATCACCTTAGAGAAGAAAGCAGGGTTTGTACGTAGTGACACCCTGCTGCCATCATCCCAAATGCGCATGTATTTATCTTGCTCTTAACTGTATTATTATTTGTACTGTGATCCTTGAAATTTATTTTTCTTTACGACTGTAAGTCGCCCTGGATAAGGGCGTCTGCTAAGAAATAAATAATAATAATAATAATAATACAGGAGCTGTGCACTGACAGCGCAAAAATGGCCGCCAAATACACCTTCAATGTAGAAGGTGACCTACCGGCATCTAGCAGTTCTTGCAGAAACTGCAAGATAACTGGCATAGGGCAAGATACTGGTCATGACCTCTAGTCAGACACTAGTTCTGAAAATATCTCCACTTATAGGCATATAATGACCTAGTGGAGCTTGCCCTAGCATTCTACAATGTGCCCACGACCGTGTCAGATAGCCCTAGGGTTGACTAGCGGTCCCATTCAGGGGCTAGACCCATAATTGGAACCTGCCTGGTTCCGAATGCCAGAGAGTGCCTTTCGCCTGACTGAGGAGATCCAGGCAAAACGGGATCTCCCAGGGCTAGCCTTGTAGCCTTGTTGAGAAGTCTCAGGTCTAAGCCGACGTTATTGAAAGAGCGTCCTCCTCTGCCATCAGTGTAGGCGATTCCCTCTCATACTGAGCTCCCCTGGGGGAGACAGGAGCTGGTACTGGGGCAGGCAATGGTGGAGCCGGAGCTGCGGCTGGAGCAGCAGGTGCCTGCTGTCGTGACAGTAACTCCAGGACCTGGGCCATCTGTGTCTTGAGGTCCATTATGTCCCTCGTATGCCTCGAGCGCTTAACACGCTTCTCTTGCAGAGATGGTGAGCAGCTACGAGGGGTTGACAACCAAACGTGTGCGCAGGGAATATCCTGCAAGAGGCTCTGGAACAATTGGAGGAGCGTGGGGACCGGGGCCCCCAGGGCTGCTGACGGCTCAGCCACAGGGGGCGGAGCCTCCGCCCCCATGGCTCTAGCCAGCCTATTGCGGAGCACCCGGGGCTGAAAAGACGTGCAGATGTCACAAAAGGTCTCATCCCCGAGGGCCAAAGTGGCGTGCTGGACGCCCAAGCACCACGCACACAGAGTGCGCCCATCCTCCTGGGGCATGTTCACCCTGCAGGACGTGCAAGCATGGAACCACAACATGCTTGCTGTCACTTTTCAATACCGCCGGGTATTTAAGCCTCAGGCACCGCATAACGTGCCTGCACGGAGAGCGCTTAAGCACTGCGTGCACCGAGGTACTGTAGTACTGAGGGCACCGTGTGCACAAGGCTGTCTGTGCACCGAGGCACTAAGTACCAGGTGCACCTACCAAAACTGTGCACCAAGTGCACTGGGCACCATGTGCACCAAGCACTGTGGGCGCTATGCGCACCGAGTTTACCGAGTGCACCGAGTACCGTGTGCACCAAGTACACCAAGCACTGTGTGCACCGAGTACCGCGTGCACCTAGTGTACTGAGCACTGAGGGCGCTATACGCACCGGGGTACTAGACAACGTGCGTACTGAGCACCGTGCGCAGTGAGTGCACCGAGTACTGTGCACACGGAGTATTGTGTGCACTGAGTGCACAGAGTGCTGCGTGAACTGAGCGCCGCGTGCACCGAGTGTACTGAGCACCGAGGGCGCTATGCGCAGTGAGGTACTAGACACTGTGCGCACGAGTGCACTTAGCACCATGCGCACCGAATGCTGTGTGCACCGAGCACCGTTGTGCTATGCGAACCGAGGCACTAGTACCGTGAGCACCAGGCACCGTGTGCACTGAAGTACCAAGAACTGACCGTGCACCGAGGTACTGAAGCACCGGGGGGCAGCTAATGTAGTGGTGCCTACCCTAAACAAAAGGTGGAGAACACACTTTTTTTTTTTTTAAGGCCCAACACCCCAGGGTGGACGGGCCGAGGCAGCTGCCGAAGTCTACTCAACAGCAGGGCAGGTAGAACACAGCCCCGGTGGAGGAATTACATGGCTGACTGGCTGGCAAAGCGAGGTTGTGTGACAGGGTCAACACACAGGTGAACACGCAACAGCAGTTTCCACAATAATATTTGTTTTTATTTTTATTTCGCCAAAACTGCGCAAATGGCAGCCAGCGGAATCACTCAACGGCGGGGATACGGCAAAGCCTAGCCCCGGCGGAGGAACGGTGTTCTCTATAAGAGTGTGTGCTGAAAAGACACACACACACACTCCTAAATCAATACTGCACAGGCAGCCACTCACACACTGCAGACAGCGTACACAGACAGCCTGCAACGGAAGCGAGGCAGGCTGAGAGGAAAAGAGCAGAAAGAAGCTAAGAGTGAGTCAGAGCCGCTGATTCCATGAAAGCAGCAAGCCAGCTTTCAGCACCAATGCAGGGGAACTGCAGTCGACTCAGAAAAGCTCTTTCAAAAACACACTCAGTTCAGTAACACAGAAGCTTACCTTTCCATAGAAGAGAGGCAAAAGAGAAAATTGTCTCCGCGGGTTGACTGTGTAATCCCTCGGTAGGAGGGACCGAGGATGTCACCCCACGGAGTGGCCTATCGGCAGCTCTGATATAAAATGCTCAGTGAATACCTACCTAAGGCAGGCATATCCCATAAGTATGTTGGTGGTCGTCTTCGAATTGAAATGGAACTTTATTTCACATTCCAGAGTCAGTTTGAAAGGGTTCATTTGAAGTACTTCGATAGTTTTTACTTCAATCTAAGCACAACATTTGATTTAATATTCCTTAGTGATTTATGTGTTTATTTTAAACTGTAGTAATTTATTTTAAATTAATTAAAAATGATTTCCATCATTTGTAAAGGCAACCTTTAAAGGCCAATAGCTTAGCTAACATTTATCAAAATGGAATTAAATGGAAGAAACGGCTCATTTACTTGTAAAAGGTCTTGCATTTCTCAACATTATAGGTTGTTTTTAGAATAGGTGTTTAATTACTGAGTATAATTAAATCAGTATGCATGTGTATCATATGGATCGTTTCTATGATCATAACAGTTTTCTGGGGCAGTTTCATGAATATTTGACTGTTAAAGCTAGACACCATATATATGCAAAATAATGGATTAATATTATTTACCAATATATTAGAACATATTTTGTAAAATATTCAAATATATTTATTAATATACTGGCATACTATTGTTCCATACATATTTTATACGTATATTTGGTGATCTATGATATAATATTGTAATTCAGTAGGCTCATCAAAACTCCAACAATCAGAACCTACCTATTCTCCAAACCATGTCATCATAATGAAATGCAAGGTGGATTTCACTATTACTGCAAAGAATTACCTGTTTGTACAGTACAGCTCATTATCTTAAAGTAACTCTATAAAAATTACTAAGAACATACTAACGTGCATCATAAATATAAAACAATGACTATATATTATTACGAACAGTACCTTAAGCAAATCATTAATCTGAACACAGGGTTGGGTTTTCTAAATCTGTTTATTACACATTAGTTTTCAATATTTTGCAATATATTTGATTTCCATAAAGGAACCATAAAGAACGGTTGGTCTTTTTCCTGTGTTATAGATGGCCACACCTTTCTATCTCAGCCAGGTCTCCACTGCATGTTTTGTTTCCAATGTGGATTGATTGATTATTGGTGGTGTGGTAGTTCAGGTCATTTATAAGCTTTGGTTATTAGGTTAATGGACCATGAGGTTCTGATTGGCATCCAGCACTATCACTCAACAAAGTAACTCAGCTATATGAATATTCCTCGGGTAACCAAAGGATATAGAAAAAAGTCAGTTGAGCGGATTGAAAGAAATGAGGATCCAAACAGGTGGTATAAAAGCCCTGAACCATTTATTGTTACCATGGGAACTATAAGGGGTAGGTTTACTAAAGTAATAGTTGCAAACGAGTTGGAAGTCTTGGGTGAAATGTACTAGACAGGAGCAATGCTATTTGAAATTTTTTAGGAATGCTTTGCAGCTGCGGTTTCTATTTGCGGTTCAAGTGTAGATGAATATGTCATTATGGGCGTTCCTGCATAAATTCGCAAATAGGGGGTGGAGAGAGTGCCAATCAGGGTTCTCAAATATTATAATGAGATGTACGAAAGCTGCAGACAATAGTCGCAACTGTTGCCAGTTGTGCTCAATGGATTTTTGAGGCGAACAGCCAAATACCTATTTTTCCCTAAAAGCAGTGTGTACTTACAAGCCTTGAAAACACATTTCTATTACATTTGTAGTTTTCCCAACATGTTGGGTGCAATAGACTGCACACATGTGCCGCTAACCCCTCCAGCTCATTCTGAGCATCTGTATAGGAATAGGAAACACACATATTCTATTAATGTGCAGGTGGTTTGTAATTGTGCATAATTTAGCACTGCACCACTGACTAACTTAAATAAAAACTGACAGTATACATTTAGCTTATAGGCTACTCATGATAATACAAATTAGTGGTATAATGCAAAATTTGTTGCTGGTCCCTTGAAATTTGTATTAACGAGAATTGACTGTCCTGTAAGTATCATAACTTGTCAATGCGGCACCATGATCTGTTTTGTGTTAATTGTCTTGGCTGCCAAGTTAATAATAATAATAATAATAATAATAATAATAATAATAATAATAATAATAATAATAATAATAATAATAATAAAACGCTAGGTGTTCATTTAATTTTACAACTGTACTGTATACTGTATAGGCCTACTGTACAGATTTATATTATCTAATGTGTAGCCTACCCAAAACACATTGGTGTTATTTCATCACAATGATTGATACATGTAAAATACACTGAGCACTATAAATGTATGTGTGAGCGATTTATTATTTTATTTTTAAACCTGACACCTCCTAATGTCAGACAAACATATCCGGTTTAGCGAGGGGCTACTGTATGATTATGAAAAGCTTTTTCATATAAACTTTTTTTTTTATTATTTGGGGGTGAAGGTGGGGGCCCCACTATAGATTTGGATGTGATTAAATGGATGTCTTTTATATATATATTATTAGTATTAAAATAGGTAAAATTAAGACTGCATTGTACAGATGACGTTTACATTTAACAAAAACAATGTTATTTTGATTCTTGTAGCCATGCATGTATAGAAGTTATCCTTCGGGCATCCTCTGCTGCACCAAACCATAGCTCAACTCCAGCTATTTATTTAAACAATGTCGCACGACTCTCACAATGCTAGAGATCTACAGTGCTTATAGAAAGCCTACACCCCCTTTCAAAATTTTCACCTTTTGTTGCCTTATAGCCTGGAATTAAAATGCATTAAAATCGTTTTTTTTTTTTTTCATTTATCTACACATCCTACCCCACAACTTCCAAGTGAAAAAAATATTCTAGAAATTTGTAGAAAATTAATTAAAAATAAAAACTGAAATAGCTTGGCTGGATAAGTGTCCACCCCCCTTGTAATAGCAATCCTAAATTAGCTCAGGTGTAACCAATCGCCTTCTAAATCACACACCAAGTTAAGTTGCCTCCACCTGTGTTAAATTCTAGTGATTCAGATGATTTCAGGATAAATTCAGCAGTTCCTGTAGGTTTCCTCTGCTGGGTAGTGCATTTCAAAGCAAAGACTCAACCATGAGCACCAAGGCGCTTTCAAAAGAACTCCAGGACAAAGTTGTTGAAAGGCACAGATCAGGGGATGGGTTTAAAAAAATATCAAAGGCTTTGAATATCCCTTGGAGCACGGTCAAACTCTGAGGCACTGACACAACAAAATGTGAAAAAAGTTCAAGGGGGTGTAGACTTTCTATAGGCACTATTTCAAGTAGTATGTTGCGGCTGTACATACAACAAAATGTTTACATTGTTAAGTGTCGCAACAAAAATTAAAATTGCAGTATGTTTGCTCTGAGACTGGCCTATCTTAGTACACCTAGCCCTAAGTATGTTGTTTGCTTGGTTTTTTTTTTTTTTTTTTTTTACTGTCAGTCAATAGTCAATGTAGATCTGCTCTACTTCCATATCCAAGCAAAACTGCAGCACAGTTGGATTTAGATACCGTATACAAGCAGCACAAGGTAATGTGTAAGGTTTTTGTCTGTAAAAAAATAAGATAGGAGGAGTAGTCATGTGGCAGAGGGTGTCCTCAAGGTGTATCACAGGGGTAATATAAATAGACCTTTTTGCAGTTGCCTATGCAGTTGTGTGTGGCAGGGTTCTGGTTTGAAGTATCTGTGGAGAAGTTTAGAAATTCAAATCAAGTGGAGATTATTGTTGTGTTCTCCATTCTAACAACCATCACATACTCTGTCATGTGCCGGTTTTAAACCTTACCATGTCACCTGAAAATTAGATTTTGCCAGATTTGTTGGTTTTTTTCAGAGTAGTTATATTGAGATCAACCATTAAACCAGTCAGAATCCTTACTTCACTGTAGCTTTCTGGTCCCTGCACAGTAGTATCCTTGACCATTTATTTACACTGGGACCCTGTGTGTGAAGTGCATGTGTTGTGTGCTGCCGTAAACGTATTTTGCCACCTTTCAACAAACTGTAACTGTTGGCTGTCTGTCAAGTGCTTGCTCAGTGAATGTGAAGCACTTTGAGACACTGCTTGATGAGAAAGGCATAATACAAACATAAATCCCTTCTTACCTTATGTAGTTTACTGAGATGGGGCATGTCTTTATGATCTCTGCACAGTCAGCCCATTCCAGCTAGTGCCCCTAACACAAAGTTGTTCAAGCTGTCTTTTTGTAATGTATTTACAATGGGAATTGAAAGGAAAGCTTAGAGCCATGCAGATAGTTTCTTTTTGAATGCAGTGCTAAATAGGTTCCATTAGTGGTGATAGCTTATATTTAGGAAATCAATAGCACCAATCTGATGATTCTTATCTTCATAGTAATAATGATTTGGGTGATTATAATGATTCTCTTACAGAACAGACTGCCTTCTAATACTATAGTACACAATGAAATAGCTTCCGAGTAAAATAGCAGAACCTATTTTATCTGTGATATCATCTGCTATCATAAAATGTACACAATAGGGTAAACGGAAGAAAAATAACTCCAGCTCGTGGCTGTTACCAAAGATATTCCAGTACTTGCTGCATTATGATTACCAATTAAGCAGTCACAGAAAATCCTTCCATTTAATCATTGATTTTTATTCCCAGGTTACCTGCAACCATGGCTCTGATGGCTGTTAACTATGCTATTATATGCACAGGCACAAAGAGAGCTATTACTTCATTTGCTGGCCTGTATTGATCAGTTATTTCCCACAGTAAATATCACTTTGTAGGCGTTCAATAACCACACTAAGAAATTTTGTGACATGTTTTCAATACTTTTTTTGGTGCTCTACATTGTAAAAGATATTAAAGTCTTCTGACATGGTGAAAAAAAGACACCTACAGTAAGTTGGCTTCCAATGTTATATTTATTATTTACCAAAACTAAATTACTTGGATAATAGTACATAAATGAGTCAGTGTTACAGTTTAAATACAATGCCAACTACAGTTTAAATACATTGGTACGTGCATACCTAAATTAGTATGTATTTATCAAAAGTACTCATGAATCCAAGGTTGTACTGGTTTCCTGTTCATGTGAATGAATAAACTATATAAATCATAGCAAACTAGGACAAGAAAGATTAAGAGGGTACTGGGTGGAAGTAAGCTAAGCTATTCTTATTAAAAGGTTTCCTGCTTTTTGGATTGTAATGATTTTATCACGTCGTTCTCTTATTAAATTACAAAAACAACATTATAATTATCACAGGGCCTCCCCCCTCCTAATTAAACCATTATACACATGACCATTTGTAGAGCACGAGGGCAGTGAAGACATTGCAAATTACTATAGCATTAGGAGGTGTTAAAATCGGGAAGCATTGATACTTTCATTTAATTTTAGCTTGCTGATCACTTTTTTCAGAGTTCCTATGCATTGATCTCACTGGGGGCTGGTGTGTTTTGATTATTTTGGGGATCTTTAAATCTGTCCCTGCCAGCAATCACAGGTGTGGCCATTCCCCAGTTAGATAATTGGGGCTGATTGGGGAGTGTCCACATGTATAAAAGGAAGGAGAAATCCTTTGTTTGTGCTATGATTTTGTGTACTGGGTTAAAACTTTAGAGTGAAGGAGAATGCCCAGCCTGTATTGTATTGTATTGTTTGAATCTTTGTTTTGGTGTTTGTGCCGTATTGATCTGTTCCTGTGTTTTATTTGTTTTTGTTTAATAAAGTGTGCAACAGCGCTTTAAAACTGCAGCTTTCTATCTCTGGGTTTATTTCCTGCCGGTAGCCAGCCTGGGCCGTGGCGTTACCATGTGTGATGGGGTGAATGTGAGTGACTGTAATCTAAAGGCATTAGGACCTTGGGAAGTGGTGGTTGGCAAGTATTCTGCCATCCTGACAACAGGGGCTCTTTACCACACCTGTCACAATATTAATAATTTGTCACAATATTAATAATTTGTTCCTAGAGGCACAGATGCACTTAAGTCACATGCTAACATCACTAACTGTGTGCTTTTGGGAAACAAGTTTACAAATTGTTTGTAAAAGCTGTATTGGCAGGTGGTGATTCTTGAAAACAAATAGGCAATATATTCTGCCATTTCAGAAATGAAGCAGAAATTACTTTGAAAACACAGAAAGTGGAGCTGACGTGACTAAAAGAAAACATAATGCACTGGTACTGTGTAGATGATAGCAGCTAAAAGCTAGATTGATTGGAAAACAATCTCTTGAAGAACATAAACCACACACTAATGGATTGGTCACAGCCTTGTTTTTTCACTCAGGGCAGACTTGGTATTAAAAAATGATTGGTCCTATTTTGTATCCTGCAGGGTTCTTTTTTTAACCATAGATCAGGAATAATTTAGTGCAATGTCAATTAAATTTGCATCACTAACAATGGGCTTCTTGACCTTCCTCTTTGGTTTCCTGTTTTCAGTACAACCACTGCTAACCTCAAGTGGTTACACAGTTCGCACTGACAATAGTACCTGGCATTAATTTCACTTTCCAAACAGTTTAGTTCAGAAATGGTTACGCATGCCATGTTCCTGTCAGTCGTATTTGTAAATGGTAAACTAAGTCATAAAATATTGGGGCAGCCACCATGTTTTTTCAACTATTTTGCAAATATTTTAACTAAGCCTACTGCTGCTCATCGTCTGCTAATGTTCTGTTGGTTGGTCTGTTGTGCGTAACTGTACTTTCACTTTGAGCTAAAAGAGGATTCCCCTGAAACATGACCTGCTGTTTATGTACTGGATACCAGGACTTATTTTATCTGCTTTTCATCCAGCGCGCATGCAATCCATCCACGATTCTCAAATGCGTCCGCCAGCGGGATGTTGTGTCGGATTTCATTTTAGCACGCGTCACAAATTTCCGCCCATTTTGATTTGCGTCAGTGCTCATTGGTTGATCAACTAGAGAAGACTTTTAGCAGTGCGATGTGAAAACAGCGGCATGGAGTAATTATTTTGTTTAGTGCAGAGATACTACCTGAATATTCGAATGACCATTGCTGCACATGAATTTGAAGGCACAAATCCACATCAGTGTCCTCCATAAATTACATAGTTGATAAAAATTATAAATAATGATCACAACAGGTTTTGTCTTGCACCGGTTTACCACCTTGTTAGAATTTGCACTACAGTTTCTAAAGGCATGTGATGTGTGGGACAGTAGGGATTAACATACAAAGCAGTATCAAAGTTATTGTTAGCTTTGTTTTGTTTTCTTTATTAACCCTTTACGGTCCGATGTCGGACCCTGTCCGACATAATCAAAAAGACGTCAAGCACAGGTCTCCAGTCGTTTTTTCTCCGGAAAAAGCAGAGAAAACCTTTCAATGGCTGAGTGAGACCAATAGGAGCCGAGAGAAGCTGGGGAAAAAAAGGGCGGATCTGAGCAATACAGATACCCCGGCACCATAGAGATAACACGGCCATAAACAAACAAGATAGCTGCTTCCGCATCCAGCGCTCAAAGAAGATCACAGATATTTGCAGAGCTTTTTGAGGTGTTATAGTAATAAAATAATGACTTGGATCACATTATTGAGGAGTTTGGTGATAAAATGAGTGATCAGGAGATGATTTATCAGTATGCATGACTATGAAGAGGTATGTGAAAAATACAGCAAACAGCGGTGGGGCAGGCCTGGAGATGCAGTACTGAGTATCCTGTTGATATGCAGTGAATAAATGGACCGCTAAGGGTTAAGTATCTGCTTTCGTCTGTGTCAGACCCCTCTTTGAATGTTTATTTCTTTCTCTTTTTTCAGCGTTCATGTCACCCCACGAGGGACGTGATCATCACTACCTAGACTTGGAAGTCTGGCCGCGCTGACCTCTCTCAACGTAGGCAACCCTTGTAAGTCCGGGAGACTTCTAGACTTGGAGGCCGATCGGTTTGGTCTTACATACGCAGGGAATGCTCTCCGCGAGCCAAGTGCAAATCCTGCCCTATTCTAAAGTCACAAGCACATAATTCCAATTTCAGTTCCTGAGGTTTTACTCCACGCAGCCTTTGCTCATGTTCTGCGAATTTCTTGTCAAACTGGATGCGGTCTTGCAGAGCTCTGCATGTGACGCTTATCTGCTTAGAACGTGCTCCATATACCCTCAGATTTGGATAAAACTCAATAAATGCTAAAAAAAAAATGATCTTAGCAAGCTTTATCACAGTTCAATGTGCAGTTCTCTAGATACAGTAAATTACATACAGAAAGACTGTCAACAGACAGACAAAGAGCCTCCATTTACCCTGAGATTATTATATATTTATTAACTTATACCAAAGGTCTTTAGAAAGTTTAATCACAACAGGATAAACAATATATATATATATATATATATATATATATATATATATAAACTCTAAAATTTGACAATTTAGTATGTACGTTTACATATAAAACCCCTATTCCCTCAAATAAATCTGTCCCAACACTTGTTTTAGGACATGGGGTAATCTGGTATTTCTTTCTGTTCCTATTTGAATGGTTCAGATAGCACAGCCCAAAATATATGTCTTCTATTCTTAAAGGTTTAGTGGGATGCATCAGCAACATTGTTTTGTTAAACCATTCCCAAGAGAGCTGTTCAGTTCAGGGTGGCCAGTAGTATCCAATTACATCTACATTTTTCCTAATTGGTTAGAGAACAGTTATGTCTAATATCCTTTCCCAGAAGGGTTGTGCTGTTTTCTGTTTCAGTGAAACTGGAATGACAGCAGTTAATGACAAAGCTCTTCATCAGCTCAGTGCAATCACTATTTGCATGAGCTCATGAGGTCAGTACTTTCACCTTTGCCCTACGCCTGCCCCTGCTACACATTTAATTAACAAGTCAACAAATAGTAATGTAATTCTAGTTATTAGCCTTATATAACTTACTATTAAATGCAAGTTTCATGTTGTACACAAAAATGTAGTTTAAAAGCCTGATACAAACATTAGCCATGCATGTCGCTGGCATCTGAATTTTAAACTAAACCCAGCATTTGTGTTCCAGTGCTATACACAGGGATAACAGGTTCATATTTATGATACCCTAGGATTATACTGTACCTTTTTTACTAATATTAAATAACTGAGTAGGGAAGGGACTGGAGGAAGGGGGCACAGCACAGCCCAGTTAATAGAAAATGTAAGCGTGAATTTGATCTGCTTATATATATATCATGTAAAACGTGTGCTCTACATTGAACCAGGCCCACCGAGAGGTCGGGGACGAAGGGGGGCCCTGATGAAGGGGGAACTTTTTTTTTTAAATATATATCAAATATTTTAAAACAACTAGCCTTGCACAAGACCCTTTGCGTTTCCACCAACACATTAAAAACTCCAGTTCATATTTTTACTACACCAAAAAGCTGAAAAAAAGGCATAGCAATTTTATGTATTTTTTTTTAAGACTTTTAAAAACTTTAAAAGAACCCTAAAGTTGCACAATATATACCACAGTATGAATTATTATATTATTAAGATCTATAATTTGCTCAAAACAACATGGTGTAGCAGTTTTTTTAGAAAAATGGTATTGTGTAAAATAAATAAAGTACTTTCTTCAGCTGGTGGTAAACACAATTAGAGAATGATCGGTTATATTGCTTAAAATACAAATATATTTACCAATACAGGCTATTAGTTAAGAGCAGAGATGAGTGGTTTATTTTTGGCACAGGATAAATAAAATAGTGTATAGCAACACTATTAAAATGTAGTTTATGCTAAAAATGTTTGTTATTTGATGTTAAGTAAGCTTCCGATTAATGACTATTACACGTGGAGTTTGTACAAAAAAAATATTTATTCACTTACCTAAAAAAAAAGTTTGAATACTGTAAATAAAATTTAGATATTGAAACTTCTAGGCGTTGTTGACAGTTTCCTTAAAACCCATTATCAAAATACTGTATCGGTTGAAACGATCTTCCTCAGACACTGCTAAGATTTCAAGTATCACTGCTTGGTCTGAAGCTTGGTTTAGACTACAGCATACTACAGTCGGATGAATGTAGTACCGGGGGGGGGGGGGGTGCGGCAGCGGGACATACCAATCATTCCCCGGGGCCCATGACGGCTCTCGGCGGCCCTACATTGAGCACAGCAACCATTGTAATAATTTGATATTCTGGTGTCAGTATTTGAAATCTAATTATGTAGGAATGAACATAATTCCTACAGAATGCATACAAACCCCATATTGGTGATGAAATGCAATAATGTTTGTGTTGGAGTTAAGTATGAATTTTCAAACACTGCAAATGTTGTTTAGCTTATGGGAGTTCTTTTTTAAAGAAAATAATTGGTAAACATTTAAAATGTTCCTTTTTTTATTATTATTTTTTCTGGAGAAATATATATATATAGGGACCGTCTGATTTTCTTAAATACCCTGCACCTGACTCTAATTTACAATAAAAGCCAGGTGCAGGTGATATTTAACAAAATGTTTTTGGCGGGGAGGATATTAACCATTCCCTGCTGTGTTACACATCCTCCCCTTTGTCTTAACAAGACAGAGGCCATCCCACGGCTACTTCCTTCCACCCTTAAAAGACCACACGTCCTCAAGTCCCACCATTTTCATCTTCACCCTCTTCCATGGGTAAACAAACTTGAGGGTGGGTCAATCCTTCCAGCGTTTCCAGGCCGGAACTGCCAACTGGCGACACGGGACCCCACCGGGATGACAGGGGTGACTGAAGCGACGAGAACAGGAGGATGCAGCAGAGGTCTTCACCTGGGGACCGGCGCAGCGATGTCCGATCACCCAGGGGGAGCGAAGCAGCGAACAGGGGGAGCACCAGCGACATCTGGGTGCTCGGGGAGAGCGTAGTACGTAACCAGGGGCAGAGCTGTGGCTGATGATGCAGACTCCTGGGCTCCAGGTCTAGTGCAGGGAGGTCCAGGCAGACTGGCAGGGTGTCCAGGAGCAAGGTGCAAGGGATCATACCCATCGGCGCCAGACTGTTTTGCACGGGTGATGTCTGGGGCTGTGATGGAGGTGGGTGTCTCACCTCCTCCCCTTTGCTTGCCACCCGTGGCTCCGGAGATGGCAGCGTCTCCACTCCTTCTGGTGTTGAAGACAGCGGTGTTTCTCTGCCGGCTTCCATTTCTGGAGCAGCAGCTCCAGCTCTGTTGGCTCCCGCACCTTTTGTTCCAATGGGGGCAACCCCAGCTCCCGTCTCAGTCTCTCCAGCTCCTCCTGATGTCAGCGGTTGCTCGCTTCCTGCTCCGCCGTATTTTTATTGATCGTTTTGATCAAATCTTGCAAGTCCATTTTCTCTGGATTTTTTTGGGGCGCCCACACTCGCTGCCACCATATGTAACACGACCGCCACTCACAGTCGTCTGTTTCCTCTTTAAAATCAGATCAAGGACACAGAAATTGAGTTTTTGAGCGCTGACACTCTATTTTTAATAAACAAAATAAACAAAACAAAACACCTAGCTCCATTTGGCGTACTGACTAAACTGAACAGGAACCTATTCTAGTAAGCCAGACAGCTAAGCTGTTTACTGGCTAAAACACACAGTTTTAAAGAAAAACAAAAGGAGCACACAGTTACCTTTTTAGTACGATTGAGTACACCTTCAATCGGGCTCCTTCACACAGCAGCAGCCCTGAAAGGACTGGCTGCTTTCCTTAAATACCTGCACCTGGCTCTAATTTACAATAATAGCCAGGTGCAGGTGATAATTAACAAAATGTTTTTGGCAAGGAGAATATTAACCCCCTCCCTGTTGTGTTACTATATATATATATATATATATATATATATATATATATATATATATATATATATAATGTAATTACTGTTTTTTTCTACAAGGACTCAAAGACCAAGGGGGGAGAAATCAACAAAAAAACAGAAGGGAGACCACATCAAAACAAGGGCAACAACTCAGGCAAGACAGCTATTAAATGTATTTATCTAAATGCCTAAATGCTAGAAGTCTCAGAAACAAAATGTTAGAACTTGAAGCTACTGCACTAACAAGTAACTACGATGTGGTAGGTGTTACAGAAATGTGGTTGTCTGAGTGATGGAGACGAATATAATATTAGTTGGTATACACTGTATAGGAAAGACAAGCAGGACAGAAGAGGTTGAGGGGTAGCACTATACATAAGAAATAGTCTTGAAGCCCAGGTATTAAATCTGGACAAAGAAAACAACACCAATATGGGTCAGAATAATAGACAAAAATTCAAAGGGCATAATAATAGGATAATAATAGGGACATGCTATAGACCACCAAATTCAGATGCCGAGCAAAATAATCTGTTATACAACGACATTAGAAATGCATGTAGAAAAGGAGAAGCCATACTAATGGGGGATTTCAACTTCCCCTATATAAAATGGGAAAACCTGGTGGGGAGCATGACAGATGAAATTGAAATGGTGGAAATGACAAATGACTGCTTCCTAACACAATTTGTCAAGGCACTGACTAGAGGGGAGGCATGTCTTGATTTAGTCTTTTCAAATAACGAAGACAGAATAACTAAAACAGAGGTCAGAGAACCATTAGCAAAATCAGACCACAACATGGTCTCATTTGAAGTGCTTTTTAAAACCCCAAAAGTAATGACTAAAGCTAAGGTTTACAATTTTAGAAAGGCAAACTATGAAGGTATGAAACAGAGACTAATAGAAGTAGATTGGAGTAAAACAGAGAAAACATCCATGGAAAAAGGAGTACTAGAGGCACAAAACAATTACATCCCAAAAGTAGACAAATCTAAATCTAAAACAAAATGGCCAAAATGGTTTAATAGATCAATTAAAAAAAATATTCAGTGAAAAAAGGCACAGTGTTTTAAAGGGACCAAAAACAAATTACACAGAAAGAGTACTTTGAACTGCAAACGCAAGTCAAAAAGCAAGTTAGAAAGGCCAAGAGAGAGATAGAAATGAACATTGCTAAGGGGGCTAAAACCAATTCCAAAAAGTTTTTCCAATATTATAACAGCAAGAGAACATTCAAAGAGGAGGTTAAATGTCTAAGAGATACAAATGGCAAAATCATAGACAAAGAGAAAAAATAGCAAATATATTAAAAATGAAATGCCTGTATATACAGTATACAGTATATAACATGTAAATGGAGATTATTGTAGTTTTTTCAAAAGAAGAAATAAATCATTAAAAGAATGCTGTCAATATTTGTAAATGTAGTTGTAGGTGACCTGCCCTGCTCTGCTCATGAACCAATCTCACAGGCAGGTGTGGTGGAGAGTTGCCATTTCTGGGTATGTCCATGGCAGCATTTGTCCCTGCCTCTTTCACTCAAATGTTTGTGTCCTGTCTCTGATTTGCTGTAATTTGTGACACTTTTTCCAGCTGCCCACTGATACCTTGTGATATCCCCCTGTTCAGGCTACAGTCAAGACACCATCCTTAATTCTGTTTGTCTATATAGTTGTAAGAGTCAGCACTATCAATAGTAGCTATTGTGTATTGACAGCAATACAAAAAAAAAATCTTGATTCACTGTAGATGTTCAGTGGCTTATACAATGATACAGTCACTTTGCTGATCTGGCCTGTTATGTATGTCTATGGTGAAAGAGAATAATGAGACAGCAAAATTGCTATTTGAAACAGCTTACGAATATGACCCTACAGTATGTGGATAAAGTTACATGAGTTTCTGAATAAGGTTACATGAGTGGAAACCATATTTTGAACACTGAGTATGCTGAATAAAAATGTAATATTTTCGTGATTGTGTTTTAGTTAATTGCTGTGTTAATTCAAGTATCTGAGCTGAGAGCAGGTTTTGTCCAAACTCAAGTATTCACACTTCCCCATAAAACAGAACTCTATTTCTTTAAAAAAAAAATAAAAAAATACTTTCAGTATTGTACACCTCATCAAAAAAAATGCTACACCTCACCTTTAATTCTTCACTTTTTTATTATTATAAAACAAATGGCAACTGAAATAAAAAAACTTAAAATAAATTGTTTGCTTAATAGCAACAAAATTGTTAAGAAAAATGAAGGTGCATTTTTTCTAAAACAAATTGCCAGTTTAAGAGGAGTGTTTGGGTAAGTGGATATAACTGGACTGAGGGCTGTGCATGTTTTTCCAAATTGCTCCATTTTCCCAAATGGATTTCTATTGATTTTGAGAATGCATCTCCTCCAAACAGATAATCTGTCCCTGCCACTCAGTTCTACCAGTCACCACTTAAACATAATCACCACACAACCAATACCATGGCAGGGTTGCACACAAGCATTAACCACTTAGTTGCTGTTGACTTACCCACCACTGCAATTAATTAGTTCCTTTAAAAGATTGATTGAGCAGATTTTTCTTTAAATTATTAGATTTCATTAGCATTAGGAACCTTGGGTTCCTCCTTGATTTTCAGTATTTTGATTGGGATTCATTCAATTGATAAAATAAAACTTTCTCTTAGTGATGCATTTTGGAATAGAAACCCAAGACTGTTAAAGGACAGAGCCTATGGTGCTTGAATGTTGAGTTTGCCAACAATATATAATTTACAGAGATAATTACTGATCTTTATCTTATTCAGATTAAAAAGTGGCACCACCTTCAGATTGCAGAATTATTAGATTACACCTCTGTGCCCATGAATTCTGAATTTGTGTCACCTATAAACTAGTGCTTAGCATAACAGTAACCAGTGCACACACATCGAGCGAGTCCTCATACCTAAATGATAAATAAATATTTGTTTATCTAATTGTATCCAAATGCAATCTGAAATGTCTTTGGAAGCTAGAAGTGTATGTGAATTGAAGGCAGTTATTGTGTTCAACATGTGGAGTGTGACAGACAGACGGACGGACGGAAACTATGAGGTAATTCATTGGTTAATTTATAAACAGTATGGTTAATTTATAAACAGTATGGTTAATACATTTAAAAGATGGTTAATTTACAAATAGTATGGTTAATTTATTTTTAAGATGGGTAATTTCTAAACAGTATGGTTAATTCACAAACAGTATGGTTCATTTATTTTCAAGATGGTTAATTTATAAACAGCATGGTTAATTCAGAAACAGAATGGTTAATTTATTTTCAAGATGGTTAATTTATAAACAGTATGGTTGGGGGCTCCCGAGTGGCGCATCCAGTAAAAGCACTCGCTAGAGTGCAGGATGCGCTCTATAGCCTGGACGTCGCCTGGACGTCGCCGGTTCGAGTCCAGGCTATTCCACAGCCGACCGTGGACGGGAGCTCCCAGGGGGCGGCGCTCAATTGGCTGAATGTCGTCCGGGGGGAGGGAGGGTTAGGTCGGCCAGGGTGTCCTCAGCTCACCGCGCACCAGCGACCCCTGTAGTCTGGCCGGGCGCCTGCGGGCTTGCCTGTAAGCTGCCCAGAGATGCGTTGTCCTCCGACGCTGTAGCTCCGAGGCGGCTGCACGGTGAGTCTGCAGAGTGTAAAAAAGCGGGCAGCTGATGGCACACGCTTCGGAGGACAGCGTGTGTTCCTCCTCGCCCCTCCCGAGTCAGCGCAGGGGTGGTAGCGGTGAGCTGAGCCAAAAAAATAATTGGGCATTTCAAATTGTGGAGAAAATAATAATAATAATAAAAAAAACTAATTGGCAACGACTAAATTTTTTTTAATTTTTTTTAAAATATAAACAGTATGGTTGGAACATTAAATGGCAATGTGAAGGACACCCTTGGGGTCCTTACTGTCATGCAATATTAAATGCCATCTGAGAATTAGCACACTCCAGTGAAGATAGGCAGAAACTTTCCATGAAAAGGCTAACATGATGAGTCATTATTTTAAAAGGAAATATCAGATGTAATATCAGATACAACAATTTTAACAGTGTAACACCAACACACAGGTCCTCAAACTCCGTTGTAGATGAAGTCAGGAGTGTTTTTAATTTCAGTGAACGATCATTAAGGCTGACACTAGCTTTTGATGTGTCTCTGCCACACCAAACAACACAATAGTGAAGTTGGTTTCTTATTCGGCCAGCTTCTTAAATTCAAAACACACACCTGCACCTTTCTTGGCATTCCTGTCCTCTGCTGAGATCCCAGGTGATGGGGTGGAGAGTGAAGACGAGGCACTAGTCGTGCAGCTACCGCTGTCTTCTCCCGCCTGGACCAGGCTTTCATTAAAGGAGCAACATGAGGATTCAAAAAACATAATGAGAAAACTGAAAAAGATATCAACACATAGGAAATCTATTTTTAAAATTTGAAACTGACAACATCATTGTTGGTATGTGCAAACTTACCCTCACCATCAACAGATATCATCATATCATCTGCAGTCATGCCGGTAGATGATTCCAAAAGCACGACTGGTAGGCTTATCTTCCAGTGTTGCATATTGAAATATTGTAATGATTTTCTGGATCTTCCAGAATGGTTGTTGTTATCAATCACATGCTTGTACTCAGCCCAATGCGATTTCAGCTTTATTCTTCTTTATTCTTTATTCTGCATTGTTTCACATCGCGAGTGAACCCGTTCACAAAGCCGCTTTGCAACGTGTTCAAACACAGCAGAATTCCATTTGCTGCCATCCAGTTTAGCCTGGACCCCTTCCTCAGACCAAACATTTATACATTTTGTGGTCTCTTCTTCAGACCAAGTGAGTCCGCGGTCAGTAGCCATGTTAATCACACGGAAATGTCTGATAAACGATGACATACTGTGGTTTTTAGTGCAGTTTTAATACAAACGGTTGCTGCGTATTAACTAACTGAACTGAATTAATAACCAAACTCGCAACTTGTTCCGAAGAGGATTAACTAGTGCGGTTGTCGCTGCCTTTTGCAACCGAACTGTGTGTGTACGAGGCCTAAGAGTTTCCACGCTCATCCAGTCTTCGGTAATGAGGTGTCATATAGTAAGAAAAAAAAATAATCGAATAACCTAATGTGTACTTTTATTTAATATATACCACATTCTCAAAACAATTATGTTTTGACCACACGTTCTTCATCAGATTAAGTTGAAGTCAAAGAGTTTTGAGTTTTCTTTCAATAAAAACCTTTCCTCACCTCGGTTTAATAACACCATGTAACAATTTTTTTTTTTTTTTGGTTCCTGGGTAGTAAGTGTTATTTCCTAATTGCTTATGCCTCAAAAGTATAGAAAATGGCTATTATTCCCCACAAACTTTGCTTTTGTGACCAGGACAGTGATATTTTTAAATTTACCTTTTTTCCAGAACATTCCAGATAGATTCAGTGCTGAGTAAACTTGGAGTAACTTCTAGAACTTTCTAGTAATATAAATAGTAGTATAAATACAGGGGCCTTAAGCCCACCAGTTCAGTTCAGTTCAATTTGGCGGGAACCCACTGACCACTCAAGCAACTGCTACTTCTGCATGGTGGACCCTTCCAAACGTCGGACTGGCAAGAATGCACCTGCTATCACGTTTCCGGACCTTCCTTCATCCAGCGCCCCGGTGCCACACTGCCATGAGCTCCCCGTACCCACTCCTCCGGAGAGAGAGCAGCCGTCTTTAGAAGAGAGCAGCAAGTCAGAGAGCGAGGAAGACGTTGTAGATCCAGATGACAATTTCAGAGGTGGAGCTGAGGAGAGAAACCCATACCACCCCAACCAAAAAGACCTCAACGACTTGATTAGAGATCTTGGTCTCACCAAGTCCAATGCCGAGCTTTTGACATCTAGGCTCAAGCAGTGGAACTTGTTGGATGAAAGTGTGCAAGTCGCAGATCAGAGGAAGCGTCACCAACCTTTTTCCAGCTTCTTCACCTGTCAAGATGGGCTCTGCTTCTGACACAATGTGACCAGTCTGTTCGAGGCAATCGGAATCGCCTGTAACCAGAATGAGTGGCACCTCTTCATTGACAGCTCATCCAGGAGCTTCAAAGCCGTGCTGCTCCATAATGGTAACAAGTACCCGTCTCTTCCCCTGGCTCACTCGGTGCACCTCAAAGAGGATTACAACAGCATCAAGACCTTGCTGGACGCCTTGAAGTATGATGAGTACGGCTGGGAGGTCATAGGAGACTTCAAAATGGTGGCATTCCTGATGGGTCTCCAAGGCGGTTTTACCAAGTTTCCCTGCTATCTTTGCCTTTGGGACAGCAGGGACACCAAGGCGCACTACCACAGTACTGCGGGACTGGCCACAGCGGACCGAGTTCTCTGTGGGGAGGAACAACGTCAAGTGGGAGCCACTGGTGGACCCCCGGAAGGTGCTGATGCCACCACTGCACATCAAATTGGGCCTTATGAAACAATTTGTCAGAGCTCTAGATAAGGAGTCGGCAGCCTTCAAGTACCTTCAAGACTTCTTCCCTAAGCTGTCTGAGGCAAAGGTCAAAGCCGGTGTCTTCGTCGGACCACAGATAAAGAAGATTCTAGAGTGCAATGAATTCCCCAAGAAGCTCACTCGTAAGGAGAAAGCGGCTTGGAACAGCTTTGTCGCAGTGGTTCAGGGCTTCCTGGGCAATCACAAGGCCGAAAACTATGTGGAGCTGGTTGAGACTGGTGAAGAACTACGGCACAATGGGCTGTAGGATGTCCCTCAAAGTCCATATCCTTGATGCTCATCTTGATAAATTCAAGGAGAACATGGGAGCGTACTCGGAGGAGCAAGGCGAGCACTTCCACCAGGATATACTGGACTTTGAACGCCGCTACCAAGGACAGTATAACGAGAACATGATGGGAGACTACATTTGGGGGCTGATTCGTGAAAGTGATTTACAGTATAATCGTAAATCTCGAAAAACTACTCACTTCTAAATCTTTTGTAGTCATTTTTGTATTACTTTAGTATAAATACATGTTAATTTGGATTCATATGTTGTTTTTTTCTGACTTTATGTGAACGAAAAGACACAAATTCGCCCGTTTTCTCATTGGAAATAGGTAAATTTCAAAATATCACTGTCCTGGTCACAAAAGCAAAGTTTGTGGGGAATAATAGCCATTTTCTATACTTTTGAGGCATAAGCAATTAGGAAATAACACTTACTACCCAGGAACAAAAATTGTGTTACATAGTGTAATATTTTAATGCACAGAGAGTGTTTACAAATCTGTTTCCTGGCAGTCAGCTCACAGTGGCTCTTGTACACTCTCTGCGCATAAAATATTATTAAACTGAGGTGAGGAAAAGTTTTCATTGAAAGACAACTCAAAACTCTGTTTTTAGAATTCCTTATATATTAAATAAAAGTACACTTGAGTTTATTTGATTAAAGTTGGTAACTTTAAGTAGTAGTCATTGAAAAGACCTTATCCCTCGGGCAGACAAATTAAAAAAATGAAATCCATACAAAAAGAAAAAGGTATTTAAAAAAGGGTATTATTGGTATGTGTTTTGAACTTTTAAAATTAAAAAAACATGACAATGTTATATATATATATATATATATATATATATATATATATATATATATATATTGACAGTGGATAAGTAGTTATGTTATAATTTCATACCCATTTTTTAAAATGTTATTGACAAAATCAGAATGTAGTTAGTAATACGAGTTGATAGCAGTGGTACATGAGAGAAAGCAATTTCTGTCAATTTCCCACCACAAGATCAACTCTTTATCTTTAAAAAAACAACAACGTAGCCTACTCTGTGTATCAGAGGTTCTCAACATGGGGCGTCAGACTTTCTAGGGGGCACTGCGAGTGTTCTAATAATACAGTAATTATTTAAATTTAAAAAATCTACAAGTTTTACACATCAGTCTCAATGAGAATCTTACTTCTTTCTTGCTATGGGATTGACCGCAAGTAATAATATTAACTCTCCAGATGTCTGACTATCAATACATTCAATTCATAACAATTATGTTTCATGACATTGATATGGAAAAACTGAGATCTCTGTGTAACTGGTGGGACTATGAATAACAACTGAACTCGATGTATTCAGCCTATTTGATAGCTATTCATGTTGCAAATGTAAGCAAGCTGAATACAGAAAGCAACTTAGAATTGTCTTTAAATAGAAAGCAAGTAATAAGTTGTTTATTCAGTTGAGTTTCCATATGTCTCATTAGTAGTACAACAAGTTGCAAGTGTTGCCCTGTTCTGCTCTGAACGCACCCAGAATGATGTTACGAAGTAGAGAAACATTTACAGGACAACTTTCAAAGCCTTTTCCTCCAGTTTTTCTAACTGCAAATAAACTCCAGCTAATTTACTAAAACTGTTTAAGTGAAAAAATATTCATTTTATTAATCTTTTCCATACCTACGATGTCTCTTGCTAGATTTGCACCTTTAAACTTTTACAAATATTGGAGCAAAAAGCTTTGAAAATCACCTTGCTACTGTATTAGCTAAATTAATTTCACAAGTTACAGGTTTACCAATGTTTTAATTAAGAATCTGAGTCAGATTAATAGCAATCAATTACACATACAGGAGTGGGCAGACTTGTAGTCGAGTCCTCAAACCTTGAGTCCGAGTCCAAGTCCTTAAAACAAACTCAAATCAATTTTCATTAAACTAGTGGTCGTAGTGGGGGAACAGTTTACCAGATGGACTCTGATATCCCTCTGGAAAAATGTACAAATTATTAAAGAAAACAAAGATTACTTCGATTTATTTTTTCTACCTAGATTATTCTATTCACATTCCTTTTCAACTTGTCTGTCACTATCTTGTTTTCTTTTGGAATTGGAATACTGTTTGAATATACCTGAAGTTTATAGATAAGGTTCAAGTTCAAGTTTGTGAACGTTGCTTTTTCACTAGAAGCCATGATCTGGACTATAGTATCTACTTTGACTTCAATTTGGGTAAAATCTGCCAATCTGATTTAGATATTGCTGGAACTGTATTTATACTGTGTTCTTAAATAGTACATTTAGTATTATTTGTTTTGCAAAACAGAAACGTTATGTTTCACTTTCATTGCATTTGCACTTTTATTAAGTACACCCCAGGGAATTATGCACAGAAAAAAATCTAAATTATGCAGAATTATGCTTCTATCCATCTTTCACTAGACTTTACCCAGTGTCAAGTTCAAATACTGCCACGAATTGGGAGGGAATGACAGATGTAAGGTGACTTTTAATTGGATAATATATTACATGTACTATTTTCTTTAAATTCATTGGTTACCCCTCCCTAACTAGTGGCAGCACCAGCACACCTAACTTGCAAATCTAAAAATGTCCCCCTTATTAATCTGTGCTGTCTCCCCTTATTCAGTCAATCTAAAATCGACTACTTCTTGAGCCGCTCGCACCCCAATGCAATTACAGACAGGTTCCCCCTTCTTTGGTTCGTCCTGCCACACCGTTGCTGTCTCATACACAGCCAGGCCATAGATTTGGTTCAAGCGATTCACGAGACCTGGCAGCAGATCAGTCTACAGTCCCTTCACTCACAACGGGGTTCGGGGGTCTGTCCTACTCCTGCTCCAGGGATAACAGGGCTGTGTGTCGCAGCTTCAGTAAAAAGGGAGAAACAGATCACATATCAAAGCAGTCTTTGAAATCTCCCTGGAGGACATTGAGAATGAACTGGGCATTTTGATTGGGGGAGCTGCCAATCGCCCCCAGGGGGAGGTTACGTCACAATCACCGAGCGCTTATCATCAATCAATCAATCAATCAATCTTTATTTTATATAGCGTCTTTCATAGTGGACCAACATCACAAAGCGTTTTACAAGATACAGTAATAAACAATGCATAATACATTAAATACAGTGAAAAACAATGGAAAATACATTAAATACAAGGCTAGAATGTGAACATTCTAAAACATTGTGGATGCGTATGTTATATAGAATCATAAAAAGATACAGTGAAAGATCAGAAGCAGCAGAGACACAACAGTATGTCTATGCTTACAGTTAACAGCCTTGACAGTTAGTAGCAATTACCAACCACTTGCAATGAAGAAAGAAACAAAACAAACAGTGCTTTCAAGAATTATAAAAGTGCAAAAACAAAAAGTAAAATACCCATAAATATAAATAAGACCTAATTAGTGAAATAGTACAAAATATTTAAATGAAATAGTCAAGTGAAATAAAAGAAAACACATAGAAATCACCCCTTAGCATTCACATTGCATAAATCCGGTGTAAAATACTTTGATAAAGTCAGAAAGGCCATTATGTTGCTGAATTTGCTTTGTAAATTATGTGACTGGCAGCGCTTGCTTTTAAAAATTGCTGTGTTGATAGTGTGCATTTTCAATACCATATAACGATATAATGAAGAGAATAAATATACATATACTGTAGTTTTACAAAGGCAGTAAGTCATTTCCGGTCACCATCCGCACATTCTAATAAAATTTACATTGTACATGCCTGTATTCCTTCAAATTTAAGACACAGTTATTGAACCATTATTTGCTTCTCAAAAATAGCCTGCGTCTTAAATTCGTGTACAGTATTGATGCTTGTGTTAAAATCGCCAACAAAAGACGTGACTACCCAAGTACACAAACAGACTGACTGATGAGAAAAGACAAACCAAAACGTTACTGCCCGATCTCGAATCATCCATGACATACAGGCAGCCATTTTCAAAGAAGTGGCATTAGCTTCCCGAAGAATTCAAAGCAATACAGTTCACAAATTGTGAGAAAAACAGGTGTGAGTAATCATGACTGGAAATTAGGGGCAGCACTTAACTGTAATTCTCTGTGTGACAGCAGACAGCCGCAAACTGCCTCCATATGTGTAATTGAGGTTGTATCTTTGTAAATGCAGATTTATGTGATTTATTTTTGTCCTCAAATTGAGGGTGGGACATTTGGGCTGCGTCTTAAATTCAAAGGAAATACGGTAATCCTTTAGAGTATATTTGCTATAGAGTATTAAATGATCAAATTTGATCCCAGATGCTGGGCTCAGCAATGTTGACTCTTTAGGAAGAGCTAACAAAAGTTTTAAAATGTGTTTCCTTACATCTTATTAGCTGTAATGACAATATCATGGCACCCTTTTATTGTGTTACTCACTTATTTGTTTGTTTGTTTTTTTTAATGTTAATTCAGGATGTGTATGTATTTCAAATACAATCATTGATAAACTACTTCATCCTGGTACCTTTTCTTGCTGGTCACATAGTCTGAATGTAGCTAGACCTTTGGAGTGAGTTGAACCAATTCACAAGCGATTAGGTAAGAGGAACAAAAAGTAACTTTCCATCTTCAGCGTTGTTTTACAAAGATCTGCTCCTTTGAAGCAAGTATACAAATCAGATTCACAAGTGCATTGATGCAAGTTATAATGTGTGTATCCTGTGGGGGAGGGAATTTAATTTCATCAATAAGAGAATGACGTTCTGGTAATTGATTTTATAAAAATCTTGGCATTCTGGCTCTTAATGAACCCACAGAAAACACAGTAGTGCTATTCAAATAATACTGTTCCAGTACTCAGTAGATCAACCTGTGTGTCAGTCATGAAACTTTGTTTAAGGCCACAAAAAGTATGACATTTTCATGCCCTACTTTGAAGCTGAGGCAAATGCAACTGCAAAGGCAAATGTACATAGGGATACAGTAATTTAAACCGTATAATATAAACAAGAAACTAGACTGCTGCTCCGCCCTGCTGCTGCATTGTTTGCTGCTAGTTTCATGCTGTTTTAACTGTTCAGAAAAGTTTCTTGTGTACTTGCTTCAAAATATGGCCCTAAATGTGATTTAAAAAATACATAATAATCCTGGTCATGGGTCATAAATCAGCTGTGACTAGTTCTGATTGAAACAAATTGTGTTTTTTGGGAACAGAAAATGACGAGCAGCGTTTCAGGAGGGAGCAAGATTTTGGATACACTACCTTGCTTATAAGAGAAATTCTCTTTCTCCTGACGAACGCTTCTCTTGAGTAAAAGTTTAAAAATGTGTTCTCCAGATTTATAACCTATGGTGTGTGAATAAAATTAACAAAACAATTGGGATGATGTTTTTTTTTAAAAAAAAAACATTGCTGTTATAGGACATCACATGATACAGCAATAGCAAAATAATTTGCTTCTTGTAAACACGACAGGGTATTCTATAAGAAAGTGCTTGTACCAAAGATGGAATCATTTGGTGCATGACTATCATGCAAGCAATGCTGTTATATTCATTTCAAATAAGGGAGCTACCACAGCTATGTATTTTGGCTGAAAATGTGTAAGGGACTTCAATTTTTTTTTTTTTTAATGTATCAACAAATAATGCTTAAAAAACAGGAAATTACCAGTATATCAAACTGCTGCCAAAAGGGTCACTTCAATTGAACCCATTCCTTTCCCATTTACTCCTTTGCTAAGACTTATCTTTACAGTGAAAACTAACCTTTTATGCCTTGATGCTATATGGCAGTTTTTAAAGCTAATTATTGACTGCACTCAGCAACTGACGGGGGAAATTCTGCTTAGATCAGATATGCCCTGATTGAAAACCACTTAATTATAACACAGATTGAATGCGCTTGCTAATTAAAGTTGAATTACATTTTTTTTTCCCTGAGGATGTGCAATGGGAACAGCAATTATTCCTGAAAATAATGAATATATTGTCCTGATATAAATGGAAAGACCTTCGGAGACGAGAGAAAGCTTTTTGTTATATAAATTGAAAAAAAAAATCGAAGTACTTTCAGCAAAGCTGTTAAGCCTTCTGTCATCTGGTTTCATTTAAACAGTGATGTTCAGATACGTACAGGCTTGCTAAAGGAAGGGGATCCTATGTTATTTATTTTTTGCTTTATTACACTTATGGATACATAGTAAGTAAAGGCGCAGTGCAAATAATTGCAGATGCAAAATTCAAATTGCATTGTGGCCAGGCAATTATTTTGCATTGCTCCTTATGTAAGCTTAAGAGCAATGCAAATTACTCAACATGCACAAATAATGATCTGCAATTATGATAATGAGGGTCTCAATGAGCACATCGGTCTATTTAATGGCCACACTTGAAGAGTTAGGAGTACAGAGAGCAGTAGTCGCTGTATGACATTTGTGGAGCACGAAAATACAAACCAAAAAAAATATATATGTCAGAGGAAGGGCAGCAAAGTCCTCTTGGTGCATGGAAAAGAAAAGTTTTCTGAGAAGGAGGCGAGAGTCCTTATGGCTGAGGTCACTCAGCATGAAACAGAGTTGTTTGGAAAAGCCTCAGCCAACCATCAGTTATGCTAATATCCTTAGGACATTATATGTATTGGCTTGCCCTTTTTATTAGAAATGTACCAAGCACTTTGGAAAAGTGTGGTCTGAAAGGAACCAGAGGCTAAGTAGTGCAGAGAACACAGCACTTTCACATGTGCAGGGATAGCGGGTCTAGCTTATCCCTCAATTCAGCTGTGAGGTCAAGGATGACCTGCAGAGTGAGGCAATAACGCTTTAGCACAGCAACCTCCAGATCCCAAACAAAGTGACCCTGGAATTAAATATGCAGGGTCTTCTTTGTCTTGCCCTTCTCCTCCGAACGTGTTCCTGTCTCTCCTCAACAAGAGCTAAGTGTCGCCGCATCAGGAAGTGTACCACAGCAGCCATCCTGAAGCCAATGACACGTCTCTGCAGGTGTGTAGTTACTTGCTTCTCCAATTGTTTGCACCTTGTATAAAAAGTGTAAAGTTTTCGGAGGGTCAGCAAGGCAAAATCCTTACATCACATTATAATGTTTGCGCCCGCTCGGCATCCAGATCCCACCCAATGACATGCTGTTTTCTTAATTTGAATGCATTTCAATATAATTGTAATGGATTAATGATGATAAAGTGCAAATTTGATAGCGGATGCAGAATGCCAGGTAAACACAATTTTTACATACACTGCATTTTTAGCTTGGATGTGAGTGTTTTTTTTTTGGTTTTTTTTTTCAAAGCAGGTCAAATTAATTGCACAGCAATTTCCGCTGCATCATTGTCTATCCACTTTAACCATGGGTGATGCACTACCATTACAGATTCTGGCTCATGAGGGCAGCAGTGTGGAGTAGTGGTTAGGGCTCTGGACTCTTGACCGGAGGGTTGTGGGTTCAATCCCAGGTGGGGGACACTGCTGCTGTACCCTTGAGCAAGGTACTTTACCTAGATTGCGCCAATAAAAACCCAACTGTATAAATGGGTAATTGTATGTAAAAAATAATGTAATTGTATGTAAAAATAATGTGATATCTTGTAGCAATTGTAACTCACCCTGGATAAGAGTGTCTGCCGAGAAATAAATAATAATAATAATGAGGTTAGAAACTCTATAACCACTCCAGCAAAGGAGCCTGCATATTCTTTGTAGTGGTGAAGACATTTGCTTGCTGTGTGCCTGGTTACCCAGCCTAGTTATACAAAGGATGTCAAAAAAATACAATGTGGTTAAAATGACCTTTAAATAACATACTGTACAGATATTAATTTAATTTGACCCTGAATGTTTTATCATTCAAAATTCTTAGGTATAAGAGACCAGCATTACACTGGAAAGTTGTGTATACTAGAGAAAGGTGGTAGGGGTTGTTACTTGCACGTTGTCCTTTTTTCGACTTAAAAAAGGGAGTTTACTAGCATTTTAGCATTTTGATGGTGGCAGTACCCTGTCGACAGCGCCTTTTTGCTCATTTGCATATGATTCAACTGATTCATAAAACAATTTGATGGCATTTACCATCATCAAAATTAAAACATGCTCTGGAAACACTCTCTGTTTTTATGTATAACTCCCACTGTATTTCTAACCAATATAATCTGTGAAGAATTTGATTTCCTGTTTGCTAGGAATTATGGGAGTAGTGTGATACAGCATAAAAAAATAAGAGGACATTGATTTACACTGATATTCTGTTTGTACCTTGGCATAATATTTGAATCAGTTAATAAATCTATGTATCTGTCCTGGACCAGATGGCTGTTTAATAATCTTGCAAATGCACAGAGGTGTATCATGTAATGCATCTTCTGTTGTCAGTATTACTGGGGCAATGTTTTGCTGACCTCTCTAATTTGTCCACTTTGTACAATTTACTCTGATTGATCCATGAGGAGCAATAACTGCCCATTCCATTACCTAGTACGTCAAATGGCTTTTAGGAACCCAGCAAATCAATAGGAATGAAGGAATTCTGTAAATAAAATGAGCCAGCATCAATAAAATGCTATAAATTCTCATGAAAGTTTAAATTAATTCTTTTACTTTTAATGGTTTTGAAAGATTAGCATCTAGCACTAGAAATCTGAGATGGATCAGTTGGAACACAGATCTCCAGCACTGGAATGCATTATGATGCATTTGTCTTCTGCAGGAATCGATTTGTTTATAAGTGTGTAAGTGGGATATATCATTCAATTCACAGAACTGTCATGAAACATTTTCTTTCAACCTGTGTGTGTGTCTGTTAATATAGAAAACTGTGACTGAGATTACAGCAAACATTCCATATTGGAATGGGTTGCAAAATAAGGTAATTATTTAACAGTGTTAATCAAGGGGAGTTCTATTACCAGTGTTGTGGGAGTAATTTTTGAAACCAATCGATTACAGTTAAAAGTTACTTGAACAAAATTGTAACGAGTTACAACAACTTATTACTGGTTAGTTACATTTTTTTTTTCATATGCGAAAAACGCATAATAAAAAGCTCACAAGTATTTATGGCTTCACAGTATTTGTGATAATTGCCTGTATCATGTGTGCCTGTTGATTGACAGCTGTCCAGCTCATTCAGTCAATGTCGCACATTGTGTTTAAATGTTTGCCTCTTTTGCTTTGGTTCCCAGCAAAAAGTTGCCATTATTTGAAAGTTACCAATAAGTTGCTAAAGAGGAGGTTGTGTGGTCCAGTGGTTAAAGGGTCTGTAACAAGGAGGCCCCGGTTCAAATCCAGCCTTAGCCACTGATTCATTGTGTGACCCTGAGCAAGTCACTTAACCTCCTTGTGCTCCGTCTTTCGGGTGAGACGTAGTTGTAAGTGACTCTGCAGCATTTGATTTTTTCAGTGTACCGATGACAATAACAAATTTAGTGAAAGCCTATTTTGGAGATTTGCAATTCAGTTTTTCAACTTCAGAATTCAGCACTACATGGCAATGCCTAGAGGTTGGAATAATGGCAGGATGCACCATTTCTCCACTGGCTTTTACCATGGCAATGGAAGTAATCATTAGGGCATCAAAATGGGTAGTAGGAGGAGAGCGCTTGGCTTCTGGAATGCGACTACCACCAATTCGAGCATACATGGATGACATGACAACCACTAATCGATTATTGGGCAAATTAACCAATAACATTGAATGGGCACGAATGCAATTCAAGCCCACTAAATAAAGGAGCATCTCTATAATTAAAGGCAAAGTAGTAGATAAAACATTCTTCATTAATGGTGAGGCAATACCAACAGTGTCTGAGAAGCCAGTGAAGAGTCTTGGGAGATGGTACGACGGGGATCTAAAGGACACAGTTCGTGTGGGAGAAGTTAGACAACAAGCAGTGGAAGGGTTGAAGAGCATAGACAGCTGCGCTCTACCAGGTAAACTAAAACTCTGGTGCTTTCAGTTTGGTCTACTGCCGAGGTTGCTGTGGCCACTGACTGTGTACGAGGTTTCTTTGACAACAGTAGAGAAGCTGGAAGCTTTAATCAGTTCATACATCAGGAAATGGTTGGGAGTTCCACGCTGCCTCAGCAGAGTGGGACTTTATGGTAAAGGAATACTGCAGCTACCAGTCTCTGCTCTAACCGAGGAGTTTAAGTGCGCCAAGGTCAGACTGGAAATGACATTAGTAGAGTCACGCGATAAATGCGTAAGGGAGGCAGCACCTGTGTTGAAAACTGGAAGAAAGTGGGCGGCAAAGAAAGCTGTGGAAGATGCAAAGGCTGCCCTTCAAATTGGTGATATCATGGGGCAAGTTCAGCATGGAAGAGGGGGTCTTGGTTTCAGTTCAGCTCCTCCTACATGGCACAAGGCAGCCCCAGCTCAAAGGAGGAAGCTGGTAGTCAACAAGGTGCAAAAGCAGGAGGAGTGGATGAGGTGCATAAAGGCCATTTCCCAGGCCAAGCAGGGAGAATGGATGAGATGTGAGAGTGTGGAACAACGCAAGATTGGCTGGCAAGACCTATGGTCAATGGAACAGAGCAGGTCAACATATGATGTTCTCCCATCACCACAGAACCTAAACCTCTGGGTAGGAGAGGATCCCTCATGTCCTTTGTGTTCATCACCTGCAACATTAAGGCACATTTTGACAGGATGTAAGGTGGCTCTTAGCCAAGGACGGTTTACTTGACACCATGACCAGGTGCTGCGATGTTTGGCCTTAGCATTGGAAGACAAGCGTAACATGACCAATAAGTTGTCACCTGTTCCATCAAAACATTACACACAAAAGACAACATTCCTCCGCCCAGGAGAGCAACCACCAAGAAAAGGTGTTAAAACCAATCCTCGCCCAGGACAACTGGAAGCTGCTAGAGACTGGAAAATGCTGGCAGATGTTGGTCAACGGCTTATTTTTCCACCTGATATTGCCACCACTAACCTTCGACCAGATATTGTCTTGTGGTCTGGATCAGCACGCCTTGTTCACCTGGTAGAGTTAACAGTGCCATGGGAGGATGCTGTAGATGAGGCGTATGAGAGGAAGAAACTGCGGTATGCTCAACTAGCCACTGAAGCGGAACAGCGAGGATGGAGAGTTCGGTTTTACCCAGTGGAAGTGGGTTGTCGAGAATTTGTGGCACACTCTACAACCCGGTTTCTCAGAGAAGTCGGATTCAGTGGCCAAGAGTTGCGTCACACAGTGAAGAACTTATCTGAAGCAGCAGAGAGGAGCAGCAACTGGCTGTGGTTGAGACAGAAAGATTCTGGCTGGGGATCTCAAGCACAATAGAAAGAAAGAAACTCTGATGTACAGGTAAGTAAGCTGGGCTGAGTTGAGTGAGGGACGGAGGGGGTTGATGCTGGGACGCCAGAATCACCGTCGAGCCCTCTTGAGGTGTCGTGGGCTAGTCGACGAAACACTGAGGATGGAAGGTGCCCACTTGAAAACCCCAGAGATGTACCCTACTTAGCTCAATCCAGACGGTTGTCATGCTGATGCGCTGGGGAGGCCGCACTGTGGTTGATTCCCAGAGCCAGCACCGCAGCCGTTGTGTGTGCTGATGCGCCAGGGAGGCAAAATAAGCTGATCCCTGGAGCCAGCATTACACTTCAGCCATTAACACCAGACAGAAGGATATCTACATCATCATATGGAAGGAAACGTAAATGGATGGAGACACATATGGATCACATTAGTTTACTGTAAAGCTACGTCTTAGTTGGTGCTTCTCTTGGCGAGAGCCGAGTTCAAATCAGCATGAAGTTTTAACATCTACTCTCGTGTAATGGAAATCATGCAGCTGATGCATAGATCACACACCCTAGTCTCTATAAGTCGCCTTGGATAAAGGCGTCTGCTAAAAAAACAAATAATAATAATAATAATAATTATTATTATTATTATTTATTGTGCTAATTAGGCCACAAGTAAAGTTAAAAGAGATTGAGGCTGGGGCTCCCAAGTGGTGCATCCGGTAAAGGCACTGCGCGTGGATGCAGGATGCGCCCTATAGCCTGGACGTTGCCAGTTCGAGTCCAGGGGGTGCGGGTTTAGGTTGGCCAGGGTGTCCTTGGCTCACCACACACCAACGACCCCTGTGCTACACATACTTATTTGGACCAATCGGAGCACAGAAATGACTACGTATACCAATTTTAATTGGTACTTGTTCTAAAAAAATAACACGTATTTCCTACGTTGGTGTTTAGACATTTTACATTAGCGGCTTGTCATGACAATGTATTCGCTTGTAATCGCTTCTTATTCACATTGTAATTGGCACAGTAGCCAATAACATTTGGTGTATCATTTAGACAAGAAGAAAAATTTAAAATAAGGAATATTGCAAATATGGCGGCGAGAGACTTTCTTCTGCTCTAAAAGCATACATTTGCGGAGTGCAGCCGTCTCATGAGGTTTAGCATTTGTTATTTTATGTGGCGTGGTCCTGGCCCAGACAGGGACCTTGTTTATTACACTATGTAACACAATTTTTGTTCCTGGGTAGTAAGTGTTATTTCCTAATTGCTTATGCCTCAAAAGTATAGAAAATGGCTATTATTCCCCACAAACTTTGCTTTTGTGACCAGGACAGTGATATTTTGAAATTTACCTATTTCCAATGAGAAAACGGGCGAATCTGTGTCTTTTCGTTCACATAAAGTCAGAAAAAAACAACATATGAATCCAAATTAACATGTATTTATACTAAAGTAATACAAAAATGACTACAAAAGATTTAGAAGTGAGTAGTTTTTCGAGATTTATGATTATACTGTAAATCACTTTCACGAATCAGCCCCCAAATGTAGTCTCCCATCATGTTCTCGTTATACTGTCCTTGGTAGCGGCGTTCAAAGTCCAGTATATCCTGGTGGAAGTGCTCGCCTTGCTCCTCCGAGTACGCTCCCATGTTCTCCTTGAATTTATCAAGATGAGCATCAAGGATATGGACTTTGAGGGACATCCTACAGCCCATTGTGCCGTAGTTCTTCACCAGAGTCTCAACCAGCTCCACATAGTTTTCTGACATAGTGATTGCCCAGGAAGCCCCGAACCACTGCGACAAAGCTGTTCCAAGCCGCTTTCTCCTTACTAGTGAGCTTCTTGGGGAATTCATTGCACTCCAGGATCTTCTTTATCTGTGGTCCGACGAAGACACCGGCTTTGACCTTTGCCTCAGACAGCTTAGGGAAGAAGTCTTGAAGGTACTTGAAGGCTGCCGACTCCTTATCTAGAGCTCTGACAAATTGTTTCATAAGGCCCAATTTAATGTGCAGTGGTGGCATCAGCACCTTCCAGGGGTCCACCAGTGGCTCCCACTTGACGTTGTTCCTCCCCACAGAGAACTCGGTCCGCTGTGGCCAGTCCCGCCTGTGGTAGTGCGCCTTGGTGTCCCTGCTGTCCCAAAGGCAAAAATAGCAGGGAAACTTGGTAAAACCGCCTTGGAGACCCATCAGGAATGCCACCATTTTGAAGTCTCCTATGACCTCCCAGCCGTACTCATCATACTTCAAGGCGTCCAGCAAGGTCTTGATGCTGTTGTAATCCTCTTTGAGGTGCACCGAGTGAGCTAGGGGAAGAGACGGGTACTTGTTACCATTATGGAGCAGCACGGCTTTGAGGCTCCTGGATGAGCTGTCAATGAAGAGGCGCCACTCATTCTGGTTACAGGCAATTCCGATTGCCTCGAACAGACTGGTCACATTGTGGCAGAAGCAGAGCCCATCGTGACGGGTGAAGAAGCTGGAAAAAGGTTGGTGACGCTTCCTCTGATCTGCGACTTGCACACATTCATCCAACAAGTTCCACTGCTTGAGCCTAGACGTCAAAAGCTCGGCATTGGACTTGGTGAGACCAAGATCTCTAATCAAGTCGTTGAGGTCCTTTTGGTTGGGGTAGTATGGGTTTCTCTCCTCAGCTCCACCTCTGAAAGTGTCATCTGGATCTACAACGTCTTCCTCGCTCTCTGACTTGCTGCTCTCTTCTAAAGACGGCTGCTCTCTCTCTGGAGGAGTGGGTACGGGGAGCTCATGGCAGTGTGGCACCGGGGCGATGGATGAAGGAAGGTCCGGATACGTGATAGCAGGTGCATTCTTGCCAGTCCGACGTTTGGAAGGGTCCACCATGCAGAAGTAGCAGTTGCTTGAGTGGTCAGTGGGTTCCCGCCAAATTGAACTGAACTGAACTGGTGGGCTTAAGACCCCTGTATTTATACTACTATTTATATTACTGGAAAGTTCTAGAAAGTTTTAGAAGTTACTCAAAGTTTTGTGAGGTTGAAGTGAGAGATTCCAGACTTGGTTTCATGAGGAAATCCTGGTAGAAATGGAGTTGGTTGGTTTAGATGGAAAATCAAGTGGTAAATTAGGAAACCATGGATTATGAAAGCTTACAGTAGTTATCTAAAGGCAGGTGGGGTAGACACATATGTGCTTGTGAATGTCAAATTGGCTTCAATTCATGGGTATAAGGGGTCTCGGGGGATTTTTCAAATTGAGTACCATTTTGACAGTTTCCCTGTGAAACCCTCAGAGTTAAATAAACAGTAATTATATATGCATACTACAACAACCATTACCATACATATGTACAGTATGTGGATACAATTTAAACACATGTCTGCAAAATTATCTTGAAATACTAAAGAAAAGCACTTTATTTTTAACTGTTAATAACTAGCTTACTAACATGTTAACAAATGTGATTAAAATTTATATATGTAATATATATAGTAATGCCTTGGTTATCAATATGATAAGTTGCTACATATTAACTAATGTTAGGCTTTTTCTTCTAACCCCAATTAAGTTCATAACCTTGATCACTAACAATAACCATACTGATTGTACTTATTATATCATATTACTTTTAGAAAAGACTGCATTTACCAAACCATGCTTTTCCCCTATGATTTGTTATACTAATGTGTGCCTTACCTTATTTATTATTATTATTGTTATTATTTATTTCTTAGCAGACACCCTTATCCAGGGCAACTTACAATTGTTACAAGATATCACATTATACAGATATCACATTTTTTACATACAATTACCCATTTATACAGTTGGGTTTTTACTGGAGCAATCTAGGTGAAGTACCTTGCTCAATGGTACAGCAGCAGTGTCCCCCACCTGGGATTGAACCCACGACCCTACGGTCAAGAGTCCAGAGCCCTAACCACTACTCCACACTGCTGCCACCTAAATATGCTTCACTTTTTTTCCCTACTATGATCAGTAGAGGTCCTAAACCACTTGCAAAATGAAGTATTTTTCCTATGTGGGCTACTTCTAGCATTTTTTAGCATGGATGATGCAATTCAGCAAGATAAAGTAGATTATTAAAAATATTATTAATATTTGAGGATCTTCATGTCAAAAATACCTGAAACCACCACTAATTAGCCACATCAGCAGCAAAGTGCTGATATAGATCTGCTATCAGCAGATCTACTGGTTTATTTTTATTGGAGTAATTCATGGTTTGCAGCAATTCAACAGAAAATTAATTAACATTCCTCCACCATAAATCTCTGGAGTATTAGCTAAAATGCCGATTCCATAATCACTTTTCATTAGAGCACAAAAACTACTCATTAAAATTGATTTTCTTCTTTAGTGAAACCGCCACTACTTTAAGGATCTGCATTTCAGCTGAATATGAAGCAGACCATTGAGCAACTGGGGATTGCCTTTCTCTCTTTATTTAATCAGATTACAAATGTGAAGAAACATCAGCTTCTGGGATTCAGGAATTGACGGCTTGGACGGGCAGAGAAAAGAGTTTAAAATAACTTGTGAATAAATACCATTTCTAGAAGGATGCGCTTTTGGAGAATTATATTCAATTGAGCTGCTCAATGTTTGTAATACTTAGATTAATTGAATGTGATTCCTTTTCATAAAGTCTAATTCCAGTATATTTGAGCAAAATGCTGAAAGGCAATGAGAGTTTATATATGTTGTTAGAACATTTATGCTCACTTGCTCAAATTCCTTCTACCTTTTTTCAGAACTACATTTTATGAAGTAACACATTCTATGAAATGTCCTAGACTGATGGTAGTTTTTTTCCCTTTGAACCATATAAACAAATATGTCACTGATATTCATCCACCGCCATAGCTGTAAATTTATTTATTTTTTTTAAATTTAGTCGTCGCCAATTATTTTTACCCCGGTTTTCACCCCAATTTAGCATGCCCAATTATTATCTGTATCCCCGGCTCACCGCTCGCAACCCCCCCGCCGACTCGGGAAACGGAGGCTGGAACACGCGTCCTCCGAAACGTGCTCCTTCCAAGCCGTCATTTTTCGCACTGCAGATCCACAGCAACGCCACCAGACCTATAGTGCCGGAGGACAACACAGGTCTGGCGGCTCCGCTGCAGAGCCACAGGCGCCCTATCGGCCACAGGGGTCGCTGATGCGCGGTGAGCCGTGGATTCCCCTGCCGACCTAAGCCCTCCCTACCCGGGCAGCTCTCAGCCAATTGTGCGCCGCCCCCTAGGAACTCTCGGTCACGGTCAGCTGTGACATAGCCTGGATTCGAACCTGCGATCTCCAGGCTATAGGGCACATCCTGCGAGGAGCGCCTTTACTGGATGCGCCACTCGGGAGCCCCAACCATAGCTGTAAATTTAAAGCTCTCATGGTTGGCATCCACTGTCTGCACCTGTAAAAATGTAAAGGAGACATACAGATGGATAGCTGGCTTTACGTACTTCCAGATTCTAACTCTCAATAGATTGTGTTTAATTGTTGCTAGTTTCTTTATAATAGGAAAATTGAAAATTGGTTTTCAAAAGTGTTCCATACTTAACTTTATCTCTGGTGGGGATATGCATCGCCAGTAGGGGATAATCCAACAGTCACACACTGACCAATGCATTCATATAGGAGTCACACACGCTGACCAATGCATTGATCCAACAGTTGCACACTGACCAATGCATTGATCCAGCAGTCACACACTGACCAATGCATTGATCCAACAGTCGCACACTGACCAATGCATTGATCCAACAGTCACACACACTGACCAATGCATTGATCCAGCAGTCACACACTGACCAATGCATTGATCCAGCAGTCACACACTGACCAATGCATTGATCCAACAGTCACACACTGACCAATGCATTCATATGAGTCACACACGCTGACCAATGCATTGATCCAGCAGTCACACACTGACCAATGCATTCATATAAGAGTCACACACGCTGACCAATGCATTGATCCAACAGTTACACACTGACCAATGCATTGATCCAGCAGTCACACACTGACCAATGCATTGATCCAACAGTCACACACTGACCAATGCATTGATCCAGCAGTCACACACTGACCAATGCATTGATCCAGCAGTCACACACTGACCAATGCATTGATCCAGCAGTCACACACTGACCAATGCATTGATCCAGCAGTCACACACTGACCAGTGCATTGATCCAACAGTCACACACTGACCAATGCATTGATCCAGCAGTCACACACTGACCAGTGCATTGATCCAACAGTCACACACTGACCAATGCATTGATCCAGCAGTCACACACTGACCAGTGCATTGATCCAACAGTCACACACTGACCATTGCATTGATCCAACAGTCACACACTGACCAATGCATTGATCCAACAGTCACACACTGACCAATGCATTGATCCAACAGTTACACACTGACCAATGCATTGATCCAGCAGTCACACACTGACCAATGCATTGATCCAGCAGTCACACGCTGACCAATGCATTGATCCAACAGTCACACACTGACCAATGCATTGATCCAACAGTCACACACTGACCAATGCATTGATCCAACAGTCACACACTGACCAATGCATTCATATAAAAGTCACACATGCTGACCAGTGCATTGATCCAGCAGTCACACACTGACCAATGCATTGATCCAACAGTCACACACTGACCAATGCCATTGGGGCACACCCCTTCCCTATGTGTATTTTGTTTATGTTGTGTTATTTTGTATTGTATTTGTTGTATTATGATTTAAATGTATGGTTTGGTTTTTAAAAACATGTTTTTTTTTTTTTTATTTTACAGCATGGATGGGATTAAAATGCCCCATCCATGCTAAACTCTCCAGATTGATTACATGTATAAAACCCAGCAGCTTTGGCTGAACGAAGTTGGGTTGTTCAGAGGCGGAACATATGGTAAAGAGAACTAGAGAAACTAGAGAACTAGAGAATAGTATCAAAGTACCGATTTCCAAGAGCAGAGATAATTAATGTGTGACTTATTAGATCAAGAAATTAGAAATAAAATGCAACGAAATAGGCTATGTCACTACACTGTAAAAAAAAAAGTGTTGCATGCGGTAGTTTTCAGGGAGTAGTAGCTGAATGTCATGGTATAAGTAAGGCCACTGTTTCTAGATGCATAGTCAAAGTTTCTACAGCTTTGTCTAACCACATTGATGACTACATACGCTTTCCTGAAGAACCTGACATAGAGGATAATGACGTGTTTAAATTATGTGGTTTGACGAAAGTAGCCTACTTGGAGCTGTAGATGGTAAGATACAAATGATGTCCCCTGCTGAGAATGAGCACCTGTACGTATGCAGGAAAGGTTTTCATTCCATTAATATTCAAGTGATCTGGGATGACAAAAGATGAGATGAATAGCCATGATCCCTTGCATCCGCAAAGGGGGTAGGATGGCATCCATGCACTTGCGGGGGGGGGGGGGGGGTGTTATGGAGAGGCCGAATGGCAGCACGGAAAACTCGAAGAAGCTTCCCTGAAAGGGAGATATTTCCTGTGCGCTGGACGGATAGGAACGTGAAAATACGCATCCTTTAAGTCCATCGTGGTAAACTAGTTACCCGGCCGGACAGACTGGAGGATGTGCCGATGTGTGACCATCTGGAACATTGACGTGTCTCAGGTCTAGGATGGGGCGGAGGCCCCCATCCTTTTTTGGCACTAGAAAGTACCTCGAGTTGAACCCCTCTTCTTGATTGGTGTGTTCTACAAGGCGGATGGCTTGTTTGAGAAGTAATGTTTTTACTTCTTGTCTGAGGACCAAGACCTGGAGGGGGTTGCTCATGGATGTAACTGTGATCCCTCGAAAGGGAGGAGGGCCCAAGCTTAACCGGGGTGTACGGTGGTGAGCACCCAAGCTGGTGTTGTGAGAAGGGGTGGGTCTGAGGCCGCAAGCCTTCAGGGGCCCTACTGGAGCTGCTGAGGCTGGGGTGGAGCCTGTCTTGGAGGCTGTCTATGGCAGTTCTGTGGGAACTGTCTCCCAGAGCGTTGCTGCGCTGGGGCCCCACGTCCATCATTCCCCCGTCCCAGGCATTAGCTGTCGCGGAAGCCTGTAGGCAGTGCCTCAGGTCGCCACGCGGCACAGTGGGGATTGGAACTATCCGGGTAACCGTAGTTACGGGCTGACGGCAGCGCTTTGTCCTATCTCATACCGGAGCACAGGAAGGGAGCATCGCAGCCACCTGTCGAGACGCCTCCCACTCTCAGTGGGAGCATCGCAGTATTTCCTCTACTGCTAGCCCAAAGGTATGGCCAGGGGAGATAGGTGCGTCTAATAGGGCCGCCTTGTCCACATCCGGAACCTGGCCTGTGACAGCCAGAGCCGTCTGCGCACCACTACAAGACCTGCCAGGCTTCTGCCCAGGGCCTGCGCTTGGAAGCCTGAAATTTGTAGCTGCTCTGAGGATACTGGCTCAGGGAGAGCCGCCAATCACAGGATGCCATCCAGGTAGACCGTTAGGAGACCTGCCGTGTTGGCCAGGCGTGTTACCTGCACTTCGGCTGCATACGCTTTTTTGAGGTAAGCCTCTGTGATCCTGCATTGGCTGTTAGGGCATGCAGGGTCCTTGGATAAACCTCCTACCGGAGGGGCTCACACCAGGGCCGCTATGGTGGAATCCACTGGCAGGAACTGCTCTAGTCCCAGCGCCCCACACCCTCCAAGGAGGCCAGCTGGGCTGCATGTTTTGAGGAAGATTGTACCTCCTCCAGGAAGTCCGGGAACACAGGAAAAGGCTGGGGGGGGGGGGGGGGGGGGGTCGAAGTTTGTGCCGGTCTGAACACAGGTCACTTCCTGGACCTCTGTCTCCTGCTGCTCCAAAGAGTCCCCATCCCAGGAAGCCGCGATTGAGATCGCGTCCTGGTCCTCCTCACTCATCGCCTCGTTTCGGTCCGAGATGTCTGCGACTGCCGGTACGGGTGGGGTCTGTACCAGTGCAGGTGCCGGAGGTGGAGCTGGGGCAGGCGCAGTGGGTAGAGCCTGCTGCCTGACCAGGTACTCAAGGACCGGGCCATTTGGCTCTTCAGGTCTGAGATGTATTTTGCCTGCCTGCTGTGTCTTGCTCGCTTACTGCTCCTCGAAGGAGACCGTGGTCAGCTGCAGGCTCGGTGGGCTGTCGCCTGAGCACAGGGTATACCGTGTGACGGGCTGGAAGGCAGGTGGAGGGAGGGGCAGGGCGGGGTTCCCGGTTCCCCAGGTTCCCAACGCTGCAGAGGGCTCAGCGGAGCTGGTTGAGGAAGCCGCTCCAGTGAACTCTGCAAGCCTCCTGCACAGGGCCTGAGGCTGGGACGCTGCGCAGATCGAACAGAATATCTCGACTCCTAAGGCAGAGGAGGTGTGCTGCATCCCCAAGCACTTGACACACAGGAGGTGTTTGTCTTGTGGAGGAAGCATCGTTCCACAAGATGGTCAAGGGTGGAACTTGGACTTTGCGTAGCCTGGAGCGTCTACTCTAGGGTTGCCTGGGCACCACTGCATCCAGGTCCGGGGGCACACAGGAGCCGAAGCACCAAGGCAGGGAGCAATCAAGCGCCAAGGTAATCGAAGAACCAAGGTTTGATATATATTTCTTTAAATTTCATTTCCAGCCCCCAATTAAAGCTTTGTACTTTTGCCCTCATTTATGCAAGTACAGTACAATGTTACATATCCGACCCCCTGTGGACTGGGGTATAGGCGGATATGTGAAAAAGTCAGATTTGTGAACATCTATAGAAAATGACATTTACACATCCATAAATAGGTTGGTGAACAAAAACAACACTCAAACTGCTTTAAACATGGGGACATTTTTTGCTTTAGAACATAAGAACATAAGAAAGTTTACAAACGAGAGGAGGCCATTCAGCCTATCTTGCTCATTTGGTTGTTAGTAGCTTATTGATCCCAGAATCTCATCAAGCAGCTTCTTGAAGGATCCCAGGGTGTCAGCTTCAACATCATTACTGGGGAGTTGGTTCCAGACCCTCACAGTTCTCTGTGTAAAAAAGTGCCTCCTATTTTCTGTTCTGAATGCCCCTTTATCTAATCTCCATTTGTGACTCCTGGTCCTTGTTTCTTTTTTCAGGTCAAAGAAGTCCCCTGGGTCAACATTGTCTATAGCTTTTAGGATTTTGAATGTTTGAATCAGATCGCCGCGTAGTCTTCTTTGTTCAAGACTGAATAGATTCAATTCTTTTAGCCTGTCTGCATACGACAAGCCTTTTAAACCCGAGATAATTCTGGCTGCTCTTCTTTGCACTCTTTCTACAGCAGCAATATCCTTTTTGTAACGAGGTGACCAGAACTGAATACAATATTCTAGGTGAGGTCTTACTAATGCATTGTAAAGTTTTAACATGACTTCCCTTGATTTTATTTCAACACTTCTCACAATATATCCAAGCATCTTGTTGGCCTTTTTTATAGCTTCCCCACATTGTCTAGATGAAGACATTTCTGAGTCAACATAAACTCCTAGGTCTTTTTCATAGTTCCCTTCTTCAATTTCAGTAAAAGTAAGGAAATGTAAACAAGATTAATTAGGCTACAATACACATTGTTGTTATGCGGTTTACTATAAGCCATCTCCACGCAAAGCTTTAAAAAAATACAAAACAAATGTCCAGTAACCTGCAACTCATGGCTTCTATCTTAACTCTAGAAGGCAGCAGTGTGGAGTAGTGGTTAGGGCTCTGGACTCTTGACCGGAGGGTCGTGGGTTCAATCCCCGTGGAGGACACTGCTGCTGTACCCTTGAGCAAGGTACTTTACCCAGATTGCTCCAGTAAAAACCCAGCTGTATAAATGGGTAACTGTATGTAAAAATAATGTGTAAAAAATAATGTAATTGAATGTAAAAAATAATTTGATATCTTGTAACAATTGTAAGTCGCCCTGGATAAGGGCGTCTGCTAAGAAATAAATAATAATAATAATAGAAGTCCCTGCCTCCCTGGTTCTGCTTTCTTAATATCTCTGTCACGGTACTTTGCGATCTTTCTTGATATTGCCAGCAGCCAATAATAAGCTTGGTTTAAATATTGCTTCAGCTATTTTAAACAAACGGCTGGTAAGTACTGTGTTTATGAAGCTTGCTTTGTTTAATTCAAACGCTGCCAATATCTGCAACCGTGCACAAACACATTGCACAAAATAAAGAGTAAAATACAAAGCTTTCTCAACTGATTTATTGAAACGTCACTGCTACACACAGCTGACTGACACAAGCACACAGCCCACCTCTCTTAAAGGGGAACGCACCAAAAGGCTGATTGCTATAACGCTTTCCTTCTGTTTCCATCACGGACGCTGCATTTGCTGCCAATACCATTACTCTCATAGCCTAATTTTAATATTTATTTATTTATTTATTTATTTATTTATTTATTTATTTAGCGAGGCGGTTAATTGATCAGGGCAGTTATGTGATAGTCAGATATGCGATGTTCCACTGTAACCACAATTTCTTATTAATTAAAATCACTCTTTCTCCAGGTCAGAATTTTGTCATGGCATCAGCAACAAGCACAGCAGGTATGGATGTTTTCCTGCCTTAACACTAAAGCCTGGTTTGGTTCATTCTTCCCAGAGTGTTTTTCAATAGAGCAGAGAGAACTGAGGAAAGAACACTATCATTTTTAAACCTGTTCCAATATAAATTACCCAAAATTATTCTGCTAAATGTCAGAATATAACAGTTTTGCTTTATGAGGTATGTAATTAGTATGGTTACTTTAATGGTCACAAGTTGAAACCAGTTCCATAATTCTTTCATAAGGAGAATTATTCTGATAATTAAAAGAAATGAGGGTCTAGAGGGAATGCATTTACTGCTTTTTTTAGTTCACTTAATTCATGCTGTGGAGGATATTATTGCAGTTATATTTGGTTGTGTATTTTGTTACTTTTGTTGAAGTATTCTTTTGTAACGTATTAGGTTTCATTTTCACCCATTGGCTCTCGTCAGTAGAATATGGTTAAATATAGTTTTTGTAGTTTCTGATGATCCAGTATAGTGCCATAACTAGGCATTGTATCGCCCAGGGCAGGCAATCAGATTTGTCAGGATGGTATTTTTGCTCACATTTCATAGTTTTGATTAACTTTCCGAATCTCTCCTTTATCATGTTTGAAGGGAACAAGATATAAATTAAAACGGAAAGGAACTTGTTAACACATGTTAACTGCAAGGTTAGATTTCCTGCCTCTACGATTATATTCAATCCTTACATTTTCAGCACCAATCAATGATAATGAGTTTATTTTACGTATGGTAATTTTTTGCTAGTCAGGGCTTCAGTTTAGTTTTGGACTTCACAGTAAAAACTAAGGCAGCAATCAAGCTATGTGCTTATAATAAGGAAGATTATATTATTTTCTTTTTTCTGATCAAAATAAAACTTGATCAGTAAGTGCACGCATTTGTGTATAATAAAAAACTACTGTAGGATTCTTTTAGCAACCACATTGACCCTTACAAAATCCTTCAATATTGCTATAGTATAACTTAAGTAAGTTCATGTGTGGCATTTTCTCATAATCACTGATATAAAAAAGCATGGATTGAAAATAATCGTAACACAAACATGGATACTGCAATGACTTAACGACATGAAGCATGTTCACAAGACACTACTGTGACAGGGAGAGTAAAAAAAAAATATGCATATCGATCTCAATGTTGGGATAAGCGGCGCTCAGACACCACTGGTGGATGAGGTTCAAAAGAGTCTGTGGAGTGGCTGTAGAGCAATCTGGGAGGATGGCAGAGGCCTGGAACTTGAAACTCGATTTCAGCCACAATTTCAATTGCATGCAAATCCTTCAGGTACTTCATTGACAAGTCAGTCACACACCAAGAGGCATGTTTGAGAAGGCAGACCCAGTAAGGAGCTCAATGTCTAAGGAGATCTCAGACAGTGTCTCATATCACCACTGAAGTTGCACAGTCAGCGTATCAATAATGCTATTTAACTGGATTTTGAAAGCCTGCTCAGCGGTGATTTTGAAGCCTTCGTCGTGGGCTTCTTCAGAGTCCAGCCTTCATAACTTCCTATTCCTTTTTTCAGGAAATTCTGCAGAAAGACACATGGATTGAGCATGGTTAGCTGCATCCTTCATTGTTGGATCTACCCCTTCATCATGCATATGTTGCAGTCCATTCCGCAAACTGCTTAGCAGCTTGGTCAACAGATAAGCCTTTGGTTTGCAAAGTTTGGCTGACAGTCGATATTACTTATAATTCGGTCCAACATAAGCTGATTGCAAATTAATTTGAAATTGATTTGCATTATGGCTGTTGAAGCAGTTTCTGGACATAAAGACTCTTCTGATATTTCATGCAATGCCTGGAGAACACCTGGCAGTTGCTGATCTAAGGGCTTGATGACACAGGCTTTTGACAACCACCTGGTGTCACAGTGATCTTAGGATTTTCCATCTGCCTGTGGAACTAACAAAAAAATCAAACAGTCGCTGAACAGTTCCAAAAAATGATACCACATCCACAGAGGAACTCCTACTAAACTCAGTGAGTGTGCTGCATATGGAGCAAATCTAGCCAGATCGTTCACTTGCCTCAGTCTTGCCTGCGCCTCACTGTACTTTCCAATCATGTTTGCTCCGTTGTCTCCCTGTCCATGAATATTAGCTAGATCTAATAGCTTATTTTTATTTACGCAGCAAGACCACTACCGTCTTCTCGGTCATATTAATAAAATCTACAACTCTCTTCAACACCACCTCTAAACTCCTCTTACTGTATGGTTATTTTTTCAAATAAGCTTGCTAGGGCTACTTCCAACATCTCACCAGATAATATTATCTCACCAGATAATAAAGGATTGCTTGGATTGCTTCAGAAGACACTGCTGAGGGGACATGACCTAGGAAGTGAAAGTGTAAAAGAGTATGCATGGAAACTTTCTTAACCTAATTTGTAACAGATACCATATTTTAAAACGAAAGTTCCTCCTTTAACAATGAATAGCATATATCCTGGACTAATGGTGTGGTATTGAAGTAAAGTTCCTTATTATGCATACCTCCTCCGACATCTACTTTTATTGTTGAACGACATTTGGTTGCAGAGGCTGATCAAATAGAAAAAAGTGAAAAACTGAATAGGATTGTTGGACACTGTATCTTTATTGATTCTGCTGCCCCCTTGTGGTCAAATGTCACTTCTTTCTCAGCTTTACACCAACGGCACTTATAAATTCATACTTCCTGCCATGGTGAGCCCATCTATGGGAAAGCATACTACCCATCTTACACAGTGCCATTTCTGGTCAGGGTGGGGAGATTTGCAGCTCAGATCCTTTCTCTGTCACATATCTCACCCCTCAGAGTGATGCCGAAGGAACACTCAGCTAACCCTACGTCCCCTAATGGACCCCCCTCCCATGAAACAAAAATCAGCATTTTGGTGCTCCTTACCCGCACGATGATTCACTGTGTAGTGGAAGGGTTGCAGCGCCAGATATCACTGAGTTATCCAGGCGTTTGTGTCCCTCATCGTACGTAACCACGTGAAAGGGCCGTGGTTTGTGACAAGAGAGAAGGAACTTCCCAATAAGTAATAGCGAAGCACGTGAGTAGCCCATTTGATTCTCAATAACGGAGTAGTTTATTTGCCTGGGAGCAATTTTTTTGATGTTCTACTCCGTCAACTCCTTGGGACAGGACCACCCCCAGACCAAACAGGGAGGCATCAGTCTGGAGAATGAACTCTTTACTGAAATCTGGTGAAATGAGAGCTGGGGCCTGACATAGTTTCCTTTTAATTATACCAAAGGTCCCCTGACATTCCCCTGTCCACTTAACTATTTTTTTTTCGGTGAGATCCACAGGGGGTTACTATGGTGGAGTACTCGGGGATAAAGCAGCAATAATAGCCTGCTAATCCCAGTAGTGATCTCATCTGTGACTTGGTTTTCGGGATCGCCTAAAGCCTGAACTTTAGAGGTGATCGGCTTTACCCGTCCATTACCCATGATGTAGCCGAGATGATGGGTTTCTTGTTTGCCAAATGCACATTTGCCCAGATTAGCCGTCATCCCTGCCTCCCTTACAGACTGTAGGACAGCCGAAAGTCTAATAATATGTTCTCTCCAGGAAGAGCTACAAATCACCACATCATCAATGTATGCAGCGGCATATGGGTGATGGGGTGCCAGGACCTGGAGATATCCTCTACCTCCATGCTGAGGGGACCCCTGTGGCCTTCTGGGACCCAGTACGGTCCCACTAGTGGATCTCAATGGTACTGCCTCTGGATATCTAGTGGTGTAGTCCACCACTACCAAAATATGTGTATACCCTGAGTCAGACAAGCTCAGTGGACTCACTATGTCAATTGCAATTCTTTCAAAGGGGACATTAACTAGGGGCAGTGGGACCAGCGGGGCCAGGCGAACCAGCCCCAGTGCTACCTTTTGGCATTCCGGGCATTCCGCCACATATTTCCTCACCTCAATAAAAACTCCCATCCAATAAAGTCCAGCCAATAGTTTCTTCGCTACCTAGATGTCCCGAACAAGGGGCTTCGTGATCCAACCGCAGGTCAGATTCTTTCTCTCTCTGTCACACACCAGAACACTTATTTACTTTGACTTTCATGAAGGCGACTGCTTTTTTCAGTAGTGGCTTGTGGTTTGCAAACTGTCCTATGATACTATTCATTTAAAAAATACACTGGGTGCTTCAAGTTAGTGACATAAAGTTTTAATTGAAACTTCCATGATAATCTATTTTTATAAATCATGAATATATATAATAGTCAATGCAAATTGAAAAACCCTCTGCATTTTAATTATATTTAAATAAATACTTGGCAAGCCAGGCTCGCAAAGAAAACACGGCAAATGATTGAGAAGAACAGCAACTTCCTTCAGTTTAAATATGCAATTACCAATGGTAGCCAAAATAGCCATGGATAAAGTGGCAGCACTCTGAGTTGCCATACCTGTCTGTGGTTGTAGGAGTTGGAGTTCAGTGTAAACAAACTGGATTATCAATAAGATAAGGTTTCTGATAAAGAAGAGTTCACAGAAGGCTAAAGTATGTAAGAATGCTGTACCCCAAGGAGCTTTATTCAACATTAGCTGAAAGGTGAAAATTTAAATATATTTCTGTGTAATTTTTAATAACCATACATACATACTAAATAAAAATATGATTTTATATATATATTATAACGATATAGCACAACAGTATCAATATAGCAGCTCAATGTAATTCAAGCTTCCTTTTTTCTGTAGTTATCAGGTAATTCCGCGGGGCGGCAACAACAGACTGTAGTTAGTATGACCGCTGACAAAACATATCGTATAGGTTTGAAAATGCTTCTTATATTTCCAACCATCCTGGCAACTTTGCATGTGCAGTGTTATAGTTATTTTCTACTATAATATACTACAGCAATTACGTGTAACTACAATGTGTGTATGTAGTAGTCATTTGGAAAAGTATAGGTCGTAGGATGCAAATATATTATTAAACCTTTGTTTCCGTTTAGGAACACTAAAAATCGATGGACAGACTTCCTGTCAGTAAAACAACAATATGGCTGCGCTCCGCAGGGGTGTGTTTGGATTCAGATCATTTAGGTAATAATATTATTTCTATAAACATATAAGTTTGTGGTCATGATGTGTAAAAAGAAAAAATAAATATCCAGTTTCAATTTAAATTACAGTGAATGGTCGTAGTCGAACTTAGTTTCACAGAAACATTAGGTTTACACATTCATTCTTGCTATTTAAACACTAATATTAAATATGTGTATATGCAAGCAATAGGTAAAGCACTTGTCAAAGAGGAATTATTATTATTATTTTTTTCTTCTGGGACTTTATATAATTTGTACTCGTGTCTGGTTAAAAACACAACTGTGTTGTACAGTAAGAATTAAACCTCAGCTCATCCTCGCTTGTCTTCTATTAGGTTGTCTACATTTTTACTAAACTCTAGTAGGCAGAAAGTCGTGAGTAGAGACCGGGTTCCCTTTCTGTTCAGATGTAATTACAGCAAACTGGCACTGGGCTTCGGGACAGGGCTCTGTGCTGTTCCATTTTCAAAGGTAATGTGTCACGTGCATGTTTTCTTTTCATTGTCATTTTTAAGTCACAGTTAGTGTAAGATAAATGGTATTGTAGCAAACAGTCCTTTTCTTATGTTAAAGAAGCAAAACATATAGTAAATTAACACTGAGGGATTTTGTAAGTTACTAGGCCCCTTTTCTGTGTATCATAGGGCTGATCTCTGTTAACTTGGCAGTATGACAGCAAATAAAGCCTGGAGAAAAATCGAATAGTTTGCAATGAGAGTAGGCTATTCACATTGCATGTACTTACTGGTGTATGCTTTTTATTAAAGTGTGTACTGTGTATTACAGTATTCATTTTAAGCTGTGACAAATTTAAATAGGGTTAGGCTGTACTAAACTACCTTTCGGCCATGTAGCCTTTTAAACTTGAACCAAGCAATTTTAAAAGCATAGTAAATGATGGGATATGTGTCTGTCATTGTTGTTTTCTAGAAATCTGAGGATCTCACACATGAAGCACTGATTAAACGGGCAGTATCACTGGTAACAAACAGTGCCAATACCTATTTATCACAAACAACTCTTGCTTTAGTAGATACGCTAACAGAGTACACCAAGGTAAGGGAACTATTTAGGTTAAAGAAAACACAGAATGCCTTACTGCATTCATTAGTTTCTTGGTCTTGGGGAGGGGTAAATGAAACACTAAGAAACATACAGAAACTGCAAATCCAAGTTAAAATCATAATATTGTACCTGTAGTCCTTGTTAAATTAATTAAAGAAACTATGTACCCATACTGTGGTTATGTTTTATTTTCATCTACACATTATGGCATTTTCCAGTTTTATATAGTTCCATGTTTTGATTCTTTATTGTTGGTTTTTTTTTTTCTGACAACTAACTATTCCAGCCAAACCTGCTTCTGAAACGACTCATCAGGGCTGACTTTGGGGCGGTGAGGTGAGAAATCATGTACATTGAAACCCACAGGTGAAACATTTTGCACTGAAGCCTTTCCATCACTATTATGCTTCCCCACCTCACTTCCCCACAGTCAGCCTTGAGTAGTCTTTTCAGAAGCAGTTTTTGCTGGAATAGTGTGAAAGAATAGTAAATATTGATCTTAGCAGAAACACAACCAGATAATCACACAGAACACACATCACAGGATATAAAATGGGTCATAATTCAATGAGGGGGTGGATGGGGGGCTCAATATTTGTTGTTCTTCAGAGACTTACTTCTTGAATGTAACATTTGTCTGCACTTGAGAGCAGAGTTCTGTTTTGTTTTACCACAGATCCACAAGCCATTGAATTTTTTTTTTGCAGGCATTGTACACCTTGATCTCCATTCAGAAGCGTTATGTCGGTCTCATTGGAAAGCTGAATCCAAACGAGGAAGATGCTATTTGGCAACTTGTAATTCGTTCTCGTGTGGAGGTATTCAGTAGTTTCATTATTTGAAATGTTCTGGAACAATGGATTCATATTTGCAGTTATTTTTCATTTAGTGGGATGTACGATCCATTCTTATTTATATCCTTATATTTAAATAATTCCAAAAAAACTGGGACGTGATGTTTACGATTATAACTGATTGTATTAATAATTTCAATCTTAGTAAAGTTCAGTCATTATTAAGAAACTGCTAGGTAGTGATAAAAGGTGTTGCAGCAGCTATGTGAATGCAAGGTTGGTACCACATTTAAACTATTAACTAATAGAAAGAATAAAAAACTGAAAAATATTGTGTTGTTTGTATACATTGGTAACACCTTGTGGTTTCGTATCATTCCATCTCAAGTGGGACAAAATCTAGATAATTAGGTGCTGTGGAAAGTGACAGAGGCTTTGTGTGAACCGGCGACCACACACCATGAGCGTCTTAGCAACAGATCAAAATAACCAGGCTACATTGCAGGAGAGTATAGAGTTTTTAACCCATTTCACTGACGGGTCAGAATCCCCATCAGCAGTGCAACACACAACACTGTCTGTTACAGTCTTACTCCTTTAACCCTGGCGACTGTCTGCAGCCAGACTGGGTCGCAGCACCAATGTAAGAGGTCAGGGGCTGGGTGCCAACCGGCGATGTTGCACACCTCAAATTAGCTTCTTAACCAATGTGAAAAATAGCCGATCTGCAGGTGAATATAACGCTTTTAACCTCATCTCATTGACAAATGTATGAATCTGACACAGCAGTGCATTACACTAGAAAGCCTCTTAACATATCTGTTTTTGGAAAATGGAACAATCCAGTTTCAGCTTCAGTTTGCAAGGTTTCCCTTCCTCATTGTAATGTTGTATCCTGAACCATTTGAGATAGAGAAAGTTTCAATAGCTCAAATCAGAGCTACAGAACCACACTTACAGTGGGTTTAGTCCCTGGCCACTGCTGCATAGTGAATTATGCATTTAATTGTTTCTTCATTCTCCAAAAAAAAAAAAAAGTCCTAATTGTGTAATATTAGAATCCTAACCGTTTACCACCCTCTGCAGGTAAATGAGAAGCAAGAAGACTGCAAGCGTTTTGAATCCAATTGGATGAATGCAGTAAACCTGTCAGAGAGGGCTGCAGAGGCTGCTTATGTTGCTGGTATGTATTAGTAAGCAGGTTTGTTTACAGTAATTGTTGCTATTGTAATTAAGCAATACATACTACTGCTAATATCTCATAACAAGACCTGCCCAACAACTATACCATTATTAACAGTCTTGTCAACAGGATTAATCTATTACAGCTAATGAATGTGTGTAGGATTTACAGCATTGGTATGTTGTTGTCAGTAGCATTAATTAAGAGATACAGTGGTAGACATGGCCAGCGTATGACATGGTATTCTCTATGATAAAATTGAGGTCAATGCTGTTTAGTTAGCCTGTCCTGTATCTTCTGCACACTAGATGGAGTTATCTGACAAGAAAGTGGTTTGACACAGATTACTACTGAAATACAATGTTTCACTAGGAGGTGTCACACGCCCAATATCAGGTCACTATAGAACACCATCTTCTAAAACCAAATACTACATTTATAATTTGATCAAACAGGGAATTAAACTAAATTCAACAAAATACAGTACAGTAAATGTGAACCAATGTATAGGAAGTCAAATGTAAATGTTCCAAATCCTGATCTTAAAACATACAAATAACCTAATGTTTAAAACTTATCATGGCTAATGAGATAAATTCATATACTGTAGCGTAGTGCGGTAAAAAACAAACAAAAAAATAATATTGATACTTCTATTGCATTGGAATCAAAGTGGATGGAACTGTTTGCTAAAACAATTTTTAGGTCTTAAAACAAAACAAAAAATATTATTATTATTATTATTATTACAACCCTGTTTTTTTTTCCTTTCACCAGAGTAACTTACCAATTACTATAATATACTGCAGGGCGTATACACTCATCTCCCAAGGCGACATTTTCTCATTGGTCTGATAGAGCAATTATTTCAAGCTTTGTGGTTATGTCTTTCCTTTCCGACACATTTCCAATTTAATTTGAAACAAAACACTGAAGTGAGAACAGATGCTGCACAGCCAACATTTGCTGCCTGACAAGAAATGTGATCATGCACGCAGTTTGAAATATTAACTGGGTTGCAAATCAGTTGAATATCTTATAAGTGATTGATACTAATCAGAGTGTGATAATAACTGAAGTGATATTATCAGGAGCTTTATTCCAGTCACTCCCATTATATTCTAGCTGGGACATTTCAGTATGGTAATAATATGCAGAGATTAAGTGGGTTTCACTGTGTTATTATTAAATGCAGGCTAACATGCATTTTACAGTGAACCCTTACAAGCAATTCAGTCAAAATGTCTCGTTTGCCATGAACAGTTTGAAATACTGTCTGTTTCTGATGAAACTTAGGCTTTAAAAAAATGTACTAACTTTCTGGTGGAGAAGGATCAATTGCAGGGTACAAAATGTAGTCCACTGGGTGCACCGAACAGAGGGATTAAGTGAGTTTAATCCACTCACTTGAATTGATGTTAGTACCATTTGCTAATCCCAATTGTAGCGTACCAAAACTTGATTAGATCATTGGAATCATCAGTTAAACTAGATCAAGTTTAGTACTTTCATTTCATTTTTTTTCATCTTTACTTTCATTTTTTACGTTCCTCTTGTCAGTATTACATCACCCAGGAATAATATAATATTTTTAATAAGCATATGCATTTTAAACTTATAATACAACCATTGCAGCTCTTATAAAAATTACCATGGCAATTTTACATGGAAATATTACACTTTCAAATGCTTTTCCAATATTAATACTGTGCATTTACAAGGTTTTTTATATTGTTATTGTCCTACTTGCTGATCATAACTCCTCATGCATTTTGCTTTACACTGCTTCCACATATTACACTGTGCTATGTTATATTTAATTTTTTAAACTAGAAGTTTTTTTTTCATCTTGGTAGACTTAGGTAGTGAGGGGATTTTTTTTTAAAACAATAATTAATATTGTTTCAACTTTATAATACAGTTAATCTGTAACAATAAACTGTGTTGAGCCTATAGATATTAAGATAAATATGAATTTCTTTGTATATTTTATTCTTGAAATCTCACATGCAAATTATGCAGTTTGAATGGAATTCTTTGCATATTAAAATACCAAACAGCCTTTATCAAACAGGTTAGTATACATCATTACATCTATACAGAGCATTATGTAGGGATGTGTAGGTTGCTCTGTGAATGTACAATGTTTGAAAGCATATGCTTTATGTATATCGGTAGATTCCCCTTGCCTTTTATATGATAGGTGATATAAGTCCTGTCAATTTTAAAAATGAATAGAGGGGAAAATGATTAGATATTGAAAATAATGTTCTAATTCTATTTGCACTTCAGTGCACAGAAAATGTTTCTTCTGTCTTTTGGTTTATATTGTCTGTTTACTGGTCTGTGGGTTAGTTCTCATGATCAGTCCAACTTGGTCCTCTTGATCAGATCAGCTATACTAATTAACTTGATCATCTCAAATATGCAGCAATTGGGACTAAAAGTGTTCCGTTCCCAGGGATTTTCTAGTCCTAAAGTTAGTCCGCTTGAAGTGCACTAAACCATATGCTTCAATTGGCCCATAAAGTTTAGAATCTGCCATTTACACAATACATATGTAAAATTACAGTGCAAAATTACCATAGTAAACCGTTGGGGAAAGGTTGTATTATTATTATTATTATTTATTTATGTATTTATTTATTTATTAGCAGACGCCCTTATCCAGGGCGACTTACAATTGTTACAAGATATCACATTATTTTTACATACAATTACCCATTTATCATTCAGGGTTTTACTGGAGCAATCTAGGTAAAGTACCTTGCTCAAGGGTACAGCAGCAGTGTCCCCCACCTGGGATTGAACCCACGTCCCTCCGGTCAAGAGTCCAGAGGCCTAACCACTACTCCATACTACTGCCCTTATTAGAAGTTTAAAACTCTATTAAAAATATATCCTGGCTGATGTGATAAGGACATAAGAAATATATTTAACAGTTCAATTGCGAAGAGGTGAAAAAAGATCAAGGGCATAATTCTTTGTTAAATTCAACATTTTGGATTTAAAAAAAAAAAAATAGAAAAATTGTGTCTTGATAATTACAGGTAATGCATAAAGTATAGAAAGACAGTGCCTAATGCGTGCATCTGTTTTTAAAACAGTTAGGATGAAAGGTCATTGATCACTTGGTTTAAACTCAGTGATAAATACAGCAATATTATGCATACTTCTTAGTGACAACTCCCCTTCCCCCACAGACCCTGCTTTCTACATTAAACACCATAGACCCCCCCCCCCCCCCCCCCCGTGTGAATCGCTGCATGATTAAGGCATCAAATAAAGCAGCATACCCAGATCCCAAAGTTCACAAAAATAGTAATAACTTTGTGTTTTTTTCTAGCAATATGATAGTTCACAGTAATTCATTATAATTATGATTAAAGATGTTTTTGTCTAATTTTAGAGCCTCTTGAATAATTTACCTTGTTTTCAATGAATTGTTCTACTGAGAAAACATCAACATTATTATTATTATTATTATTATTATTTTTACTAACATCTTATCCTCCTAAAATTCCCTGGGGGGGGCTCCAAAATAATTTGCACTAACAGGACATTTGTTTGAAGTGAATTTGTGTTAAAATAAGTAATTTTCAATAAGCGACTGCTAAATGTAGCCGCGACCATGTAGAGATTTCATAGTATCAGGAAATGTGTATAATCTAAGTTCGTTTTAACGAGAATTGACTATTTGTCCATGACAAAAATATTGGCACCTTTACTCAAGTCTCTCATTATAGAACTAATTTAAAATTATATGAATGCACAGAAAACCCATTCTCCATGACCTTTACATTACAAGTCTGTAAAAATGTAATAGAACTAATTAAAAAATATTTTCATTGAGTTAAAACCATTACACAGTAATTAAACTGTATTGTAAAGTCAATGCCAGAAAAAGAGGTGATTATTTCCAACATCTGTTGAAGAAGAATGTTTTAGCAACACATCAGATGATGTCAAGACAGAGGGATTTGGATTCACATTTGAGAAAAGCACTCCTAGCAAACTACAACAAAGGCACCTGAACACAGAAAAGTTGTATGCAGGTAGAAGAAAACCCATAAAACAAGCTTTCTTAAATTTGCCAAGAAATATGAACAGGAATCTGATGCATTAGAAATATAACTTTTCCCCAAAAATGGACCACAGTATGTTTGGATAAAAAAAGGTAAAGACTTTAAATGAAAAAAACCTTGGTACCTACAGTTAAACATAGAGGTGGTTTAATCATGATATGGGGATGTTTTCACAGTTGAGAGACTGTGTGGTCCAGTGGTTAAAGAAAAGGGCTTGTAACCAGGAGGTCCCCGGTTCAAATCCCACCTCAGTCACTGACATTGTGTGACCCTGAGCAAGTCACTTAACCTCCTTGTGCTCCGTCTTTCGGGTGAGACGTATTTGTAAGTGACTCTGCAGCTGATGCATAGTTCACACACCCTAGTCTCTGTAAGTCGCCTTGGATAAAGGCGTCTGCTAAATAAACAAATAATAATAATGACTGAGGATCGAAAGAATGCCTCCATGTATGAAAACATTCAACAAAGTATAATAATACCATCTGCTCATGGGCTGATTGGCAGACAGTGTATCTTCCAACACGACAACAACCCCAAGCATACGGCTAGGCCAACTCTGGAATTCTTTAAGAAAATTAAGATAAAAGTTTTGGAATGGCCTTCGCAATCCCCAGATCTCCAGATCTCAATCTAATAGAAATGCTTTGGACTGATCTCAAAAAAGCTTTAGCCAAGCATTGTGTATCCAGTCTGTCTGAGCTGAAGGAAATCTGCACAAAAGCCATAATAAAAGCAAAAGGAGTACAGACAAAGTACTAAAGCAGAGGTGCCATTACTTCTGTCATGAATGCATGCTTTAAATGAAAGACGTTTGTTTTTTTATTAAGATTATTTGTTACATCTTACCTTGAATTGTGGTATATTATGCACAGGGTGCCAATACTTTTGTCTGTGACTCTGCATATATACACAAAATTAAATGATTAAAAAATAACATTTATTTCAGGATTTTTTTTTTTTTGCAGCAAGTATCAGTGTTAGTACATTATATACAGTACTTAAATTATGTAAAATATTATCTTTTTGTTTTGCATTTAAGAAAATGTTTACAAGAAGTGTAGTTTCCCACAATGTCGGAACTCATCCACAAATTCAATTTGCAAACAATGAAATTGGAACTAGTGGAGCATCAAATATACCAAACTCGTTGATTTCTACAAAATCAGCAGAGCAATCAGAAGAAATGTGTTTTTATCCATGTAGGTACCATTGCTCTTGTGAGACACTGTTCAAATATGTTGCATGTAATTGAAGATAAACTCTTAGGGATGCCACATACAAACGCCCAACCCCCAATCGTTTTGCATTCCCAGAAAATAGGAAACATTCAAGTTGGCTTGCTTATGAACACTTTTGTAATCATTTCAAGAGAGGATAATTCTGTATCAGAAATGTTTTAATTGGTTCTCCCCCATTTTCCAGGAGCTGACCAGGCCTCTGTTTTTGCACGCAGTCACTTGCAGATGTCACAGACTCAGGTGGAGGAGGCGAGACAGCTGTCTTTAAAAGCAGAGAGAATGTTAGCCGAAGTCCAGGCAGATGAGATCAGGAGAACAGCACAGCAGGCGGAAACATCAGAAAGTGCTGCTGGATTAGAAGAAGAAATTCCTGATGCATATCTACGAGAAGACTAAACATTTTACAAAAAGAATGTGTGGTGATGTTAATCCCTTATTTTTTAATGCTCCTTGCAATAATTGCATACACTGTGTTACACTGATTAGGATCTGCAGATCTATAGCTTATCAAGTTTAATTATTTAAGCATATCATACTTATGTTGAATTAGTGTTGCCCTGGCTGCCTATGATGACCCTAGACAGTGTAATGGCACTAATGCAATGTTTCTCTAATTTATTTCTCAACCCTTTTGTTTAAAGTCTGCATTCATTTAAAGAAAACCTATAAATATCAAGGGCACTAAAAACAAATATCCTGTTAAACGACATCACCATGTTATCACAGTGTCTTACTAAATTACACACGGATACATTTCTTTCTTTTTTACAAGATGTGGAAAGTTTCCTCGTCATTGTTGCATTGGATAACATGCCATGATAAGGTTCTCATCTCTGAAATTCAGTGAGAGATGAGGACCTTGTGAAAGCGATGCACATAATACACTGTGTTCTGTAATGCTTCAGCTTCACTTTAGAACCAGAGAACATGTACTAATGAGAGGAGGCCATTTGGCCCATCTATACTTGCTGATTGATCTAAAAACTTTGTTAACTTTGGTCTTAAAGCATCCCCATGATGCAGCATCAGCAACATTTGCCTGTTTTCTAAGGGCTAACCCCAAAATATGTATGTTTGTGGATCTGAATTCCTTACTGGGGATATAGTCAAAAGTGACTTCACCTGTCTTGTTAGGCTGTTCTTCTACTGCACCTATTGTGCCCCCTATTGGGGCCACAAATGCGATGTCACACATGGGTTTTCTCACCATGCAGATCAAGAATCATGACTTTAATTTATTTTTATTTGTTATGTTTCCTTTAATATGAAGACTACTATGCCTGTTTTGTTCAAATGATTGGAGGTTTGCAAAAAATAAATATGTTTTAGTCACTGCTTTTGTAACTTGTGTACAGAATGGGAAGAAACTGTCTTTGTGGTATAATTGTTAGGTTGTGGATGTGGGAGATCATAGGTGTCATCTGTCAATTCATTTTTTAAAGAGTACTATCGTGATCTTGTAGAGTGGGTCATTAGGTGATGCATGGATTTGAAAATAGTTTGGAAATGGTTTATTATTTTGTAAATAAAATAAAACATACTATTTTATGACTCACTCTTTCTCTCTCTCTCTCTCTCTCTCTCTCTCTCTCTCTCTCTCTCTCTCGCTCTACACGTGTGTGTGTGTGAGATATTCAAACAATTTAAACTGTTTGAGGGTTATTTTTACTATAGCCCCAATGTTCAACAGCTGGATATTTTGGTACAGTGTGTATGAGGTACCATAAATCTGAAAAATATTGTTTGCACTCACTATTCTTTCTTCACAAAAGGGACTTAATATGAACATTAAAAACAAAAATAAATGCTTTTGTTACAAGAAGCAACGTCAAGTAGACAAAAGTTTCAGCTAATGTGTGACTCGACTGATCTCGTATTTTAACCTCACAGTTCTTGGTTTTATATTCCTGACATTTTTAGACTTGGTAATTTGTGTTACAAGAAATAAGCATTACTTTTACTATTCTGTACGCAGTTCATTGCTGTCTGCTCACTACATTTGTACTTGTGGTTTATCATTTTGTGCTCTCTGTGTAATCAGAAAGCAGACTTTGTTTACTGTCTGGAAACAGCCTGGCACTCTGTAAACAGGACACACTCCTGCTACAAGTTACTGATAAATGTGGTCAACTGCAAGCTCTGTTATAACTTGAAAGCACACATAGTGTTTTAATTTATACAGCAATAATTCAACTGTACTGGAAACATTTACATATGGGATTCATATTTTGCAAACAGCTTACATTTGGCAACAAACCATTAGTCTTCTGATCAGTGAACCCTAATGTGGAGAAAATAATGACTCAAATGAAAGCCAAAATGTTAATATCAAGGAAGTGTCAAATTACCAAAATGGGTGTTGAAAGTGACCACATTTGCTAGAAAACAGGCCTATACAATCAGGCACTGGGCACAAGTGCATATATTTCATTTTATGAAACCCATCTGTAATAGTGTGATGTCCTCCTAGGAATAGCAGTATGTAACTGTCAGAATTTATTATGTCAGAAAGTAACCAAATATTCTGGGAAATATGCCTGTATCAATATACACTACAGTATGTAATTCCATTACAACAGAACACCTGAAACAATTTAGAAATGCATGTCCCTGCTGTATGTAAATAATTCCATTATCAGCAACCTTGTTTCATGATGTGGCTCTATCAGGGATTGAATATGCATTGTGCCGCAATCGTACTCCTGTTCTAATCTGAAGTGCATTTTCAAATACAATAATTATGATGTCTTGCTGGTATTTTTTTTTATATTAAATTAGTCAACTGATAAAATGCTTAAAACAATCCAAACTTTTTTCCATCATTATTTTATATATAATTCATTTTTTTCTTCAATTACTTAACAGATCGTTTTCTTTGTGTTTGTTATCAGAAGACGATTCCAAACTCACACATTGTTCTTAATTATGCAGACTGATTACCTTCAGTAAGCCTTGCTTTCACTCCATCCATCAATCACACCCCATACCTGTCTTTCTTAATAATTACCCTTAAATTACACCCTATCTTTGCCCCTTTACACCTAATCTCCTTCACTCCCTAAAGCCTTTCATCTAAACTACTATTGATCTGTCTGTCAGTCACAGGCTGTTCTTAAAGAAAGCTACAAGACAAAATGTTGATTTCTAAAACGTTTTGTTGTGGGATAAACCTCCTTAATCTTGTAGTCTGCATGCTTATGTAGCAAACGTAAATAATGTTTTTTTGGGAGGTTGATTCCACAAGAGGGAGCTGTGGGCCTGTGGTTTTGCGTGAGTTTCATTTTATCTATAGACCACTTATATTTACTTCAATATACCTGAAAACTACTGTACATTGTTTGAGTAGTTTCAGCAGTCACAATGCCCACGTGCCAGAAATAAAAAAGTATTTAACAAAAAAGAAATGAAAGCAGCTACTGTAACATTGTTAATAGGGTGTATAATCACTACGCACTGCAAGGATTCGACTTGGGTCTGAAGGTGTTTTAATTATTCTAGAAGGATACATTATAATTTCTCAATGATTGTGGTCTCTTAATTCCATCAGATAATTTGGGAATGGACATTCCAAAGAAGTTGCCAAAATGGTCCATAGCGTCATTAGAAGATATCCAGCCTTGGATGTAGAAATTCCAATCAAGCACCTACTACACAATCAGTCCTTTTTATCATCAGAGACCACCAATCTCAAAAGTTGTCAATTATTCATTCTCTGAAATATTTGTTGTGTCCTCCATCATCAATATTGTACCCCAATTTTATCAAAAAAAATCTGAAAAAATACTTTTTTGGGGGGGATTCAACTGCCTTTTTGATGAATAGGTAATGAAAAAACACCCTATATACAATTTAATGTTTTCACATATATTTTATGTCATTAAAAAAAAAAAAAATCACTTGTTTGAAGGTGGTGCTCACAGTAAAAACAATGTCAATGACATTCATCTCTCACCATAGCTGCTAATTAAAAATTAGACCTATCCCATGCTACGGTAGATGCAATGTGCACAAGTTAAAATGTAAATTTGACATACAGAGAGAACGACATATGCCTTCATATGTCCCCAGACTCTACTACTCTCAAAAGTTTGTGCCATTATCTAGAATAAGTTTAATCAAAACAGCCTTTAAGGGCCAATTTCACAGACCCTGATTAGCACTAGACATGGACTACCTTACATCAGGTAACATTAGGTAGTCCAAGATGAATGCTAATTGGGATCTGTGAAACCAGTCGTTTGATAGCTAGTCTTTTAATGTCACCCGTCCACATTTTAAAGCTTGTTGACAATTATAAACAAGATTTTACACTGTTTAAAACCAGTTTGTTAGTAAGCTAGTCACATTCTCTACCTTTTCCTGCACAGTGCATTCTTAAAAGACTGCAGCTGATCTAAAGGGCATACAGGGTGTGACAGGCATAGTACAGATGAGGTCAGAGGAAATGTTTTTCAGAATATGACAGTGATGAGTAGAACACCATTTGAAACTACATTCTCTATACTGAATAATAAGAATTTCAATTTGAACACATACCACTGGATAGTGAAAAATATACAGGGTCCAAAAAACATGTATTTACTATTGAATATCTTAAAATCTTACAATACCCTGTTTCATTTTCTTGTTTTTAGCACAGGGAGACCAGCGATCCATTTCCCTGTCTTTTACTACCATATTCCTTCGAATTTAAGATGGGCTTTTTTAACAATTTAAAAAAAAAATTTTTCTAAAAAATAGCCTGCATCTTAAATTCGGGTACAGTAGTGATGCGTGTATTAAAATCAGTAACAAAAGACGTGACTACCTGAGTACACAAACAGCAACGTGACACTGCTGAGAAAAAACAAATTAAGCTTCCTGAGGAATACCAAGAGAAACATTTACAATTTCAGCATTTCTAACAAACAGTACCAGCTTGGACAGATCGGATATGCTGATCAGACCCCTGACTGACAACACTGTTTCGTGTCAGTTTTGTATGATACAACAGCGTGATTGAGGTTTTATCTTTGTAAATGCATATTTATTTGATGTTTTATTTTTTCCTCAAATTGAGGGTGGTAAATTTGGGCTGCGTTTTAAATTTGAGGACGTCTTCAATTCGAAGGAATATGGTATATTCATTCTCCAGAATTGTGAAACTGATTCCTCTGATTGATAATTTATGGATATCAGGGGAAGGTTTGGCATTTGTTAGCCGACTGATCCCAAAATTGAAAATGCTAACACTGTCCTCTAGTGCAGCATTTTATCCTGCTGACACTTGGCTACTGACCAGAGTGCCATTTTGCAATTTTAAATACATTATTAAGGTTGCAGTGTCCCACAGTCATGTTCAGTTTTAATGCCTGGGTAACTGTTTACTACCAGGGCAGGTAAGGTTGCAGTGTCCCACAGTCATGTTCAGTTTTAATGCCTGGGTAACTGTTTCCTACCAAGGCAGGTAAGGTTGCAGTGTCCCACAGTGATGTTCAGTTTTAATGCCTGGGTAACTGTTTACTACCAGGGCAGGTAAGGATGGCCCTTCCAGTCCAAGTCTGTTTCAGCCATGTTCTAAATTGTTTTGAAAGAACTAAAGTTTAGTTATTTATTTTAACTTCGAGTGAAATGCCCTGTCAAGCATGGAACTGGGCACCTGTGATTTACTACTGGTGAACTTTAATGAGACCTGTCTCATGCCCGGTTGTTTTTCAGTCCCCTTGAATCGGGAGTGAGTTTAGTGGTGAGGTAACATTCAGGCTGGCCATTTCAAACTGGGCAGAACAGAGGGTTAAATACCTAATTAGTCACATCAACAACAAAAAGAACATCTTTTTATAAAAGGGGGTTCTAGCAAGATGTCTGAACATACTACAATTTAATTGTGAAGGACAAAATAATACAAGACAATAAAAAACAGTAAGTACATTTGCATTTAAAAAAGGCCAAGCATCAGTATCGATTGGGCAAAGCAATTGTATGAAATGAAACTGCAGTAACCCCACCCTCCATGAGTGTTAAGAAAAGTAATTCCTCATTGGTGAAACTCAGATCATGATAATGCATCTCTAATTGTTGGGCCCATGGTGTTACAACAATACAGTGTTTGGTACACAAAGGCAAGCTAACCTATTCAAGTTTTCAATTGAGATTTTCCCATGCAGCACTACCAGCATGGGACCAAAATATGCACATGTATTTATACTACGAGTATACTACAGAATATTATCAATCAAATATTTAAAACTGTAATTGAAAATGTGGTTACATTTCAGGATTACACTAACTGATCCATTCTAGAATAGATATTTCATAATCTTCAGAATAGATGGTTAAGTAGCAACCAGGATGTTAGAAGCTTGTTTGTTAAAATGCTGTGTTAAACAGTTCAGCAGATTACCCGATTTCTACAAATTCACAGTTAATCAGGCTTAACTATTGTTGACCTGCAGGAGATCACCAATGAATATAAAAAGCTGTGCTTGTCCCTCTATGTTTCAATCTCTTGCAGACCCATTCTTTTTTTTTTAAATGTTTATTTCTACAATTAATCCCATATCTAAAATGTGCAGAGGATCCCATTAAGCAGATTGAAACCATCATGGAAATCTGGGTAGATGCAGTTGCCTAATTTTGGAAGTAATTCAGAGAACAGTTGGGATGGACCCCAGGTTTGGTACCTCTGTATGAGATTTTATATATATATATATATATATATATATATATATATATATATATATATATATATTAGGAGGTTGGTCTTTGGGATTTAGAAACAGAATATAATTCACAAAGTGACTAAATGACTTTATAACCACCATATCAGCATAATCCATTAAGGGTAAAATAGACCAAGTTATTATACCAGTCACAGTTTGTCTCCCTGGAAAAAAAAAAAATCAAAAAGACATTTTGGTTTCTGTGTGCAAATGCCAGTTCTACTGTGTACCTTTTCACCAGCTGGTCAATATGATGTCAGTAAGCAATCTAATGCAATGTGACACAATTCTTATGTCCAAACTCCAAGGAACTGTATTTTAATGGGAATGTTGCCAGGAAAAATGGTTCAAATCTTTACGTGAAAAGCTCACTCCGTGGAAGGAAAAAGCGTAAATCTTACTTTTTTTTTTTTCTGTAGTTGGAAAATTCTGTAACATATATTTTGAGGGAAATGTTGTTTTAAATCAAGTGAGTGGTGTGAACTACATTTAATTAACAGGTTTTAAAAGCAACTTCCTCTGTTTAGGTCAAACCTCCCCATTTGCCTTGAGACCACATTATCAACCATTTAAAAAATGCAATAATAAATTCGGAGTTAAAACTTAAAGCTTAAGTTGACAAATGATTCAGCGAATGTCTTCATTATTATCCATTTGTATTAAAAACAAAATGGAATTATGATAATATGTTGGTTATCTGAAGCCTGAGGTACCTAAACAATAATTGTAAAAATGTTTGTTATAAATTTGGACCTTGGTGTTGTGTTGTCTTGTAGACCTGAGGCTGTGTGGTCCAGTGGTTAAAGAAAAGGGCTTGTAACCACGAGGTCCCCGGTTCAAATCCCACCTCAGCCACTGACTCATTGTGTGACCCTGAGCAAGTCACTTAACCTCCTTGTGCTCCGTCTTTCGGGTGAGATGTAATTGTAAGTGACTCTGCAGCTGATGTATAGTTCACACATCCTAGTGTCTGTAAGTCGCCTTGGATAAAGGCGTCTGCTAAATAAACAAATAATAATAATTATTTGAAATTCTAAAAAAAAAAGGAAATGTCATTGAGTATTAGTTGAGCTACTGAGTAGCAGTAAGGTTAGTAGCTCAGAGAAACGGGCCAAAACTACTTTTTTTTGTTTCTGTTAAAACACTTTGCTGAAGAAATACTGTACATGTGTCCTACTTTTTTAAATCTGAATGCTGCTAATGAAAAACTTTATCGGTCGCCAATAATATTCTCAGCACTGGGCCCACAGCATGGAAAAAGGCCCGGGGTCAAGCCTCTCTTAAAGGAAGCAGTTCTGTGTTGTAATCTTAGGTGGGGAAGTAGAGACAGGAAACATTAGTCTAATCTTTATAAACCCAGACAGGTAATAATAATAATAAAACAAAAGAAGACGTGTTAATATTTTAGCAAAATTCAGCCAAAACTAACAGGGAAACTCCTTAAGAACAGAAGTGAAAAAAAGCAACTCCATCATTTCATCATGTTTGTGGTCACAAATCTAGCAAGGGCACCTAATACAAGTACGTACACTTAATTGTCTACACATATAAATACTTCATTTTGTGTTTGTACTTATTTTTGAAATATAGTGCTACAATGAAACAGTACATTACAAAAAAAAACAAAAAAAAACTTTTTTGCATTTAACCTTAAATGTACCTTGTAAACGTGGATTCTCCAATATAATATGGTTTGTTTTATTCAAAAGTATTTTTAGAATAAAATGTTAATCTAATTAGTGACTTATCAATAAAGTATTTGATTTCACACTAAACATGTGAGCTTACCAGCAGTGTTGTGGAGCAGCACTCAAAAAGTCTTTCATTTTTAACCTTTTTGCATGAGAAAGTTGGATAAGGAAAATATATATAGGAAGGGGAACCTGCACCTTGCAGCTCCTGATAATCTCTCTGAAATTAATTGACCAATCACTAATTATATGACAAGTTTAAAAAAGCATGAAACAAAAATTAATAGAACAGATTTTATGTAGGGCAGAATGCATTTCATGTGCCAGTAATCATGTATTAATTATTTTACTAGGACTACATCCTTTAACTGAAACTACAAAGATTTTGAATTGTTGGAAGATATAGCTGTATGCTTCCATTCAATTATTCCATTAAATGCTGTTTACAGATAAAATATGAAGATGACACATCTTGAATCCAATACATATATCCCTCTTTGAATACAAAGCACTATAATACCTCTAGCATGGGTGAGTGGGGGTCTTCATCAGCCTTACTAGCCTCAGTAATTCTTAAATACATCTAGGGCATACTATATATTGTTCACTGTGCAAACAATGAAAATGTCTGTTATGGCAGGATGTGATGGAATGCGAAGGCATAAATCTCTCCCCCACACACAGATAAATAAATTGTTTGTGTAATTAGTTTGGCATACATCGCTTTAAGTATAAAGTACTAATTTGTCATGCTCTTTGTGTAAATGAAACAGCTCATACATAGAGGGTCATTCACATTAACAGTCTAAAAGCCAATTGAATCTGTTTTATGACACTTTGTGTAGAGGCACTGCATGGGCAAGCAGTTCAATTTTCATTTATATGTGAAAATAACAAAAAAAAAAAAAAAAACATCTGCTGAGATTTAATTTCCTGGAGTCTGACTGTGAGGCAGGCAGTCTTATGTTTAGAATATTTTAATGTTTTGTGTTTGTGGATGCATATGGTTTGACTATAAGAGCAAAGGTGATGACTATGGGCTTTGCTTTGATAACTAAATGAGAAAGAACAAGTATATACCAATTAATCCCGTTTTAGTTTATGTGGACATTTATAGTAAGGTGCATGTTATGATTTATTGCAGTGGTTTATGTTTTTCTGAATCAAATTTTTGAATGACATCACAGGGACTTATCAGATTTTTGTGACAGTCAGAAGGTGATGTAATTGTTTTTTTTTTAGTCTGACTAAATTATATTTTCTCTGTCTCAGGGATATTATGTTTTAACGTAATGTATTGACATTCAGTTTGAAATAATGTACCACTTTCTGAAGAAATGAGAAGCATTATGGTATAAGCAAGGACCAATGCTATACAAAAATAAAAGGATTCCATGAATAATAGATAGGTTGGTTTTGCTTGTTAGTTCTGCAATAATCCTGTAACAGTAGGACCAAACTACCCTCCATACACCAAATTAAGTTGTGCATCTCTGTATCAAGCCATCTGCAGCTGTTCAGAGCTTCATAAAAGATTCAGTAGGCCTGGGGCTTTCAGCTATTATTTGACTAAACTAAGGCGATTATCAGAACACAGCAAGATTTGTAAGAAACTTGAGGAAATGTTAAGATTAGGAAGAATTCATTCAAGCAGACCTCAGTCAACACAGTTAGTAGAAACCATGCAGGTGAAGGAGGCGACAGTTAAAAGAACTCATGCTTTGTCAAGCTTAAAATGTGGTTAAGGAATTTTACTGGACAGCTAGAAGAAAAGGCAAAGTGAGCGGAATATGAATTATTCAATAGTTTCATGACTAAATCTTGAATGCGAGTGGAGTCGTGTGCACATCACTCTGCGTCAGTGAATTAAGTGCTGTTGCTAGATGAAGCCATGCAAAATCTGGTTCTTCATTTCTCTGCTGTATTAGTTGTCATTCATAGATATTTTTTTAACTAAACACACAAGCTATAAAATAAACTGAACAGCTTCATGTACAAATGTAAACCTTGACAGAGCAATTTAGGTTTAAAACTGCTAAATAAGAAAGTCAAGTAGACAAATGCTTCGGCAAATGCCTAAAGCAACTCTTAGTGGCTTGGGGACTGGAATCCACTGAGGTTCCCATAAACATTCGTATTATCTAGCTTTCATTTATTGAATTCTGAGCTACTGTACTTTTACATTCCAATATTGAGTTGAACTTCTAAATGATCAAAACAGTTTAATGTAAGTGGATATATTCAGTGAAGCAATTTACCTAAGAGAACAGAAATGTAGAATATCCTTAAATTTCAACACAATGATTTGTGAAAATATTAATGCCCCATACACACAGAATTACATACAAAAGTATCTGTTTTTCAAAGTGAACATATAACAAAAGTCAGCCTTTCTCAGACTGGGTTGTTTATACAAGAAAGACTAAAATAACTTACTATTTTAGTCTTTCTATATATTTCATGCTGTTGTAAACACACAATTAAGTTTGTTTACTTTCTTTTTTTTAAATGGCAGTCTCCAGGCTCCAGGGCAGCGTGCTCCTCTCTGTTCCCTGGTTTTTCTTTTGTTCACTAACTGCAGAGGCACGAAAAGGGAACTAGAGACCTACATAAAAAAAAAACCCTATCTCCCCTGAGTTCGATTGACTAGTTAACTAATTCACTCCTGGGAAGCCTCTGCATGCTTTGCCACCTTGTCAAGCTCCCCTTGTGCAAAGCCCTTCTACCTTACCATCATTTAAACCCCTTAAACAAAGAGCATTCTTGCAGGATTCAGTCAGATTAGCCCTGGGGTCCACCTACTTCCTGTTTAGGCATCTCACACTCATATTAGCAACTAGAAATGTTTTCCATCAAAAGTGTACTTACCAAAGTAGTAGGTAATGCCAGTTATAAGCTAGGTTTTAATCTGTTCACCCCAGTTTTTTTATTCTTCGAAAAGGCTCAAATATGTTAAGTGTTACTATAATACCGTATATACATTATTATTATTATTATTATTATTATTATTATTATTATTATTATTATTATTATTATTTATTTATTTATTAGCAGACACCCTTATCCAGGGCGACTTACAATTGTTACAAGATATCACATTATTTTTACATACAATTACATTATTTTTTACACATTATTTTTATATACAATTACCCATTTATACAGTTAGGTTTTTACTGGAGCAATCTAGGTAAAGTACCTTGCTCAAGGGTACAGCAGCAGTGTCCCCCACCTGGGATTGAAACCACGACCCTCATAAGTGAGTGACACTGAAATATATTGAAAAATACTTCTTATTGAAGTATTTGTCATCTTTCTAAGTGTCTTTTTAGTACTACTGTTGTAATTTTCCATTGTTTATGGAATACTGACAAAATTATACTAATCATAGCATAACATTGAAAATGCTGATAACTACAGATTCTGAACCTTTGTGTGTGAGGATGACATTGATGTGTGATCCATATACAGTAACACACAGTTGTTTTTGTTCTATATGCATGATCTAAATGTTTCAGTAACATAAAATAACAGACTTTACTTCTATTTAAGCTCATATGATTAATGTACTATAATAGAGGTAAAAATAGACCTTTATTAATAATACAGCTCTGCTTGATCAAACCCCATACACTGCATATTTGTTACTGACATTAACTCAGGTCAGATGGATCATAGTCAACTCACCCACCACATGTGTCCATGTTTCTTGTTTTCAAAATCTGTTTGAAACGTAGAAGTAAAACATCCAATATCATGTAATTTGGGATATTCATTTAATGGTTTCATTTAATGAACAACTAATTGTTTGATAACTAAAACCAAGAGTAAATCATAAACTGGGAATTAAAACTAAGTCAGGTAGAAAAACGTTTTATCATAAGGAGGAAGTAGTTGACTTGCCAATGTTAATTGTCGAAGCAGGCCTTTTTTTGATGACATACATACTGCAAGCCATTATTTGTTAAAGGGTTAGAGAACACCTTACAGTCAGTAACTGTATCCTGTATTCAGCCTATCGCAGTACTGAAAACAGGAGCATCATGGGGCTTGCAGATCATGCTCATCCTTGAACCACCACTGCTGCTTTCATTCCCACAATCAGGATTATGTTGAGAAATATATTGCAGCAATATTTACAACACTGGAGACTAATAGTACTAAGTGTCTTGTAAACCTTACAGGGTTTTCTGTAATGCTTTTATTTACATTTTAAACACTGTTTACTATCGCTAAATTAAGGAAACAGACTTGCTAAATCATTGTGTAGCTTATATGATGTGAAATAGCAATATAACTGAGGAGTAAAAATGTGAAAACCATTTTGGTACCTCAAAAATTGAGTTCAATGGGGTATACAACCCCCAAACAAAATAACACTAAAAATGATTATTTATTGAAAACCGTTGCTATCAGTTACACAAATACACAAATAAGTAGTTCACACAGTTGCCAGTGCAAGCTTTGTAATTGCAAAACTTGGTTTGTTTAGTTGTTTGACCATAATGTTATTCCTCCCATTGTCTGGTGCAGGTTTTTTTGTTTTTACTTGCTTACAGAAAATGTTTATTTTTGAGCTCATGTGATGCTTCATTAACATTGATTACTCTGTCTGTCTGCACCCCAAGCCAGCTGTTCCACTCCACCCTGAAGAATCACATACCATCCTCAATTATAATATTTTGCTTACCAAAAAGCAAACTAATCAGATAGTACATGCTTGTAATTAGTGTGATATCTGTGTTTTGAGGTGAAGCTACAAGAAAGCCTAGCAGACACATGTTTATAGAAGTGGTACTCGCTTGTTCCAACCAGGTCCTTGATTACTCCTGGGTTAAATTTAATAGGAAAATACCTGTTTGGAACAAGGTAATATATGGCTCAGCTTAATAATTAAAGGCAGGATTGGAACAAGTTGCAGAACTGACCAGTGCCACTGGTTTAGTTTCTGAGTAAAACCAAATACAACATTTTTCAGTGACATATTGGTTCCACTACACCGTGTTGTTATAGAATTAGAATCCCTATATTAAAATATTTTTTGATACCCTAGCCACTCTACCTCAATAATGCACAATCAATGAGCCTGAAATCATAGGATTGCATTCACTGTTACGCTTTCAACACATGTGCTGAAATTATGGTGAGTTTGATAACTAGTGAGTTTATGTGAATTGTGTCAGAACAGATACAATGCATCTGAAATGAAAGGTCAACGTCCAAAACCATTTTTCAGTTAAACCTGAAATACACCCTTGTCTTTGGGTTTATTGTTTGAACCAAAATTCTGCTTAAAATCTAAATTAATTAAGTAGAGGAACAGTTCTTCCGTTTAAATATACAAAATTCATAGCCATAATTTGTGCTATCTTTGGGTTTAACAGTTTGAGCTAAAGTTGTATTCTTAAAATTATAGTTGTAAATTCGAAACTAATTAAGAAGTAGCTATAAATAGTTAGAAGTGCCATCTGTATAAATGTGGACAAGTCTCCATGAACAGAGACAGCAGGTCATTTACAAAGGGGGTAAACGGTAGGAGGCCCAAAACTGACCTCTGTGGAATGCTGGGTTTAATTAGGCACTGCTCAGAGGCGATAAAACTAACCAATACAGACTGGTCACAATTTTGTATATCAGTTTAGGTCAGAGGGTGCCAGAAACAAAGAAGCCAAGTTTATGGAGTAACAGTCTGTAATCAACAGGGTTAAAGCCCCCTGGGGACTTCAGCATCCAACACCCCAGTGATTTTTTTGAGATTGTTTTATCTATGCAAAGACAGGGATAGTATTGGTTTCTCACAAAACAGCAGTAACTGCTTTGATACAAATGTTTACCCTGATAGATCTGCTTGGTAATTTCCAATGCCTACACAATCCATTTACTGTGCTTAATCAGTTTTTATAAATCTTTACCGTACTTATTTGTAATTTACTATGCTTATTGTGCTTTAATATGCATTCACTACACTTTTTTATAGTAGGTTTAACTGCACCTTCCTATAGTTGATACTATGGTGCCCCACCATAAACTTGTAAATAGCTGCAAAACTGAAATAATGTAATACGTGGGCTATTCAATTGATCTAAACCATGGTGGGTTTTAATACATTAAATTAGAGCTGGTATTTAATAGAGCTGGTAAACAAACAGCTACATTTTAATAATCAAAGTTGTGGTATTAAGATCTGTCGCGGTTCAGATTAATGGAATAGACCCCTACATTATTTCTAAAGACAAACTAGAATAAGAATGAAGTAAATAGCAATTAAAGGGATAATTGAAATGTTCTCTGGTGTTATTTTCCATGAAACAGACTGATTAGTCACTGTAGTGCCATTGGTATAATTAAGTTAATTTATTTGCTGCCTTGTTTTGGGCATCAGCCTGGTTTATTCCTTTTTTTTTGAGATTGAGTCATTAAATACCTTTTACCAGCTTCAACCCATTAATTCAAATGCTTTTTGTATCCCAGTAATTGGCATAGCATGAGGCCTTTACATTAGCCAAGCTGTACAGTTACTTGTGAGTCGGTGACTGATAGTATTGTTTATCTTTTTTCTTGCCATTCCTTTACACATATGTTAAAGGCATCAGCAAGATGGGGGGACTTTGAAGGAGAATGCCGGCCCTTTATATTAAATGCCCACACAGGAATACGCTTAGTCAATAGGCTCTGTATAGTTTTCGGATGACTATTCTTTCAATGCAAAACCTTTTTTTTTTTTTTATTCAGTTACTGAATTTGGTAAAGAATAAATCCATTCAGCACATTTCATACAGTACAAGGTAATGAATGACAGCAGATATGTCAACTTACTGAAGACAAGGTAAAAGTCAACAAACCCTTTTATATTAAGTGAAAGCAGGAGTAAATGGATTTGGGGTGTCATATTAATTCTCCCATCATATAAATGTATCTGCAACGTGTTGTGTTGCTATTCAAAGCACGACACACACCTATAATGCCTTACAGGCAATCTTGTCTTTTCCTTGTGTTAGTTAAGTACTTTTTTTTTCTTGCAAATTTTCCTCTTAGATTTCTGTGAATGTTTGGATAATCATGTGCACTTACTGGAATCAGATGCATCTGGTCTGTTTGTTAGGTTGTTCAAAATTTCAGTACCACTAACACCCTACTGAGATGCCAAATCAGGAATAAATTAACCAATTGAAAAATAATGCAACTGTATTAGGCATAATAACCTTTTGAGAATTTTGCCCACTGTGTTAATTTAAACGCATGCTTTTACACATGAGTGTACTTGACTTGAAGCCTCTAATAAATTATACCTTGGAATGTATAATGAGTTTTTGAAGTTATGGATAGATATGAAAATAAACCAATTGACATGAAAGGTCTTTTGCAACGAAACCATTGCCAATTATCAGCTGCATGCTGGCTTGCTGCTTCACTAGGTTATCTGACTTTTGCCCCATGACAAGGAAGGAGAACTAGACCCAGGAGGAAAAAAGCCACAATAAAAAGAATGTGTAACCTTGCTGCAATAACTGGAATTCCACTGTTCCATTGGTCTAGAAATTATTTAGTATTGAAACATAAATATACTATTATCTGAATCGGTATTACAAATATTAATATAATCTAATGATGGGCACAAATAATTACCACAGACTCTGGATTGTTTTAGTACAAAGGAAAGTGCATAATTTACAAGAAATGTAGGTCATGGTTCACACAAAATCTACATCTTGTGATAGTCCCTGGGAACTGGAGGGAACTAGTGCTGTAAATATGATAACATTGATTAGTATACTTCACATAAGATTGATACTCTGCACAAAATTTAAAAAAAATGGTATTGATTTTAGGTAAAATGTAACAGAGTTGTTTGTGCAGGAGAAGGCAAACAATGTGAAAGCCATTTCTCCTGAACCCAGAGATCCGTAATATTTATAATAAAAATCTAAAGTTTCACCATCATCAAATAAATGTTATCATAATAATCCTCCTCTCAACAGCACTGTGTTTTATATTTCATCCAGAAACAACCTTAAAAATGTTGATCCAAGGTTGCTGTTAATTTGCTGATAAAACCACTAGCTGAAAGGATGGAAAACAAGACTACCATTGCATATAAGTTTGATCCATTCCTGTTTTTACTATGAGTTTAATATGGCACACCTGAACTTGTTACCTAGACACTGACTAATAATACACTGACGAGTGTATTATTAGTCCATGTATAATACACTGACGAGTAAAATCTGGACTGGGTGAAACTGCTAACTCAATATAAGTTGTATTTTCACCTGTGTATTTGTAGTATTATTATTTAAAGGTACTGTCTTTTGTTTGAGTGTTGTTTTGTTGTTAATTATTTTAAAGCATGGATACCTGTCCCATCCATGCTAAACTCTTATAGAATGTGACTGTCTCCAGATGGATTAATTTATTACTAAACTGGAGACTTTCACATGTATAAAAACCTGCAGCTTTGGTTGGTGTTCAGAGTGGAGAACGAGAGACGTGAGTCGTGAGATAAAGAAAGTAAGAATAGAAACAATTACTACTCGTGCTGTTTTGTTTGTTATTTAGAATTAAACATTGCGCAACAGCGCATTCAACCCCAGTACTGTGTCTGGATTTCTTCCTGGGCTTACGTCTCCCACAAGCTATCCTGCTACACCATCCCTGCGTTTGTCTTTGTAGCAGGCTACAGGTACAGGAAATGAAACCTAACATTATTGATCTAGGTGAGTAATTGTATATCCCAGTTCTCTTCATGCTTCATCATAGTTCTGTGTTATATACGGTACCTTGGTTCATACTACTATGTTGTATATCAAAGGTAATTTAATTAACACACACATATATAAAGGTATACACAATATGCATTCACTCGACTTTTTTATTGTGACACACCACAATAAACTTTGACAATGGTCTATAGAAAATAAAACCCTGTGCTAAAAAGTGTTGAGCTTTAGAGATGTTGTGCAATGATAAAAAAAGAGACAGCAAATAGTTGATTAACACAGGAGTTGTGGAGGCCATTGGGTGGGAAGTGGTTTGATTTATGAAACAGGTGCAGATGTGAGAAATGTGGGGAATGAGACAAAGCCTTTCTTGACAAGAAGAACTAGTTTCGAGGATGAGGATGTCTTAGTCTCGCTACACTTATCTAGCTGTTGACAGAAACACAGCCTAGAGTGTCGTCACAGGGGGTATAACTTACACACTGACTGATGAATTTTAAAGGCATGCTATTAAGGACCACCGGGAGAGGCAAACAACGCATTTTAAAAGTCTACACTGGATAATATTATATTATGCCATGGTTAACCCCATCAGTGCCCGTGAGAGGTCTTGTTATTTTATAGAGTTGTCTTGATATATATTGATACAAATATAGATATAGGTTATTTGCATATCTGCATTTAACTAAAGAAATGGAAAAAACATAAACACATTTTAAATAGCAGTGCAAATTCAAGTTACGACTACTGTACTTTCTGGTACCTAATCACATTCTGTGCTGTTGTAGGAAGGTACCTCAAGGAATATATTTGTTTTTGTGAAAGAAAACTCATTTAAAAAGCTAGTGAAAAGAAAAGCAAAAGGTTAATGTAAGGACACAATTAAGGAGTGAATTAATTCTACCTTTTTTTTTTTTTGCAAAGTACCTATGTTTGTAGCAGAACTATATCTAAGAAAATCAGCAGCTACTGTATAACCCGATCCAAACCTTTGCAGACAAATCCAGAAGGTGTCTATATGGATCGCTGCATGGTTTTTGATTTGTTAGAACAAGATTGAATAGTCAAAGTTAAAAAATACATTTTGAACCCAGAAGTTCAAGGTCAACACTTAAACTCCTAAATTTGAAAGTTCAAAATTTGTAATCCAAAATATGAAGCTTCTAAACTAAATTCTAGATGTGAAACTTCAAAATCGAGATGTCAAATCTTCAAATCCAGACATCAAAATCAGACTATACCTCCTTAGTTGATACTGTAGGTGGGATTTTTTTCCATTTTTCTTTTTGCCTAACAAAAGTACAATATATACAACACAGTAATCAATGGTGTTTAGCTGATCGCGAAGTACGAAGTATAAGAATTAACACCGCTGCAGGCATTTTAACACAAATGACCACACTACAGAAGACATTACAATTTGTAGTATAAAATTGAATTCACTGCTATGGGACCAATGCATCCAGGAAGCAAAAAAGAATGTGAATGCATTTTCAAATGAGGCACTTTGGAACCTCTTATAATGAAAATTCTATTCTGAAGTCATCATGCCATCATCCTCCGGAACTTTTCTTTTGAAAGACATCTTGTTTATAACAGCTTGTTTACAGGGCTGTTTTTTCCATCCAGCTGAAGAAGGGCTTTTAGTCTGAAACGTCCTGATATAATTGATTATATCAATTATTCAAATTTTCTACATTACCTTTTTCTTTTTGATAGTGTGTGTATGTGTGTGTGTATATATAATATTGTATATGAATTATATGAAGCGTTTATTGTTATTTTTACTATGGGAATACCTATATTTCCTTAGCTGCCAGACGGAAACCTTCTAATGTGGAGTTGGACATTCAATCTTATGCTCTTACTGGGAATGAATTGTTAAGTGAAAATCAAAAGTACTGACTGTGAAGCTGTTATCTATTATAATTGAAGCCCTCTAGAAAATAAATATGTTAGCTGATTATTTTTATCAAATGAAGTTAGCTGTCAAGTACTGAGCTCACCCATCTTGACCACAACCAGAAGATTTATTGCCTTTATTTTATTGAGTCTGCTTGTATTGATGTGTATTAGATACTTATGGCATGTTTGTCGAAGGGAAGCTGTAACTCTTTTTTAAAAACGTATTAAGATCACTGACAGTGGAATTAAAACACCACATTTTACCCCATTTTTAAATACACACGAGTGAGGAAGTAACCAGTATCAGGTTTTAAAAACTAATTTACAATCAGTAGTTTTTAAGTTGTCTCCTTTTGAAAACCACTGTGTTACATGTACAGGGATGGAGAAAACTGATTCACTCGCTATCAATAAGGTGCAGCAAGTGGGAGGCTGTGCATGATCAGTGACCTCAACACGAAGGTTCACTTGCCCAGCCATGTATATAGCTTTTAACTATTCCTCTAGCGATATCACAAATGTGTGCAGCCTTGGATACAAAAGCACCTGTCAACCAAGCACCTACTATCAGTTTGTCATATTTGCTGTCTTGCCCATCATGACTGAAACTAACTTGCAACAGGGAGATGCAGCTTCTACATTTAACAAAATATATGTGAGGGATTCTGTTTGTAGCACAAATTAGTTAGTAATCTGAGTGATAGCCCATTTAGACAAAAGGGTGTGTTACATATAAGTTTATGCTTTTGTCCATGGCCTGCATTAGAATCTCATACCTCTGTTGTAAAATAATGTTTCAATTATATATTTGTAAATTATGTTAACAATGAGAACCGTGTTTGCTTTACAATGTAAAACCAAACAGACACAATGCTTGTAGAATATTTTGGGGTTTAATAGCTAAGTCAGCCATTTTTGCTAAATTATTTGTGCATTTATACTACAGTAATTCTTAATTCTTATTTATTTTTTTAATGGTTTGTAACTTTTTTGTAGACAAAAATAAATACAAATACATTAGTTGCTTTTTGATGTATTTATTTTTTAAAAAGAAACAAACAAACAAACATACCAAAAAATAAAAATAATAATTGAATTGAATCAGTTAGCATCCACTCGAATCACTCCCGTTTGCATTAACAGTGCTACTCGTTTCTCGCCTCTCCCTTCATCTTCGGGGATCCATGCTGCATCCAGCCAGCAGGCAGAATTTGATTTGGACCAATCCAAGTAAATAAATAGGGTGGGGGAAATGTCCTTGTGAAACAAGCAAAATGTATAGTTTGTTATACAAAGAACTGAAGATTATAAAAACAAAACATGTATAGTGTGTGTGATCTATTTTTTTGTGTTGCTATATATATGCTTATATTTTGCTTATGTTTGGTTCCCTTGGTGAGTGAATGGTACGTTCCAGGCGCAGCTCAGTCCCCATGGAACAGTTGCTCAGGCTCCGGAGTTGGGAAGAGAAGTTGTTGAGAATCATGGCGGGGGGAATGTCATTTCATTGCCACAGGAATAATCTGTTTTTAACCGGATTGAAAGCGACAATTTTGATTTTCATGTATAACCTTTCTGGTAAGTGAACATGTTTTGTTCAGACGCAGAAGTTAAGACATAACAGACTGCACGTAAGAAGAAAAAAAAAATAGTTTGTTAAGTGGTCAGATAGTTGCGTTGTGATACTGTGCTTGGTGAGACTGTCACAGAAGCCTAAAGTTATGTCAGTTCTTGCCAAAAGTGACATCTCTCGTAATGCTGGGATAATAGGTATTGTTTACATGCATTGGCACGCTTTGAAAAACCAACCTATCGCTCTACTCTGCAACATTATTTTGTTGGGCATTTAAAAAAAAAAAAAAAATCGGAATGGAATTTGACCCGCTGTTGTGGATGCAACCTTTAGCTAAATAACATTTCTATCAATACTAACAAATTATGATTGCAAGGCCTACCGAAGTATTCTTATTGTAATTTGCGAAATAATTTTTCAGTCTATACTGTGTTGTTTTAAAAAAAAGTTAATGGCATATAGATTGGACACTGAACACATTGCAATTTGGGGAATCTAAAGTATGGTGTGTTCTCCATCCTACTGAAAAGTCATAGCGGGAACAGTACTGTATAGTTTAGGATAAACAGTGCCCCATATCGGCAATTATGATTTAGTGTTTCGATACAGTACATTTGATATGATTGATAGTAAGATCCGACTTGATTTGTGACATATTGAATTGTAGGTTATGGTAGTGCTGGTGGGGTGACCTGCGGCTGCCATGGAAACCGCATTTCGCTGAGATACTACAATGGTACTCGACTGACTGTGCAGTGCCAGAGTTCAAAGAACACCGATAAACTCTTGAAGGAAAGCAGTCGCGATGAGTCACATCACATTAAACCGGCGTATAAAGTTAAATAGAATGAGCTCAAGAAAGTAATAACTTTAGGGTTAAAAGAACAACGTATGTTTACATTTTAGTATCTAGTGAGCTGTAGCAGATTCTGGTTGAAATATTTCACGTTTTGTTTTTTTCTTCCATAGCTCCCTCTTAAAAGGCTTCCTAAACGCGCAAAATTCAAATTTCACTAAGCATATTCCACTCCTATTCAAAAGTGCATTTCTCATTTTAAAGTGATCATGGTTAATTTTCACCAGATGAAGTTTTGCGGATTTAACGGGGCGTTTACCCAGCATGTCCCCTGCACTGGCATGTAGTTTGTTTTATAAAATATCTCTCCAAGTTCTTCGCTCTGTGGAGTCTCTTCTGTTCCCACCAGCAGCTAATTGATTCTAATTTAAGCCATACAGATACCATTTAATGGCTTGTCTTAAATTTGAATCAATTAGTTGCTGATGGTTGGGTGGGATTGTTCAGTGTTGTGAGCAGCTGAAGACAAGTATAGGCTCATCGTTTAATTAAAACACCGTTTTCCCCGAAATGACGTGTAATATTAGCCTCCATTAGAGTGTTATTCACAAATATGTTAATTTTGTCGTTCTCAATTTAATGCACTTCCACACAAGTCATTTTGATGGGGTGGGGTAACGGTAGATAATGTATTCTAAAATGTGTGTGTGTGTTTTTCCAGACACAGGATAAAAGCTTTTAGTCAGAAAATTGAAAACTGAAGTAATTTTAGCGGTTTTTGGTGAATTGAAGTGAAACTTTCAGAGAATTAAAAAAAAAAAAAAAAAAAAAAAAGTCTGCTTCACAAAAAAAAGGACAGACAGGTTGTCTGCCTTACATTTTTTCGACACCTGTTGGTGTATGTTTGTTTGATGGCTGCTCAGAGACCTTGTTGAGACAGTTGTTGCAGAGAGACGCAGCTGTTAGGAGCAGGAGATGGTATGCCTCAGGTTTCAATGCAGCGAAGTGCTTGTTGCAGTATATCCCAGCGATTTAAGGTGTTCAGCATGGCACACTAATTTGCCATATACAATAAGTATTGTAGTTTGCTCATACAAATCTGTTGGTCAAAGAGATTAATTAGGCAACATTGCATACTATGTGTTTGAAACTGTGTGATGTACACTAACCTGGGACTGATGGTTTTGCAGAAGACTTTCTTATTTCCTGTGGAATGTAGACTAGATAATGCTAATTAATTTAACTGCAAGTCATACATTTTTATTTAACTAATTTGGAATGTGTGAAGTTTTTCTGGGTTTTTTTTCGTATGTGAACTTTGGCATCCAGGTCATCTTGCCTTCTCCCTTAGGTACATCTCAGTCATGGCATGGTCATTAGCCAGCCAGAAAGATTGACAGGAACAAAAGGGACTTTTCCTTGATGAGCAGTAATAGAAATCTTTACTGAGATTTATAAATATGAAGTTTTTTTTTTTTTTTTTTAATTCAATAATTCAATTTGTATTCATTCAAAACCTATTTTCCCACTGACCCCTGAATTTCTCCTGCAGCCCCCTGCTGTTACTATACAGGTAGATTAAAAACTTATATTCTCTGGCACAGAGTGTGCACAAGAAATACAGTAAAGAATGTTTACTGCACATATCATTCAGCCTCATCAGCTATTGGCACATAAACCGTGCATACGATGCTGGAACAGTAAGTTATAACAATAGATGAAGACTATGCAGTTGTGTGCCTAAAGAAAAAAGACTTCTATCAGGATCCAATCAGGACTGTTTTTTTGGATTGTGTCATCTTGTTTCTAAGCATCTTCTGGATCATGTACTCCAGAATGTATTTAGATGCAGGAGTTAGAGACTGTTAAGATTGAACCGGCTGTGGTTCTAGTGGTCTCAAGGAGGGTTGTATAGGAGTACCGGTAAAGGGATAGCTAAATGTGGTGTGTTAGTTAATAGAGAATTTTGACTTGCATATTTCTTTCTGTGCTTATTTTAAAAGCAGAACGTGCATAGTTCTGTAAGAACAACTGTAAATCATACAGTACTACTGTATCTCTTGGCAAGATTATATATATGTGTATGTATGTATAAGTAATTTGGGACTTGAATTCCCAGCTGTGTGCTACTGTATTATTAGAGGCATGATGTACAGTACAGTAGCCATATTGAAAGTTACCTGAAGATATACAGTACCTACAGTATTTGCTTGATTCAGAAGATGTTTAGAAACAAGACTGTGTCTAGTGCTATCTGTAATACTTTAAAGCTACATCCTGTATTGATTGGTTTTATTTGTAGAGTCCCACCATTGTTTTATTTATTTACATTATTGTTTGTATCAGCAATGGCTAAAGGGAATCACTATTGCACTTTTAAACTGGTCTTTACAGACCCTTGGAATGGGATTTTGATAAAACACCTCTTTTTGTAAAAAAAGAAATCCCACACCTAATCTTTCTAGTTGTATTGCCTTTCTTGGATTGGAACCGCACCACACAAAACATTTTCTGATCTAAACCTCTGCGTTTGTGAACCAAAAATGGATTAAGTAAGGCAAATAGATTGATATGGGCAGCCAGAGATGAGTTCAACATTTTGAACAGTAAATTCTGTCCGGAAATATAATTGATGTGTTTCACAATGCAAGTCTAGAATGATCAGTTTTAGCAAAAAGAACCTTTAGAAGTACCCAAACGCATAGACAGGCCTACAGTATATCTCTCTGTGCTTTTGAGGGGCTTGATGTTTTTGCCTGACCAGTAATCTTATAAGATTGTGTATCCCTGTATTATATCAGTTACTGTCAGTGATTTGTTGCAAGTGAACTAAGTATGAAACCCTTTGTTGTTTTTTTAAGTTTAGAATACAGAACCTTGATAAAACAAGTGGATAAGAAGCAGCAAGGTGATTGACAGGATTAGTCCTCAGACAGAAGATCACCAAAGACAAAGGGAGCTCCGTGGCTTGACCTTTGTCAGCAGCACTGCATTGGAGAAGTTTTGGGATATATTCACAGGAATTAAGATCTAACACAGCTGAATGTGCTGCTCTCAAGGCACATTGAGAAGCTGACAGTAAAAGACATTTTTAGAAATGTTCTCTGTCCCTCCAACTGTGCTCTACAGAAGAAAGGAAAGCTATTTGACAAGTTTTAAACATAGTTGATCTCTTAAGAAAGAGAAATTCCCCAGATGAAATACGCATTTACTAATATGGTGAGAGTTCCACAAATATTATTGTAACTGGTCTCCTTATTTTATTCCATTCATTAAAAAATTAAACCAAACACTCTTAGCTTGAGATCCAGTACAGTTTCTGTAAGGCTTACAGTTGAAAAAACACTTGTATTATGGATATTAAATAAACTAGTGCTATAACATTCCAGCATGTTTTTGCATAAAGTGGCAGATCATTGAATTCTAAACTGAACACACTGCAGTGCTAACTGTGCATGCAGTGGATACACTATTTAAGTAGTCAACAGATACTGTAGGAGTCCATTGTACCCCAAGACATACCGTATCTATTCTTGAAAACAGTGAATCAAATCACCTGATTACAGTAATATACAAAATGGTATGTCTTCATTTAAAACAAAAAATAGAAATGGCATATCTTCATTAAAAATGCTTTGAAGTGCTAAAGACTTGTTTTCTGCTGTTGATGCCCATTTTATTTTTGGAGAACCCAGAACATAAACCCTGCTTTTTTTTATTTATAAATATGAATTCTTGTTGAATGTTTAAGTACATTCTTTCATGATCTTAAGTCTATACGTCTATTGCTTCAGAGCAGGCACACAAACTTCTTCCCGGTTTAAAGCCTTCTTTCACTATGAAAACTGTAACTCTGTCAGATAATAATCCATTAATATGCCATAGGCTGCTTGTCATTGTCCCCTAAAACATTGATTGGAAAATGCCTTGGCTGCTTCACAGAAGGTTGCAATCCCATGCATAGTAAATGTAGTACAGTAACCTCTAGTAGTCTGGTGGATATAACATTGCTGGTGTTAAGCATAACAGTGATTAAAATCTTGTCAGGAGGATTCACCTTCATCTCACATTCATCTTTGTTCTAAGACCTAATTTCTATTCGAATGCTTTCCAGAGAATAGTAAATCATTCAAAATATTTTCACTCCCTTCCCAGTGGTCTGTCTCTTTTTTTATTAATACTGTATATTTCTACTTGCTGTACAGTACCATAATTAATTGTGACATTCAAGGATGCAGAGGTCTGTGACGCTGAATCTTTTGTATCCCATGGGAATCTATCTGCCTACCATGTGTCTGAAATAAATACTGTTAGGAGAATGAAGTTAAAGTGTTGGCTGCAGTCCCTGCAGAACCACATATGGTATTGTTGTGATGAAATAATTGATCAGATGTATTTGTGCTACTTTTATTTTCAGTTTCCATGTGAAAAGAGTGAGTTATCTACAGTACAAGGAAGCAAGCAAGCAAACTTACAGCTTTACTGGAACATGTGGCTCAAAAGCATTGGATAAGTGGCAGACAGCACCCATTAAAAGGATCAGACGTGCCTTTAACAGTGTCTGGCTGTTCAAAAAACTCCATGATTAGGCCTAAGTGTATTTTTATCATTTTAAAAGAGGAAATTCACGATAGTGGCTTGCGCACAGTAGCAACATGTTATTTAGTCTTATAAAAAAAATAATTTGTCATACTAATTGCTTTAAGTTGAATTGTATGCCTGGGTTTTCTGATGTTGTACTATAGAAGGATCGTTCACAATTTAGTGTCCTCTGTTCAGGAGGACTAACCTTCCTTTCAGGACAACTGACTGCAGATTAGAAGGTCTTTTTTTTAAATACATGTGTTGGTTTCACAACCTGCTGAAGGTTACCAAGATAACTAAACGTACAGTAGCACATACTTTATTTTGTATTTCTTTTAATGAAATAACAGATTATGTAGTGAATGCACCGGGGTTAATGCATATACTGTATTGGCATGAATATAAATGAGTACTCTGAGTACTGGTTTCATGGCTAAAGGGTATGAAGATGAATTTAAGATGACTGTTTATGCATTTTTAAAGATCTAGTACAGTAGAAGTTCTTTTTCATGAACATTTTTTGTGGCGCTCCATCAGGGAGCTTCTGTTGATTTGTTGGTTTCATGGCACATGCTTTTTGCCCACTAATTTATGCTTAAGAATGTAAATAAAGATTAAAAGCCAACAAGAAGAATGCTATTTAAATGTAAACACTGATGATGGTGTGTTTTGACAGAAGCATGTTTATGTGTAATCTATTAAAACTGCCTCCTTAAAAAAGAAATATATATACAGTGCCTTGCATAAGTATTCACCCCCCTTGGACTTTTCCACATTTTGTAGTGTTACAACCTGGAATTAAAATGGATTTCATTGGGATTTTTACCATTTGATTTACACAAATACTTAACACTGAAGGTGCAAAATATTTTTTATTGTGACACAAAAGTTAATTAAAAAAAAAAAAGACATTTGTTGGTTGCATAAGTATTCACCCCCCTGAGTCAATACTTGGTAGAAGCACCTTTGGCAGCAATTACAGCTGTGAGTCTTTTTAGGTAAGTCTCTACCAGCTTTGCACATCTGGATCCTGCAATTTTTCCCCATTCTTCTTGGCAAAATTGCTCAAGCTCTGACAAGTTGGATGGGGACCGTTGGTGAGCAGCAATTTTCAAGTCTTGCCACAGATTCTCAATCTGGTTGAGGTCTGGGCTTTGACTGGGCCATTCTAAGACATTCAGGTTCTTGTTTTTAAACCACTCCAGTGTAGCTTTGGCTGTGTGTTTAGGGTTATTGTCCTGCTGGAAGGTGAACCTCCGCCCCAGTCCCAGGTCTCTTGCAGACTGAAACAGGTTTTCCTCTAGAATTTCCCTGTATTTGGCTCCATCCATCTTGCCCTCAGTACTGACCAGTTTCCCAGTCCCTGTCGATGAAAAGCATCCCCATAACATGATGCTGCCACCACCATGCTTCACCGTGGTGATTGTGTTCTCAGGGTGATGAGCAGTGTTGGCTTTGTGCCACAAATAGCATTTTGCGCTAAGGCCAAAAAGTTCAATTTTAGTCTCATCAGACCAGAGAACCTTTTTCCACATGTTTGCTGTGTCTCCCACATGCCTTTTGGCAAATTCCAAACGGGATTTGATATGGGTTTTTTTCAGCAATGGCTTTCTTCTCACCACTCTACTATAAAGCCCAGCTTTGTGGAGCGTACGGGTTATAGTTGTCCCATAGACGGTTTCTCCCATCTCAGCTGTGGATTTCTCCAGCACCTTCAGAGTTACCATTGGTCTCTTGGTTGCTTCTCTGTCTAATGCCCTCCTTACCTGTTCACTGAGTTTTGGTGGACGGCCTTCTCTAGGCAGAGTCGCGGTTGTGCCATATTCTTTCCATTTTTTAAGAATGGATTTAACGGTGCTCCGGGGGATGTTCAAAGTTTGGGACATTTTTTTATAACCCAACCCTGATTGGTACTTCTCCAGAACTTTATCCCAGTTTTGATAGCTCCTTGGTCTTCATGAGGCTGTTTGTTTAGATATGCTCTCTAACAAACTCTGGGGCCTTCCAGAAACAGGTGTATTTAATCTGAGATCATGTGACACTTTAATTGCACACAAGTGGACTCTATTCAACTAATTATGTGACTTCTGAAGGCAATTGTTTGCACCAGAGCTTATTTAGGGGTGTCACAGCAAAGGGGGTGAATACTTATGCAATCAAGACTTTTCAGTTTTTTATTTGTAAATATTTTTGAAAAATATGTAGATTTTTTTTCCCCACTTCGACATTTTATGTAGATCAGTGACAACAAATCCTAATTAAATCCATTTTAATTCCAGGTTGTAACACTACAAAATGTGGAAAAGTCCAAGGAGGGTGAATACTTATGCAAGGCACTGTATATACACACACACACACTGTAAAACTTCAAATAATCGGCTGTCTCCAATACGTGCCGGTCTACTGGCAAATACTGTAAATAAATGCCGGGTCTCTATTAAATGCCGGATCTCTGGCATTGCCATACACCTTATTCACGCCAGACTCAAAACGAGGCTTGGAGTGCAGCTGCTAGCTTCCGGTCGCTGATGTCTCACTGTTGCGTTCTGTTTTGTGGTTCTGATTTAAGAATTAACCCAGTGCACATTGCCCTTTTTAGATGTTAAAACTCCAAATTCTCTACATGTATTTAATTTTATTTATATATATATATATATATATATATATATATATATATATATATATATATATATATATATATATAAATAGACATGTTAATAGTTTATATTTATCAATTAACAAAATGCAAAGTGAATGAACAGAAGAAAAATCTACATTAAATCAATATTTGGTGTGACCACCCTTTGCCTTCAAAATAGCATCAATTCTTCTAGGTACACTTGCACATAGTTTTTGAAGGAACTCGGTAGGTAGGTTGGCCCAAACATCTTGGAGAACTAACCACAGTTCTTCTGTGGATTTAGGCAGCCTCAGTTGCTTCTCTCTCTTCATATAATCCCAGACAGACTCGATGATGTTGAGATCAGGGCTCTGTAGGGGCCATACCATCACTTCCAGGACTCCTTGTTCTTCTTTACGCTGAAGATAGTTCTTAATGACTTTCGCTGTGTGTTTGGGGTCGTTGTCATGCTGCAGAATAAATTTGGGGCCAATCAGATGCCTCCCTGATGGTATTGCATGATGGATAAGTATCTGCCTGTACTTCTCAGCATTGAGGAGACTATTAATTCTGACCAAATCCCCAACTCCATTTGCAGAAATGCAGCCCGAAATTTGCAAGGAACCTCCACCATGCTTCACTGTTGCCTGCAGACACTCATTCGTGTACCGCTCTCCAGCCCTTCGGCGAACAAACTGCCTTCTGCTACAGCCAAATATTTCAAATTTTGACTCATCAGTCCAGAGCACCTGCTGCCATTTTTCTGCACCCCAGTTCCTGTGTTTTCATGCATAGTTGAGTCGTTTGGCCTTGTTTCCACGTCGGAGGTATGGCTTTTTGGCCGCAAGTCTTCCATGAAGGCCACTTCTGACCAGACTTCTCCGGACAGTAGATGGGTGTACCAGGGTCCCACTGTTTTCTGCCAATTCTGAGCTGATGGCACTGCTGGACATCTTCCGATTGCGAAGGGAAGTAAGCATGATGTGTCTTTCATCTGCTGCAGTAAGTTTCCTTGGCCGACCACTGCGTCTACGGTCCTCAACGTTGCCAGTTTCTTTGTGCTTCTTCAAAAGAGCTTGGACAGCACATCTGGAAATCCCTGTCTGCCTTGAAATTTCTGCCTGGGAGAGACCTTGCTGATGCAGTATAACTACCTTGTGTCTTGTTGCTGTGCTCAGTCTTGCCATGGTGTAAGACTTTTGACAGTAAACTGTCTTCAGCAACCTCACCTTGTTAGCTGAGTTTGGCTGTTCCTCACCCAGTTTTATTCCTCCTACACAGCTGTTTCTGTTTCAGTTAATGATTGTGTTTCAACCTACATATTGAATTGATGATCATTAGCACCTGTTTGGTATAATTGTTTAATCATACACCTGACTATATGCCTACAAAATCCCTGACTTTGTGCAAGTGTACCAAGAAGAATTGATGCTGTTTTGAAGGCAAAGGGTGGTCACACCAAATATGGATTTGATGTAGATTTTTCTTCTGTCCACTCACTTTGCATTTAGTTAATTGATAAATATAATCTATTAACATGTCTATTTTTGAAAGCATTCTTACTTTACAGCATTTTTTCACACCTGCCTAAAACTTTTGCACAGTACTGTGTGTGTATATATATATATATATATATATATATATATATATATATATATATATATATATATATAATTATTATTAAATATTATTATTATTTTTTTTTTTTTTTTGAAGAGAAATCTCAATTTACATTTCTGTGTGAATGTACATATTCTTCATTATAGTCACACATTTGATTATATTTCAGTTATACTGTCTGGGAGCCAATTGAGCATTTCTAATCAGTCCTAATCAATAGATAAGACGCAGAAGCTTGAGATTATGCATGGATGATAAAGGGAAGGTGTCTTGTGGGATGCAATGCCCAGTTTGTATTAAAAAAACGTATATGACACACTGACTGTACTAAAAGAGTCTTTATTAAGCACAATTGAACAAAATTACAAAAGCGAGTTAAAAAAAAATATGCTTGAGTTACACAATACTTGGTCAGAAAGTAGATCCTTAACGTTACATTAACTCGAAATAAACTGTACAGGAATAACAGAAAGAGGGACGTTTTGATTCTTGTTTTTAAAATGTATTTACTTACCTTATTATTATACTTACACTTGTAAGTTCTCCTGCCTCTTAACTGTATTTAGAAAACAATTAACACACGCTTATACCGAACCAATAAATGTGAAACAATACAGAGGCTTAATATCAACATCAATATTAATTAAAGTAGGCCTAAACGTTCTCTAACTAAAACTGCAAGATCTAAACAGATTTTACGAATCTAGTATAGACTAGTAGCTTATTCACGTTTCCGATCACAAATACGCTTGCTAATTTACCTTCTACTTCATGAATATAACCCTCGATCAAATTGCTGTACCCTTTCTGCTGTATGTTTTTTTTTTTTTTTAATCCTCGCATTATAATCTGCCCAATTATCAATTTCTTCAACTTTTATCTGAGGAACACATATTAAAGATTTCGTCGACATAGTGATATTATCAGTAGCCGCGGCGGCCATGACAGTTGCTCGCACACCAAGCCTCGTTTTCAGTCAAACATGGCCGCTGCGTGAATAAGGCGTATTGAAGCTAAGGAAGATGAGGAGGAGCTTGAGCGTAATGAACTGCTAAGAAGTGACAGTGATGAAAGAGACTTTCAGGATTAATAAATAATAATAGAAAACATAAATTTAAGGTAGGCCTATATGTAATGCATATTTGTTTAATGCAGTTATTACGTTATTAAAAGTTTTGATAATTTTAAGCGTGCTGATAAGTAGGCCAGATATACCCCTTGGTGTATTTTAACATGTTTTGTCGTATTAACAATGTACAAGTTTGAGATTAAACAATACATTATTTTTGATAATTATACTTATTGCTTTTATTGTTCATTTTTAAAAACATTTTAGAAGTTTGTATTGATGATAATAATAATAATAATAATAATAATAATAATAATAATAATAATAATTAACAACAATGGTAGATCTAATTCTGTTTTTAAATACAAATTTATACTTCTGCTTGTTCATTTTCCAACGTTTTGCAAACTGTATCCTTGTTAACCAGTGCATACAAGAAGACTGTAATACTTTCACTTTATACTTGAGGGTGTACAATACAATGTAATTTTGTTATAAAACAAAACTGTTACTTTGTTCCCAGTGACACACAACCTTTTAACAAAGTTGTTGGAATGTTTAAATTGAGTTACGAGGTTGTGTGTTAGCAGCTTGTCAATGACCGCATGAAGCATGTGAAGCGAATGATCTAATATAAACGCCTGTGTTAAATAATCGCCGGTCTTCAATAAGTGATGTGTCTGCTGGCAAATATTGTAAATAAACGCTGGAGGCTTTTATAAGTTTTACGGTATAGGAGAGAGATTTGGATCTAGAACATTGAGTGCAGACGTTTTCTTGTTTTTGACGTTGAGGCTGAGTCTTTTAGTAATAATTGAATATATTTGGTGTTGCAATTTAAATGTAAAGATGTGATTAAGATGAAAGGCTTTAATGCATGGGATAGTTTTAGAAATGTGTATTGTCATTCGGACAGTAATGAGTACTGCTGTACATTCCAGTTTGGAAAAATAAAGGGCTCTTATCCAAACAAGGGTTCGTTTTAGGGACAAAAATGTATGGTGTCAGCATGTTTCACGGTTTTACAACTTTTCTCTAAAATTAGGCTTGGTAATAAGTGACATGTGTAGTGGATAAGAACCTCTACTTTCCACCTCTCCATTTTTTTCTCTTTAAGATGGCATTAATATGTAGAGTTTATGCTCCTCTTATGCCCCCAGAAGAAAGCTTTATAAAATCAATAAGCTCTGTGAAACTAATACAGTGATTAGCAGTGGGCCAACACACATTGAGAGTATCAGAATTTATACCATGGTCATTTACATTTATAAGATTTCTGTTGTGTGATTAGTTGGACTAATGATGGCTAAATTGCCAGAAATACTTGTCCCAGTTAGATGAACTTTTACCTTGACATGCTGTATGTTGCAAATAGTAGTACTGTACCACTTTAAATGTAGGTCGGAATCTTATGTGGTACTTTTGACAATTAAAACACTTTCCATAATGTAATAAAAAAAAAAAAAAAAGACTTTCTTCATTAGTTTACTGCATGTCGATATGCTTTTTCATGGTGCCTGCTTGCACCATGAATGATTGCTCTTGGAATTCCTTGTTTATTTAGTTTTTCAGTCCAGCACATTGCAGACATTGTGATGGAACATCTTGTTTCTGATTGTTTTACAGACGACAGGAAGGTTACATTCCCATTAATTATTCATTCCTATCAATAAACTCAAGGTAAACGGCCAAGGAAAAACAAATACAACTCTGACTTCTGTTAGATGGTCGGTAAATGTGTGTTACATTTCAGGTCCTACTGTACAAGCTCAGTGTTACTGTGGTGTGCTATCGAGTGGATTTGCTATGGTAAATAACTGTCATGTTCATATGTAAGCCTTGATCTGTGGTTTGATTTGTTAACCCTTTGCGGTCCATTGTCGGACTGGGTCCGACATTGCAATTATTCCTCACAGGTCCTTTGTCGGACTGGGTCCGACATCATTATAGCAACGCAATAAACGGGTGTCTAGTCGTTTTTTCTCCGGAAAAAGCCGAGAAAACCATTCAATTGCCGAGTGTGAGCGACAGGAGCCGAGACAAGTCGAAGAAAAAAAAAAAAAAAAAAAAAGCATATCTCATGATTAGTCATACATGGTATCAGGTATCAGATAACGGGGGTGGTCTGAAGTAAACAAGTTGGCTGACTGAATCAGCGCACAGAAAACATGGACATTTGCAGAGCTTTTTTGAGATGTTATAGTAATAAAATAATGACTTGGATCACATTATTGAGGAGTTTGGTGATAAAACGAGTGATCCGGAGATGATTGATCGATATGTACGACTATTATTATTATTATTATTATTATTATTATTATTATTATTATTATTAATTTCTTAGCATATGTGAAAGCTATAGCGAACGAAAGGATGGGGCAGGGCTGGAGATGACTAGTGAGTGCTTTGTTGATATGCAGGGCCTTTTAAACCCGTTTGACTGTGGAAAAAAAAATACTTTTAAACAACGCGTCTAAAATTAACTGCACGTGTGAAAATAAATTGGACCTGACACGCCTGACGCGCACTTAATAAATGGACTGCAGAGGGTTAACAAGGCACAAAACTGTTGTTGCAAACCTCAGCTGTAGATGAAATTCACACACAATGCTCGTTACGTACATTCTGCAACTTTTCCACACAGTGCCTGTTGATGCAGAATGCAGTGTAATAAAATTGGTACTTAAGCATTTGTTTATTTTGTTTTTTCCTTTTTGGCATCTGATATTACATTTTACACAAAGTAAAATAAACAAGCCTTTGCTTCACTATCCTAATCAAAATGATGTGTTATGTGCTGTTCCATTGTAACAAACTTACCTAGCGTACAATAACCAAACACCTAGGCCATAAGTGTATACTAGCACCGAGCATAAAACATTCAATACCACAGTCCCAGCAGGTAAATCAGTACAGCAAAAAACAAGGATTTCACGAGAACCAAGGGAGTAAATTTTAAACAGGATAGGTTTATTATATCTGTTTGTATATAGTACTAAGAACAGGTGTACCCTGGAGTAATCAGAACAGTAAGTCTTAAGTAAGATCAGAAATCTGGCAAATATCAACCCTGACTCAATGGTAAGTAAACTAAACATCCAGGTTGGCAGAACAAACAATATCCAGTAGAACTATTAGTAGAAGGAACTACCCAGTATATCTTCAGATAACCCTTCAAGGAGCACACCAACACCGCAATGCTAATCACATAAACATGGCAATTGGAAAAGACAAACTATATATATATATATATATATATATATATATATATATATATATATATATATATATATACACATATACATATACACACACTCACATACAATATACTTATTATATGTACAGGCCTTTGTACCGTTACATACAATCACAATACTAATATATTCAAAAAATATTTGTAGTCCAAACTGCAGCAAAAAATAGAAAAGGATCGATCTCACCCGGTTGTGATGAATCTGTGTGCAAGTCCTCCAGTTCATACAATGTTGGGAGTCGCCACTTGCTTGAAAATGTTTTCTCTCGTCCGTTGTCCCGTAACAGCAGTAAAGTATCAAAGTAAATATATAAATCACACCAACTGGATGAAAATAGGTCCCAAAACGGAAGTATTGCCCAACGCGCACTGAGCAGCGTGAGAGAATAGCTATTGCACCAGTATTAGTCGACCCACTTATAGAAACTGGTAAAAAACCAAAACATTGTTGTTCGACAAAACACAGACTAGAAGCATGCTACACACAGACTAACTCTTTTTTTCTGCCGTTTAAACAGGTTGCCTGCAAATTCTCTCTCTGTCTCTCTAATAACTCCCTCTTTTTTTTCTCTCTCCCAAACAGACATTGAAAACCTTTTTTATACCCTATTGGTCTAGAGCTTTCAAACAAAGGAAGCTCTGCCTCCAATTACGGAAAACAGTCATGGCCAAAATACCTAAAAAGAATTAGTCTAGGATCATAGCGTTTTATCCCAAATTTAAACAATGTACTCAGCACACGAACTAAAACAATAATTGCCCCAAGAGTTTATTTTTAAACCAGGCAAGGATATAGATTATATATATATATATACATATATGTATGACGAAATATTAAGGAGCTAATTAAAAAACGCTGTCATGAAATAACTAGATTGCCTGGCCAGGCTTACTGGCATCCACTTAAGAATGTGCAGGTGCTACGCTTCTTGCAGCACATTGTGTGGCGGTTGCCACAACATGTGTACATGAGGAAACGCTCCTGTGCACCATTTGATTGGCTGCTATTTTACTACCTTGGAGCTGTGATTGGCTTAATGGGAATGTCACTCATACATTGAGTTGAATACATGTGTTATATTAGAGGTGGGTTGTTTTAACCCTTTGCGCTCCATTTATTCAGCGCGTCTCAGGCGCGTCAGGTCCAATTTATTTTCACACGCGCAGTTTATTTTAGACGTGCTGTTTAAAAGTATTTTTCTTCACAGTAAAACAGGTTTAAAAGGCACTGCATATCAACAGGACACTCAGTACTGCATCTCCAGCCCCGCCCCACCCCTTGTTCGCTGTATTTTTCACATACCTCTTCATAGTCGTGCATACCGATAAATCATCTCCTGATCACTCGTTTTATCTCCAAACTCCTCAATAATGCGATCCAACAGTGCCTGTTGATACAGAAGTAGCTATCTTGTTTGTTTATGTCCATGTTATCTCTGTGGTGCTGGCGCTATGTGTATTGCTCAGATCTGCCCCTTTTTTTCGGCTCCTATTGGTCTCGCTCTGCCATTGAATGGTTTTCTCGGCTTTTTCCAGAGAAAAAACGACGAGAGACCTGTGTTTTATGTCTTTTTGATGATGGACCGGAAAGGGAAAATTGTAATGTTGGACCTGGCCCGACATAGGACCGCAAGAGGTTAAAGAAGAATTCCAAAACACTGTTAGACTGAGCTCAATATGACCGCGCTTCAAGGAATTTTCAATCACATGTGTTCACTGGCAGTGTCACTGTGATTTTTCCATCTGTGAGCACCATGTTAACTCAAAAACGTTTAAAAAGAAAGAAGGAAGAAGAGCTGTTAAGCGGCAGCGAAGTGTTCGGATTTACCTAATGTTCAGGTAAGCAATGGGCGCAAAACAATTCATCCCGACAATAATAATAATAACGTGAACTTACAGTTGTCAAGTACTGCAGAAAGGACGAGATTGCACAGAGTTAAATTAAATTGTGAGAGAACGGTCTTAAGTGCAACACACATTCGGACTCCACTTCGTCCTGCCGTGGAGACTTCAGCCGTCAGTCAGGGTATTGTGCACAATACTCATTGTGTTTTCCTCTTGCGCCCCATTTTCAAATCAAACTAGTAACTGTCACCGTATACCTATGGCAAAAGTTTACCTACGCCTTAACCCGCTAATTTCAAAGTAGGCGCTTGACAGGCGCTGTAGCTGGCAAATGAAAGTGCACAGTTAGTGCAGCTTGATGATTGACAGTCATTTAAACGAATGAGACCCCTAGCCATTCAAAACGGAACGGACACGGAACAGACGAGAGATGATTTCTATTATTATTTTTGAAAATAAAAAATAGCAAGTGGTTTTACTGATGTTTATCCTATGTAAATTTATTTTAGTCGAACTCATAGTTTCTGGGAATTCGATATTTAACGAGCTTTACTGATTCAAATTGAAAAGTAGCAAGCCTACATATTAGCTTTTGACTTGATGTACATAACTGCATCTCTTCACAACTGCTGAAATGTACTGCATTTAAAAGATCAAATTAGTGAATCTGAACATCAGAGGATAATTTACTTTATTCAGGCAAGCAGTATTCTTGGAGACATTTTCAGTGCACTGCTGCTCCTCCTCACAGATGGACGGTGTCACTACCTCATGGAAGAGGTCAGGAACAGGCTGTGCTGGCAGCTAGGATTTTATGAAAACAAATGCAACAGAACAAAGCTCAGCAAAACAAGGTGTATTTTATTATAGCTGATAGTGTAAGGATTGTTGCCCGTGTTGCCAAACCGGTAACACAGCAGTAACGACCCATGATGTCATACGGAACACACAAGCCAGATTTGTTTTTTCTAACCGCTCTTCCGGCAGTGATAAGAGGACACACCCCTGATCTCAAACCCGAGTTCACTGGAACTGACATGTTGAAAAGACCTTTGAAACAGATTTTAAACTTAGAAGTGTAAAAAGTTGTCGGGATGTTAACAATGAAAAGAGCAATGCGTGGGAATGTACAGTATAATGCTGTATGTTTCAGAACCCTGCTACTTACTCTTTAAAGCCAACTAACTGTAAGGTCTTTGATGCTACAGTATGTCCACCTACTGTAGCAGCCAAGTTATTTGTCAGTAGACAGACAACATAAAGTCTATATGGCTGTATTATCTTCATGAATTTTTCAGCTGAAAGAGAGTATTTATACACAGCAGAAGCAGAAATAGCAATGTTCCCAGAGGGAATTCCATATTGATGTTTTTGCAGTAACTAAGATGTGAGATCATTTACTAATCCTATGCCCTTTGGAATTTAATTAAATCATAATGTAGCACTAGCAATATAATGTATGCAATAGATGTCTGACCGTGTTCAAATGCCTTTTAATTGACAGAAAGTCGCACAAGATCACTGGGCTTTATTGAGGTTGTATTAAATAAAGTACTAATTCAATACTGTAGCTATCATAGTATGTTAACTGCAACTTTTTCTTTAAGACTTGATATCAATTTTTTAAAACAAAGTATCAGATGAAATTCTTATTTTGAAGCTATTCATGTTAGTGTCCCCTTACCTTCAGCAATAGCTTTATATTATTGCAGTTATTCATATATGGTATGTCTCAAATATGTTAAGCTGCTCTTCAGTCTTTTTTTTATTGTTTGCCTACCATAGACGTGTGTAATGTACTGTAGGCTAGATCAGTCAAACTGTCTTTACATTACTAAGTGCCAGCACCATCCAGTTTACAGCAGTTTATTACTTGCAAAATGAAAGCAAACTTGTTTTCAAAGTGGCCTGTGTATTAGGTACAATAGTAGCAGGAGGGTGGCTGTTTCATAGCTACAGTAAAAAAGAGGCCAGAAAGCTTCTGGGAGGAGGAAAGCTTGTGTAGCATTGACAATGTTGGCTTACTAGTTTATTTAGTGTCTGGTGTCTGATAAAGCAGGTTACACAGGCTAACCCAGAAATCTTATTTTAATTTAGAACATAACATAATTGAGGGGCACACAACTTTCAAATGCATTTTTTACTTGCGTAGTATGTGGTATACAATACAGTAATATGTCTAGAGACTTTCAGAGTCGTAGGGTAGCTACAGTGGTAACAAAGCCGCTGCTGACTCAGGGGCACATGTGTTAGTGTAGTAGGCTAGTTATATTACAGTGTGTTTGAAATAAAGGTCAGAGTTTGTTATTGCTAGTTAAAATACTGAATGCACTTGGATACGTTGTTAACATTTGCTGTAGTCAACCAGTACTGTAGATAAGCTGGCTGACACACCTCCTCTGCATCTCTGAACAGTCTTCATTGTTCACTGTAGACATTTCAGGGTTATTTATTTTTTTTGTTTTGGCTTATGAACAAGTACATGCTTTTGCAGTCAGCAGAGTTTGATATAAAGGTAGCATTTTCTGTAAGCTGAAGGATCATAATTATAACAGCACCTTACGTTCATGGATTTAGGGCTGCAATGAAAGGTACATTTTGACCTTCGAAGGTTCGGAACACATTACCGAAGGAAGGTTTGAACCTTCGGTGGTACTAATTTGCATAATTTACTGGTGACGTCACCATAGCTACTAGTTTATATCTGATATATGTTTCAAACATATTCTACCATAGCACTTCTCTTACACTGTCTTGTACACTAGGTATTTAGTACACAGGTAGTACATAGGTAGTGAATTTTAACACAACAACTTTTATTTACATAATATGCATTATACAGATCCAAAGATCCAGTGTTTCCCTGCGAGTGACATTTCATGTGTGATTTATAGTATTCACATATTGTCAAACAGATTCTGTTGACGGAGAAAAAAAAACAAAAAAAAAAACCCACACAGTACGTGAATGCCACCTGACAAACCTTCGAAGGTTTAAATCTACTTTCGAATTCCTGGCTAGCAAACAAACCTTCAAGCACAGCCCTACATGGATTTGAATTTTACTTTTAAGTCTGACCTGTGTGTGTTTATTTAACCAGCCATCTACACTAGCTATATCTCGACTACAGTACTTGCCATCATCAGAAAACTTCCCAGTCTTTGTTTTAATTGATTTTCTCTCTGGGGGAACGCATTGAGTTTGTCAGCTTTTAAAGCAGTGGAATCAATACAGTATGCAAAGTCTGTGATCAGAAATCCTCAAAGTTGGTCTTTAATGCAGTCAGGCATTCTTCTGACCATTTCAAAAGTATTCAGCCACAATTATCCAAATGTTTCATCCCCCTTCCTTGATAGAACGATCATCATTAGCAATCTTTAATTGGAAATGCGAGTTTTGTGAAGAAAAAAGTTGGAGACTTGAGACTTAATATACATTGTCTTGGTGTGTTGTATTGGAAACTTTTAATGAGGTTGAAAATGGGCAGCAAATTGGAGCTTCTATCTACAGTATGAAGTAGCTTTGCTGGTATTTGGTTTGGTACACACTGTTTTCAAAACGTCTTCTGTATTTTCAAGTGCTGTAGGAACCAATGCTTAGGCCAAATAAAAAAATGTGTGTGGTTCGGGTTACCAGACCGACCCTATTTTTTGCTGATAATGGACTAAATGTTTCGCTATCAATCTGAAAAACTGACCACTGTGCGCAGCCACGTTTTCATTCATGCGATTTTTCCAGAAGCCGCGTAGCAAATAAGATCTTCAGTTCATATAAAATGTTGGTGTCTGAGCACCACTCTGGGGTGAAATTCCATTTTTCACGCTCCATCTTCATTGTTATTTTGAATAGTAGCCTATTTTTATTTCTCACCAATATGTTATCGTTTAATGTTGCAGACACATTTTTTCCTTGTACTGTGTCTACGTGTGCTCTCTGGCTAAACAGTAGCCTACTGAAACTGACAAGCGGCATCAGGAACTGAAATGACGTGGCAAGTGTTTTTTAAAGGGCGATTTGCATGTTAGTTTTTTAAAAGAATATTATCACATAACATGTGTTGACTCAGTTATGACATTTCTAAAATAAACTAAGTACAATAGCTGACCTTGGTTTTTTTTTTTCCTTCCAAAACTGACAAACTAAACACTATCCAACAATTCGATGAAAAACAGCACACAGCAGGCACTGCCTCCCTCATTGATCCTGCGTGCCTGGCAAGATCTCTCGATTTGATGAAAATAATTGTGAAATTGTTTGTTTTTAATATCATATCAGTGTTTACAAATACACCACACAACTGATTTTACTAGGCTATAACAGGGCTCGAATTTCAGTGTGGAATCGCGCATTTTCCAAGTTGCTCTGGCAAATCTGCAGTTTTCAGTGCAGGAAAATCCCACAGAGATATTTTAAGACACCAAGCTACTGTATTTTTCACCCAACTTAGAATGCCTGAAACACTACAACAGTCTCTAGAGAAGTGGGTGTCAGTGACGAAAGCACTGTGAGCTGCATTCGGAGTAGTTTTGTTTAAAATAAATAAATAAATACATAAAAGTAGTGCTGGATATTCTAAGTGCCGCAAGACTTTATCCTCTCATACGTGGTTCACGGCCACTATCTTTAAGCATTATAGAAACTCAGTACGCTGCAGTATAAGTAAACAGTTTTGAAAAAAACAAAAAATACGATATTAAGTCTATCTAGGTGTTGTTTAGCAAGCGGTGACTTTGCCTTTAACACTTAAAACTCAGCCCCATTCATTTTGGGGTGCCAGCGCACCGATGGTTACTCAGGTACAGTAAAATCCACCTACCTGGTTTGTTTAAAAGTACAGACTCTGGGCTTTCCAAAGACGTACTCAGTGGGTGTATGCGGTACTCCTAGCTGGAACTATGACTGCCTGAAGTTAAGCCTCTCATCGTGTGACAGAGTTCACAGCTTAGGTTTCGTTTTGAGTCTATTGCTCCGTCATTGTAGCAGCTAGACGGAAAGGGGCGATATCGTTGGAAGGCTTAGAAGCTCAGCTTCCCCCCTATGTTCATTTCATATTGCGGTTCAATGGTGCAGTGTTTTTTTTGTTTTTTTTAGCCATCTATGATTACAATATATATATATAGCAGTGACCAAACATGATTCTTTTGGAAAAGCGTTTTTTATAACATATACTCATCTCTACCACATATAGTATGCCTGATCATGTTGCAACTTGTATAATATAAAATAATTTTGTAGCCTTTCATTTGATACATGCATGCAGTACAAACTATCCAATAGTTAAACATACATAAATGAAAACAGTGAAAAACAGACGGAAATAGGGCTGAGTGTAAAGAGTTTAAAAAAAGTTAAGGAATCTCGTTCTGCTGCATGCAAAAACTTCACGTCGGGCAATGGCAAAAGCAATGGAGAGTGCTCTGTCTCACAGTGATGAACAACTGTTAGGTTTCCTGAAAGCAGCTTATTTTAAAGCAACACCAGTGTGAATGATGAATGAAGTAAAATAAAAAATATATATATTGTAACAGAGCAAAGGCTCTAAATGTAAATAGTTTGGGTATTGTTTGTGTTTTGGTGGTGGTTGGCAGGGACGGGGTTAATTCCTGTCCCTGCCAAAAACATGTTCTACATTCACAGCGTTTTAAAAGTCAAAATACAGTAGCTGCATACATGTTTCGCCCTTTTTGGGGCTCATCAGTACAGCGCAACTGTATTTTGACTTCAGAAAGGCTCAGGAAAATAAGTAAAAACAAGTAGCTTTCGAGTTAAGGTGAGAGATAGCAATAAATTAAAAAAACAAATGGGTTGTAGGGAGATTTGATTGGCTCTTGTAATGCTTTATTTGCATATCTCCCTACAACATATATATATTAGTTTTGTAATCTTTTACAGGACTTTTTTGCTGATTCAGATTGGAGTTTCCTCTCTTCTATGTATTGCATTTAAATTGCTTTGTTTAGCTCTCAAAGTTTTTGTGAGCACACAAAAATGAAATTCAAGCCCTGCTATAATATCAAGCCTTCCTTTCTTTATTTTATTGCATAAATTTTGTCATCTTAATTTTTTTATTTGAGACCTGCTATTTTGTCTGATTTTAATGTATTTATCTTTTTTTTTTAATTGTATGCATTTTATTGCTTGTTTCTTATTTCTGTGATGTCTTTATGGTCTTTTATATATTTTTTTATTGTAAAAGAACATTGGGATACTATATTGTTTGTAAAAAGGGGACGTGTTAGGCTAATATTGTCGTTTTTTTTTTATACTTTCGTTTTTATTTGCACCCTGCAGTTTCATGGTGTGTGTTTTTTTTTTTTTATATATATACAGCTTAGCATGCAGCAATCATATTTATTCGCTTTGATGTATCCTATTAGTGTGCAGGCTATATTGTGGTCATTTTGAGGACTTGTCTTATTTTAAAGAACTGAAAGAGTTCCTTTGCTATATTGTATTGTGACTGACTGCTGTGTCAAAGGACAGTGTGTCATTTTGAGAGATGTCCTGCAGTGTTGCTACCAAGCTTTTTCTATTTTGTGGATGGAATATCCTCCAGTTTTAAATAATCATTGTCCAATCCTAAACATTTTTAAATATTATGCCAGACATTTAGTATATGCTGTCATTTTTTTATTTGAAATGCTTAAACATTTTTTTTTTTTGGGACCAGTTAGGCGTGAATAGTCAGATTGCTTTCCAGCTGGTTTCATGTGGGTACATCCAGCATTAACATTTTTAAAAAAACAGTATTTCACTGAATATAGCCTTGCAGCCAAATAGTAATTCTTAAGAACAGACAAGGATAGCCCTCCTAGTTTAGAGAGTGAGTCTCTCCTTTTCTTTATTCTGGACTTTATTCAGCTCGGCAGGCAGTGTTCTGCAGCGCCCAGTACTGGGCTGGGAAATCACAGGGGCATCAAGTTACTGACGTTCGGATTTGCGATGTTTTTCTGTGAATACTAGTTCACTTTGACCCGGTTAATCCAACATTTTTCATTTGTCAAAATTTAAATATGACATAGATTTGAGATATTAATGTGACTTGCAAATACATCATTGCAAAACATGTTTGTATAAGATAAACAAGGATGCACTCTTTAAAGAAAAGCTGTTTAGTGTCTAAACACAAGTACCATGATATTATTAATAACAGCCTGAAATGCAAAGTGAAATTCATGCAGTTTAATATGTTAATTTGAAAATGCACAAAAAACCCCACCGTATGTAGGAATTTTAAAGCTAGATTTGTTTCACTTAACTTTAATTCATTGCCTCATCTGTTTTAAGTTATTTTCTGCATTCCATCAATATTAAAATTATTACAGATGTGTTATTGAATAGGAGACTGTCATCTCTTTTCGTTCTTTTTTCCCCCTCTGCTACAAAAATTATTTTATTTACAGCAGACGTTTGATGGCCAAAAATAGTTCAGTGTAGAAAATAATTTAATCGCAGTCATTAAGCATCGCAGTAATGATGCTGCTATATTTTTTAGTCCCAGTGGTTTGAGTCCTACCTGCCTATATCATAAAACAAGGCAGGCAGAAAGTTTATTAATGAAGATGCACCCTCAAAATGAGACTGAGCCAGCTGTGAGGTGGAGAAAGGGGAGGTGGTGGGAGAATGAAGCAAGATGACAGTGTAACTAATGAAAGTACAACAGGGGTACCGATTAACAGTGTACTGTAAACTATCACTTGACACTTTTACTATGTTCACACTGCTTATTCGGGAAATACAATAAAAAAGGTTTTACCTACCCTAGTTTTTTTTTCCCCAGCATAACCAGAACCACACACATTTTTTTTTTTTTTTATTTGGCCTTACAATAAAGCCCTTGGCTATTGAGATGGGCACACACTTTACATACAATATGTTTTCTTCAGTATCGAATCATATAGTACAGGCAGTGCGATTGTAACGCGATTCACGCAGGATTCCTGCGTTAATATAGAGCAAGCGCCACGTGGACATTGCAGGAATGGTCTGTGAAAGTAGCGTGATGCTTGAGTGAAGGACGCGTTGAGATAGAGTGTCGTCGGGCACTGAAGGGGGCGCTGTGGAGCACTGGCCTTGCGAGCTAAATGCTTGTACTGCACTTTAGAGTGTCACTCAAGCTCAAGCAGTGATTTTTTTTTTTCCTCTTTTTAAAACCATTTCATACTCGCACATATATGCTCCAGTTCAAAATCAATAAACAACCTAATTTTATTAATATTACAGAAATGTATCTTAAAAGGCTACATGTGTGACATAATAATGCATGTTACAAAAGAAGTAATTTTCGTTATTTTTCACAAATACAAAAGGGTTGTTCACTAATATGTTTAAACATATTTTGCACAGAACACATCACACCATAAATCCTTTAACCAACTATACAAATCCCAGTAATTTATTTATTTTATTTCTTCGCAAACGCCCTTGTCCAGGGCAACGTCTAATTGTTACAAAATATAACAGTACAAAATACCACCTTACAAAATATGACATTATAAAATGTTACAGTACAGAGTATCACATTGCATAATATCACATTACAGATAAGAGCAGTTATAAAATCAGTGGCAAATAAGATCACATTCAAATAACAGCGAGACAATACATTAGATGATTACATAAGGGAAAGTTTGACTAAGCAGTTAACTAAGCAACTTATAGAAAAAAAAAGTTTGTCTGAATAAAATCATCAATGTAGTTAAAATGTGCAAGCTTACAGTAATAATAGTTGTATTTTGAATAACCCTACTAACATAAAAGGCTGGTATTGTAGCTGGACACACGGACAATTATACTCCAGCAGCGCAAACAAACACATTACAATTATTAAAGCTCCAGAGGGTTGTTTGTGTGTTTATTTCTTGTACAGTGCTTTAAATTGTGTGCAAAACAATGTTTTGTTTTTTGTTAATGTTTGTAAGCTTATCCATACGTTTGGATTTGCAAGTGTTAGTTTGGATTTTAAAAACAACTAAGAATTTAACAAATTATGTTTTTTTTTGTCAATTATTTTTTTGTTTTCTAAAACAATGTTTTTTTTAAACGTAGTATAACTTTAGATCAATATACTGTGATGGTGGGGCTCCCGAGTGGCACATCCAGTATTATTATTTATTTCTTAGCAGACGCCCTTATCCAGGGCGACTTACAATCGTAAGCAAAAACATTTCAAGCGTTACAATACAAGTAATACAATAAGAGCAAGACCAGTAAAGGTGCTCCACGTGGAGTGCAGGATGCTCCCTATAGTCTGGACGTCGCGAGTTCGAGTCCAGGCTATTCCTTTGCTGACCGAGGACGGGAGCTTCCAGGGGGCGGTGCTCAATTGGCTGAGCGCCGCCCGGGGGGAGGGAGGGTTAGGTCAGCCAGGGTGTCCTCGGCTCACCGCACACTAACGACCCCTGTAGTCTGGCCGGGCGCCCGCGGGCTTTCCTGTAAGCTGCCCGAGAGCTGCGTCGTCCTCCGACGCTGTAGCTCTTGGGTAGCTGCATGGTGAGTCCGCAGTGTGAAAAAAAGCAGTCGGCTGACGGCACACGCTTCGGAGGACAGCGTGTGTTTGTCTTCACCCTCCCGAGTCAGCGCAGGGGTGGTAGCGGTGAGCTGAGCATAATAAAATAATTGTCCATTCCAAATGGGAGAAAATAATAAAAAATAATTGGCAACGACTAAACTTAAAAAAAAAAAAAAAATATATATATATATATATATATATATATATATATATATATATATATATATATATATATTTATATAACATTTTTACAGACTTTATGGTAATACAAGGGCATCAGGACCCTGGTGAGCGGCGGCTGGCAGGCATTTGGGCTCACAGGCAACGGGGAGCTAGAATGATCGCCAGTTGCCAAACAATTATCAGCTGCTGCAGCCGGGGGGGGGGGGGGCTAGTTAAGCCTGCATAAAAGCAAGTAGCAGACCGTGGGAGCGAGAGGTTTTGATGGTGATGATTGGGAGCATTTTGCCAGTACAAAGAAAGAAAAGGCATTGTTTGGGTAAACTGACTATCGGTTATTCACAGGGTAAAAGTGCTCAGCCTTCCCTGATATTAGTTTAGGGTAAAAGGAAGTTGTAAGTAGGCTCCAGAGGAGCTAGGCTTGTTTTGTTTTTTGCCACCGTGCGCTTAAACGAAACGTACCAGTCCGCTATTGATTTTGGTGCACCCACACGTCACAGTGATACAGACAATATCACAATACATTAAACCAGACAACAAACACTTACTGCATTTAAGTTGGTTTAATAAAAAAAGAAAAAATAATAATAAAAAAGAAATAATTGAAAAGCCCAAAAAAGATTTGTTATTTTAGGTATCTTGTTTATCTAGTTTGAAATTTCTCACACAGTGGTGAAAACATAATGACAGTAAACAGCCTACTAATTTTAATTGTTAAAAATGTTAGAGGAAAAAAAGCACTCGAGTCCTCACAGTACATCATGTTATGATATATTCTCTTATTTAGCACTGTCACTAGAAAAAAAAAATCTATCTATCTATCTCCTATCTATCTATCTATCTATCCATCTTTCTATCAAACATCACAACAGCTTAAAATCAAATGTGGCTGATGTCTTTGTTATCTTTCTATTTCTTTTAGAATTGCAGAATTAATCAGAATATTACATGGCGATCTGGAAAGATCACATTTACACTGACTGTTGGCTGGATTTATTTAATTTTTTCTGTACAGTTACTTATTTGTTTTGTATTGACCGAATTAAGAAAGAAAAGGAAGTATTTTACCAAGATTGATATTGAATATAACCATTACAAGCCAGTAATACTGTATATTGAAACAGAATCCGATAAAAAGAAACCTATGGGGGGAAAAAGCAGAAATGTATTGTGCACATAATGAAATCAAAATTACAGTTATTAAACAACTATCTTCCCTCTCCGCTTTATCAGATGGCCCTCCGTTCTCGTGCACTGTTTTTACATCCATTCAACACATGTTGCTGTCTGTAATGCTGCAGTTCCCTCATTGACCACAATAAGAATGTGGCGTGAGAGTAGGGTGAAGACAGTGTGAAGACATGTACTTTAGGAATATTTGGAGAGGCCTGTCTGTCTGCCAAGCATTTGTACAGTAGTAGTAACTATGAGGTCATTCTTATTGTTATTTAGAGAATAGTTTATCAAATACATTATTGAGAGCATTGGAATCTCGGGATCTGGAGCAACCAGTCACTTTATTGCATGAATCTTATGTGCAAAATAAGCTTACTAATTAAAAATAATAATAGGCACGCAGGCAATAAAAATGTGCATTATAAATATCATATGGAAGATACTGAAATTGAAGAAGGAATCTATGAAAAAGACCTAGGAGTTTATGTTGACTCAGAAATGTCTTCATCTAGACAATGTGGGGAAGCTATAAAAAAGGCCAACAAGATGCTCGTGAGAAGTGTTGAATTTAAATCAAGGGAAGTAATGTTAAAACTTTACAATGCATTAGTAAGACCTCACCTAGAATATTGTGTTCAGTTCTGGTCACCTTGTTACAAAAAGGATATTGCTGCTCTAGAAAGAGTGCAAAGAGCAACCAGAATTATCCCGGGTTTAAAAGGCATGTCGTATGCAGACAGGCGCAAATAATTGATTCTATTCAGTCTTGAACAAAGAAGACTACGTGGTGATCTGATTCAAGCATTCAAAAACCTAAAAGGTATAGACAATGTCGACCCAGGGGACTTTTTTGACCTGAAAAAAGAAACAAGGACCAAGGGTTACAAATGGAGATTAGATAAAGGGGCATTCAGAACAGAAAATAGGAGGCACTTTTTTACACAGAGAATTGTGAGGGTCTGGAACCAACTCCCCAGTAATGTTGTTGAAGCTGACACCCTGGGATCCTTCAAGAATCTGATGAGATTCTGGGATCAATAAGCTACTAACAACCAAACGAGCAAGATGGGCTGAATGGCCTCCTCTCGTTTGTAAACGTTCTTATTTTCTTATGTTCTTATTAATAATTTGACACTTAGTAAATCTTTATTGGCACATGTTTTTGTCATAATTTTACCTTAAAGTTAAAACGGTGTGTGAATCTGCAATAACAAACAGGAACTCGGATTCTCATCAGATTAATCTCATCAGATTTAATATTGAAACTGTGAGATACTATCTTGATAAAAAAAGACCAGTAACCAGTATGACATAAGATGTCTGGAGCCAAATCATTGGTAATTCTCCCAGTGTTTAGTTTTATTGCTTTAATAGTTTAAATGTCTGCCCAAGGAAGCAAGCCTTTATTTTGAAATTCCAAGAGCTCTCTCTGTCCCAGCCCTGTGGCTAATGTGATTTATTCAGTAACAAGAGGAAATAATGGAAATTCTACTTTTATCGAGCAATGTGGTATTTCAAACAGACTATCATAGCTCGGATGAGAGTCAGTACTCTTGAAGTGTTCTTCTTAAGCAAGGTAATTGGGCTGTATTAACTGATTCTAAAAGCTTGCCCTGTCAAGTACATTACTGGATGGGGATCACTTTGGTTTTATATTTGAAACTCCTGGGTAATTCCATGCTAATTAATCTCGTAGGAACTGGGTTTCTACAATTGTGGTTGGACAATTCTTGTTTCATAGATCATTTCTGTACAGTAGCTGCAGTTTTGTGTGTGTGGGTGTGTGTTTTGTAATTACCACTTTAAAAAAATATTTAGGCCTACAGATTTATCTCCTGAAATTTTGCGCTGCTTATCTTGGTTCTCCAGATGCAGTACTTCTTGAAACCGCTATTGGTTCGTGTATTCTGAACAAGTGGGAGCTTGGCTTTTATGCATTAGTCACGTTTGCTTAGTCATGTTTGCTCGGGCACTGCAGGTTTAAGTTCACTATTTGCATTACATTTTTACCATTTACAGCCAATAGTTTTTATTTGGGGGAAAAATTGCTTTATTTATTATATCATTTTTATATCATTAACCTAAAGTGCTGGTGTTTTAGCTCAGTTCGTAGACTACCATATGGATCAGAATAGCTGAAGCGACATTTCTGTAGGAAAACTTATGTCTGTATATGTGTTTATAACAGTAATGGGTGAGGCGGAGGCGATTTATCAATGTATCGTTTGACAACTATCAACCGTTTTTGTGTAAAGGGTTTAAGCAAAGCTTTTATTTTTTATTAAAATTGGAATCCGCAGTTTTTTGCATTAAGCGCAGAGATTCTCTTGCATTTTTATTAAAATGTCCTTTATATAACACAGAATTCTACGTAAACGCGACCTCTGGAGATGGCACCCTACAAAACTTCAAACAAAATCTGGATTTATTCATCTGAACTACCCCCCCCCCCCCCCCCCCCTCCCCCAAGTAAAAATGAAGAAAAACAACCAAGATAGTTCCAAAAGTTGTTTCTTTGGTCAGAAGCATTAAGCATCCAGGCAATGTCAGTCCCTAGTGAGCAGGTATTCAGTAATGCTGGGTAGATTGTAAGCAAGTGCCAGTCATCGCTTAAATTAAAACCAAAATGTGGATACTAGTATCATGTTCCTTAACACAATTACAAAAATAAGTCATGGACAATCAAGTTTATTGTATATTAAAGATACAATAAACCCTACATACCAATCATTGTTAGTGGGCAAAAGAAACACCATACACAAGTATTATTTAACCATTTTATTCCATTGATTGGTGTTTAGGTACCAAACGTTACTTGCATGCTGCATTACGTTTGGTACTATTGGCCGTCTGTAAAGTGTTGCCAGTGTCGTGCCAAATTTTACATTATTTCACGATATGAATGCTATCATGTGGTTCCAGTATTATTTTTCCAGCGTGTGCAAGCGATCTAGACTGCTAGCAGCTAGGAGTGGTTATTGGGAGGATCTGTATTGCAATATATTGCAATACTGAAAACAATATTGCGATATATTGTGATACATATTGGAATTCAACGCTGAATGATGCTGATGTTGAATTTTTGCTACCAAAATAAATCTACATATATAAACAATTTGAAAAATAGAAAGATTGCTGGTTTTGAAAGCTATTTAAAATTAGAGTCAACGCCCATGTTTGATCTATCTCTCCACCCCCTCTTTTAGTGAATGAATGTGAATTTGTCATCGTTTCTAATAACCATGAGCAAAAAAAATAAAAATAACCATGCGCAAATAATGCCTGAGATTTCAAATCTCGCTCTTCGAGTGAGTAGAACAAGCTGTGCAGGACAGTAGTTTCTCTGTGCATTGATTGAATTGTAAGCACTTTTTGTTTTGGATCCGACAATACAGACTCTGAGTCAGGTTGATTTACGCTTTCCTGTTAAGCTACAATCCAAATTTTTTTTTATTTTTTTATTTTTATTTTTTTACAAACGACTTCAGCTTTAAAGGTTAATGTGTGTTTTATGAATTTTAAAAATGACATTACAGTGGACTTACACAGCACCCTTTTTTCAGGCAAACCCTTTACTTTGTATTTCACCATTTAACACGAGAACCGCTGTGGTTACACTCATACCAAAACCGCCACCGGCAGTCATTGTGATGGTTACATTTTAAACAACATCAATATTAAAATGAAAGACAAACTATCGGATACAACTAAAGTTTTATTCAAGCACGTCATATCAAACATCTGCACAGCGGAAACACCGTATTTAAATGAAACATAACTGATTATTTTCTAACTTCCCACATATAAAGCACTACTTCAAAAAAACTATAATAAAATAAACATTTCAAAAGAAACTAGTGTGTAAACAGGTATATGTACATACAAAACTGTAAAAACGAAAGTTGTTTTTAATTATAACAAAAGTATGTTTTTTAATTTAAAACAAAAGTATGTTTTCTCGTGTGTGTGTGTGTGTGTGTGTGTCACTCGGTGCAGCACAGAATCCAGGTTGAGCTGCTGCAGCCTGCTGCTTTGCAGTTTTCTGATCGAAATGTTTCTGCAGAAGCACTGTGGCTAGTTTCAAGATGAAATCTCTCCTACTGATATTTTCCCTGGTGCATTCCTTGTTCAAAACAAAGGAATTGACGGCTGCCAAGTCCAGTAGAGATAACAACAGGCTTGTATACAAAAATAAAATAGAATATTGTAGGTTATATTCAATAAAAACATGTGTTGTAAAAGGTGATCAAAGGTAGTGGGGATTATAACTTTTTTTTTAACAATCCTGCGTTTCAAACACCATCAGGGTATTTCATACATGTATTTAGGAAAAGTCAAGAACGGACAACCGCGTATCTTTCACACAAGCAGAGTAATTTTAAATTTTAAAAGTGAAAACCATAAAAATGACTGCCGTGGCGGTTCTAGTGTTAATACATGTTAACTGCACTTCTTGATTCTTTAGCGTAACTGTACTGTGCTTTACCTTTTGAATTTTAAACATGCCTAATTCTAAACGTAGAATGACATTACACTCAGTGGACTTTGCCTTTGTTTTTCTTCAGGCAAACCGTTTACTTTGTATTTCACCGTTTAAATGTTAACTGCATTTCTTGATTCTTTAACGTAACTGTGTGCTGTGCCTTTTGAATTTTTGCTTAATTCTAAACAATCTGCCTGCTAATGTTAAAAATATTACAGTAATATTGCTGCTTATTTCGGCCGTCTTGAGTCAGCACCCCTCCCCCACTTTTGCCTTAACAGCAACTCTATGCCCACGGGGAGTTGACTCGGCAGAATATGGTATATTCGGAAATTCTGAAGAAACAAAATGTAGAAACTCTATAAACCCACTTGCTTCCACCTCCAAATTAATACTAGCCTACTACAGTACCTTAAACAGTACAATTAACCAAACATAAAACCATGTACTGTAGATTTCAGACTAATCCATTTCTTCAGTGATTTTACCTCACTTCACATTCATTAGGTTGGATTAACACTCGACTTCCGCAGGGTCTGCATCTATTTTTTATCCATCGTCTTATTTGAACAAATTGAGAGAATTAGACATTTGAAATGGAAGTTAAAAAGCTTAACCAAGCTCATGTTGTTTTAACAGCGGGGTTACCATTAGGAATTTTGATTAAGACACGTGAGCTGTCTGAAGTATTGTGTAAACTGCTGCTGGCAAGAAACAAAAAGGAGTTTAAGGCCCCCCTACACAGTTTAGTTTGCTGTCTTTATCGGGAATGTAATCAGTTTATTTTGACTTGGAATAAATGTATGTACTTTGCAAACTGGCTGTGACCTTGTTTTAATCACTGATTTCAGTTTTGGACCACCGAACATCTAAAATACTGCTGCAGTGTTTGGAAATTAGGCGGAAATCTGTTAATGTTGTTTTTTCAAATTTTATATTTTAAGTAGCCCTGACCTTAAGTAAAAACTGGGTTAATGAGATGTAACACTTAGTTTTTCCTGGGACAGTTGTTTAACTGTGTAAATTAGAGAAGCTTGGGAAATCTTTATTAAGCAATTATTATTCTGTATGATCACATGAAATTGCAGTCTTCTAAGCTTAATGAGGGTGTGATTTGAAGTCCTAATTACTGATTTGAGTTCCTTAAGTGGTAATTATGAATGGTCCCTGTGCCACACTCTTAAGAAAAAGAAAAAAAATATTATAAATTAGTAGCAAATAACAATACAGGGTTCCAGACAAACTTTTTGCCTGAGGAGCCAATGGCTACTAGGCCAAAAATTCTGGGCACCGAATCCAATTGTTGGGTGCCACTTTAAGAACAAGTTGGTTGCTTCCATATTCAACTGCTTAAAGACAAGAAGGACACTAAAATGATACAAAAACAGAAATGTAATGTTTGTACTCGCTGGTTTGCTGCCTCATTGTTCATCTATGCTCCCTGGCACACTCGGCCTCGCCTGTCCTCCATGTGATCTGCTGTTCTGATGCTGCGCCTGTCCCCGTGTGATCTGCTGTTCTGACTCTGCGCCTGTCCCCTGTGTGGTCTGCTGTTTTGACATTGCGCCTGTCCCCCGTGTGATCTGCTGTTCTGACACTGCGCCTGTCCTGAAATGCTGCTGCTGTAACTGTTCTCTTCTTCCTCATTTCACTTTAAAAGTGAACTTCAGATTTCCTGCAGTTCTGCCTTTTGGCAATGTGTTCCTTAACTCATCCCTCTGAACTAACTGGAATTTGCCCTTAACTTAAGCCTTTGAACTAGCAAATCTTTCTTCTTATTCACAATCTCAGTCAGTGTCGCCAACAGTTGAAATGTCTGCATCACTTGGCCAAGATGTGTAATTATTAGGGGTGCACCGAATCAGTAGCCTATCGGCATGGCACCGATATAAGGGAAAAAAACGCAATCGACTGTCGGCAGTTTTTGTTATTTTAGCCGATTTTAATGTACACCGATATTCATGCTGAGACACTCATTTTCCCAGGACTGTGTGACGTGTGACCAAAATGCAGTAAATAAGTCTCAAAATAGCGGTGTTTGGATTTTGTTTAAATATCTTAAGACAACAATAGGATAGTGAGTTGTGTGCAGAACAGACTTGAACAGACATTAAATCCAACGATGAACTGCGAGTAGAATATTATTCTGATGCTTAAAAAAATGAATAAGTTGAATCCTAAATAACACTGCTAGTTTAAGTTGCAATATATGCAATGTTTGACAGCAAGTGGCTATTAAAAAATGTCACATTTACATATTTTTTCTACAGAAGTGTTTTTACTAGTACAAATGCAAAATGTTATTTTTGTGTGACTGTTGTAAAACAAATATATAAATGGCTGTCAAGCACACAATATAATACTATGTTATTCTTTGTATTCATTTTTTGAAATAAATGCAACAAACAATTCCTGTTCATTTTTGCCATAAATACAAGAAGTAAACAATATCGTTCATTTTGTTTAAATTTATAATTATGAAACAGTTTAAATATAGGCCATATGCCTTGTTCTAGTGGTTTACAATCGCTTACCTGCACTGTCTATTATTATCGGTATCCTATCAGTATCGGCCATTATGGGTAAACAACCATCGTCTATCGGTATCGGCCAAGAAAATCTTTATCGGTACACCCCTAGTAATTTGGTCTTAGTTTTCTTTTACCTGAGGGAAGCCAGCGCTTAACACAAGGCTCTGGATCAAACTTTTCAAGGGAAGGGCCCTCTGCACTGATTCTCACAAGATCTTCAACAGTTGCCCCATTGTCAGTTGTGTAGCTTGGATTTAATGAATCATGTTGCCAAACCTGTACTCAAACCCCCTAACTGTGTTTTCAATATGTGTCTTTAGGTCATTTTTTTAAATGTCATAGGTCTGTGGACCCTTAAGTTTAATATCCTGAAATGTAATGCTGGTAAATCTATTGCTGGTGTCTCTGCCCCTGCTGCAGCCTGACTGACTCTGCTGCTGTGGATCTGGCTCAGGTTGGGAATCCACTTGCTGAAAAAAATTCTCTAGTTTGCCATTTTTTTTAATGGCTTTTCCTTCAAACTTTTAATCGTTAAGAGACAATACTCAATTGCGGCAACAGACTGGGGAAGAATTAGACTATTCTTTTGGAGTGTAAGGCTAAGCATTGAACATGCTTTGCTCTTCCTTTTAATGTCTGTGTTTCTGGAAAAGCAAGGTGCTCCATGTGGTGATACACAGCAGGGTATTGTCCCTGTCCAATGGCAAGGTTCTCATAATTTGATTGCCAAAAAAGATAAATGTCAGGCAGTCAGTGCTGTGTCTTTACAGCCAAAGGTGTCCTTATTGTACAGCCTAACAGCACCAATTGCTTTCAACTCACACTTACTTTTCAGACTGGAACAGTATGTTTCTCCTCACACCAATTGCAGAAGGTCATATACGTTCTCAGTCATTGAAAGTGATCTTTGGGTACTTAACATTGTTAATTCAAGCCTATGGGCCAAGCAATGAAATTATATTATATGCTGTCCAATCTCACTTTTTAAGAGAGCACCTGTAGTGCCCATATTGACACTGGTACCATCAGCTCCAAAAGTTTGTCTCGCCACCAATCTGAACATTCATTGTCAACATTTCCTCGCAAGTTCTTGGTTGTGTTTAAGATTCCTTGTGCATGACAGTGAACTAGTTCAACTAAGCCTACCAGAAAATTCACTACCACACCTGCACAAACATACTTACAGTACACCAGTGCCTTATCTCTCCCAGCTTCATCTGTTCTAGTCAGTCAGAATGGAAACATAATTTGCACTGTGAACCCCTTTCTGTAAATCCCCTCATTTCATGTGAACTCAGCACATGCTGTATCATAGTCATATGTTTTAGATGCTTCCAAACCATTCTTCCTCATTAGCACACTCTGAGATTGAAATTTAGTGAATGGCAGTTCTTCTACTGCAATCACATAAGCTTCATTGAATTGCATTTAATTCCCTGCAGTTTTTTTTCTGCATTTATTTTTCAATAATGCAGTCCCTAGCATGTTTTTGCTTTCTGCTTTCACTGTGCTTTTTCACAGTCTCTTTTTCTTAAAATGGTCAGTTCCAGAAATAAAATCAGTTTTCCCTGCAACAGCTGGCCCTGCTTTAGTGCAAAACTCGCAATACATTTTCTAATTTTCATTATTGTAACGTAACCAGGGACATTCTTGAAGCCACAAGCTCTCAAAATGCTGTGCTTGCTTTTTCGGCTGTGGCGGTACATCGTCTGAATCGGAAAGCTGCTACGCAATTAAATTATCTTCAACAAATTATTGATTTTCAGCACTAGTGGAGTCTGTATCTACTGTAGATGCAGAATCAGCAGTGCTACTAGCAGAGTTTCCAAAGTAAGCAGGCGACCGGTGCATCCTCCGCCCAATATTATATTTGCGCCGGCTATTAAGATTATTTTTGGGTATGATCATTGTCAGTTTTTTGTGTATTATTGTACTGTAAGGCGATTATATAGTACATAATAGCTATACATATGCACCAAAAAAAAAAAATGTATTCCTTTTATGAAAATATGTACCCAGGTGCTTGTCAGAGATAATGGGGGTTCATGTATAGTCTATAAGAAGACAGGCATAATGGGATATCAGCTGTACCCTTGTCAGCTGATATGCAAATGCTTCAGTGTAGAGAGGTGCTGTATATAATTAACACCAGCAGAATATGATAACCCCAGCAGAGGTCGCACAGAATGGAATGGGATGCAGACATGCATATTCTATTACACCGCAGCAATGACAGTAAAATATTTGCTTGTATAAAAAGAAAAAAAAATGTTCTGCAATATAACAGCATTGATTAAGTTACACTCCAGTTCTGTAGGTGGCAGCAATCATATTTGGCTGTGCCAGCAATATTAAGGATATTTACTTTTAGGCCCTGTCCACACTACATAACTGATCTCGGGAACCTTACTCAAAAACGTTTTAATTAATCCAGCTCAAACTAGTGCCCACACTGAGGTACCAGTTTCATGTTTAGTCGGGCGTAAGGCGTACACACACTAATGCTATTAGAATAGTTTGGTTACAGTTCCTAGCAGCACAATGAACATTGGAAATTAATACGATAGTATCCCACCGTACACTGTGTTTTATTTTAAAATAATGTGTTATGCCCCTGTGGCAAAATGGCTGCTGATTGAAAACAAGTGCAGTGCAGAAATAATCACAAGCCAGGAAACTATAATCCGTTTTGGAAAAGGGGTCTTTATTTTGTAATTCCCGGTCTGGCGACCAAACAATAAACCTCCGGCAGTACACACCAATGTGTAAAGCACGGAGGTAACAATAATAAATGGATTGCAGTCCAAATAGTAAACAAACGTTATCCGCCCCACAATAATACAGTACACGGTCACCAGTCCAGGTGCGTGCAGTAGTGCATGTGGTGGGTGATAACAATTATACAGTGACTGTGGTGTAGTGTTGTTCAGGGTAGTGCTGGCCCAAGGCGACAGCTCTGGATACGTGTTAGCCATCGAGCGATTCACAAAAGACAATTACTAACAGCGACAAAGAAAGAAAAACACTCAGAAATACTTTTTTCTCTCTTTTATGGGTTTCTCCTGGTCCTTCCAGTTTCTCATTCTTTTAACTAAGCGAAGGAGTAGATTGCGATTCTCAGTCCCCTTTTATGCTATCACGCATGACCCCCTGGTAAACGAGTGCAGCTGTCTCTACAATCTGCAGCTGATATGTCGTTTCCCTTCCGGGTTAATACGTTCCTGCAACGGAGTCTCGCCTTCTTCCAGACTGACCGACTTCCCGGCCCGGGGAAAGAACTGTCAGGCCAGCCCGTCCAAAGAACTCTACTTTCGCTGCTTAGCGCCCTCACAGGCCGGGAGGGAGGTTTACAACCAAAATTAATTATATTTCTGTTACAGCCCCCATATTAACAGAGGTCCATATTTAATGTTGTGCTTTTGTTGTTTTCCGCACTAGTTTTAACAAATTTTATTTTTCAAAAATCTTCGCTTAAAAGACACGCCGATGCTGTTGCTGTTATTGGAATGCAGAAGTATATTAAAACACACATAGATGAAGTCAACAAACAGTGCTTAGAATCCTGTCTCGTTGTCATGCGAGCGTCTACTGTTAGTATAACAAAGTAAAAAGTGATTTAAACTGCTACATGCCATAGAGTATAAACATTCATAAAAATGCACATCCCTGGAGTTTCTTAGCCTGTGTGTTAAAATGAATATTTGATGGATGGGACGCAAAATTTTGGGCATGTGCGTTTCAGGAATGAAAAGAAAAGCTAGCGCAACCTCTGCCCCAGTTTCATGCAACAGTTGTGATGGTGAACAAACATTTGTCAGTACAGTTGTGTAAAAAAAATTATTAATAATAATAATAATAATAATAATAATAATAATAATAATAATAATAATAATAATAGCTTCAAATGAACAGTTGTATTCAAGCAATTTCAAACAAGAACTGCAAAAACTAAAATAAAAATACACAAGATTGTGGGAGATTGAACTTTTGGTGTTCGCTAGTCTTTTTAACTAATGCCCATAAATTAACCAATCAAAATTTTAATCGAGTGACAGCCCTAATTAAAAATGACATTCCTCTCTAAATATAAGTCAAATACATCAGATTTACAGTGTTTTCCCATTTTTCTTAGCTGTAAACAAGTTATTATATCATGTTTTGTTTCTGCGTGCTGCTGTAAAATGTATCCGCCTTTTGAAAATTAAATGCCTGTCTCAGTGATGTCACACGACAAAAAAAAAAAAAAAGCAAGCAGTGAAATTCAACCCCTCCCCTATCCAATGATATGCGTTACTCTGAAGTATGGTGGCACAGTAAGTCAGAGACGATGTGCATTTTTTAATGTGTTTACCCGGTCATGGTCCCAGAATGACATTTCAGTATGATCATGTTTACAAGAGGCAGTATTTGGCGCCTAACCACAAAAAGACATTTGTCCAAAAAAAAAAACATTTGTCGCAGTCTGGAGTCCAGCAATACTGTATATTGTGGTGGTTCTCATGTTATTGAATAAAAACAGCTGCAGACACAAATCCAAGCCAATGTAAAAGCTGATCTACTGTATGTTCTGTAGCCACTTTAGCAAGACTTATAGTAAGAGGTGGGCTAGAGAGGAATGTCATTTTAAAATAGCCTAGTACAGCCTAAAAAGGCAACACAATAATCAGCTTTAAACATTACTAATCGAAGAGCTGGGCAATCATTTACATGTTGATCTTTTTTTGTTGTTGTTTTTGGTTGCAAGTACAACAAATGCTCAGCAGCAGAAGACCGCTGTTACAATATAGTAAGTCCTTATGTTTCATAAATTGTCTCCTGTGGCTTGGATTGTAAGATTGTGACAGAAACTAATACTGTATGACAGTTGAAACAGACAGACAGGTTGAGGTGGAAGGCAACAAATTTACATCTCCCGTGCATTTGTTGACAGCTTGTGAATAACCATGAATGGTGGTGAGAGGGGGGGAAAAATAAGAAACTAAGGAAAACACATGGAAATCAAATAAGACTGAACACACTGTATTAAACTATTGCAGTTACAATAATCACACAAAGCGTTGTTTTGGTTTACACCTTTCATATGTGTTAAAATTGAAATTATACAAGTTTAAAGCATTAAATAGAAACTTGATATTGGTATGAACTACCAGTAACTAATTAATTGTTCTCGTTTAGAGGCAGAATCGGTATTGTTTTTCCTCCTCACACTACTGTAACCTGAAAACTAGAGGGCTGGCCTCCTGGGTGTTAATAAGCGATGCTCCTGAACTTGAATTTCTTCCATCCACTGGGGGCAGAAGGACAGGGTAATGGTTACACTTTGGTGTACCAGCTGTATTTATAAGACATGTTTGTAAGAGCTCTGGTTAGCCCACAGAGGTGCTTAAAAAAGTCAGCTGGATGTGATGACTGAAAAAGTGATATACAGTAGGCCTACAAAAGTCTACAGTATTAAATATTGTGTTTTCACTTTTCAACATGAAATGTATTGAACAAAGATTGAAATGTATGTTTTAAATGCACAGTATTGAAGTGTGACTTTTTTAAAATTATTTTATTTTGTATTATACCTGAATGTCAAATTGCTGTGTTCTGTGATTATTGAAATACTTCCAATAATCTCATGGTGCTTGTTTTTAATGACCAATTATTTTACTTTAACCAAAGTGGCCACACAAGAAGCAGTGTTTATTTGTGTTTTCACACCCAGTCACTGACTCCCCATGTAGAATAACATACTATCAGCTGTTCAGCTACAGTAGCAGTCAGCTTACAGAAGTTGTAAGTTTGTCTACAGAGGTCAGGTTAGTTGATTTAGCCACCGGAGTCACTGCAGCCTTGGAAACACTTTGTGTTTGTTTGTTGGTAAGAGTTAAAATCAATCAATCAATCAATCAATCAATCAGTCAGTCTTTATTTTATATAGCACCTTTCATAGTGGATCACCATCACAAAGCACTTTACAAGATGCAGTAACAAGAAGAAAATCCATAATACTTTAAATACAGAAAATGCATAATACAGTAAAAAAAAAAAATTGACAAGTAGTTATTCACATCTGTGTCTGATTCTATGAAATAGTCATACTTTATTAATGTACCAGTGCTGCTTTAGGGTCAGAGTTCAATGAGATGGATTTTGGCTTTATACACTATGTACAGTAGCCCATGAATAGATTTTAATTTACACACTTTGACAGCTTACTGGGCTCGGTAAGCTAGAGCAGTATATTTCTCCATGGCACATGGGTTTGAGGTATCGCACATGGCCATGCATAATGCAAAGCCTCCTGGGGTATGGCTGCAGGCAGGTCACAACAACTGAAGTTTGACAAGACCGTTTTATTGGTTCCAGGACCACTACTACTTTACTTCTCTTTCATTGGCTGTGCATTCTTATACCAGTAACTGGTATAAGAAGAATCCACACAGCTTTTTGTGTTTTGTTTTATTTGTCTTTTTAAACAGTGCATCAGAGAAAGCAAGGATAATGATAGTGCATTCCACGCACTTTTTGGGAAACGCTTTTAATTTAAAATGTCATCCAGATGTCAGCAAAAAACTAAAGCTACCCCCAAAAAACACAAGCAAAGTTCTCCTTTAGTGTGCTGGTTTGTTATAGCCTGTTACTGATATACATACAGTACAAATCTAAGGAAAAGGCCCTTACCCTTGAATTCAATCAATATGCCAATATAATGCAGCAACAAAGTAATCAGACAAAACTTATTTTAATACTTATTTTAATATATTTTAATACAGTGCCTATAGAAGTCTACACCCCCTTTCAAAATGTTCACCTTTTGTTGCCTTAAGCCTGGAATTAAAATGCATTAAAATATTTTTTTTTTCATTGATCTACACATCCTACCCCACAACTTCCAAGTGAAAAAAATATTCTAGCAATTTGTAGAAAATTAATTAAAAATAAAAACTGAAATAGCTTGGTTGGATAAGTGTCCACACACCAAGTTAAGTGGCCTCCACCGGTGTTAAATTGCAGTGATTCACATGATTTCAGGATAACTTCAGCAGTTCCTGATCTTTCAGTTTTGTATTTAATATATAATCTTTTTCTCATTTTTTTTTCCCCCCTTAACAGTGTGGAGTATGGTGTGTAGATAAGTGGAAAAAATCCTCATTTAAATGCATGAAACTCTGAGGCACTGACACAACAAAATGTGAAAAAAGTTCAAGGGGGTGTAGACTTTCTATAGGCACTGTATGTGCATAGTAAATTAATCTTCTTCTTCTTCTTCTTCTTCTTCTTCATTTTTTTTAAACAAAGGTTTAAGTTTGGGTACACAGGTTGAGTGTTTACGTTTGCCCTAAACATCTGAAAACACTGTCTAAGGATGAAGTATTGATTTATGTTACTGTGTATTACATTTATTAGGGATGTTAAAATGAAAGGTCTACATGCAGAATAGCTGACGGAAATGCCACCTGCTTAATGCAGAGACTCTCAATGCTTTTTCTGTATACATAAAAATTGGTTTTGGTTCGGTTTTATTTTTTGTCGGTATCGTTCGGTTTGGAAATTTACAAAAATTCCGGTTTGTTTGGGGAAAATCATAACCCTTGCATCCCTAATCCCTACTGTACTTGCTATAATTTGTGTTATTTTATACAGTTTGGAAATGTAATCCTCAACTGAATATGTATGGTGTACCGTAAGAATTAAAATCAGTTAAAGTTAAGTTACATTATTGGACTTCATTTAACTCCTGTCACATTTAAGTTGCAGCATGACAAATTGCTGTTGGCAAATCCTCTAATGCTGTGTCCTGGAATATACTTAGTGTAGAATCCTACAGAGACCTAGGAGCCCCCTGGACCTTGGCCTGTTGAGGTCATTTTTCCTTGAACACCCATGAGCAGCTGATGATTGGTGTGTTAATGACACTCACATATGCAGGACTCTACAATGCGCAGGAGGCACACAGTAATGATTTAGTGTGTCGAGCCAGCACGTCATCTTTCAGTCGTCTGGCTGTCATGACAGGTATTTGAAATCCATGTGCTCTATAGCACATCTGTTAATTCTTTGTAGATCATAATAAATATCTCTTACAGTACCGATCTACTGTAATTGTTCTGCTGTTTATCCCTGCTCATGTGATTCTTAGGTATTCTGTACTGTTCCTGTCACTTCCAGCTGATGTGTTGGTCTCATGCATTGTCCTAGTGCCAAGATATCATGATGATCAGGATTTGATCTCTCCGGTAATTAAATGAGAATAAAAGGTTAAATATGCTGGTGACTGATTCTCAGCCTGTTCAGTGCCCTTTTAAGCTTTTGCTTGAAAATTGAGTCCGATTCCTGACCATATTTACAGTCATTCGTTTTGTTTACATTTGAGATTAATGTCATACTGTTACAACAGCTACTGTACTCTTTTTTTTTTTCTGGCTAGTGCTTCAGGATGTAATCTGATTTAAGTACTCTCTTGTGCAGTACCAGGGTGTCTCGAAGTATGGCTCTTGTTCGACTGTCCCTCAGCTGGCTCCCAGTCAAGTTCTGTATTGATTTTCCTTATTACCTATGAGGTGTTGCATGTTGTTGATTTCTTATTCAGATCACAAGATGCTGATCTACACAAGATATTAAGGTTTCAAATGAGTTTGATAAGTGCTAGGGGATTTGGCTGCTACATTACTGTCCATGTGCCTTTACTCTGAAACTTGATGTCCTTTTGATAGGAGTGCTGACTGAAAAATTCCCAATGCTTCACTATCAATTGGCTTTGACTGTGAATAGCGAGATTTCTGCACAGGAAATTTTACTGTCATATTTATATCTAACAAGGGCTTACCAACTAATGAAACTTGCTCGTCAAGGCAATCACGTGGCATTCTGCAGATGGAAAGCATATTGTTCTCGTACAGGTACATCCATTAGTTTGGACTGTTGATACACCAATAATTTTTATACATTTTAAATTCATATTCATATTGTTAAAGTTCCTCTATCTACAAAACCTCCATAAACATGACAAACTGAATGTGCAGAGGAGTGGGAAGCCTGTTTTCTTTTCTATTAACTACACTTATTTTGCTACATATACTTAGGGCTTGAATTCTTCAGCTTTTATTATTTTAGTTCAGGGTTTTTTGGGGGGTTTTTAGTACTATTTTGGCAGAATCAGTTGTTTTCGGTTATGAAAAATAAACAATTTGAAGTAACAGATTGTGTTGTATGCCCCATTGCCGCCCGCGTATCTATCACACTAATGTTGGGGTTCAGATGTGGTGAAGAAATAACGTGTACAATAATTGAGCTGGATACAGACAGATTCCAATGTTAGTTGTATTACTGCAGCTCACACGGTGTTCACATTAACTTCTCAACTCACGTCCTGGTGACCCTTAAATAACTTTTTACAAACAATTAGAAGGCAAACACTAATACATTACTGCAAAGCAAGCTTAATGCAAACAGGAGAGTTTAACCAATTGACTTATTCGCCTTTTGACAGTAAGTATTTTTAATTTGTATTATTAATTTTGAGTATTAGGCCCTAATTAACAAAAATAATCTTACAACACTATAGAGTTTTTTTCAGCCCACCCCGGTCACAAGTCACGCTAATGAGTGTATTCTATGATGTAGTGTCCACAAAAATGGATGATTGGTCAGTAACAATGTCTTTGCACACTGCCCGCCTGCTAAAAGCCGTTTTCTTGAAGTAGAAAGAGAGTAGTGCATGATTGACATTATTTATATTGCCAAAACCCAGGTTTACCGGTTTTAAAAAAATAAAAAGTGAATTTTCTACATAGGTCTTCGGGGGTGTTATTTCGGTTATTATCGGTTAAAACCAAAAACTTCCTTACATATACTGTACAGGTAGCCTAGATCACAAGATTACAAAAAATACACCTACAGTAACGTTAAAAACACAACTTTTCCACAGAATAATGCAGCACAGAAGCAGCTCGGGGAACTAACTCTATTTTACCAACATTCTCAACTCATCAGGACGCATTGCTGCAAGTTTGGGACTCCAAACGGTTTGACACTACGGTACGAAAAAACAAAACAACAATCAATTACATTGGTAATTGTTCCCTTTGCATTTAACTGTAATAAACATTACAGATTTTATTTGGTACCATTTATTTTATATTTTTTTCTTTAAACTTCAGAAAATCTAATTTCTTGTAAAAGCGCACTCATGAGTAAGGGTTACATGGCTGCATGCTGTATAGTCGTACATGTTTCTGTCACAGCAGGTTTATTTGAAAGAAAGGGCCTGTGGTTATTTATGAATACTTGTAAAGCCATACGTATTTGCAAGCCTTTTATTATGTGTATGGAAAAAAAACCACAAACAATTTTGGCATAAATATCAAATTCCACTAACAATACATACTTCATATATTGCAACAGGTCGGCAACATTTCTGGAGCAAAACAGGTTTTATGGGTGTGATTCGCCAAAGATTTTGGTCGCAAATATTTATGGTTTTACAGTATTGTAGTAAGACAGGTGTTGAGTTTTATTTCATACATATACCGTATGAAATGCATTTGATTTTTGTGTGTGTGTGTTTTCAGATTTCTTTTTCCAATTTTTTTATTTTAATTTTTTTAGTGTGTGTGTGTGGGGGGGGGGGGGTTCTGTTTTAATAAATAAATAAATAAATAAATAAATAAATAAATAAATAAATAAATATTTAATTCGGTGTTTGTCCATTGTTTTATACAGTGATAACAATTAAGTAGCCTAACAATTATGTGGGACGAAAGTAAACAGGTCTCTGAAATAGGCATCCCCATCCATATGTTGTGTGGTTAATTTTGTTTTATAAATCAAAGCACATATAATATATTTGATACAGCTTCCAAAGTCTCTTCAGCTTTACCCTCCTGAATGCGGTGTGAATAGTAGAGTATCTGTTCTGACTGTGCTCTTAGTCTGTATTTCTGCGCATGCACCACACTACAGGACAGTGCTCAGAAAATAGCAATTTTCATAATTACGTCATAATTTGCCAATGTTGCCGTTTTGTTCAAGAGACCTTAGGCAAAAGTGACAGAACTGGATTCCACATTATTCTTCTGATTCTGTCTGTGTTCTCGTTAACGTGGCTTTCATAGGGCCCTATACATAATTGATGGAAATTACAGTACAATGTTATAGCAGACTGAAAGCTGCAGGAAATCCCACATGTGTTTCAATTCGTGATTTATTTTAAATAAAACGGCATCACTGTCCAAGTGTTTGATTTACTTTGAAATACCCTGTTTCTCTCATTGTTTCCATAGAGCTCTGAGATCAAGCAGCAGCAAAGGGGGGTGTTTCTTTATGAAACAAGAGCCTGCTGACCACTTCAGTAACTAAACCAGGCTCTCCTACTGAGCATAAGAAATGTAAAATGGAACTAGATCTGTATTAAGGTAAACCATAATGGTGTTGGTGAATAGGAGAATAGGGTTTTAGTTCCAGTTGCATTTCTTTAAACATTAACACACAATGGTAACGAATGTCAATAAGAAATACCAAGAATGTGTAAACATAATAGACTTCTGTTGCCAGCATACTGTTTTGTTCTGCATGTCGAATATCATTCAGATGACCAACTGATTCACATTAGTTTACAAACTCCTGCTAGGATAAAGAGTGGTTTACTGAATGAAAAACACTTGTGTTCTCGCTGCATTAGTTGACTAAAGTTTCAATACTGTGTGTGGAAATAGCATCATTTCAACACCCAATGTAATAGTTTTATTCAACAAAACCAAATCAGTTTACATTCTTGTACAGTAACCAAGAAGGTGTGTGTTTTCTTTCCATAGTCTTAACCAGTAATACCTTCGTAAGTGAACTACTGTAGTAACAGTATAGGCCTATTACATTTAAGAACTCATTGGAAAGCCTCAAGGGTAGGAAGTCATTTAACTGAACTGTATCACTTTTGTGTAGTATCACATATTCTTTTTAACACAAACATTTGAGGTACTGTTTTACTTCATATTTGCAAGGTTGTGTAATATAAATGGTGGAAACATTTCTGTGACTGCTTCAACCCAATAAATAGAGGATTTTTGTGCCAACAGTACATTGCAGTACACTGACTTGCCAAACAAAATAGAGAACAGAAGTATATTTAGAAAATCGTCTGCCATCTACAATTTAGATATACAGTATGTGGTCACATGACATGCCCTGTGATCCGCTGGACCTAGCTGTGGGAGTTGTGTGCAGTTATTCGGTACAGAGAGCATGACGGCTGCCCGTTCAACAGGCTTGTCCATCAGGAGTACAGCATGGCATTGTCTGCAGAAAGCACAACTGCTGTCCAAGGCGTTTCACGAGGGATGGAGTCTGCAGACGTGTGTGACAAACAGATGTGCTACAGTGTGCCAAATCACCTTTAACACTGGACAAGATTCAGACCTGTGGCTGCTTCAACAATGTGCACAATGTTAAAATGCTTGTGTGCTTTTTTTAAATACTATAAAGCCTGCCTTTGTTTAATTAGTTTTGATGAAACCAGATGCTATATAAAACATGCTTACATGAAACAGTATAGGCCTAAGTAAAAGTGCATTGAGGGGGTGACAACAGTGCGCTAAAATTGGCTTGTTAGTCCTGTCTGAACCACAAAAATGTCTAAATGCATGATGTTTTATCTGTTTCCAAAATGATTTTCTCTTTTTTTTTTTTGGCAAGGTACTGTCTAACAAGCAATTAGTTTGCAATAGCCGCTTGGGATATTGTACCATAACGTTATTAATTAAAATCTGAACACAGAGGGGTGGCCCAGACAAGACTTGTTACTGCCTTTGAGGCTCTCTGTACTCCAATCTGTTTCTACACTTGGAGTTCATTATTGTCTGGGATTTAGGCCTGCTTCACTGGATATAAAACAATCCTGCACAGCATGAAATACTGTACCAATGCACACTGCCCTGAAGCTGTCTTTGCAAAATGCTGCATTTCTCTATTGCAAATTGCTTTTAACAAGGAACAGGTTTGATTTGCAGTATGCCAAATACAGTAGGGTCTTGACCAAAACACACAGGTCAAAGATTTTATGTCTGCTGATGGATAGGCTACTTACTGCTCTTATTGAAAGAAGTTTTTGACATCTGATCGGTTTAAATTAAACTAGAGTGAGAAAAAACCAAGATTGTAACATTTGAAATAAATTGACTGCAGCTGTTTTTTCAGATCAGTCAAAGTCGAAGCATTTCTATTGGATTAAGATCTGGCGATTTAGGAAGGTCCTTCAAGAACTTTTATCTTAGTTTTCTTAAAGAATTCCAGAGTTGACTTAGCCATATGCTTCAGGTTGTTGTCATGTTGGAAGCTAAACTGTCTGCCAGTCAGCCTACAAGCAGATGATATCATTGTACTTTGTAGACTGCTTTGGTACATGGCTGCATTCATGAATATCTAGTCCCTGAACTGCTAAAACATCCCCATATCAGGATCGAACCATCATGTTGAACTGTATGTACTGTACAAGGTTTTCTTCTTTTGAAGGCTTTCCCTTTTTTTCTCCAAACATACTGTGGTCCATTTTTGGGGGAAAGTTCTATTTTAGTCTCATTGGACCAAATCATTTTGTTAAAGAATGCTTCGGATTCCTGTTCATATTTCTTGGCAAATTTTAGATAGTTTGTTGTATTAATTTTGGACGTGCATCTATTAAAGGTCTACATGCATACAGCTCTTCTGTGTTCAGGTGCCTTTTTACAGTTCTTTCGTGCACTATTATGCCCGATGCTTCTAAATCTTTATTTAAGTCTTTTTGCTGTTTGGATGATTCTCCTACCTGCTGTACACAATTTTATTTGGACACCCACTTCTTTCTTTCAAGCGTTTCAGTTGAATTTGTTCTGTGGTACTTCTTGATTATTGCTCTGATGGATTTTGGTATTCCATATTTCTTTTGATATTGTTCTGTAGCCATTTCTTTTGTTGTAGTTTGCTATGAGTGCTTTTGAATCCAACTCATTTGTCTTGACCATCTGCTGTGTTGCCAAAACAAAACATTCTTCTTTAACAGATGTTGGAAATAATTACTTCTTTTTCTGGCTATTGACTTTATAATGCATCTTCGTTACTTTGTAATGGTTTTCAAATGATATATTTTTTAATGAATTCTAACATTTTTACAGACTTTTAATGTAAAGGTGCTGTGACAGGAAGGTCGAGTGGTGACGTCCCCGGAGATGGCCACCTTCTTCAAAAGAGTTTTAACATGCGTGGTCGACAGCCAGTTTGTCGATAAATCATAGGTGCCGACCACGCATTCTCACGGGATGAAGTCTAGCAGAGACGAGGTCCAAACATCGCCCCTGCCAAACCACATCAAACTAAAACAAAAACATTGCTTTTTTAAATTAACACAAACCAATATATTTTTATCCTAATAAACATTTTACCAGCCGGGCTCTGCCCTGCCACATATTTAATATTTACATGCAGGGTTGCCAGTACTTTGTCTTAAACAAATATTTGAAATTGTTTAAGTTGAATAGATCGGATGTCTTCGACAGTATGATGCTAGATTAGAGTATGTGAATATCGCTGTAGATCAGATATATTAGCCTAACAAAAAAATAATAATTTAAAATGAATTATAATTTATATTAATAAGTATATTGGATATAGTCGACAGTATGACGCTTGATAAGGGAATGTGAACATCGCTGTAATATATTAGCAACAAATACATAATTTAAAATGAAAAATTAAGTCGCCTTGGATAAAGACGTCTGCTAAATAAACAAATAATAATAATTTGTAAGTAGCCTGTGATATTAATGTGTATTTTTGTTTGTGTAACAAACGTTAACTAGCAAAATGTGTTACATATTTAACGTTATCTTGCATTTCTGGAGGTGTTCTGGGAAGCACTATTGTATGGACATAAATCTCCGCGATCACACAAACTACACCTGATTGACAACGATGTTATAGAAACATAAAAAGACAGGGGTTTAAAACAATTTACCACATAAAGAGTCGATCACACATTTTAAAGTTCATAAGAAAAGAAAGTGGCACGAACACACACCAACATACAGTCTTGCAAATAAAAACGGTCAGATAAAAATAAAAAACCATGCAGTGAACCTCCCCTTTAATCAAACTGTTGCCCCGCATTACTTTTGCCTACTTTTGCATTACTGCTCTTGCGTGATCAACTTATTTCCTACGACACCGGCACACACAGGAAATGTCAGCTTTCGCTGTAGAAGACGTTAAAATATGTTTATGAAGCACTTATCTACAGACCAGTAAATATGTTTGACTGTCACAATCAAGCTTTAAAGTCGAACTCTGCTGTACCTGTGACAGTAGGTTGTATTGTCTGTAAATGACCTGCAGATAGAGCATACAGTGGTTTCCCTGGAGACGGGTCTTGTATAAGGTCTTTTAGCCGAATGGCTGTAAATTGTAGATCAGCCCTGAAGGTTAAACATAATTCAATATTTTTACTTTCAGTTACTACTGTATATGTAGGCCAGCTTTATTTAATTCAAGGTCTAATTTTAAGAGAAAAAACAAGCTGCACGATTTGATTGAGAGGTGCTGTAAATGTTTTTCTAAGTTAATTTTTTTGTGAAGGGGAGATTTTAAACCACCTTGCTTGCTGCATTTGTGTGTGTGACATTTGTATTTGTGTTTGTTCTTTTATCTGCAGGGGTCAGCACAGAACGAGTTATAGTTGATCCACATATTACAGCAATTTGGGGAAAAAAGATTGAGCTGATGTGTGTGGTTCACGTTCAAGAGGCACTGACGCAGATTTCTTGGGAGAAAGTTCACAATGGAAGTACACAAACACTTGCTGTTTTTAATCCGACATACGGAATCTCTATTCCTGAGGAATATCGGGATAAGCTTTCATTCAAAAGCCCCTCTGAGAATGATGCAACTCTAATACTGGAAGAAGTGAGCTTTACTGATGCTGGAGAATACACGTGCAAGGTGGTAACCTTCCCTTATGGGAACACACAAGCATCGACCACTGTTACTGTAATGGGTATGTATAATGCTGTAAGAAAAATTGAAAAGTTAGTGGTGGGATGGGCATGTTTTAAAATTCAAAGAAATATTCTAATAAACTAATATCTGAAAATATGTCCCCGCACTACTGTAAATGAGGTATGATCACAAAACAAAACTTATATTTTGTCACCATTTAATTTATTTATTTATTTATTTACAAATTAGTTTTTGCCCATGACATTTTTGACATCATGGAGGTCAGTGTAACCTTCCTGTCTCAAAATGGTTTTGTTTGTGCTGTCAGATGTATTTCACAGTTTGTGAGTCCAGCTGTACTTGTGTGTGCCTCCAGGATTACAGTATACCATCATTACTGTGGTGGGGCCCGATATCTTGCCACTACCGTTCCACATTCACGGAGGAGTTAGTCATAGCTGGAGAACAGGCACTATAATTAGAATAAAAAGAATGCCAAATGGCTTTACTGGTAGGAGGTGAGGAAAGGGGGTGTACTTGTCTATTTCTGGGACTGGGTTATCCAGTTTATTCTCTGACTGCTGTTCCTGGCTCAGGGTAAGGGTCAGATGCCATGTCAGTATGCTGCAGATCTGGTTGTTTCAGTCTGCAACTCTGATGCGACAGCTGCTGCTTCAACTATTTATTAGGCATCTTGGATTCTAAGTTACCTTAATAAACTGTAACTCTGTTCCCAGTTCCCTTTGGTATATTATGATAATGGAATAATATTTTGAAAGTTCAAACCTGCTATTTGTCTTAAGTGTAATAACTGTTCCATGTTTAACATGTGTGACATGCTTTACAGAATGTGTTGTGTTGTGTGCAATCATGCAGTAAAATATTACAACCGTATACATGATTTGGCCAGTCAGTAGACGGCTGAAGAGTACCCTAAAAGAACCCTGGAATGAAGGTCTGGGTCTTTTATCAGGCTAACAGTTTCTGGCGCTTTTAGCACAGCATTATTGCAATTTATTTTTATCACACGATTCTTTTTTTGGTACTTCTTTACAGCGCTTGCAAATTAATAATTGGTCTATAATAATTGCTTATTGAAATACAATGTGTGTTTCTGGTTGCCGGCATCAATAGCAGGTGACAAACCTTTATTAATTTCTTGTTGAGTTTTAAAACTGCCAGACAAGACTGTTACTGTGGGTTTGAGGAATAGACTCTTGTTTTCAAATATAAGTAAGCAGATTCCGAGAGAATATTTTTTATATTTTAAACTTTCAAAAAAAAAAAATTCTCCAAAAAACAAGCTGTTTGCAAAGACTGAACTTGCTGCCATTGTTTTAAATCTTTTCTTTTTTTGTCTGCTTGGAATTTAACATTGTTCCAATAAAAAAATAAAATCTCCTGTGTTGCAGAGCAGTCTATGTAAAAGAGGCTTAGCCCTTGACAGACGGCCCATTAAATCTGTCAAATTAGATTGTGTTACTTTTCTTTCTTTTTCAAATTAACATAATGCCTTCATCCGACCAAAACACAGTTAGTCAAATATAAACCAGGAGCCATATATATAATTTTTTTAGCAGTGTTTTAGTTTTAGCTTTTTTTTTTTTTTTTTTGCCAGGAAATTTAGCGATCAAAAGTACAAAGATTACCTGAAATCATACTAAATCGCCTAAAATGTTCATAAACCCAAAAAGAAATTAACAAAATATGTCCTGCTGTGAAATATCCATCGGAGAAACTTCAGGGATCGATTGTATAAAGATCACTCAGTAGCTATAGTTTGATTGATTTTTAAAAGAGCACAAGTTACCGGAGATATACTAAATCTCTCTTCATAACCAAGAATGCTTACCAACCTGAAATAACACATTTTTTGTTGATGGGATGACAGAAGGAGGAGATCTCTTGGACGATAAACCTCTTCACACTAATTGTAGTAAATGATCTAAAGCAGATGAGCCTGCGCACCTGTCAAACAAGTTTATGTAAAATCAAAACCATGCATGGTATTTATTAAAATTATTTCTGATCCTAGTTCCTGAGGGTTGTGGTTACCACTAGTAATTTTACAGTTTTTAGGTATGACATCACTAAATTACACATGAGGACATTTCTAAAGGAAAATTAATTCATTAATACAGTTAATTTAATACAGTTAATTAATTAATACAGTTGAATTAATACAGTACACGGCCAGGATCTTGAGTAACTTTTCATAAATGGAAAAAACCTTGTATCTCAGTTTAAACTATATTCAAACTAATTATTGCATGGATTATATTGCTGCTGAGCAATAGCAATCACACTGATTAAAGCATTAGATTTTTTTTGTTTAGTTTCTTATTATCTGAGTCAAGTTGTGCTTCATACTTCATGTGTTTTTTTTGTTTTGTTTTTTAGTTGAGCCCAAGATAAGCATGTCACGTGGCTCTGATCCATTGATAGATGGGGGAAATGAGACAGTAGTCGCTGTGTGCACAGCTGAAAATGGAAAACCTGCTGCAGAGATCACCTGGGTGTCTGAGGTTTTTGGAGAACCTGTTCAAATCTTGATTGACAAGCCTAATGACTGTGTAACTGTTGAAAATCGGTACAATTGGAAACCAACTAGGTTTGCCCAAGGAAAGCAACTTACTTGTGTGATTCGTCACCCAGCATTAGAATCGGAGATACGGATTCCATTTACCCTGGATGTCTTGCGTAAGTACAACATTTAATAAATTGCTGTTTTTAAAAGCTTTTTTTATTATTACAGTTGTAAACATGTATTTCATATATTGACGGTTAGTTCTAATTTACATCAGCCATAGTCATTTAGTCAACCTAAGCATTAAAGAAAGAGAAGGTGAGGGACTCCCGAGTGGCGCATCTTGCACTCTACGTGAGTCTGGACATCGCCGGTTCGAGTCCAGGCTATTCCTTTGCCGACCTGAGGACTGGAGCTCCCAGGGAGCAGTGCACAATTGGCCGAGTGCCTCCGGGTGGGGGGGGGCGGCTGTAGCTCTGGGTGGCTGAATTGGTGAGTCTGCAGTGTGTAGAAAAGCGGGCGGATAGGACAGTGTGTGTTTGTCTTCGCCCCTCCCGAGTCAGCTCAAGGGTGGTAGCGGTGAGCTGAGCTAAACAAAATAATTGGACATACTAAATTAGGGAGAAAATAACAAAAAAATAATTGGTGACTACTAAATAAAAAAAATTATGCATTATGCTCATATAGTAATGGCATAGTAGACCTGAGGTTAAGTAATGAGACTACTGTATGACCATGTGCTCACTTAAGAACCAATCAACACCATGTGTTTGACTTGTAGTTTTAAAACCCACTATAAAAGTAGTGTCTTATATAGATTTAAGGAATTGTTATACTGACACTTCCCATTTACATGGACTACGTTTGTATGATGTGTTGGAAGATAAAACAATGTTAAAACATCCAGTTTTAGTGATATATGGTGACACATCCATACTGTACCAACAATTTGTTTTTCCATAACCATTTACTGCAGCAGTGTAGATCGTTTGGTTATGTGTAACAATACAGAAACCGCTCACAATTGTTCCACCACTGAAATATTGTAGATGCCAGTTATTAGCAATTTATTGGTAACTTTAAAATAATGGCAACTTTTTGCTGGGAACCAAAGCAAAAGAGGCAAACATTTAAACACAATGTGCGACATTGACTGAATGAGCTGGACAGGCACACGTGATGGTCTTGGTGGGGGATTCAATTCTTCAGACACTCTTGAAACAATTAACTAGTCATCCAGGCTTTAGCATAGTTCCTGTAGATCAGAGGCAGCTTTGAGTGCTCTTTGGGGAAACAGCAAAGGCTCTTGCTCTTTCCGATCAACAGAAGAGGCCATTTCTCTGTCCCGTCCATGTTTGCACAACATAGCAATGTAATGCGGTCCTTAGGTTTTTTGCCTCTAGCAAGCTTTTTCCTCAGCATACCTAGGAATCTCTCTAGAAAACCCTGAAGAGAGCAGTCTCGTTAGCATTGAAGATGTCACATGGCTGGAACACATCCACAATGCTGGGTAGGGTGTCCACCTTCCAATCAGCAGCTGCCAGAAGGTCAGCATCTTATTTCTTGCCATGTTCCTTTCTCTGAACTTAGCTTTGTCAGGCTTTCCAACGAAAGAGACGCTTTCTGTTTCAGCATCGGCCCGGATAGGGAGAGCACTTTGGCCGAGCTTATACTGAAACCAGAGCTACAAGGTTTCACCAATGTCCACTTCCTTGCCATCACGTTAAGGCCTCCTTAAAGTGTCATCACTGTTCTTTAGAATGCACGAAACAACAGTTTTTGACACGCCAAACTTCTCAGCTACTTTCACCCTCTTAGCACCGGTCTCGCATATGGCCCCCAGAACCTGAACTTTATCGGTGAGAGACCGGTCCACATGTTTGGAAGCCATAACACACAGCAGAAATACAGCCTTGTAGCACAGTCTTCAGTGTGTTATGAATGCTGTATAAAGCATGTGAATTACCCATGTGCAACGGTGGGGAACGTACACTGTAGTCCTGGAGATACGCACACGTATTTGTGTGCTGTCTCTGACAGAGCCAGCAAATTCATTTCAAGTGGAACCTGTCTTCTAATAAAGTTGTCAATAAGCAGCATGGCAGTTGCTAATATCCGAATTCCGTTAACATTAAAGCCAGTGGGACGGGATTGGTTCTGTGGAAAATGTTGCTAATAACAGAGTTGTTTTTATCAGGCTTGCTTATGACTGACATCTACTGTAGTTTATTTTGTTTTATACATTTCATTGGAACAGGGACTATAGTAGTATTGAAATAGACGTAATAAACACACAACTACCAAAGCAGGTATGTGTTTTTCTGGAAAACCTACCATTAACGTTGGCAGTTTTTTGTTAATCTTTAATGAATGTGTTCACTGAGGGTGGCAATGGGGAATTTATCAGTGTTTGCACCATTTTAGATTGTATAGGAAGGTTTGTATTAAATATTGATTCATCCTGGGTTAAATCTAGTGGAGAGATGTATTGAAAATGCACAAGGGTGAAGTTAAAGGGGGAACCATGACTTGGAAATTGCTTATTAAGCTATGTCAGGTATGTAATTAACTTGCTGTTGAACATTCAGCTGTAAATGTGATAAAGAAATCCTAACAAATGCACTTCTTGGACTCTTGTGACGCATGGTTATATAAGATATACTGGTTTTAAAAATATTTAGTTTATATTTGACATTAAGATAAGTATATCACTTACATTTTGACATTTATTTAATCTGATGACACAGCGTCAATGCTGTATTTTTACTATATGTATTTAGATACAATTAAAAATGCTTTGTCTACTACAGATGCACCAGAAGTTGCAATAACTGGTTATGATGATAACTGGTTCGTTGGCAGGGAGAATGTACAACTTAAATGTAATGCTGCTGCCAATCCTGGGGCTACACAATATTCATGGCGCAGGTATGTATTGATCTTCCATACTGTAGCAAGAACCTTTTTAGTTGGATATTTTAACAGCAACTAGAGGTTTGTTGTTGATAGTTGTTGGTGGCCATTGTATCCCTTTTATTTTGCCAATTGGAGCTGTTCATCTCTTTTTAAATCATTCCAGGTTGAATGGAGAGTTGCCACCAGGTTTGCGAATAGCAAACAACACCTTAATATTTGGTAGACCCTTGGATCATAATGACTCGGGGACGTACCAATGTGAAGTTACAAATGATATTGGAAGTAGGACAAATACAAGGAATATCTACATACTAGGTGAGCGCCTTGCTTTCAAGAGTGATTCGTTATATGATTTTTTTCACTCACACTAAATGTATATTTTATAATATGTATTATATTTTATTAGTACTATGATTGTATGTCTCTACATTTGCTGATGTAGCGTCAGAGTGGGTCATAATATCATTCTGTGTATGAAATTAACAGAATTGAAATATATAGAGGGGGGTCCTAAGCCATTTTCTGTGTCTATTTGGTTTTTGTTCACAAACTTCCCCACTGACAAATAATGCTTTTAAAAAGAGTCATAAACTAACTGCTGGACAAGTGTTTGATCTTCCCCCATTGCTGGATGAATCATTTGGCGCCAGTAGTATCTAGCACAAGGCAAGCCAGACAGTTTTGGATGCTTTGACACCTCGGACAGAAAACAGTCCATCTCATAACCAGCCGACAGGGGGCGAAATAGCGGACCAATTGAGAACAAGGGGCCTTTTAGGAACAAGAACAACCAATGGGAAACACTCTATGCCGAAAATGAACAAACTATCCAATCATAGGGTTGAAGAGAAAACAACAAAAGCAGCCGCGCGACTTTCAAACAGAAGAAAGCTGTTAGAAAGGCAGGAAATGGAGCGCGTTTTCCACACAAGAGAAAGAATGCTCCCAACATGAGACCTAAGGCTCCACACAGAGAACCAAGTCTCTGAACTTGGACAATCAGGAGAAGGGCTTCTGAAGGGTAGTGCTGAAATTAAATGAAAGCTAAACTGCTCTGAAGAAAGATTCTGAAGTTATGGGAGCATAATTGCTCGAATTCACGGAAGGCAAGGAAGAACCAGTGTTCTAAAGAATGGCTAAAATAATCTTTTGAAGAGAGCCATAGCTCTTTGCCCTATGAGAGACTGGTAAATGGGACACTTTGCCTTAATCTGAAAGCGGGTCTTGGTTTCCATGTCGCTGCACGAAACGGACGGAAGCATAGCCAACAGTTGGGCCTAAGGTCGTGTACTAGCCGTACAGAAGAATTGCAACGAGCACACGTCTATGAACTACATAACTTGTCAAATGCAACGCATTATCTGAACTGAGTTATGTCTGATCAACGGAAATATTTCCAGTTGGAAAACTGCCGACAACAAAGATATGCTGCAAGACTTGGAGATCAACAAACAAACGGATCTCCATTTGAAAATAACTATTTGTTTATTGCGAGCCGACGCAACACAATGCGTACTTCAAGCAAAGTATCGTCTTCTCTCATTGGAACTTCAGATCCAGAGAGGGAAGAAGCTGCAGTGTTCATCACCCAAGAAGATTGACTACTTCTTTGTTGAAAATCAAGAAGTATGCAACATATTAGATACTTTATGACCGAGAAATTAACTGTAGCAAATGCTACCAAGTTAGTGGATAAATTGTTCTAGGAATAGAATATAACTTCCTGTTTTAGAGTGTGTAAGAAATGTATTTTATTTGTTGAAATGTGCAACTCAAAGGAGTTGCCTCGTAAATGCAGAGAATTTGATCACTGCCCCATTTCTGAGTTAATTTGAATATATATTCAATTGAGGTTGATAACATTATTAGTTTGGTAGATCATGTCTAAACTAAATAAATTAAAACGGTAAAACTAATATACTAAATTAGGTACTGGAATGTTGGATTCCGTTCTGAATGGTAAGTTAATTCTCTGGCATTTTGATATGAAACATGATCGATTACAATGAGAAACTAGTATAGAAAATACTAATGCAAAGTAGACACTTCGTATGATCAGCCATAATTAATATTAGTATATTAACCATATGCTAATGATGTTATGGTTGTTGTAATCGTTTGACTATGAAATCAAAGAACTGTATACTATTCACGTATACCTCCTAACCAATAGCCTTTCCTTTCTTTAATATTAGAGTAGTTTTTTTATTCTTAAATAAACTATTGTTTTATATTTTTGACACATGTGAATGTCGATTTATTGTCAAGGGAATCCAAGTTCTACATGATCTAGAACTTAAATAAATTCTTGCATTTTGACGTCCCTGAGTGGGCGACTAGAGACTAATTTATATTAAAATAACTTGTATACCTAATTCACTACACTTTAGTGTGATGGAATTATCTGTTCAAACAGAAAGTGTTGCATTCCCCCTCCCACCCATCTTTGCTTTGGGAGTCGGGATAGTTTGCATTTTACAAAGGTTCCTTATTTGGAGCATGGTAAGAGATTCATCTATAAAGGAGTAATAGGCGTACGTGTGTAAGCAAATACAATAACAAATAATGCCACCAAGCGCTGTGCCAACCCTCAAGCAGCTGTTGAACAGTGGGGTTCGGTTCAGCAGAAACAACAAACTAGAACATTGTCAATCAGGCAAAGCAATAACGCAGCATTAAATATAATGGGATAGGCGGAGAGGTCAAGCCATAGAAATGTAAAAAGGGGGTTGGGCAGCCCAGGGAAGAATTGAAGGAGGACAACATAGATTGTCTACCAGTAATCTAGCTATCAGGAAGGGAGAGTTAAAGATAGAGGAGCTGGATATAAGAATGTGTGTGTAACATGTGATACCTTTTATTGGACTAATTAAAAACAATAAATTAATCACAAGCTTAATTTGATGTCTTGAAAGCTTGTGATTAATTATTGTTTAGTTAGTGCAATAAAAGCTATTGCATCTCATTATTTTGTCATCATCCTTCTCATCTCTGGCTACCATTTCATCTATCAATGTATAACATGCAAATGACTCAAATTACGACTGACAAAAATAAAGAAGATAGGCAATAATGACATTATGAAAATGTACATGATATAAAGTACCCCTTTTAAAGTTGTACATTCCTCAGATGTTTCACAAATTTAAATTTACATTAAAATTTCATGAAGAACTGACAAATTGTTTAATGAGTTAATTACATTTTCAATTTACTTGTGAATGCAAATGTTTTCCTTTTGATTTTTAATGTGTAGCACCTTGTGCTTAACACTTTGATGGAACAGTCAGTACATTTTGGGGGATTTCAAACACATTTGTAAAGTTGAGAGTGGCTCCTTCTTCAAATTCTTACATTTTATATTGAGATTAAATCACATTATTTGATGCATTTCAAATGCATGTTCTAAAGTACAAGCAGTAACACACTTAACATGGACTGACTTGTACTGTAGCAAGCCAATAACTGTTTTTTGGCCAGGATCTGGACTCAGCTGTGAGACACACCTAGTTTCCAGACCCTGGTGTATGAGAGTATATGTTTTCTCAGTAATGGGTTTTGTGATTTTGAATTTTCCTTCAATGTGGCTAGAAGCAAATATGTAGGCCCTATCCCTCACTAATGCTTTCTTAGAACAGCTCCTGAAAATTCAAGATAAACTGTTTTTATGAATCATGGTTGGGGTTAATGATCTGCATTGAATTCTTATCTTTAACTTGGCTACCAACTTCTGTTGTTGCAGTTATATGTAACTGTTCTAAATGCACCCTTAGCCCGTTATCTATTTTCCCATATTCTGAACTGTCCAAAACATCTCCCTCAATATTGTGTATTTTGATCTATTAATTGGTGGCTAATGTTCACTAAATGCTTGTTACTAACATGTTCTCTTCAATTCTCTTATATTAAGTGTAGGGCGGCAGTACTTGTGTGTGTGTGTGTGTGTGTGTGTGTGTGTAATATATATTGTAACAAACCGGTAGAGTACCCCTGCGTGATACTCTATTACTGCTTCCACCGACTGGCACAGACACAAAGAATGTTCAGGCAAGTAACTTTTATTTACAATATTTACACAAGTCAACACTTTCTTTGTATAGATTATTGCCCTGTACGGGTCACTAACTGGCTCACTTCTTCACCCCTCTCTAACTATTTCAGAATACCGAGTTCTGCAGGCCGAGGCCTGTGCAAGTCCTTTCCCCGTGGAATTGAGTCCCCTGGGATGAGCTTAGCAGGAAACTCTAGCTGAGGAGCCCGGTAAGTGTCAGGAAGGATCCTTCGACCCGGGTGGGTCAGTCCACAGTTACGTACAGGCCACCTCCCTCCGCTGGAGTAGTCCTGTACGCTGGTAGGTTCAATGTAGGCTTTCCCTGCCGGGGTAGCTTTGTATTCCAAGTCAGAAGTGGCTTCCCCCTGCTGGAGTATTTCTGCAACACTGGTAAGTGTGGAACAGACTCCCTCTGCTGGAGTCTCTCTGCAACACAGGTAAGGATAGCGCAGACTCCCTCTGCTGGAATCTTGCTGCAACACAGGTAAGAACAAAGAAGACACCCTCTGCTGGAGTGTCTCTGCAACACAGGTAAGGATAGCGCAGACTCCCTCTGCTGGAGTCTTGCTGCAACACAGGTAAGAACAAAGAAGACACCCTCTGCTGGAGTATCTCTGCAACACAGGTAAGAACAAAGAAGATACCCTCTGCTGGAGTATCTCTGCAACACAGGCAAGGATAGTGCAGACTCCCTCTGCTGGAGTCTTGCTGTAACACAGGTAAGCGTAAGCAAGTATGGAATGGGCCCTCCCAGAAGAAGGGCTCTGTTGATAAAGAATTGTATCCAGGCTGTGGGGAAGGACCCCTGCAGCTGATGTCCCAGTCGTTCACGGAAACTCGGGAGTGTCTCCGAGTTCAAGCACAATATCCATACTGTCCACACCACCTGTGGGTACTGTTGTTCATGTGTGTCGCAATAAAGCACGTCCAGAAAACCAGACTGTTGCCTCAGTTCTCTCTGTTACAGCCCGCTTTTCCTGCAGCGCATGAATGCGCACTTTCCCTCCGAGTCCCGAGTCAAACACACATACACAAATATACGGCAGTTGTGACGGTTCCCAATCGTCACGAAAACTACGGAACTGTTTTAAATTAAACTACCGAGAGGCAGTGTTTATCTACCAACGTTTCAATAAATAAATTAAACTTTGTCAAAACAAAAGACTACCTCACCAAGAGGAAATATGCTCACGGTATCAACAAAACATAACTCTTGTTCACAAAAGAAACCAAACGTTCACTTTACCTTACAATACTACGTAATGCACTCTCAACCTTCTGGGTACTATTCAGCAGGACAAACCGGCGGTGCTCCCCACAATCACCCCCTGCTGCCCGCTCCACTTCCCTTTATACCCAGAAACCCCGCCTTGCCCATTAGTGCTAAGGTTCCTGGGTTGTGTAGTCTTTCAAATGGCGTCGCCATTTCTTAAAGGCGACGCCACTCTTTCTTTCAATATATATATAATTGAACATCTCTTTTCTCATTATAAGGCACAAGCGGTGCATCAAAGACTGTTAATATGATACCGATCCTTTGTTGGGTTCCCAGGGGCACGATTCAGTGGTTCTTCCTTTCTGAGTCTTCATTTATGTTCTGATTCAGCCTTCATCTATTCCATTTGTTGGCTCAGGGGAAGCAGGTTGACCTTGAATTTGGTTTCTTTCACAAGAAGCGGTATTGAAGGAATCCAGGAAGATTAATTGTTCTTAAAATAATTTGCACTGTTAATTTACTTAGGAGTGTATATATTATGATTTTCCATTTCTGCAAAATTCTGCAAAGGTATCTTACAAACAATGTGAAAACCCTAATATACAAACGCTTGTGGGTTCTTCTGTACAAACTTTTTGAAATTAACTATTCACTGCTTACAGAAAGACAAACTGTAATTGTATTTTCACTTGACAACTGCAAACAGTTCACAAGTTTAACTAGGTTCTTAACTGTAAACTGAGCCAGTACAACCGTGAACACAGAATTGCTTCTCTACATCAGCTATTGCAGGGACAGCAAAAACATTGGGTCGACATTAAATGCTCTGCATTTGTTGGTATTGATTCTCCAATAGTCTCGCAATGGATGGGAGATAATGAGAACACTAATGAATAAATAATGTATTTAGCTCCTGCCTTCATGAAAAGGCACATCTAGTTATGGGTGATTTGTCTTGATTACCAGAAAAACAGTGCTTGGTCTCCTAGTTTTTATTGAACACTCCCAATAATATTGCTTAGAATAGGCATTGCACAGTGCCTGCAAAACTTATAGAGATTCCCCTCACAGCTCTGAGAGTTCACCTCAATCCTGACCTGAACACAGCGTGCCACTTGTGCCGGATTCTGTCCACTGGGGTCCATTTGGATTTGGACAACCAAAATATATATTGTGCTTGAGAGAGAATGCATTAGGCCAGTCAAATACTTTGTTTGGTATAAGGGGTGGGTTTGATCAGTATACAAATTGTTTGATGTCTGTCTTCAAGATGCAACTCCTACAACACTCTGTTGATTACTCTGGTTGACATGACAGCAGAAGTTGGATACAAGCACTTCATCCTGTGACACATTTCTGTGAATTTATTAGATTGAAAAGGGTGGCAGAAATATGAGGGGGTAAACCCACTAACTCCCCATGGGTATATCATCATTTGTAGTTTTCTGCTTTTAGGTAGATTGTTATTTCAATTAGCATTCCATCTCCTTCTGTTTCATTGTGTGTTTAGTGTTCCGTGTTTCCGGTTTATTTTCCGAATTTTACCGAAAAACGGACGTCGGTTTTTACGGATTTATGTCCGATTTTTGTCTATTAAATATTATCCCAGTACTATTTTCTAGGAAATAGACAATAATTTGATTAAAATGCAGTTTTATTTTGACTCTGACATTGTAGCAGCCCTACACTATCCTAGGATACAGCAGATGTTTAGACGTCAGAGGATCAAATAACGTTCAACTGTGGTTCTCTGTATTGTGGCGTAGTAACTACTAGCTTGATCAAAAACTAAATTGAAATACTTACACGAAAATAAAATATTTTTAATGGATGAGGAATGGGGAGAAAACATAAATCAGTTTATGAATATTCAAAAGAAAACACATTTTTCTGAAATATACAAAAAGCAAAAATGGCAGAAGTGAGTCAGATGAGGCAGAGGATGCATAACACTGCAAATACTGCTGCATTGAGGTACATGTTTGCGCTGACAATAAAAGAACATACTGAAAAACAAGCGACACATTAAACTAAAACAATAAAGTGAACAGAGACGAGCAATCCATTTGTGCGGCTTGTACACACGCTTTAATAAAAAGAGAGCGCAGAATGACTGTGTTAATGAGTTTGTCAGAGCGCTGTACTTTGCTGGATAGCCACTGTTTATTGCAGAGGTATGTATCGGTGACTTCGTGTGACAGTACTATCTGTCCATCAGCTAAAACACTGCCTAATGCCGACCATCTTAATCGTAAATATTTGACAGATAATGGTGATGCTTAAATGTCCAGGGTGATTTTTGACGCGTCTTCCGATGGCTTGCACCACCCAGTTCTGTCAATTTTTTACTTTTATGATTTCAAGGCGAATAAACTTGGCTTGTTTTGTACTGATGTCATGTTCATACCTTCTGTAGATACTGTTTCCATCAGCACAGCAACTGCCCAAACATTAGCAAAGTACCAGTTAACTTGGGAAAATGTGGCTTCGACTTGCACAGATTGTGCTTTATCAGACGTGCCAGGGACATTAAACCTAATCAGGAATCAGAACTGCTACACATCATATTCCACATGTAAAGTGTGGATACTGAGATTTGTTCCTCTCCCCCCCGATTTTTACCGATGTTTCAATTAAAAACTATTTTTTACAGATTTTATCCCTATTTTAATAAATTCCCAGATTTCTTTTTTTTTAACGATAAAAACTGAAAACACGGAACACTGTGTTTTATAGCAATAATTTATAGTTGCTAATTGTTATGTTTTCGTATAAAACATTCTTCAGATGCAAAGAAAAGTGTAAATAATGCACTTGCTGGTTTCTAGTATTCAACAGTTGCAGGTTTCCTATCCTTGTAAGATGGTATGCATTTCAAGCACAACTTATACAACTATATTTTTGTGCTAAATGTACACGTTTTAAATAATTTAACACTGAATTCTTTAACCAGTATCATAAATATGTTTTGAAAGCAGCAAGTTTTAAATATTTTAAAACCCAAGGCACACCTTTTTAAGATGAGAACCCTGTAACTGTTCTTTTTCTAGTTAAAATAGTTGTATAAATGTGCTCATTACTTGTGCTTTTCATATCAACCCTTTACTGATATAGTTTGCATTGACATTCTGTGCTTTTCTCTGTCTGTCCATCCCTTCCCTTTTCTCCCCCTCCCATTAGATCCTCCTCCTACTACTACTACCTTACCTACAACACCACCGCCTCACACGACTGCTGGCGTAACAAGTTTAGCAGCGACAAAAAGAGCACTGTTCACATCACCAACACTGGAGTCATTGCACGAGGGACCTTTAGGCACTATAATTGGTGGTGCTGTTGGCGGTGCCCTATTTCTAATACTGCTGATCATCCTTGTTGGAGTTTGCTACATGAAAAAACGAAGGACATTCCGTGGAGACTATTACACCAAGCAGTACATAGGACCATCTGACATGCAGAAAGAATCTCCGTTAGATGTTCTGCAACCTCATGAGCTTCAACAATACAACGACCCCAACAATGGCAGTCTTAAGCAAAAGACAAATGAGGTGATCTACCCAGATTACTCCAAAGATGTGAAAAATAATGAATGGGGCCATGTGGAAAATATGAACAACAGATGCACAGAAGGAGATACACTGCCTGTCGATTATTATGAAGATAGAATGCCAGTTGGAACCAAGTATGCTCAAGATGACTATTATGAAGGAAACGATGGTGACTTTGTATCTCACTTAGATGGTTCAGTAATTTCTCGAAGAGAATGGTATGTGTAGGCTCATAGGAAAGAGACGATCCAAACTTCACAAAAAATCTCAAATGTCTTTAGCTTCATTGCCTTTAAAAAATAGGCCTACATTTAAAAAAAAAAAAAAAAAAAAAAAAAAAAAAAAGCTAAATATGATTTTAACTTTGTTGGATATACGTATGTAGTGAATTAGTTCCTGGAGCTTTACAAAATAAAAGACAAGAAGCAATGACATTGTATTAGTAATTGTATTTAGCTTTATTTGGGAAAGCTGCATAAGGGTAGTGTTACCCTTCTTAATCTCAAGTATAGTAGAAGCTGGAGTTGTCTAAATTGCCTAAATTTTAGCGCTTGTTTATATGCCATAAGCAGTTATTCAGCTGATGGCTCTGTTTGCGTGCCTGGCATTTTAAATCCACATCTATCGTTCTGTGTGGAAAGCATTTTTTTAAAATTTCTTTTGTTTTTTTACATTAGTTAGAGTTTCAAATATTTATTTTATTTTTCTCCATTAACTGAAGTTTTGAAAAATTCTGATTTACTGGCTGGCTGTTAAATTCAGTGCTAAAATTAGAATTACGCTTTTCTTTTAATTTCCTCATTCCAGAAAGTCACCCACGTAATATCATAGTACAGGGCAGCTGGAAAAATTTGTGACGGGTCCAGCCCTGCTTGACTTACCAGTATAAGGATATCCAAGACCACAGTGGATAATTAGGATTACACAGAAGTATCAGATTTAGGTGAATCAGTTAAGATGGCTATTGGTCGATGGGAGTAATTGATATGAATTGGATCAACTTCTGACAAATATCATATAAAAGGTAAGAGAAGGAAATAAAAATAATAATTGTTAACATTTGTTCTGAAATTTAGGACCATCCCATACTTTTATATTGTGAAAATTGAATGCAAAAGTGCAGTTATTTATTATTATTTTTCACAACAATCTTGCAAATTGAAGTAAAATTGATGTAAAAGGAAAAAAATGTGTATGTTTAACAATGTAAAGAAAAGCTAAATTGAAAGTATTTTCTTTACCATGCAGTTCTTTGTGCCTATGACTGTTTGTCAGATACCTCTTACATATTTTGAGCATCATTATATTTAATTGATTTTCATACTTACCTGTGTACTGAAATCACAGTGTATAGTGCCTGCTTAAGTGCAGAAAAATGTACTGCATCAATATGAAGGTAACGTTGAAACACGTTGTGTTTGCCTGATGGCAACACAGTACAGGTACTCCTGTAAAAGCAGATTGCTTTAAGATACAGTGCAATGATATTTTGCCACTGGAATAATTCTGTATGGAGGTGGACAGTGCAGTGGTCAGTCCTCATTTTGAGAGAGGTCCTTGTGCATGATGTCTAGTTGTACATTTAAATTTAACTCAATAAAAGACATATTGTTACAAATGTTTGTAAAGAACTAGGAAGGAAAAAAACACTGCTAGTACAGTGGAATTCATCCAGTTTATTTATTTAATTAGTTAATTAGTTAATTAATTCTTTAACCAGAAAAAAAAAACATTGAGACCGAGGCCTCTTTTGCAAGAGTCCTGGCAAGATGACCAGAAACAGACAGTAGTAATTTCACATCCCTAAAAATAACATCACTCTAAAAGACAATCACATCATACATTCAATCTGGGATCAGAAACATTTACACTTCGATAATTCTTGGCACCTACTCATTAAAATAAATGCAATCTTAGTTAATATTGTTCATTTAGCTGATACGTTTGGATTATTTATCTGATGCTCGTTCATATCCTGGATACTCTTGTCCAGACTGTTCCATGCCATAGGGACGATGTAGCTAAATGCTGATCAGCCAACCCAGGACATTCTCCAAGGTACTGTATAAATAAGTGCAAGACTAGATCGTAAACTACACTTGGGTATATTTACCTGTAACAACCAACCTAGGTAACCTGGCAACAAACCTATTACAGTTTTACACACAAAAAGCACCCAGTAATTGCCTTCTACAATTAAGTGACATCCAATTTAAAGAAGGCAGTAACTGGCAGTGATGGGTTTGAGGGTGGCATTCTAATACAAATCTGACTGCTTTTTTCATTAGTCGATCCAATTTTTTTTTAAATTGCTCAGCAGAGGCATGTAAAAGTAAAGTATAACCATAATCAAACAAAGGAAAAATACAGCTCTTTATAACATGATTTCTACTTTGAAGCGTAAAGTTTTTTCGCTTTCAAAAAAGAAAACCCTGTTTTTGAGCTATTTTCTTTAAGATAGTTAAAATATGAAGATCAAACTCCAGGAATGGATTCAGCCAGATCCCAATATATTTATAACTATCCACCACCTCAAGAGGCTCTCCAATCAATCAGTGAATGAAGGATCAAATCTTGTTTCAAACTTTTAAATGTAGGTCCAAAAAACATGAACTTCAATATACAATGAAAACAGTGTCGAACCCAGGACAGAGCCCTGTGGTACACCTTTTTTTATCTCTGTGATAGAAGACAACATACCTCCTCCCTTTATCATTTGTTTTCTATCTGTTAAATAACTACAAAACCATTCAATGGCTTTATCAGACAAACTCAATTCCCCCAACCTATCACATAATAATTTGTGGTCCACAGTATCGGACAGATCAATAGACTGCAGCTGCCACCTGCTTACTATCCAAACCTCTTGAAATATCATCACTTTAGTCACTGCTGTTATTGTCCCACGGCCTGATCTAAAACCAGACTGGATTGGGGACAGCAGGTTGTTTGAGTTAATAAAGGCTTTCAGCTGATCCAGCACCACCTTCTCCAAACATTTGCCAGAACAGGCAACAATGATATTGGTCTGTAATTGGCGACATCCATTTGAGAGCCTCCCTTATGTATTGGTACCACGTGCACGCTTCCACAATATTGGTATGGTTCCATTATTTAAGGATAGATTAAACAAATGTGCCAGAGGATATTAAATAATATTACTAGCCAATTTAAAAAGAAAGGCTCCAGTTGATCAGCTCCAGTCCCCTTTAAAGTATCCAAACTGTGTAATGCACAGTTGATGATGCCACATTCTTAAAATCTAATTAAAAAAATTCTAATGTCTTGAGCTGATGTTAACAAAGTACACTGGTTTCTAAGTTGGCTATAGTGCACCCAGTTCCTAACTGCCTCCTCAACTGGCGGGCCAAGCTCTATCCATACTGCTCTGGGCAGGACAAAGCAACAACACTAACATTAAATCTTTCCTTGCAATAAATGGCCACACCTCCACCTTTTGAAGATCTACCCTTTCTTAGTACTGCATAACCAGGTAGAGTAACTGTACTGTCAGGGATAGTCTCCCTAAGCCAAGTTTCTGTCAGTATTAAAAAGTCAAGTTGAGCCTGTTCCATCCAGAGTGTAAGCATATCTAACTTTGGAATTAAACTTCTGATAATTATCTGAGTGATTTTTAACCCTTATATTGCTGAGATCATTCATAGAGATAACTGAACGTCTCAGTGGAGTGATTTCAGTTGGGCCAGGGTTTAATTCAATATTCCACATAGAAGTAACAAACTTAACATGAGCACCCTTTTAAAATGTGGTTGATAATGTCTCAGTAAAGTCTGAATCTTGACCAATTTAAACTTACAATGAGAGTAATTATTGAATTTCTTCAAAATAATCCTTGTCATTAAATCTGTAATGAAGATACTTCAGCTTGTATGTTTTCCAGGGTCTAAGCCATTGCAGCAAAGGTGTAAGTAGCACATTTAAACAAGCATGAGAGGTTATAGCAGCTACTACACAATAATTATTATCCAAGAGCATAGTGTGCCCAAGTTTATTCACTACCCCATTGGGAGGGGGCACTGGCATTATAGCTACAAAACACCAAACATAATATGCCGGATCAATAGAGTAGCTCCCATCTGTATATATAAAATACAGAAACAACAATTATGAATTCATTAAATTAATAGGCCACTGCTCTGTATCTTTTTTATCCAACTAAAGATCAAATTATTAAACACAATGTTTATAGTCATTTTACATAAGTCCAAAATTTAGATCAATTAGTTTCCTACTTTCCATACACAAGTAGTCATCTCACTGAATTTTAGTCTGTTTTTATCCTGCTATAGGTACAATCCTTCCAGTTTACTAGGCTCAGCTTTCGTCTTGGTACAATCTACCTTCTCCAGATTGCATTATAGCAATCTGTTGCTATAATGACTATATACACTATACAAAAATGTATATTTAGATAAAATATAATAAGTCATCTCCCAGTTATATTTAAACATAAATTAAATTAAACTAACATTCACATGCACACACTGCTTCTATGACGGCCAGCTTGATTGTATAAGAAGAAAAAATACAATAGAAAAAGAAATAGAGAGAATAGGCAGATGAAGACACAGCAGACATATAAAAGCAAATGAAGAATTATAAGCATTTAAAATACACAACACAGAAACTACCCAAAACAGCCCGTGTCCTTTTCAATGTTCTTACACGATTGCCGCACTGCCTCTAACACCAGCAGGTGAGATGAATATAGCAATCCTTGAATCGGAGGCAGTTGTGTGATGGACGCAGTTATGCGCTATGACGAGCAGAGAATACTTGCAATGATGTTGTTTGAATGAGAATTCAAAAAGAAACAAAATTTAAAAAAAAATAAAATAAAAAACCTATGCAGTTAGAATATATAAAACTATCCATGTAAGAGCAATAGAACTCCACCATTCATGATGATTGCAAAAAATATAGAAAAGTTAGGCAGTGCCAAATTTAAAATTACTTTTGTAGCTATATGTCTTTTAAGTGTTTTCCAAAGTTGAATGTGAGGTGTCAAAACACAAGCTTTACATTTTAATTAAGGGAAGATGTTGAGTGAGCATGCAAATTTGCCAAATACTTAACACCCTTACAATTCTGAATTAAATACTGCCTGTAAGACAGTATCTCAAATACTTTAAAATTCAAAACATATATTGGATTCAGGTATGTTACTTTATGTAAGGTGAAATAGAAAGGAGAAAAAACGTGTATATATGAGTTCATAGTTTACATTATTTAAAACGTATTTGCCATTTTTTATGGCAAGGTTTGTATTTAGGAAGCTTTTATTTGTTTTGGAGTGTGTTCTGTGCATCCATTGGGGTGGAAGTTTAGTTTATTTGCAGTATTTTCTTTAGTAGCCGAAGGATAAAGATCATGAAGTGTATTTTAATGATCACAACAGTGGTGCATCAAGAGTAATTGGCTGACCCACCTACTACCATCACTAAATATGCAAGGTGTAACAGAGGGCCACTTCTGTTTAGTTCATTAAAATAAACCCCAATATGTCTGCTAGAAATTAAGTTGAGATGGCACATTCCAATATTTTATTGGGAATAAAAAAAAAATCAACACATAATAGAAAAGAGGGCAACAGATGTAATTTGTTTCAAATGCAATCACCCAGCTTGTGTTGGATAATAGTGTTAAAGTTGGTATTTTTAAGGGATATTTTTCTAGTTTGTTTTAATCACCTAGCTATTTAGTAAACCGTGTATGTTTGCATTGGACAATATTGCAAATGTGTTCAGAAGGATTTCTTTTAACCAGTCAGTATAAAATCATTTTCACAAAAAAGCCAAAATCTGAATGATTGTTTGTTTTATAATTGTTTAGTTATACAGTACTGACCTGAGTTTTGTGTGTGTGTGTGTATATATATATATATATATATATATATATATATATATATATATATATATATATATATATATATATAATTGCCAAAAAAAAGTTTCATAATTAAAATACCTGATATGATAACTGCTGTTGGAAGGTTGTTCTTTAAGTTTATTTGATATTTGTTAATGTGTATGTACATAGCAGATATGTAAAGGGCTGATTTACTGCAAACTTGATTAGCTACTGTGTGAATTGAATGTTTTGATACTTATGTTTGAATAAATTGCCTTTTTTTCTGTGTCTTAATTCTAAAACATCAATGTGTTTGTCTGTAATGTGACCGTGGTTAGTAAAATAAGAATTTGAAAGCATTACAGGTGTCATGTTAAGAAGTCCAATATGCAAGCACATAACAAACGCATTCAGTTCTGTTTATTTTTTTTTAATAGCCGGTATAGATTCCTGACAGTTGTCATTTAGGAATGATGGATTACAAACAGTAATTTGCCTTGAAAGCAGGCCTACATTGTCCACACTTTGAGATATGCAACAGTAATGCATGTGTGAAACTCCAAACTGAATGCTTTAAAAAGTGTCAATTAATTTGTTAAGTAAGCCGTGTCTTATAGTACACCCACCATTACTCCCTACTGGAACCATTGTTCTTCAAATCCTCATTTAATAACTAACAGTGTTAGATGGGTACCTGGTACTATATAACTTTAACATAGAAAGTAGTATATATACATATATAAAATCTGATGTATTTGCAGCGACAATCAAGATTTCTTCGCCAAAAGCGAGGAAATGTGTGTGTTTTTTGGAAATTGTGGCTTTCCGGACAAGATCATTACTAAAGCTAAATCCTGCATTTCAAATATAAATAGAAAAAATGCTTTATATAATAACAATATACAACACACCGATGATAGTATCCCTCTGGTCCTCACTTACCACCCTACCAACAGAAAGATACAGACAATTGTGCAAAGAAACCAATCTACAGCACCTATTTTCAAGACTCCCCCCTTGATGTCATATAGAACAGACAAGAATATAAGAGAGTATGTGGCACACAGTGCTGTTCGTCCTGCTGGGGAACTATGGCAAAGTGGTAATTCGTAGAGCAGGCGAAGTGCAGGTGCAGTAATCCAACAAGAAAAGACAGACAACAAAGTACGGGTGAAATGGTTTCTGTTTTATTGTAATCCAAATGGTCTGATGACCAAAACAGTAAACAATTAGAGAGCTGGCAACAGCGATGTGTAATGCGCAGTGGAGAATTATGGTTTGCAGTCCTGTAAATAATAAACAACAGTCCAGTACATACACACACCGTCACTAGTCCAAAGTGAGTGCTGTAGTGCTCTCTGTGAAGTACAATTTATCTGTGATACAAGGTGCAGGGTTGTCCGGGTTTAGTGCTGGCCGTGGGCGACAGCTCCAGATTGTGTTATCCGTCTAGTCAAACAAACAAACAAACAGTGCGTTTTAGACAGACAGACAAAACAAACAAAACACAGTAATGATCACAGTACAGGTCCTTTTGGTCTTCGCGTAACCATCAAGGAACAGATCACCTCACTACGTCCCCTTTATATACTGTTAACCATGACCCCTTGGTTAACGAGTACAACCGCTCCTCCAATCTGTGGATGCCACACCGTTAACCTTCTGGGTTAATGATTGACTGCACCGTAGCTCCGCCCCCTTTCTAAATGGCCGACTTCCGTCGAACCCTGGGAATTAATTGTTGGGCCATCCAGTCCAGGGTACTCCGTTCCTTTTACACAGCGCCCTCACAGGTCGGGAAGGAGATCTAACAGGAAGAATCATTCAATCTGTCACAGGAACCTTTGAAAGGCACATATTCATGTATTAGACTATGATGCAATACCTGTAAATACGTTCATTCTGAAACAGAGATTAGAGGCATTAAATCTTCATTCAACATTCATGAACATTTTGCATGTACCTCTAAAGGAATAGTCTACTGCATTATCTGCAAGAAATGCAACACATTGTAGAGGAAACTAAAAGGCGTTTTAGCAGGCCAGTTTGTAGAACACTTAAGAAGCATTCGCATTAACACCACTGCATTTCCAGTAGCCCATCACTTCAACAGTGATGATCACACTGCTGAAAACATCACAGGCTGTGTGATCAATCAGTGCTATGGAACAAATGTTGCTCAGAAATAAAAGGAACGAGAGATTAGTTTCAAACTGGGAACTTTGGAACCTCTGGGAATTAACATTCTATTCTAATAACCATGACGCCATCCACAGAATTTTTGTATAATTACAATTCTTGAATAACAACAAGTTTACTGCACTGTGTTTACTTTTCTTTTTAAACAGCTGAAGGGCTTTTGCCCGAAATGTCCTGAAAATAAAAGATTTTTTAATCTTTTAAACGTTGTGTACCTTTTCTTTCATATGCCTCTATATATATTTTAGTGAAAACACTATGTAACACAATTTTTGTTCCTGGGTAGTAAGTGTTATTTCCTAATTGCTTATGCCTCAAAAATATAGAAAATGACTATTATTCCCCACAAACTTTGATTTTGTGACCAGGACAGTGATATTTTGAAATTTACCTATTTCCAATGAGAAAACGGGCGAATTTGTGTCTTTTCGTTCACTTAAAGTCAGAAAAAAACAACATTAACATGTATTTATACTAAAGTAATACAAAAATGACTACAAAAGATTTAGAAGTGAGTAGTTTTTCGAGATTTACGATTATACTGTAAATCACTTTCACGAATCAGCCCCCAAATGTAGTCTCCCATCATGTTCTCGTTATACTGTCCTTGGTAGCGGCGTTCAAAGTCCAGTATATCCTGGTGGAAGCGCTCGCCTTGCTCCTCCGAGTACGCTCCCATGTTCTCCTTGAATTTATCAAGATGAGCATCAAGGATATGGACTTTGAGGGACATCCTACAGCCCATTGTGCCGTAGTTCTTCACCAGTCTCAACCAGCTCCACATAGTTTTCGGCCTTGTGATTGCCCAGGAAGCCCTGAACCACTGCGACAAAGCTGTTCCAAGCCGCTTTCTCCTTACGAGTGAGCTTCTTGGGGAATTCATTGCACTCTAGAATCTTCTTTATCTGTGGTCCGACGAAGACACCGGCTTTGACCTTTGCCTGAGACAGCTTAGGGAAGAAGTCTTGAAGGTACTTGAAGGCTGCCGACTCCTTATCTAGAGCTCTGACAAATTGTTTCATAAGGCCCAATTTGATGTGCAGTGGTGGCATCAGCACCTTCCGGGGGTCCACCAGTGGCTCCCACTTGACGTTGTTCCTCCCCACAGAGAACTCGGTCCGCTGTGGCCAGTCCCGTACTACTGTGGTAGTGCGCCTTGGTGTCCCTGCTGTCCCAAAGGCAAAGATAGCAGGGAAACTTGGTAAAACCGCCTTGGAGACCCATCAGGAATGCCACCATTTTGAAGTCTCCTATGACCTTGATGCCATCTCAGAAAAATGCAGATATGTATCCACTTAGGCAGCTGGAACTAAACTGAACTGGTGGGCTTAAGGCCCCTGTATTTATACTACTATTTATATTACTGGAAAGTTCTGGAAAGTTCTAGAAGTTACTCCAAGTTTACTCAGCACTGAATCTATCTGGAATGTTCTGGAAAATAGGTAAATTTCAAAATATCACTGTCCTGGTCACAAAAGCAAAGTTTGTGGGGAATAATAGCCATTTTCTATACTTTTGAGGCATAAGCAATTAGGAAATAACACTTACTACCCAGGAACCAAAAAAAAATAAAAAAATTGTTACACGGTGAAATGAAGATGCTACGAGGTTTTAACATATCTGTGCTTACTAGAGTTATTAGATAAACACCACAAACAGGGTTGCGCGTGAGGAGATGGTTTTCTTTATTTTTTTAATTTGCTAACATTCGAGAGAGATGGTGGAAGCCTGAAGGTGGCCACTTAGGCACAGGAAAAACAACGAGGAAGGTGCAGGAAAGGTATTAGTGGCCAGGTTGGCATCGGGCTGTGAAACACTGGTGTTGCAGCTGCAGAATCTATGGTAGCTGGAAAAATCCTAACCAAAGAGACAGAGCACCAATGATGACCCATCCTGTCTCATGACCTTTTAAACGTGTTGCAGTGGACCTGTATGGAGAGCTCCCTGTAACCCATGAAGGGAATCGATATATAATGATTGTGGTGGACTACTTCACGAAATGGACCTATGCCTTTGCTATTCCTGACATCAAAGCCAAGACCATCGCACGGACATTAGTTGAACAGTGGGTCAGCAGGTTTGGTGTTTGAGCACTTCATTCTGACCAGGGGGGTCAGTTTGAGGCAACACTGTTTAAAGAAATGTGCCGTACTCTAGGAGTGGAGAACACGGACATCCCCCTATCACCCTCAATCAGACGGCTTGGTCGAGAGATATAACCACACTTTAGGGCATACGTTGGCCATGTGAGTGAAAGACTCGCAGCATGACTGGGACAGACAACTCCCTTATACCTTGCTAGCATTCTGAAGTAGCCCACAGGAATCGATAGGAATGGCACCACATGAGCTGCTTTTTGGAAGGAAAGCTAGGCTTCCAGTAGACAGAATGGGGACCTCCCCAGTGGCAATACCGAGCACATTCTGACTATGTCAGGGAGATGAAGCGACAGCTAAAGCTTGGTAGAAAATTAGCTACACAAAACAAATCGCAGGGTGACAAAAAGACAAAAACGACAAAGGGACTGACCCTGGCGTGGGCCCTACGCCGTTGGAGAAAAAGTCTGGGTGCATTTCCCAAACCGGAAACAGGGTTTGTCTCCTAAGCTACAGTGTCCTTGGACTCTTCTACACTGTTGCGTAGAAGAGTCAGCCTCGGCAGTACCAATAGAACAGCCCAGGGCTGATGAGAATTTTGGGAGAGGGGCAACCAGTCCCTCAGCTTCACCGAGTACAGCATGGGCCCCAAAGGTCACAAAGAAAGAGACAACGCCCTAAAGACTGGGAAGAGTATCTCCATTTCGTTGGGGAGTGGCACACAAACCATTAGGGGATTGAGCCTCTGAGGGCGCGTCTTCTTCAGAGGGGGGAGCCATATAGCAAAAATCAAGTCACTATGAGGTTTTAACATATCTGTGCTTACCAGGGTTAATAGATTAACACCACAAACAGGGTTGCGCGTGAGGAGATGGTTTTCTTTATTTTTAAAATTTGCTAACATTCGAGAGAGACAGTGGAAGCAGGGAAATAACTCTGGTTGAGCTTGTCAAGATGGCAATATTATTGTTTAAAATACCAGCTAAAATGGAGTCGGCTGGTTGTCGTTGTAAATTGTAAAAGGGTACAGTAACTAGCCGCAGTAGTAGTGGTCTTCTGAACTGGTTTGATAAAGATTGGGGTGAAGACGAACTCTTGCAAGTCGATTGTCCCCTTTCTAGTCCGTGTACTAGTTTAGAAATCCTCTCCTATCGTCACAAAACCGGGACTAAAGTTCCTGATACCTTGTTTTCTTTTCGGTTGTCTATTCTGGGTTGGTGAGGGACTGCTTATTGACCCATTAACTTCGACCTGAAGGGGAGGGCCTTCTACACTGACGGTAACAACGAGCACCACTAGAGTACCAAGACACACCGTTGGAGGACTGATGTCATCGGCTCTGTTTCTCTCCTGTGATCCTCTGGGGCCATAGGGACTATGACGGATAGAAGCAGGACAATGAATGTTTTCCCAAACCGGAGCTAACGGTACTGTTTCCACACTCACCACCTGTTGAACCATCAGTATTTCTGGAACTGTATGCGGCATTACAAGTAAAACCGTGTGGGACCATCCTTGGAGGACTGGGAGACGTGTGACAGTGGCAAAGCAGTATAATGAGCACCTAGATGTGTGTGGAGCGTGCTGCCACCTACTGGCTAAAGCAAGAACCTTTCTTTTAGGGACTAAAAGAAACACTGCTTGTATAATTATAAATAATTGAGATCAGTTCACTTTTTGATAATTTCATAGTTTAAGAGTGTATTTAGTGGATAGAATATTTAGGTTTATTTAAAGGCTACGGATATAGCCTACATTTTCTATTTCCTAGAAAACAATTATTCTTTCCTTTTCTATTGTTAATTTAGGGATATTTCAGTTTGGAATTGTAGTCGTTCGATTTGTGATTTTTAGTTTTAGTTAGTTTTAGTTTTAGTTCTTTTTTTTTCCCCCAATCAAGAGCTGTATATTGGTATTTTCTATACAACACACTGTACTTACTCAAGAAATGAAAGTACAGTACTGCACATCTAAACACTATTATATAAGTTATATAAACAAAAATATGATTTGAGTACATAATACAGAAAAAAAGGATTGAAACAGTTTCAGAGTTTACAGTAGCAGGCTACATCCCGCTCAAAAGACTGCAAACAAGGCCTAATATACAGTACCGTGTGCAAGAAAAACCAGACGCTTGTTTTTAATGTCCTTGGGTGAAAAAGGCCTTTTATCCTTTTATAGTTTTTGGTGTCAGTGACGACAATTCTCTTTGATGCAGCATTCTGCTACAAACCGCTACAAATACATAAGACTTCTTATGTATCTAGCAAAAGAGATACATAAGAAGTCTGGCTGGGATTCTGCCCACAATAAACACTTTCCCAGCATTTCCTCTGCCCATCCATGAGTTGGGATTGGAGTATGATGCTGAACAGTGTCTTCATCACTGAGTCATCGTTGTTCTCTACGGCTGGCTGCGTAGCAGAATTCACCATTTCTTCATCAGACCTTATCCATTCATCAACTTCAGATGCATTAACATAATTTCCCACTACAACTCTTGCTAAATCCAGAAGGTTCCCTATCAAGTACGAATCATTGTCATCATTTTTCCTTTCACTGACCTGAAGCAAGGAGAGACAGAGAGATCTACAAACAGATAAGTAACATATTTTTATATCTGATTTATATCTCTTTATCGCTTGTGTATTACACTTTTGCGATTATTACGTGTTATAGTAATTTTAGTTCATGTTTTGTGCACTCAGTTGTGGTTGTTCGTGTAAGTCCCTCAGCAGCCTGGTGCTCAGCGCAAAGCCAGCAGCTTTGCTGCTCCTTCCCTGGCATCACTCACCTTAAGTCGGACACTTGTGGTCTCTCTTCAGCTGCTAGCTTCGGTTGAAGCTTAAAATTAAAACAAATCGTTTTTTGTAACGAAAATTATACTAAAATAGCGGTAAGTAAATTGTTACAGTGTTATGTGAGAATTTGTTTTTCTGTGTGTATTTTGTCTGGGTTTTTTTTTCACAGAAATGCTAACATCGCTGCTGGCTTCAGCTGTCCTACGTTAGACCGAGACGCACACTTTGGGTCAGGCTGCTTGCAGTTTTTCCCAGTATCTCGTTGCCACATTAATATATGCTTGCAGAATTAGTTTGAAGACTGTTAGGGCTGTTGCAGTAGGTGCTCCTCAGTTTTAGGTGGGCATCCCCATATCATTCCTGTGGTAACTGTAGGCCCCAGACCTGCTCCCATTCCCGCCGGTACCTTGTACAGTGAACGAGGTTACCCTTCCGATTCACTAGCAGTCGCTGGGCTCAGCTCTGCTTCGGGTCTGACTGCTCGCAGTCCTTCCCGCAGTGTTTTGTTGCCGCTCTGGGTTCTGCTTGCAGTGCCATTGCGAAGGCTGTCAGCTTCCTCCAGTCTTAGGACTGTGTTTGGTTAAGCCAGAAGCTATACAGATGGGCATTCATGTATATTGCTTCTTCAGTAACTGTAGGTCACTGATCTACCACCGTTCTCAGTGAACAAGGTTACCGTAACCAGTGGAGGATCCTTAGAGGAGGCAGGGAGGCAAAAGAAAGAAATACATTAAAAAAACTGCACTGTCCTCCCTAGTGATGTGACGAATCATTCTTTTTTGAATGACTCACTAAGGTGAACGATGGGAATTGGATCAGAGTCCCCATTGAATCGGTTCTTTTGATTCACCCTATGAACAAGCTGCGTGGCGCACAGGAGTTGAGTTACCAGCCTATCAAAAGTCATGAAGTGATTCCTTACCTCTCGAGTCTGGCTGATTTGTTCGTTATAACAAGGAAACCGGGTTGTCTCTCAGCTCGTTGAGTGTTATGAAACTGAAGACCGTATGTGCCCTGTTGGATCCAAATTCCCGCTTACTTAGTGCATGATAAGAACTCTGTGTGAGCCAAAACGGCATCAGTTACATCCTCCAGACCATAGCTATATATCTATGATCCAGACGGTGTGTACTTTCTAGGGTGCTGCTTCACGCTGTCAGAAACTCAGATTACAAGTTTGTGCACCAGAATTATTATTTTTCTTACAGTTCTTCTTAGTTTACTATGTACGTAACCTTGTGTAAGTCTGCCACATAGGCTACTAGTTGTAGCCTATGTGTGTTTGTTATTTTTTATACACATACAAAATTAATCATGTCTATAATTAACTATTTTGCACAAATTATGATTAATACTTCTAAGTCATCTTGAGTAAAGCCAGCCAAATTACTAAATAATATTAATAATAATAATAATAATTGAGATATACACCTCATACACCTCATTTGAAATGTATTTGCTTACGATTGTAAGTCGCCCTGGATAAGGGCGTCTGCTAAGAAATAAATAATAATAATAATAATAATTTCCAAAATAAATAAATACAAACATCTACTGGTATTGTAATGTTATTGTACCCAAGGCTTAATTATATAACTTGTGATTACATATTTGACATTGAGGAATGAATGTATTTTATAAATGACAATTTACAACTACGTTAAATATTTTATAATTTAATAATGACGGCGATTCACCTTAGTCCACAAAGTGACACGTAGTATCAGCTACTATACAACAACCTTTTAGGAGGATATTGCACATTTTAACGGATGACGTTCTTAAACGTCTATTATATTTTATGCGCACATTAAATACACATTTTCTAGATGTTATTTTACTGTGTTAAACACTAAAAAATACTAAATATATACACATTTAAACTTTGTTTATATAAAATGTAAATGTTGCGGTTATAAGTGTGCTTCAACGTGTGATTGATCACATGACTAATCCCAAAGGTTTACTGGATAGAAGAGGAATTGGGCAAACAGCGTTTTGCTATGTGCTGAATAAAATACCACGGATTACTTCCACAAATACCACTCGTTCGAGCCTCACTTTTTGTTATTGTAAAAAACAGTGGGTGACTCCAAATGTATAGAAAAAAACACGTAAGAAATGCAATTGACTTTTTTTATTTTAAAAAGATTAAATTAAATTAAATTAGATTGATACTGGTGGCTAGCTAAACAATGCTAATGGTTCAAACTGTTATGTTATCTCCAGGATTCTAAATATATATTATTATTTTTTTTGTCAAACTATATTTAATTTAATGTTTATGAATCAAAATCATTTTTGATTTGGCTTTCCTTTCCCACGACACGTTTCAAATTCAGTGGCGACGACTAGCCTAGGCTACGTGACGTGATTACGTGAGGACCTCTCGCTAGCTGACAACCACTGTTTCAAGATCAGTTACTTACCTCGCCGGCCCGCCCCATAACCTCTATGTACAAATAAGAGAGCAGGTCTGGAATCGGTGTGGCAGGATAGGATGCGCTTTTACGGGGGGCGGGAGAAATAACGAGGAGGCAGAGGAAATGTTAACTGATCGCTTCTATTAGAATGTTAATGTTTACAGTGCAAACAGTGGAAAAATAATAAATCATGCCGCAAGAGGTACCGGATCCGGGCAAATTAGGTGCCGGAACGAAAAAAGTCAAATCTGAGAGGTGCCGGATCCTGTTCCGACAGGATCCGGCTCAAATTAAGCACTGATATTATTGCAAATGTTAACCCTTTACAAGAGATTACTGATGACCTTAGAATGCTATGGGTAAGGCATGTGCACCGTACCGTGTGTACCGTACCATACCGTTTGCATCGTACCGTGTGTACCGTGCCTTGTGCACCGTACTGTACTGTGTGTACCGCCGTGCTGCATGCACAAAATTACTGTACTAGTGTTTAGGCACCGTGCAGGTACTTAAGAGCAGTGAACCCGGCTTGAGTCGCGACTCGCGCTGTTTTTATCATTTTACAGTACTTGACTGTAACATACCGTACAGCGGCGTTGCTGCTAGTGTTTTCTGAGACAGCTGTGTTTTTGTTAAAACTACTGTATACTGAACCAGCCCTGTTACAGTAAGTACTGTATAGGAGCTGCAGCTCCCACCCTGTTTTGTGCACAAATGTACCTACACTGTGCTACAGGCACCAAACCGGTACCAAACAGCATTGCTTGATATTTGCATAATGCCTGGGTTTATCCCTGTGACACATGCAAAGCCAGTCTTTCTGTCTAGTACCAAGCAGGCCTTGTTGACAGTCCAGTTACTGTCTTTAACAAGCTGAGGCAGCAACTGTACATTCTTACTGTACACTGATTGCTATTTGCATCAAACCACTTTCTGTGAGTTTTGTGCTGTAAGGGCCAGTCAACAACAATTTTAGATCAACTGTCTTGGGGTGTCAGTATACAGTAAATAATGAAATGGCTATTATGTGGCTAGATTTCCATGAAATATCTTTATGTTTAGCAAACCGCAGTGATAGCGCACAAAAAAGTGATTTAGAAGTCTGGTCTTATGCGTGGGCTAACGCATATCAAATAGCGAATCATGCGCCAAGCCAATCAAAGCACAGTGGGAGGAGTAAGGTTACAACCAATAAGGATTAAACTTTCCCTTTAAGAGCACCTGTGCGTCTGCGATAGCGAATGGATGGCATTTTGAAACCCAAAAAAAGGAGACAAAAGCGCAAAACAAATTAACATGTCTAGCAGCCCAAGTGAGGAGGGTGAGCAAGCATTTTTTTTTTTTTTTTAGCAGCCTGGAGGTGGAGAGTGAATACTTACGAAATAAAAAAAGGAATATATAAAGGCTTTGTCTGACCTGCTTGGCACTTGTAGCATCTGCAACCTCCACCGCTGGGGCTTCAGATTCAGCACCTGCTTCCCTCATTTTCAGGATTCTAAATGTTTGCGCAATTACAGTACAAGCACATTTAAAAGGTACGGTTATATCTCTGTTCGGCAGGGGTCGTGGGGTTGAGCAGCAGTGACAGTAGCCATCGCTTCAGTGGATACCCGTTGTCTCCTATCAACCAGCCTCTCAGACTGTCATCCCGTTGAAACATAGCTGCCACCTGAAAATTATCGATGATAAGCGAGTCATGAGCGGAGCCAGGATGGTTTACATACACATCTGTGATGTAGTTGTTGGCATCGCTCACTATTTAAATGTTGCAATCGATGGCTCCCAGGACACCAGGGAAATCACTTTACTAAAGCTGCAGGTAGATCTCACACTGCACAGCTGACTGGCTCGTGTCTGTTGTAAAGTCAAGTAATATGTGCAAGCCTTTTATTATGCATTTTTCATGTATGAAAAAAAAAAAACCAAAGATTTTTGACACAACATCAAATTCCACCAACAATACATACTCTGTATATTGCAACAGATAGCCAACATTACTGGAGCAAAATAGGTTTTATTGGTGTGATTCGCCAAATATTTTGGTCGCAAATATTTATGGGTTTGCAGTAACCCACAGTACGTTGGAACGAGCCAGTGGCATAAAATGTTAGTGCAGTGGGTACCCTTAGTGCTACAGACACAGTGTGTGCTCTCCGCATGTCTCCTTCCAGGTCACCCTGAAGCAGTTGGCAGATGATTGTTTGTCTGTTGAGGCAAAATTGCTGCATACATTGTGTGTCAGACTGGTTCAGAAAAGACAGATGCCTTCTAAATATTTGGGGATGTCTCCTCCTCTCTCTTTGTCTGGCTATGTAGAAATCCAGTGCACACTCCATATTTCTTTTATTTCTCTTTTCTCTCTCTTTTCTTTACCTCTTGTCAATTGAAAAGCAAAGGCTAACACTGTGATGGTTTGCTAAATTGCTACATTTGTGTATAAACGAGGACACTCGCCTAAAGTTCAGCGCTAACGCTGACTTGCCGAGTGGGCACAAAAACACGGTTGCTAAATCACATAGGTGGGCAAAGTCTGCCCACACATGCTCCTGATTTTGCTGCGCTAACTGCTGAAAGTGTTTTGCGATTGCCTTAGGGGTTTGTGAACGTTGCTAAATAGGGCCCATTATTTCTTATGGTATTTCTGGCATGACCAGTATGCAGCAGATCATTCATTTAATTTGTCATGGCATTTGCAATTTATGTGACAAAATTTTATATTGCAGCGTTTCACAGTGCAGCCAGAAAACAGGAGAGACAGACACGCTTGTTCTTAGGTCCAAAAGCTTTATTCAGTCCCTTTCTCCACCCACACACAGCTCTCGCAGCTCTCAGTCAGCTTCTCAGGAACCATGGCAACCATAACCCAACAACAACAACAGGGCATCGCAGCGCCTCTTATAATCCCAGCCCCGCCCCTTTATTCAAAGCATCCCATTGGCCGCACACCCTGGGCCAATGGGAACACACTGAACACGTGAACACACGTTGACTCACAAACACGGCCAATCACAGGGGAGACACAGAACATGCCCCCGTGCACAGGTTAGGGTCACACAGCAACAGAGAGTTAAACAACAGCGGGAAATACAGAGGGGGAAAAGAACACAATTAATGCCCTATAATACAATTGTAGTGGTTTAAAACACTATTCACAACAGTACTTCAACTGCTCCTGCAACCTTTTTTATTGCTTGTTTTATTCATATTGTGACCGAGTGCTGTTGAGTGGCATGTGTGGTGCCGTCACGGACCAGGAAGTACCAGAAACAAAACAGTGGATGGGCGGGTGAAGCTGAACGCTACTGCGGTCAGCATATTTATTAAATAATAAAACAAAACAAAAGATTTGAACAAACAACAAAACCAAAGGGCATGTTGGCCAAACAAATAATCAAACAAATAAGCGTGCTGGTTTTAGTACCAGCACGATACTTAGCAGTTGTTTTATAAATGTAATTTCTCTCTCCTCGCTCTCTGTGTGACTGTCAGCTAGTTAAATAATCAGTAGCTGATCAGCCACGCATCCTCACAGGGTTTTTAAATATAAAAACAAAAACAAATACGCGGCTCTTTGATCTGCACTGCAAACAAAAATACAAATAATAATAAATATATATATAGGGGCGGGACACTCCGCCACAATATACATTGCTTTATTCCTGTCAGAAAATGATCTTTGCCTTAGTTTAAAATTATAAGGCCCATCTGTCTTATAGTTTGTCATTTAATTTCAATTCAGTTGCCAAGTGCAGACCATTCTTTTGTCATGGCCTTCTGAAAAGCGTATTGTCTTACCCTCCCTGTGATTCCCCAAAGCTTAGTCAATAAAGCACATTAGTTTCTTGTATTTAACCTCCACTGTCAGACATGGAACCTGGTCTTACTCCGATTGCTTTGGTCCCCATGGCAACCATCTCTTCCTTGCTTTCAACAGTTGCAACTCTCTCAACAAGCAATCGAATACCTTTATCTTCAGTTCTCTCAGGGAGAAGAGGGTCTCTGAAATCTCTTTTATCTACACTGAAATTTTAACAGAAGGTTACTATAGTGTTTTCAATTTCCCTGCCACAACAGAACATCCATTTGCTGACATGTATCAAATTTGTGAAGTTTACTGAGCCTGAGGTTTCTCTAATTTCAAACCACTTACCCCCTTGGAATAATTTTGCATGTTAAATTCATCTTGAAGGTTTTCTAAGCCTGATTTAAATGTTAATCGTGTTTCCAAACGAATGATTGGAACTACAGTACATGAAGCTAACAAAACAATATATTTAAATTGGCCTTAAAACCTAATGGAGTAAGAATTGAAAAAATAGCTCTCACGATATGAATGTAATGGAAGCGTTTATGTAATTTATTCATGGTAATGGAAATATTTTTAACCATGACAGTGAAGTGAATGTACTTTCTCAGCGTCCTCTAACACAGACAAAACAAATAGCTTTTAACTTGAATAAAATCTCCAAGCAGCCTTTGTAAATACATTACACACTTTCTAATGAGTTGCAACACATGTAGTTACTTATAGTAACCACATTGCCTTTAAAAATCTGGTACACATTTACCAGGATGTGAGCATCTTTTGATGTGTTTTTATTGTGCAGTTCACAATAATATCCATCCCCTTTAACTGATGGAAAGATGCTCTTTATTTACCTCTGTCTGATACTGGAAGGAATGCACTGGCCATACCGAAGGAAGACAATTATGATGATCTCTAAAAGTATTACAAGACTATGCTCATATGTCTATTATGGTTTTAAATTATAAAAAATAGGCCTATACTGCATTGATACAGAGCTTGTCTAGCCTGTTTGCGCTAGATCCCTGCTGGTTCAGATTCTGTTGCAGTCAGGCCAAAACTAGATATAAATCATAAATACTGGACGAGTATGCAAACGAGGTAGCAGGCTAGGGCTTCATGGGAACAATTGGCTGCTGGGTTTTTGAGAACCAGGAATTTTAACCCGTTATGGGACAGGGTACTATGGTGAGAGCTTTCTAACCACATGCAGGTAGCTAGTACTTGTGATGGGGATCACCCCTGGTGAAACTCTTTAAGCCAGTTCTAGACGGCTGCTTCTTTTATTGATGTGTGAATGTTTTACTTTAATGCTGACATGGAAGCTGTTGCTGTGGTCTGAAGCAAAGGAAGGGATTAGGTGCCAGGAAGCTGCAGGTTCAACTCAGTAAGTGGTGCTTATTGAGTTTTTTTTTAATTTATTTTTTATTTTTAAAACTCTACAAGGACACTCTTGTGGAAATAGAAGATTTGTATAATCTCAAAATAAATTAAACTGCACCAGCACCTCAAAATGAAAGGGCAGTCTTTGAAAATTAGGCCCCTGATGTGTAGGATCAGCCAAGCCAATTTAAGTGGTAGAAAATTTAGAACTCCCATTGAAACAGCATTTCTCCTTTCTATTAGAAGTTCATTCCAATTGAAACAAATGAAGCTGCCACATCGGCCTCTTGTGCAACTGTTTAAATATGTTACAGGTATCATAAGTAAACATGTCTTCCAACTGCCAGCAAATGACTATTCCAAGAGTAAATATAAAAATAGATTAATTTATTAGAAAACCATTGCACAATAATTAAGCTGCATTACAAAGTCAACAGCCAAAAAAATAGGTAATTAATTCCAACATCTGTTGAAGAAAATTTTGGCAACACTATTGGCAGATGATGGTCAAGACAAAGGAGTTGGATTTACATTTGAGAAAAGCACTCGTAGCAAACTACAACAAAGGAAATGGCTACAGAATAGTATCAAATAAATATGGAATAACAAAATCCACAATTAAAGCAATAATCACGAAGCACCACAGAACAAATTCAACTGAAGCTCTTGAAAGAAGTGGCTGTCCACACAAAATTATGGGTACAGCAGGTAGGAGAATCTTCACCTGAAGGCAGAAGAGCTGTATGCACTTAGACCTCACTGCAAACCACATTAAAGAAAATTCATAAAACATTTTCCAAGAAATATGAAGATGAATCTGAAGCATTCATTTGGCAAAATTCTGTGGTCCATGAGACTAAAATATATCACTTTTCCTCAAAAATGGACCACAGTATTTTTGGCAAAAAAAAGGGAACGCCTTCAATGAAGAATGATACCACCTGCTCGTAGACTGATTAGCAGACAGTTTATCTTCCAACACGACAGCAACTCAAAGCATATGGCTAAGTCAACTCTCAAATTCTTGAAGACAATGAAAACACAAGTTATGGACAATATAAGTTCTGGAATGGCCTTCACAGTCCAATAGAAATGCTTTGCACTGATCTGATCTGAAAAAAGCTGTAGCCAAGCATTGCAGATCCAATCTGTCTGCGCTGAAGGAAATACATGTTTAGAATTATCATGAACGTCTGAAAGCCGTAATAAAAGCAAAACAAGGACACACAAAATACTAAACCAAGGGTGCCAAGACTTTGTCATGAACAAATATTTTAAATTTCTTAAATGCTTTTTTATGTTGTTTTTTTTATATAAAGATTGTCTGTTAAACTACCAGAAATTGGGTACTTTGTCACATTAATTAGTGGTGAATGTTCACTAAATGCTTGTATGTTTTCTTGAATGATCTTATATTAAGTATAGGGTGCCAATACTTTTGTCTGCGGCTATACATGTTCAAATGAGCTATACTAATTAAAACATCTACATTAATTTAAAAAGGGTTTTAGTTTAATTCTAGACAATAGGAAAGAAAAAATATGAATCACTGTTTTTTCAAGGGGGCTTTTAAAGGCTTTTAATGGTGTTGTGAGTATAAATTATAACAGCAATACAGTATTTGGTAAATAAAACTGAGGCTGCTTGGTAACAACAAATACATAAATATCCTAACGTGACAATCTTCTCTGTCCTCTAATTAAAATTGATTAGGTGGTGATAAATGTAACAAGGCGGCTCATGCTGTTGTGGAATAGTGCAATAAAATCGTACTCTTATGTTGACTACATTGACATAATCAACTGAATAGATTTAATACCACTAAATTGTTTCAGTTAAAACAACTTTCAAATACACTTTCACCTTACTTACCTTAAGTAAACTGTGTTAGTTAACTTTGCATTCAGATAACTGAGATAATTAATGGTCCTCAGTGGTGCCTGGAACATATTGGTTTTACTCCTGTTATTATCAAATAACATTATTTCAAACTTGATATAGCCTCCAATGTTTTATTGGCTGCAATGCTAGGACTTTTAGTCAAGGTTGTTCCACCCATAGTCTGTCAGGTGGTGCTTTCAAATTTCAAGCACAACAGTAAGGGGTTTCAGTTATGTTGAATATTTTAACTATAGGATTATTGTTTTAGAACCCTTTTCAGTGACATACAGAACAATGGTACTCTCTGAAAATGGCAGGTCCAATTTTAGCCAACATTTACAAGAGGTTGTGAGTGTTTTGTCTCCTTTCACCCTCTGCAAAAAACACCATGCACCACTGTGCATAACAACTCAGCAAGCTCTCCTCCCCATTTTTAAATAGCCGCCTATATGTTGTCTTAAAGTAACCAATATCCCATTTCTCAACTCAAGCAGAGCATTTCATTATCCTCTGTTGATTTCATCTGGGATACAATCGTTTATAGTTGTTACTCATCCATTAAGGCCTTTTGGAACCAATTGTTGGAGCATCAGCTTTGTAGAAACCCGAGTGCCTGTGTTCTTGGCCAGGTCATCAGGTAAATCCTTACAGGAGCAGCATCATTAGTCTCAAAGGATCACCTTCACAAGGCGTTTGTCATCACAGGAGAGTTTCATTCTTTCTCCATCGCATCTGTTTTCAACACCAGTAGTTTTGTATTCAGCCCCAGGTAACATCTGATAGTGGCCATTGATCCAACATGTTGGGGATTATAAACAGCGATATAAATACCAAAGGTGTGATCTTTTTTTGCATGTTTGTTGACTGTTTTCATTATAATCTCAACTACCATACTATAGTTTTGTTCATATTCATTATATAGTAAGGTTGTATTGTAACTTCGTTTTTGTTTATGTTTGAAACCTTGTAGATTTAATAGCAACCAAAATGAATCCCTTATTTTTTCCAGACACCCTCTAAAATACAGGTGAATTAACTGTCTTGTAATTACACTATAGTTGTATAAAATGTACTATACATACCTAATGGGCTGTTCTGTGATTGAAAGGATAACCAATGGAAATACATACAATACCAATGAATATAAATACTGTATTACTTTAAAATTACCGCAACCTTGAATAAGCGCCACACTCAGATACTAAATTTGTGATAGACGCCATCCTTGAATAAAACGGCGCTCTCAATAATGATACCATGTACATTTTCTTCCCTACCCCAGCTCAAATAAATGCAGCACTTAATAAAGAAACGCATACAAAACACATTATGGCAAAACATTACAAATAGAAACAAAATGAATTGGATACACTTAAATAAAATGTATATTAAATAATACAATTACACACTGCAGCATGCCGGTATTTTACTGTAAAGTTTATGGGACCCAAACAAAAAAAGAATACCATAGGTACACAGCACGATGTACTGATACAGCAGCTTTAAAATAACTATATATTTAGGAATTAGCAGAAAAGATACATTTTAGTTGTAATGTATGATTGTTATTTAAGTTTCTTAAATGCATTTATGTTTTGGTTGTATGCACGGTGTTCTGGCTAATAAGAGACGCTGGGGATAGCCACGGGATCAGATCATCTTCCTCATCGAAGCCCTGCCTGGACCAGGAGACTGTGAGTGTTTGGTTGTCTTGCTGGTTGAAGAGAAAGAAGCGTATATAAGTTCAGAACTGCGACTCTTATAAACTGCTGTAAGAAAAGAAAACGAAAATAAACCGACGGTGTTGAATTGACATTTCTCTCATTATTTCCCTCTCCACACTACACTGGTATGAGTCCTCACCTAGTCAAACACTGATCTGATCTGTGAGCTCAACAGCTTTCAGTTTAAAGTTGTCTGACTTCTTCGCCATTCTGTTGTATCCGCAGAAATACCTCAAATACCTTAAAAAAAAAAAAAATGCAATAAAAAAATTGTGCCTTTTGAAAACCATAGTACTTCTAATTACCACCGCCCTCGAATAAGCACCGCAGCTGGTTTTAGCAATTTAAAATCAACGCTGAGACGTTAATTCAAAGTAATACGGTAGTATTCTCACAATTTATTGAATTGTCCTAAATGCATGTGATGAGCAACAGAACACATGTGTCACTACAGTTTAGTTATTGTACCTGTGTTTAAGTTTATCTTATATTTCTAAGCTTTATAGAGTGTAAGGCAGGATCTATTCTGCAGTAAATGTAACCAACGTGCTAATAGACCTCACAATTGCACTTTGGTTGGCTAGCTATGCATCTACTGTATGAGAAATGCTATTGGGTGACAATATCCTCCTAAGTCCCTCTATCCATTTTCTATTAAATATTTCCTTTAAAGAAATACTTTGCTTCCATGCAAAAACATGGCAGGAAATTATTTATTAAAGGGAAAGAATACAGCTATTGTAGTTAACATTGGAAAAGGCAATACAGAATGTGACGTTTGGCCGTATAATCAAAAAGGATGAACATTTGAGTGTGTATTGTCAGTCTCTTAGGTGTGAAAATTGGCTTGGTGGTTGAATCGGAGGACACCCACTAATCATCAGTTCTCTGCAGCTCTTATGGGGAGTTGCTGCAGTGAGAGAACAAAAATTGGACATTCTAAATTGGGGAGAAGAGTTAGGATAAAATAATTGGACGCTCTAAATTCAGAATAAATTAAGCAGTGGTATGCATTTTCAATATTGTTTTTAAGTACCACACTGTATATTTAGAAAGAGGAAACTAACTTCCTTGTACCTGACATTACAATACTATAGTACAGTAAGTTATTTCAGTTTGCGAGCAGATTTTCAAATTGTGGTTGACCTAACTTAAGACAAGCGTTCCCTTCACTCAATTTTGAATATAAATTCCACACATACAGAAATGACAGCATCACAAATAGCTGAGGAATTATAAAAGCTTTCTGGTTTCAGTTTTCCAGTTGGTATGCACACCTCTGCCAAAGCTGACAGGCACTTTATTCTGTTTGCATTCTCAAAGTGCTTCTAATGTAAGATATTTAACCCCAGTAATTAAAATGAAAATGTTTTGACTGTAAAATGCCTGTAATAAATACCTATTAACAGTAAGTGTGAAAGGTAATTGTGCTTCCACAAGGAGTAGTCTTCAGTGAGTACAAAACTGTTAAACAAAATGTGCTCTGCTGTGCTCTATGGACATCTGCACTAGAAGTTGAAAAGCCAGTTTCCTTCCTTCACTCAGCTTTAGTTCTCTTTCCTGTTTGCTAGCCTGTTAATCCCCAAATGGTTTTTGTTGGAATTTCTACTAAAGTATTAATCAAGTTATTCTTCAGGCTTCATATAGTATGTAGATAAAGCACTAGAAATGTTATTGTAGGTCGATAAAGGCTGCAAGCATTTTGCATATTGTCAGTATACTGTAGTGTCATAATTTGCAATTTAGTGACCATTTACTTAATTGTCCCATTGTTTACACTGTAAAGTTAGCATGTCTCAAGATCAGTGCCATATTGTAACAAAAAGATAAAGTATGATGGTGATCCTGAATTATTACAACATTCTTAGTTTTACGATTGGTCATGCAGTGCATACTTGCATGCCCTGACTGCATGCCACTGCCCTGATATTAAAACCATTTATGGTTACTGCATAACCTGACACTCCATATTTTTTCTACAATCATCCCTGATGGCATTTTCAATGAAGACAAAATCACCTAAATTCATATTAAGAACATTGTATTTTCTTACTTTAAATGGGCTAGTTAGTGTAATCATCTTTAATGTACCAGAATGTTATTCTTGCTACAAAAACTGAACAAGTACTTGAGAAGATGGGTTGTTCACAGTCCTCATACTATGACGACTGTTTCTGGCAGATCTATGTAGTTTTGTGATTCTCAGATTTCTGCAACATGAGAAGGGATGTGCTTGAAGACGTTGTATCAGTTAGCTTGAAAAGTATTCCAGGGATCTCACACATCTCTGGGCTCAAATCCTAGACCGTACTCACTTTCATCCTGACCCAGCTAGCATGGGGGGAGGGGATAGGACAGAGAAAGCTGATGAGTCAAATAAAATTAACAAAAATCTTTAAAAAAAATGATAGCTACTGATTATCATTATAATAGTCTCATTAGTCCCTTATTGTTAGCAAAAACTTTATTTTCACGTTTACTCAGTTACAGAACACTGATCCTGTAACAACGTTCTAAAGTTGAAGAAAGCACTTGGTTTCTCTATCCTGTTCATCTCGTGGGCCTTGTTTTGTAGTTAGAGCAAAAGGACACTTATTAAAAGAGTGTAACCATTTTTATAGTAGAAACTACTCTAGAACATTAAAATAACTGTTCTTATGTTGTTTTATTTTAGTATTATGCCATTTAAATAGTTTTATTACTTTCAGATGTTTTTCTTGTGTGCACTGTGTGTTACAGGCAATAGGATTCAATACTGGCAAAATAAAATATGCTGTAGAATTTGTGATAACAGAATAAACAACAAAGTGATAACAGAGTAAACAACAAAATAATAATGAACTTTTGCGTAACAGTGATTATTACAAATCTAAACCTTTCATTTTAAATAAAAATAGACAACTGACCTGGGCAACAGCCACCAACACGTTTCTGTATTCAGCGTGTGTGTGTGTGTGTGTGTGTTGCACAGCAGGTAAAAGAGCTTCCATCTGCTGTGTGTTCTGTGCTAAAAGGAAAAGCAGGAGGGAAACTAGCATATAGTCATCAGTACACAAATTGAAACCAAATACTTCATGCAGTGACCTAAGCCAGCAAATATAGAAATGTCAGCTCTGCAATAATGGTTAGGAATAAAGTGAAAATGGAATAGCAAGAAACTTGGGATTTGGCTTGGGATAAGGATATGTAGAAAAATAGTTATTGAAATCCAAAATTGCTTTATTAAAATGTTAAGATGGGAATATGTTGGAAATACTGCACACGAAAGAAGAACAGTGGCATTATTTTGCTTAAAAACTGAAATGAATACTGATTTTTTTAAACAAAGGGCTTCTTTGGTAGATGTTATGGCTTGTGTGGGTTGTACTCAAAGGTTATATAACCAAAACTATTTCCTCAATTGTAACCCTTTTATTAAGAATAAGAAAGAGAAACAACTGACATTAGCAAAGGGGTCATCTTCAACATGAAAATATGTATTTAGCATTTCTCACAGGCATTCTGATACTGCTGTTTGTGTTAATAACAATATCACGTGGTGAATGTTTATTTGTGAAAAAAAACGAAGACGTTTCACAGGGCTTGTTATTGTTTGGTACATTTTAAACTTAATTACATCCTGTCTCTTGAATTGTTGGTATGAGGCATACTTTGTTATGTTACAAGACTAACAAACAACTTGTGAGTACTTAAAGCCCTGTTCACATATGTATCGGAACGATACTGGTAAAATTTGTTTCGGTTTAGAATTTAGATTGCCAGACCCCCCCACCCCCAATCATTCACTGACTGGCACACACCTTAAACACGGCTCTTACAACTAAATTCATTTTCTCTGCAACATGTATTAAGCCCCCACCTGTTCCTCTCACTCAAATTCTATGCAGCACAGACTATGTGGGCCTAGGGGCCCTAATATCTGCTGCACATGAAGTGATCAGTCAAAGTAAGTCTAACATCTGGAGAAATTCTATAGAAATCAGTAGCCGCAGCTGCCAACTGGCATGTTATCACAGTGAATCTGCTAACTTAGTAAAGGAAGGACTTGCACATTATGGGGCTGATGTAAGGATAATGCAAACAATTGCAGCTGCAAAATCCAAATTGCCTAGCGGACAGGCAATTATTTTGCCCTTGTGGCTATGCACGCTTAAGAGCAATGCAAATTACTCACAATCATGATAATGAGGGTTGCAATGAGCGGCGCCTGTACATCGGACTATTTTGCATCCGCACTTATAGCCCATTGGTGATGCGAGTTAGTACAGAGAGCAGTAGGCACTGTATCAGATTTGTGGAGCACAAAAATCAAACCAAACAACATATGTCAGAGGAAGGGCAGTAAAGTCCTCTTGGCCCACAGAAAAGAAGTTTTCTGAAAAGGAGCTGAGAGTCCCTACAACAGAGTTCACTCAGCATGAGTTATTTGGAAAAAGCATCAGCCAACATCAGATATGCTACCAAGGGGGGCTGTAACAGGGGGTCTTAGTACCTACTTTAGTTGTGGGTGTCCGCTGAATGATGAGAGAGACAGAGGGATGCAGTTGACAACGCCACTCAGGCATCCAGGTTTTATTCAAGAAAACAAAAAGTTGCAGTGACAGGTTGCCGCCACTAGGGTACGAGGACAAACACAGACAGGGGCATGCAGTGTAATCAAAATAAGAGCTCCAAAAATGCAAAACAAAATACAGTGAGAAAACACCTAAAAACAAAAGTTTGCCAAACACTGGCTTAGCACTGCTCCCACTAAAAGGGAGGTCCCGCTCAGGAACCTACTCTGACAATAAACTGTTGTGGGATCTAAATAACAGTCCCCACAGTCATGAGGCTGCATGTTTGCTGGAACTAGAACAAAAGAACTGGCTTTCCAGCTCCTTTTTTATACCATGTGGCTGGGGCTTAATTGATCATCAATTAGTCAATTAAGCCCCAGCCACATTCCGCACATGGATTTGGCAGAGTTGGAATTAACCCCATCCCTGCCAAACTTAAATGCAAAACTTCACAACATTGTGTACAACTAACAAAAACCTGCCATATGTAGTGCACACTTAAATTCAATATATATTTTTAAAAACTATACATATACACAACAATACAATACATTATTTACACGTGCAGGGCTTTTGCCCTGCCACAGGGGCACATGGTCCTCTATACTAGAGAAAGTCAACCAGGTGATGAAAAGGTGGCAGGACCTGCGGCAGTGAACAAAAGTGAAACTCGCAACGCAGCACAAGCATGCAGGAACAAGAGGAGGGCTGCCTCCACATCACAGCTGACACCGCTGGAGAGGCAAGCGGAGAGGATGATCCGTCCCAAATAAAGTGACCCTGGGTGTGAATATGCGAGGTCACTTTATTCGGGACGGATCGTCCTCTCCGCTTGCCTCTCCAGCGGTGTCATCTGTGATGTGGAGGCATGGATTTCCTGCCCATCCTCAACAAGAGCCAAGCGTTGGCACATCAGGAAGTGGACCACAGCAGCCATCCTGAGGCCAATGACAGGAGGGCCAGCAACTGCCCAACCGGCAAAATCCTTACATCTCATTAGAATGTTTGCGCCCGCTTAGTATTCCATGCTTTTCTTCATTGAATACAAATTAATATAATTTAAATCAGTTTCCCCAGCCAGTAATTTACCGCGTTTCGTCTGGGAAAGAATCAGGCGAATATAGACTAACCCTTAACCTAACCTTAACCTTAGAAAAAAGTTTGGGATTCAGCCAAAACAAACCTTGGCGAAAGTGCATAAGACGATTCGCCAGACCACCTGATTGCATGTAGTACAATAAGCAGGGGAAACTGATTTCCATGGGGCACTGAATTCTACGTAACACCGTGTGAATAGTACTTTAGTGTAGCGATTCTAATAGTCACAACAAAGCACATATTATGTAGTTTAAAATAAATAAATAAAAACCTAATTTAATTAGTAGTAGCGGTAACATTTTGACACAACTTTAGTGTTAAGGAGTCCCTTTTGCACTATAAGGGAATCTGAATAGAAACATTGAACACATTATTACATTTAACAATCCTTGGAAATAAAAAGCAGTACAAAAAGACAGAGGATGACCAGTAGAACGCTCCAGTTACATCTGCTGTAAACCCGGGTGGCCACGATTTAGGTAAGTCAAATTGAAACATTTCTGTAATAGTATTCTAAAATCTTAGAAAGTCGTTGCAAACACCCTTTTAAATGCAAGACACGTTTAATTAGTACGTTATTATGCATGCTATATGAAATATTAGCATAGCTCCATAAAATGACACCCACGGGTGTTGCAATTCCAAGTTTGTTGTAAATCCTTGTCAGAATAAAAGACAAGGGTAAGGGACTATTTTATTTTTTTAATATAATAGCTGGCAATCATAGTGTTCTACCTCTGTTTCCATTGTAAATGTAGCCACAGTTTGTCATGTCACCAGAGTCCCTTGATAGAATTGCATTATTGTTGTTAGTGGTCGTAGTAGTAATCATAATAAACACACCGTAGTGCCACTCACAAATGATTCTTACTTAAGGGGTAATAATTATCACTGACTATAGGATTCTGCCATGGACTTCATGAAGAACACTAAATGTTTTGTTATCTTCAGGCATGTGCAATACACAAATCAGCTCTCACCATTCAAAAATCTCAAAAGTCTTTCTTCATTCAAGCAGATGTAATATGAAATTAATTTGAATCCTGCAAAAGATATTTGTCAGATGCACTTCTATAAATGAGTTTGAATATGAAAGAATGAAACAGTGCATCATTTCTGTCGATTAATTAATTCAGATGGATGTAGAATGAACCATGAATAAAGGTTTGCATTTTTAATTTGCATAATTTGCTACAAAGCTGGTCTCTTGTGGACAAAATTCTGTGGAGTACATTTTCCCAATAGTGTAGAAAAAACATCCCAAAGTTTTTGATTTGTTTTAAGTTATTATTTTGCTGTGTTTGAAGTTGTGTGAGTTTCACGTTAGCAATAGAGTACACCTTAATTAGGGTGATTCATACAATCAGGAGCTTGCTGTTTTGAATGCTAGTTGTTGTTGAGTTGCTGATGTTGTCCACCGGTACATATAAAAACAAAACAAAAAACATCTGGGCCTAGTTCACCTTATCTCACTTCAGTGACCCCCGCAAGTCATGAATGAGCCCTTCCCAGACTGAATCCCTCATCTAGGGTTCAGGAGCTTGGTAACACCCATTGCTTAGGTTTGGTGGGTGAAAAGAAACAATTGGCTTGACTGCAGGAATGGTGCCTGTTGATCTTTGGTCCTCCTGATTGGTAATACTCTTTTGAGATTCAATAAAAAGTATACCATACAAAGGTGATTAACAGTTTGGTCAGAAACATCAAATGTCCTTTTAGGAAATTAACCAAAACGTAGAAACAAGATTCCTTTGATTTCCATGTGCTGCTGTTATCCCTTTCCATGGGACTAATCTGTTTGTTTTTAACTTAATCAAGTTTTCATTTTTGTGTCACAGATGGAATAGAAACAAAGAACAAGTTTATTTGTTTTAAGTGGCATACTCACATATTGTGGGATGAAAGTTTTTTTGCGTGCAAATCTTTACCTCTCTTACAACCACACTGTCGCACAGTTCTCGCTCTCACGTCTGACTATATATGCTTCCTAAAACAGTGGCGGCCATTGATGAAACCAACAGTGTCTGCTCAACAACTCCTGCACAGGTAACGATGCCAACAGTAACCAAGGATCTTTTTTTCCCCAATGGCTGCCAGAGTTTGAGTGCTCAAGGCAGGCTCTGCCTCCCCAGCATGTAGACCGGGCGGCAGTTTCTGATATTATTTGTTTATTTAGCAGACGCCTTTATCCAAGGCGACTTACAGAGACTAGGGTGTGTGAACTATGCGATACCACAACATAACATTGTGGCAATGTGCCCCGCCCCTGTGTGCATTTGTGTGTTATGTGTTGTATGTTGCGTGTGTAAATGTTGGTGTATAGAGATTGGTACACGGGATATAAACGGGTCTGTGTTTCACGTGTATTTAAAAAGTGTAGATTTATATTTAGGCACGAGGAGGGCACAAATCACTTCACGTGCTGGTTAAATGTAATATGTGAGCACGGGGTTGCACAGAATTAATTCACGTGCTGGGATTCAAGTGAATAATTAATTAGTAATTGAATCCCAGCACAATAGTATATATAGACGCACATTTCTTGCAGTCGGGGTTGGGTGTTCAGGGCGAAAGAACGGGAGAGAGAGAGGAGGTAAAAATAATAAGAAGAAGAATAATAAGTAGTGTTTCTCACCGTGTTTGTTCGTCCCTGTTTGTTAGTGTCTGTCCGTTTTGTTTGTCTCTTTATTTTGGCGCAAGTGTTGTGTCCTGTTTTGTATTCCGTTGTTTAAACCTTTTATTTTGTTATTAAACGCTGAGTGCAGCCATTGCACTCGGCTCATCATCACAACCACCGTCTCTGTGTATTCCTTTCTGGTCTGACGCCACCCACTCTGGCCGTCTTTGTGACACGTGGTGTAATCGTGGGATAATAGCGCCTCCAAGCGTCAGACCAGGAGAGGGGGTTTTGTGAAAAAAAAAAAAAAAAAAAAATAGTAAAGCGAGGATTGGAAGAAAGAGCTGCAGGAAGCAGCAGCAGCAACAACAGCTGCAGCCCTCATCCTGCATGCCGGGCTGGGAGGAGGACAACCACAACGGGGCAGTAGCCACCCCTCTACCCCCACTGCCACCGGGTTCCCCACCGTCCCGGGAAATATGGGACTGGCTGGTGCACCCCGAGGGGAACTTCGCCAGTGACCTCCCCTGGGTTATTCATGCACTGCAGATGCGAGATGGGAAACGATGGGAGGACTGGGAGCAACAGCACAACCCGGCATCCGTTCGTGACCTCACCATGGTGGTGCTGGGGTACCTAGCTGCAGACATGGGAGGGATGCCTTCCAGTGAGCAAGAGGGAGAGGAGCAGTCGCTGCCCTCTCCAGTACCTGAGCGGGAGGAGCCTGAGCGTCCACAGCCCGAGTGGGAGGAGCCTGAGCGTCCACAGCCCGAGTGGGAGGAGCCTGAGCGTCCACAGCCCGAGTGGGAGGAGCCTGAGCGCCCACAGCCCGAGTGGGAGGAGCCTGAGCGTCCTACGCCTGAGTGGGAGGAACCCGAACGTCCTACGCCTGAGTGGGGGGAACCCGAGTGTCCACAGCCCAAAAGGGAGGAGTCGGGGCGTCCACAGCCCAAAAGGGAGGAGGTCGGGGATGATGGCTGGGAGGTTTTTTTAAAGAACCTCGCAGCAGAGTTATGCCCTGGCTGTGGGGCTTATGGGCACACGTTAGCCATATGCCCCACCCAGTATGAAGAGGAGGAACTAGCGCCCAGACGGGGGGACCGCAAGCGTCCAGCGCCCAGACGGGGGGACCGCGAGCGTCCAGCGCCCAGACGGGGGGACCGCGAGCGTCCAGCGCCCAGACGGGGGGACCGCGGGAATCCGAAGCCTGAGAGGCAGCTGTTCCCAGCACAACCAGCAGAGGAAGAATGCCTGCTGGTTTCCCCAGCACAACCAGCAGAGGAAGAATGCCTGCTGGTTTCCCCAGCACAACCAGCAGAGGAAGAATGCCTGCTGGTTTCCCCAGCACAACCAGCAGAGGAAGAATGCCTGCTGGTTTCCCCTTCAGAGGCAGAGCCGCACCAGTCCCCTGCAAGAGAGGCAGAGCCGCACCAGTTCGCTGCAAGAGAGGCAGAGCAGCACCAGTCCCCTGAAAAAGGGGGGAGACTACACGCTGCTCCCACCTCAGTCGCCAGGAGACTACACGCTGCTCCCACCTCAGTCGCCAGGAGACTACACGCTGCTCCCACCTTCACCGGCAGGAGCAGAGCAGCCGGAGCTGCCTCTGCCTTCGCCACCACCACCGCCAGGAGCAGAGGAGCAGGAGCTGCCTCTGCCACTTCCAGGAGCAGAGGAGCAGGAGCTGCCTCCGCCACTGCCAGAAGCAGAACAGCAGGAGCTGTCTCTGCTTCCCGTACCTCCACCACGGGGAGTACGGTGGCAGGAGCCCCAGAAAGGGGAGCTGTCGGCCACGAAGAAGGGGGAGGAGGTCTGGAGACCACCAACCCCAGCAGCAGTTTCGCTGCCGGAGATCGTGGGGGAGGTCAGGAGACCTGCTCCCACTACAGCAGTTTCGCTGCCGGAGATTGTGGGGGAGGTCCGGAGACCTGCTCCCACTGCAGCAGTTTCGCTGCCGGAGATCATGGGGGAGGTCCGGAGACCTGCTCCCACTGCAGCAGTTTAGCTGCCGGAGATCGTGGGGGAGGTCCGGAGACCTGCTCCCACTGCAGCAGTTTCGCTGCCGGAGATCGTGGGGGAGGTCCGGAGACCTGCTCCCACTGCAGCTTCTTCGCTGCCGGCAGTACTGAGGGAGCTACCAAAGGGAGCTACCGGCTACAAAGACAGGGGGAGAGGTCAGGAGACCACTTTCCCCAGCAGCAGTTTCGCTGCAGGAGTGGACCAACAGGCTGTCAGCCGTGCCACTACCGGCAGGGGTGCTGACAGCATGGCCAGCCATGGGCCCACTGAAGCCTCCCTTCCCAGCCCGAGACTTTGGCCTGGACTGCTGGATTTTTAAGGGGGGAGGTGGCCGTTGAGGCCATGTGTGCTGCGCACAAGGGGGGGTATATGTGGCAATGTGCCCCGCCCCTGTGTGCATTTGTGTGTTATGTGTTGTATGTTGCGTGTGTAAATGTTGGTGTATAGAGATTGGTACATGGGATATAAACGGGTCTGTGTTTCACGTGTATTTAAAAAGTGTAGATTTATATTTAGGCACGAGGAGGGCACAAATCACTTCACGTGCTGGTTAAATGTAATATGTGAGCACGGGGTTGCACAGAATTAATTCACGTGCTGGGATTCAAGTGAATAATTAATTAGTAATTGAATCCCAGCACAATAGTATATATAGACGCACATTTCTTGCAGTCGGGGTTGGGTGTTCAGGGCGAAAGAACGGGAGAGAGAGAGGAGGTAAAAATAATAACAAGAAGAATAATAAGTAGTGTTTCTCACCGTGTTTGTTCGTCCCTGTTTGTTAGTGTCTGTCCGTTTTGTTTGTCTCTTTATTTTGGCGCAAGTGTCGTGTCCTGTTTTGTATTCCGTTGTTTAAACCTTTTATTTTGTTATTAAACGCTGAGTCCATTGCACTCGGCTCATCATCACAACCACTGTCTCTGTGTATTCCTTTCTGGTCTGACGCCACCCACTCTGGCCGTCTTTGTGACAAACATACAAAAACACAGGGCACGGCACTTGAGCCAAAATAAACAGACAAACAAAACGTACTAAACAGTAAACAGACAGTGCACGGACAGACAAAAGAAACACGGTGAGTGAGACACTTCTTTTCTTCTTCTTCTTCTTCTTCTTATTCTTTTTATTCTTTTTACCTCCTTCTCCACACTCGTTCTCCACTCACTGAACACCCAACCCCAAGGTATATGAAAATGTGTCTATATATACTGTTGTGCTGGGATTCAATTACTAATTAATTATTCACTTGAATCCCAGCACGTGAATGAATTATGTGCAACCCCGTACTCACAAATTAATTACTTTAAATGCACGTGCAGTGATGTGCAATCCCGTGCCTAAATACAATTGTACATTTTAAATACTTGTGTTACACAGACCCGTTGATATCCCGTGTACCAATGACTATACACCAACATTTAACACACCACACGCAACATACAACATATAACACACAAATGCACACAGGGGCGGGGCACATTGCCACAGTGGGACATGACTGAAGTCTTTAAAACCTAAAAAGTAGTTGACAGGTTAACCCTAACGAATATTTCAAGCGTAGTACAGAAACCTAGACCAGTGAAACAGTTGAAAATTAAGTGGAGATAGACTAAAAACAGAGGGAAGGAGACAGTTATTTACACAGAGTGATGAAGGTATGGAATGAGTTACCTAGTCATGTTGTTGATGCAGAATACACAATTTCAAAGTTTTGAGATCAGTCAGGTACTAGGAACCGGACTAGCTCGGATAGGCCGAAAGGCCTCCCCTCATTGGTACATTTTCTTATGTTATGTTCTTATATGACAAGTTGACTTTTCTGTTTTGCTAGCCCCATTCCAGAATGATTGTAAACATAAAATAATAAAGGCAATGATAATGAAATGATTCAAATGACATTTGGGACTGCTTGTTCTTTTATTTTAAAAGAAAGTTTTAATAAACCACATTTCCATAAAAAAAACCATTTCTGCTTTACTACTGTTGAAGACAATACAGTAGCCTAATGTCTGGGAGTAGATTGCTGACACTCTTTGCCATGGAGACTACTTAAATAAAGACTACTTAAATACTACTTAGGATTTGCTATTCCTGAATCTAAAACAGATAGTGCTTTTGCAGAAAAAAAGTTTAGGTAAAGACTGACTATTGACTATTATAGTGTCAGTAGAGATGTTTACTTAAAGGAAAAACCAAATTGACTGTAGTTAATTAAGTGTGTTATCAATTCATGATTTTACAAACATTTATTTTTTGTGAAATTCATTTGAAAGCACAAGAAAATAACTACCACATGAGTTTTGGAACCTATGCTGTCAATTCTCTTCAATACTGGTCAGACAAAATGTGTTGTTATGTTGTAATAATTGTTACCCATATTATAGACATTATGAATATGTGTACTACAGTCACACAGCAAATTATAATGACTACCACAGGCACATTTTAGGGTATGCTTCTGACTTAAAATTAATAACAACAGCCTCCAGATAAATAACAGCTCACATTTAATATTACACTCAGAATTAACTTCCGAATGTTTACTAATACAAACATACACAACGGTTGAACAAAAAATATTATGTTTTATAAGGTCCTGAAACCTTTCATTTACGTTTTTGCCTTGTTTCACTTGACAGCACACCTGTGACAGTTATGTTAATGGGCACATAAAAAACCCCACTGCAATAGAGATCTCTACTTAAATATTTTCTAACTGAACCGCTTAGCTGCTTACTAATAGAGTTGGCTCGGGAGCACATGTCTCGTTTGACAGTGGGACTTCCGAATTTTTGCAAAAGCAGACTTGCTGTTCCTTACCAAATTGCATTGGCATGTCACCTGGTTTGTGAGTGTTCAGCCTTTGCCATTAATATCACAAACAAATCTGTTTGAACAAAATGTTTATTGCACAACTATCTGAAGAATGTATCTTATCTCCGCAGTTCTATCAACATTGTAGAATTTAAATATACTCTGAAAACTCCTACTGCACGGGCTATTGATTTCTACCACTTGAAACTAAGCCACTTGCTGTATTTTCTCTGTGCTAAGATGCTCCATTATATCCTTACACATACCAACAACTGCCAACACTGTTCAGGTGGTGTTTGAGAAAATATAGCAAGACTCCCTTATGAATCCAGCAGTCAGATAGTTTCTTTACATTGCCTTTACAGTATATGGGTCAATTTCAAACATATGCTGAAGTGCCTGACTTTTATAACATTCTTACTAATTACTTTTGCTACCTCCCAGTATTATGTGTTGTTTGTCATTTCTATTTAAAACCATTGTTTTAACATTTTATTCTACATGTCAGTTGATCAGCTTATCACCAAACCTTGAGAATATGATTAGAACAGTTTAGTTTTTTTAACCAAATGGTATCTGTTGCTTGATATCTGTTATGTTGGATATAATATGCCATTGACAATCCTGAGAACAAGAGTTTTTAATGATGGAAAGGCAGGAGGGCTTGCATCTGGGCAGCCTGTACAGTAGGTCTGTGGACTACCCAGGTCTGTACAGTAGGTCTGTGGAGACTCCCCGGGTCTGTACAGTAGGTCTGTGGAGACTCCCCGGGTCTGTACAGGAGGTCTGTGGAGACTCCCCAGGTCTGTACAGGAGGTCTGTGGAGACTCCCCAGGTCTGTACAGTAGGTCTGTGGAAACTCTTCAGGTCTGTACAGTAGGTCTGTGGAGACTCCCCCGGTCTGTACAGTAGGTCTGTGGAGACTCCCCGGGTCTGTACAGTAGGTCTGTGGAGACTCCCCGGGTCTGTACAGGAGGTCTGTGGAGACTCCCCGGGTCTGTACAGTAGGTCTGTGGAGACTCCCCGGGTCTGTACAGTAGGTCTGTGGAGACTCCCCGGGTCTGTACAGTAGGTCTGTGGAGACTCCCCAGCTGTAAACTAATTAATTGAAAATCCCTGAAAAAATCTGGAAATCCCTCTCTTCCTCCCTTGCAAGTAGATATGTTTTCTCAATTTCAACTCCCACTTCTTCAACTCAATTTGAAATGCTATACTGAAGCCAGACGATCCCTGTGTGCCCCCAGCCAAGATTATCAACTTGACACTTCACTGTCTTACCATGAACTAAAAACGGCAGGGCTTTTTACTCGTTCAGCCACTGGAGACACTGTTCACCTTTTGAATTTACATATACATTTACATATACATTATTAAATTGCACCAGGCATGAGTTACTAATTATAATACATGGATGGTGTTATTTTCTTGATGCATAGATAGTATATTAGAAATATAATGTGTTTGTCACAATGTAATGTATATTTTTGTTGGCATGTTTTTTACTATGTTTAATGTTCTGTTTTGTAGGACTCATGTTCCTTTGAGGTAACCCCTTGCACCCACCCCTGTTATATGTAATGCTTCCCTTTAAATACTGAAATACCAAAAAAAAAAAAAAAGTAACGTGATAGGTTTCTGTTGTCAAAGAAGAATGTGATAGACAATACTGGTACTGTAATAAAATGTCCCTTCTCTCCTACGCTTTTTAATGCAGCATGAAATTCATGACCTGTTATCTGAATGTGTTCCAGATATCCCATCAAAGCAGACCTCCTCTGTGGCAGTGGCGGGTGCTGTGATTGGTGCTGTGTTAGCTCTCTTTCTCATTGCCGTCTTCATTATTGTTCTCATGACACCAAGAAAGGAAAGACCATCGCATCTTGACAAAGTGTGAGTATTCAAATTTGAAGTACGGTAGTTTTCAATCATAAAATGTTTTACCTTACAGTGTTATTGTCCTAGGCCCCTAAAGAAAATAGGCTTATACTATAACACAAAAAGTCAAGTACATCTCCCTGTAAACTGTTATAAAAGGGCTATTTTTTTGAGATTCAGTTAAAGTATAATATATGAGAGGACCTTAAAGAGCAACTTGGAATGGACCCAAAATACCACGGTTATCTTAACTGATGCATTTTTATTAAAATGTTTAAAGCACACCTATGGCCTCAAAAGGGTTTTTAAGCTCTCAAGTTCAGCTGGGGGTGTAATCCATTACCTGTACCCCTGTAACACCCAGCCCTTAGTGCATGTAAGAAATACATCAGTAAGAAAAAACACCTAGAAATGTGGAAAATACATAATTAAGTGTAATAGTATCCAATACAGTGAACATAAACAGAGTAGTGGACAGAAGAACAGTTTAAAAAACTGACTTCAAGCTGTGCTAAACAGAAATCAAGAACAAACCAAGCAAAATCATTTTTTATTTGTTTTATAAATCTAGACTTCTCATGTAAGAGAATTCTAAAGGTTGAAACCGGAAAAATAAAAAGTAAACCGATGGGATAGTTTAAAAAACAGCATCCGCTCTTTGAGACGTAGGTGTAGATAGATGATCCTAAAAATTAGCTGGAAGCCAGTGAAGTTGGAATAAAAACAGAGTGATGTGGGCACATTAAGCCCCTTTCACACTGGCATGATCTACCCGGGTCAAACCTACCCGGGCAGAACCGGGTGTCATGCAGGTCAGGTACATGATTTCACACTGCTTTTGATAGATGCAAATAAACAATGCGCATATCAATGCCCCGGAAGCAGCTTGTTACGGACGTTTCCATTTAAGCTTCTCTGGATTGAACCGTCGGCCCAAATGTTGATGAGAGAAAATGTTTCTTCACCCCTGCTGCAATCTGGCTCATGGTGTGTCTCAAGCAAGAAAAATATGGCTAAAGAGAATAAACAGAAATGTTCCTTGCAGAAGTGAAACTTTCATGCAGGCGTGGCTTTTTGTTATTGCATTTTGTCTCGCTCAACCTGGGTCAAAGCATGTCACCCCACATCCTGAGGTGGGTCATTGGGACCTGGGTTAACCCAGCTACATGGTTTCACACTATGCTGGATTATGACCTGGTTAGCCAGGACCAGGGTAGGAGTGCCAGTGTGAAAAGGGCTTTAGTGACGTGTTGGATGGATGTGGTATTGATTTTAAATACATATCATAAGAAAGTAAAAATCCCCAGAAGACATCTACTATTTTGTAGGAATAGACTGGTGGCTAACAGAGGGATAATGTCTGACAAAGATCTTGGTCAATATGTACTGTTCTGGGTCAGCCTTCAGTCCCAGCTTATAAGTTTTTACCTAACTAAGTTAGTGGCACTTAATTGTGAACACCCATTGTTTTGAAATGGTATACCTGAAGCAAGCCTAGTCAATCATTATCTTCACATCAGAAGCGTCCCAAAAAGGCTGAATATGGTCATATTTGATAGGTGAAACAAATATGACTGTTGAAAGACGATTCAAGGTTAGATAGCAACATGAAACAGCATATCTGTCATGTGCCAACGACAGAGGTGTTTGAAACCAGTAATTCCATTCCTGAACTCAACCGTAAATGGTTGATGTGCATCCAAGAGCATCCAGTTTTCTTTCATCCATGAATGAGGATAGCACAAAGGCAGTCGGGGGTCTCATGTCCTAAAGGAGTAATACATCTGGGTGGTGTTGGCATTTAAGTGAAAGCTGATGCTCCAACAGAAAATAGCATTGTCACAGGGAAGCAGTGGCCTCAGAATTGAGTCCAGTGGTACACTGAAGTGTAAGCCAAAGAGAATAAAACATAAACCACCCCGAGCTAAACTCTTGGATAGTACATCTAATACATCCCAGTCTAAGTTAATTCTTGACATGTATTTCTGAGAGTGCATCAAAGTTTTCATACAATTCTGTAACCAAATTGAAAATAAAACTGGATTTTAGTATCCCTAGGGGATATTTGCTGAAGTAATTATCTTTAGTTGGATACCAAACCAAGATGTATCAGTCTTTTTAGAGCCTACTACATTTTTTTTAGGTTGTATTTATTCCCTCTAAAATAATTAGATTTGGACTTTCTTATTAAATTGTGCACTGCTTTATTTCTGAGGGGTTTGTATTGCTTTTTTATGTGGTCGTATAGCTATGTAGTGTCAGAGTGGGTCATACTGTCATTCTGTGAATGCAATTAACAGAATTGAAATATACAAAGGTGGGGGGTCCTAATCCATTCTCTGTGTCTACTTGGGTTCTGGTCACAAACTTCCCCATTGAAAAAGAATGCTTTTAAAAGAGTTGTAAACTAAATACTGGACAAGTGGCTTATCTCCACCCTCAGCTGAATGAGTCACTTGGTGCCGTCAGTATCTTGCAGAGGGTACAAGCCAGACAGTTTTGGGTGCTTTGACACCTAGGACAGAAAACAGTCCATCTTATAAATCCAGCCGACAGGGGGTGAAATAGCACACCAATTGAGAACAATGGGCCGTCTCACAACGAGAACAACCAATGGGAAGCACTCCACGTGGACTCAGGCACCGACCAAAATAGACAAACTATCCAATCACAGGGGTAAAGAGAAGATTACAAAAGTATGAGCGCGACACGAAAACAGGGCTCTCGACACGAAATCCAAGGTTCTGGATACACAAACAAGTCTATGAACTGTGACAATCTGGAGATCCAGCCTGCGACCAACTGGAACAGAGATACCATTTTCGAACCCTCTAATACAAGATAACTATTCTAGTGTTTGCCTTGGTGTGGGAGTCCGCCATGTAAGACTTCTAAAAGTATTTGTAATCAAATCTCTAACTTACCCCTGATTGATCACCAGAGAAAAGAGTTGGATGAACATTTGAAGTTGACATGAATTGAAATATATTCAATTTATTGAGCTAGCAGTGCCAGAGTTTTGCGGTGAAATATCCCAGACATAACCGGACGAAGACTGCACATATTGGTGGAGAAATAGCGTCTTTATCTCGCAAGACTGAGAATTGCCTTCTGAACCAAAACTATATATATGAGACTGATTTAACAATGCTTTGATTATCAAATATTAACGAAAGTAAATATTTGTGTTACTAATGATACCCCTGTTAAGACTAACCTTCGTCTTAAATAGCTGTCAGGAATGCAGTTGTAACCTTTAAGGGAATCTCCCATAAACTTCCTAATCAACCAGCGGGAGTGGGGTGTCGTTGTTTAGGTTTCCTTTACTGTACTGTTTAGTTTAGTTGATTCTTCCTTTCTGTATTATTTTAGTTTAGTTGTTGCATCTTGTCTAGTCTGGTTATTTCGAGGTTGGGTTCTACATGATTTGAATTCAAATAAGTTATTTTATTATTACAATTTAAACTAGTCCAAATACAAATATACCTTGCATACTACAGCTATTATGTTTTTTTTCATTTCTGTACACTCACTTAATTGCATAGTTGAGATGGCTGTAAAGGTAATCTTTTTTTTTTCTAGTGTGCAAGGTCACGTAATACACCCTCAGTTTCTATAGACCTGCCTACCCACATATGCCTCTCTTTGTCAGTATCAAATCAAATATGTAATAACCAAAGCTTTATTTTCCACTTGCGTTCAATGCTGCATATACAGTAGAACACTGTGTGGGCCGGGTGTGTTCCTATTACCTGTAACCTGTGTCTCATTGTCATGCCTTTCCGCACAATATCCCACTGGAACAGCTGTAGCTTTCCCTAACAAATGAAATGTCCCCTTCTTGTTCTGGATAGAGCGATCTTTAGCCTTTGTCATTGAAGGCATTAAAGAAATTATGCAGCTCTAGGAAGTGTGTTCAATCATTTCCCAGAAGCAAACTAAACTGGCTGTTAGGTTCCTAAGCAGTGTTACAGGTAGTGTGTCACCAAGGCAAACATTTGCTGTATTTATTTCTAAGTGGTAAAAAAAAAAAGTATATTTACCCTGTTCTTTCAGAAATTGAAATTTTCACAGGGAACTACATATTACATGGCAATGGGTAAATGTCATGGAAATCGTAAAATCTGTGGTAACTGAAAAAAATACGGCCTTATTCATAAACACTACAGCATGCCTACATTATTGCTGACACACCCAGTTCAAAGAGGCTCACATTTGTTTTAGAAATATTGTACTACCACAAGGCAAATTGAATTGCTCATTTACTGAACACAGGAAGCGTGTATATGTTTTGGTTTCCGATTCCTGATTTGACAGGTAGTAATTGTAGAAAATCACTGTTTTGGTTTTAGAGAACTATGGCATTTAACTGCCAATCTTAAATTATAATTTTCCATAAGAGAAGCCAATCATGTTGTGGTTCTGGCAGCAAAGTAACTATCCCCCTAACCCTCCTAATCCTTTACACATTGAATTAAGAATCACGCAGGTGTTGGCAACAACAGACATTTAATACCACAGAGAGCCTTGAGACCTGGTCCTTGCATGTTGCCATCTTAGACATCTGTTCTATATAGATTCAGGTACCTAATTTATAGGAACTATACGTTAGATATTATTGTGTTGGAAAAAAAATGGTTGCAGCATATTGTAGCTGGAAAATGTGACTTTTAATAGAATTTCTTAGATGCAATTGTCAGGACACTGTCTCCAAAAGTAAACAGATCAATAATGACCCTTAAACAAATCATATTAGCTCTTTAATTCAAAGTCTTGGAATGATGGGAATTGGTTTGTTTTGTGTTGACATTACCCAAACTCCTCAAGTGTTGCAGCTTTGAATACTGATAGAAATCCTTAAACATTTTTGCATTAACATGGTTAATGTGCTACAGTCGGTGAACTGTTCTGCAACACAAATAAAACAATGCATTTCTTATTGGAAATGGGATAGTGTTATCAAAGGTTAGATAATGTCTGACTAAATAATCTTCATGTCTGAATATACTATTCATAACTGAAGAAAAGGATTGAGGGTTTTAAGATTCTTGTGATACTATAAGAAAGGGATACAGAGCTATCAAGTCTTCTGTACACACACACAGGCCACAAAAACAAAATCAATATCGATGGACATGTGTACCAAATTGATTCATTATATAACTATTCACAGGAAAGAAATATAATAACAGAATAAAAATAGGCTCCGTTTCTTATTCTTTAAAAAAAAAAAAAACTAGGGACAGACTAACCCTTATACAAGTTTGCTATTGTAAAAGCATAGAAAAAGTGTAATGAAGCATAGTACATTGTGGCTCTTTTCATTAACATATTTTCTATTAGTACTACGACAAAATGTATAATTTGCCAACTGTCGCAACGAAAATGCAAATTGCGGTATGTTTGCATTGTGACTGGCCCATCTTAGTACATCTACCCCTTAGGAGCAATGCCTACCTATGTTGATGGGATTAAACTGCCTTTCTCATATGAGAAAGGCAGTTTAATCCCATCAGATTCTATAGTGGGGCCCCCACCTTCACCCCCAAAAAGCTTTTCATAATCATACAGAGGCCCCTCGTTAAACTGGATATGTTTGTCCTACATAAGGAGTTGTCGGGTTGAATACCGAGCGCACTTATGATTTACTTTCGCCTACCGGTAACACAAAATGCATCATGCTGCTGCACTGTACACACTGGTGCACAATGAGAATAAAAGATTATTTTAAATTGAAACCTAGACAGTTAACACAAAATAGATCATGGTCCTATACAGATGCTCAGAATGAGCTGGAGGGGTTAGTGGCACATGTGTGCAGGCTATTGCTCCCAACACGTTGGGGAAACCAGAAATGTCAGAATAATGTGGTTTCAAGGCATGTAAGTACATCCTGACTAGTGAAAATTAGGTACTTGAGTGTTCGCCTCAAAAATGCATTGAGCACAACTGGTAACGCATGAGAAAAAGCAGACTGGGAAATGCCCGCAACAATTGTGACTGTTTAAAACATGCTTTCAAAAGTTCTTAACAAATTGATGCAATTGTAAGTGTCGCAATTGTCGGCAGCTTTAGTACATCCCATTATAATATTTGAGTGCCCTCATCTCCACCCCATTTTTGTGAATTAATGCAGGAACGCACATAATTATATATTCATCTGAGGTTGAACCGCAAAGAAAAACTGCTGCTGCAGAGCATTCCCTAAAAAGTTGCTAACAGCATTACACGATTAGACTTCTGACTTGTTTGCAACTGGTTTACGAATATTGCGACAGGCGCAACACTTTGGTACATCTACCACTAAGATTGTATGAATAATCTTTCATAATCCCAAAACTGCCATTGCATGCATGTGAGCTTTTCGAACATGTTGAACCCATTCCTAGAAGTATTGAGATCTATAAAATATCACCATGGCGTGTCAATATACTGAAAAATGTCTTGACAACTCATGATTCAACAATATGAAACTTGCATGTTTTGTCGGTTTATGAAGGATTGTACTTGTAGATATGTATTGCTATGTAGCATTTATGAAGGTATATAATAATACTTACTGTCCAATTCAAATAAAGCGTTACCTAACATTCAGTTTGGACACACTGACACAAACTGTCTTAAATTATAAAACCTCCATGAATACAGACAATCTTATTTTAAAGTTGGTGCAATGCACCAGCACCAGGTCCAGACAGACTAACTTATCTGTGACAGAACTCATTATACCGGTGTTGTTGTTTCTGAACTCAACTCAGAAAGATCTATCTTATGATTGTGTAGGTTAAGGAAGATCCAGGTTATGCTTTTACATTGCCAGAACTACCCTTCGACTGACATTGGCACGTTCTGGCTTAATGTACAGTGACATTTATTGACATTCAGTAACAGCCATTGACATTCAGAGGCCTCTGCATTCAAAGTTCATTTCAGGTTTGTTTGAGTTCATATCATGTAAAAGAGACCTTTTTGTTTAAATGATTTATTAAAGAGTAAGTATCTTAAGAGTTTTGTTTGCAATCATTCCGAGTGATCTTTGGATCCAATTTCTTTGTGTTTAGCTGGCAATACACTGCTGTATTATAGATGGTGTTTATCAATACAACGGCTGATCAAACCTACATTACATAGAACTTTGGCCAAAGGTTTGACATCACCCTATAGAATTAACAAATTTTGCTTCATAAAGTCATTTCAAAATCTAAGCACTACTATTGTGGCTTCCGGTACACTTTTGCAATATCATTTTGTAGTTTCTTTGAATACATGATTGTGACAGGGTAGCATCATAGCCCAGGCTGGTTACCGGGAGGAATTAAACCCAGAGAGAAAGCTGCAGTTTTAAAGCACAGTTGCGCATTTTATAAAAATAAAAAAACACAAAAACAGCAACAAACAAAACACAGCACAAGGACCAAAATAAAAGGTTAAAACACAAAAATAAAACATTTGTAAGCTGGGCATTAGCATTCACTATCAAGTTACCAAACAGCACAACAAACTCCTCCAGCAAAGCATTTTGCTTCCTTTTTATACAGGTGGCCATTCCGCACTCAATTACCTAATTGGAGAATGGCCACACTTGTGATTGTTGGCAGGGGCAGAATTAACCCCGTCCCTGCCAACCTTCCATTCCCGCACACATGCTATTTACACAAGCAGGGCTTTTAAATAAACTGATGTTAAATAAAACACTGAAATTATGTTCATACATATATTTTTTTCAATCCTAAAATTCTAGGGTGATGCAAAACATTCGGCCATAGCTGTATGTCTATGTGAGGCAACTAGACCTGAAGAGCAGGTCCTGAACTCATTGTAAAGCACCTTCACACAGACGGATTACAACATTTTGAATAAAACAGTGATTAAGAACGTGTTATTAGAAGTCCATTTTATGAGATACTTTAAATAGCAGCAGTTCTGCATGACTTTAAAAGTGATACATTAAATTTGATCCAAATGCGTTTAGAGCAGTTGCATTATTTTTATAAGCCTTTACAGACCAATTGTGGAGGTCAACATTTCCTCTCAAAATTTATATCAGAATGACTCCGGATTGTTAAAAATTGCATACAGTGCTCAAATTGAATGTATAAATCTTATATTTTCTTATGTTGTCTTGTCTATGAAGAATCACACTTAATAGAAGTATTACTCTTTAGAATGACAGGTATCACACAACTTCTTACAAGACAGACATTGTCCATGATATATCTGAATGGCTTCCTGGTTTCTGGAAATATGCAATCAAAGTAATAATTACTAATTATTCATCAGCTTTTGGTGTTTTAATGTTCAACCTTTTCCTTGGCGTCTTAGGATTTTCTCTAGACACCAAGGAAAAACATACATGTTGATATTGGTACTACACATTTTACAAGCACCGGGTACTTTGTTGTTATGGCTAAAGGATGCAATTTTTTAAACTGCAATAAACTGTTAAAATTGCATTGTAAAAGCTAATGATAGCCTGTGGAAATAATTTAGCAGTCATTGAACCATACCCTGCTATATGATATATACTTCTCAGTAGAGATGAACCAGTAGCAATAGGTGTTTTGTAAACAAGATGTGGGGCCTTATTCTCAAAGCTTTAACTAATGAGATTTGAAAAGTCATTTTATTAGAGTTAAATCTTGAGGGCCCATGTAGCCATATAGAGGAAAAGTAAAGAAACAAAGGAGAAAAGCATGTTCATGCTTTTGGTACAATGATAATAGAAAGCCAAGGTTATTTAAATAGCAGCTCCATTGAACCAGTTTCTATTTATTCCAATCAAACATGTATCTTCATTTGCATTCAAGGTCATTTCTTATGTATCAGAAGGTGTTTGGATTGTTGCTATGCTATACAGTCTCCCCTTTAGTTTTAACTGGTTTGACACGATTAGTATCAAGGGGTCTACAAAATATGGTGGGGGATACTTTAGTATAAATGGGTAGGATGACGATGACATTTGGTAATTGCACCCACAAATATGTTTGATATTTACCCGCTGCTTTCCACAGCAGCACACTACTATATTTTATTTTCTTTCTCTGTTACTGCTTAGTGTTTTCCCTCCCCAGCATTGACTTTGTTTGTCTGTATTTAATGTGTTATTTTTTAACACAAGGACCCTCATTTAAAGATGAAGGTGAAACAGTTACAGACAGATGTCCTACTTTTAATTTGTCTATTTAATTAATTTGATTGCACATGTTTTTAATAAATGCACATTTTATATATTTAAAGTCCATTCAGTCAAAGAAAACCCAGCATTATTTATCATTTATAACACAAATACATACCAAAACAAACCAAATAAAACTGTCTATATTATGAAATGCAACCCAGTATTCGTCTGGTGAAAGAAAGGGGGCTTTGTCTGCTTTTTGAAAACCCTCATTTTTTTCACGTCACTTGGTATTCTGTGACATTGTTCAGTTTCTATTTTTTTTCCTTCAAATTTTCCACACATTTTAAACCATTTATTAATAAAATATTATCAATACCTGCCTCAAAACAAAAAATTATTGCACAGTGTCGTATGATTTTACAGTGCAGGAAACAATATTTCCATACTCCATGAATCCTGGTACTTTATTAATCTATATTCTAGAAAAACATGTTTATGTAACGGGCAGTGTTGTGAGATGAGGTTAAAAGCTCTAAAACCACGATTGCAAACAAGGCCTGCTCTTTTGCATTGTGGTTTAGACACTTGCTTGACGTGTGCTGGGTCGCTGGTTCACGCCCAGCTTCAGCCCTGTTACACTCATTCACAAAATAAATGCTAAAAACACTATAACATATATGGTCCTTCATGCCCTGAGCATAAAAAGACCTACAGGTTGCATCGCAGGTTGGTCGTCTATTTCTGTGTTCGCCAGGAAGTCAAACTGTCAGCATACTGTGGACCTGTGTAGAGAAACAGTACGGTATAAAGTACATTTACTGTCTTAATAATTTCTAGCTCTGCCGTGTAATGGAGTTGAGTAAAGGCTAAAGTATTTGTAAAATATTTGAGCAGGTTCTATATTTCAGTTAGTTATTGTTACTGTTTGTAAAATAATAAATATAGTACCTCACACACACACACACACACACACACACAGCACCGCTCACTTGAATATTCTTTTTTGAAACAGCAGGAAGGACACACCAATATAAATCATTATCAAGAGTGGAAGTGCCTAATTAGTATGTCAGTAACAATGATAACTGCAGCTTTATAATCGATTTATGGTACTGTATGCTGAAATATCACAACGGCTGTGGCCATTATGCGGCACGATGCCATAGGCAGACCATAATTCCTGTCATACCATAATTCTTAAATATACTTTAGTACATTCAGTATTTTATAAATTTCATATGTTACTATGATTGGCTGCAAAGACAACAGGGCAAACCAGTGATTGGATAATGTTTTGTTGGGTGGGTTTTTATTGTGCTCAGTTTCCTTGTAACTGTAATATTACTTGTGTAATAGAAAATAAAAAAGGATTCATCGTTAATATCTCTATATCTCTATGGAGTCATGGAGCCCTAATGTTCGAGTCTGAGTCACGTAAAATGCGACTTGAGTCTGAGTCCTGGAGTCGAGTCCTACACGCCTCCCACGCCTCCTCCAAGGAGCCTCCACTGGTTTATGACTAACACTTAAATCTGTATTCTGGACAGGAGGCTTGGTGGTCCAGTGGTTAAAGAAAGGGGCTTGATACCAGTTCAATCCCAGACTCACTGTGTGTGACCCAGAGCAAGTCACTTAACCTCCTTGTGCTCCTTCAGATGAGAAAACTGAGGTCGATTGTAATCTCTAAAGCCAACATTTGTATTAGTCCGTAGTCAAGGTTGATGTCAATTCTCTATTGTGCATTGATCCTGTAGATCCCTCTACTCAAACCAGCTGGCTGCCTAAATGAAACAGGGTCATATGTGGGGCTTTATTTGTTTATTTACAGTATTTGCAAAAATGCCAGGATACAAACATTGAGATTTTTCCTCTCATCTTTAGGAACATTCTGGTAGGTCAAACAGGATAATCAAATGTTATGTCATTCACAATCTGGTACATATAAATATTATAGGTATTAGTATTTGTTCAACTACAATATAATTGTTCTTACAGTTTTAGTTAAACCAAGCTTAGATCAATGAAAGAGACTCCTTCTTGGATAAAACACAGAACAAACAGCTTCAATGGGCCTTTTTTCATAAATGGACAATATCAAATATGCCATAAAGTGGGACACTTCTCAGATGTCTTTGGTGCTGTAACATATACATGTTGTGGCATTTTGTCCACCTGTAATGGAACCTCTTTCCTCAACAGGAACCAATTACATACCATTAATGTGCAAGTGGTGCACGATACCCAGGGAATCATAAAACTCTTGGCAGCAAGTATCCCCTATCGTGTGTATGGCTCCTATACTTTGGGGAACAGTGCCTCACTTTGGAAACGATCCCGCTGCCTCATCAGTGACAGTGGTTAAACTCAATCGACCAGCATTTCAAGCTACCCTATTAGGCACTACTTCTTTCAATTAGCTTTTTCTTCAGCTCATTCAAATGCTATCGTGATGGATCAGTGCTTTGCCAAAACCTCAAACTATTCCTTTTTTAAGATATAATGAAAGCTAATTAATAGGTTACTAGATATGTTTATAACTAGAGATGTGTTTAACAAAAAACAAGCATATCCAAGAGCATAATGTAAGGGGAGTGGCATCTGTCCAATGGTTTGTAAACATGAAGTAAAACATTTATGTGAAAAAAGCATGTGATAACAGAAAACCTGTATCATTGATACTACTCAAGATTAAAACACTGTGGCTAAATGTGAAAGCATTAACTCAAAGTGTATGGTCTTTATACATAGCAGCCATATTGGGTCAGTGGTCAGTGCCCTGCACATGCAGTTTTATATAACTGTCAGTGCTTTAAATGGCCCCCCGAGATGAGACCTTGACATTGTGTAGGTGGCAGCTTTATAAAATTACTGTAACAAAAATAGTTCCTTTTTTTCTTGAACAATACCCATAATCAAACTTGAAATGCATAATCAGAGAATACAGTTGTGCAGTGAGTATGAGGACAGTATCTGAAAGTAGATATCTAATGGAAACCAAAAAGTCACATGACCACAATACGGCAGCCATATTAAGTCACAGGTCAAACAACAAAATATTGCAAATATAGGCATCTGAAATAGTTTATGACACACTGGCAGTTGAAATAGTGGCAACAGTAAACATGGCAGGCCAAACCAGAGCAACATGACATACGTTGATGATATGTACATATAAAACTGTGAGTTAGACGGATATGTATCTCCAGATATCTCAAGAGCCTGATGCTCACAATTAGATATATGTAGTAAAATATAACTCCTGTGTGGCGGTTTGCCAAGGCCTCTTAAAAATTAGCTGCCTAGCTCAAGGGTTGTATCCATTTGAATATGAATTTATTTACCACTTTATTCCATAGTTCACCCAAGTTTGCAAAAATGAATTGTGTTGCCCCTCCCCATAGGTAGTTGCAATTGCAGGCAGACTAGCCTACTCCATTATTGAAGCCTTCTTTCCCCTCTATAACTCTTAACTAAACAGTTATGATCTTGCTACTGCAGCAGCAGAAGGTTATGTATGTGTCCTCCAAGTTCTAATGTAAAGAAGCAAAACAAAAATGTTAAAAGTGTTTTTGTAGCAGCCTACTGTAATACGTAAAATATAAAAAGAAAACTGAATTATATCTGTGAGAATACATTAATTACCAACTTTTCTTAACATTGTTCACAAAAGTAGATTTTTTTTCTTTGTTTAAGTGTCATTGATTTTCAGATCACGACTGTCCTTCACATGCATCAGTAGTCGCTTGGCAAGGTCATGGTGAGGGTTTTGCTGGAAACATGTCTTCCAAAATCGCCTATCCATGATAGAATTCAAATTTGATTCATACATTTTTTATGAATATATGAACAAGGAAATTGGTCCCCAGCAGTCTTCATATATCACACTAGTGTATTTCTGATGTAAGATGGCAATTACTAGGCACTATAAAGCAGATGAAAAGTTTTATGCAAATTGTCCTTGGTGTTTTCAAAATAGTAATAAAATATGTCAGGAAACAAAAAAGATCACAGCTTGCTCCCATTGCAACCTATAAATGTGTTTATTAAAACCATCCATAGCATCAAACATTCAAATTCCAATATAACACTAAGGGGTCGGTTTGAACAACCTCAGTAGAAGGGCGATCAAGCAATTTCCCAATGGAATATCGGATCAGTAATGATTGACAACAGTCAATGCAATGACTTTATTATTCACAAAAGACCTCAAACACAAAAGAAGACATACAGGTGCATATTATTATATACAGCAGTCCCTCGCTAATACTGACACTGTTATTCCGTATGTCTCAAAATAATAATACATTTAGTGTAGCGCTAGGTCACTGTGAATTGAATGATCCAAAGAGATGTACTCAAATAAAAAAATAAAAAAACAGTTGTTTTACTGACACCAAAGACAGGACGGAAATAAACGGAAGTACAGATACAAGTAGCTAAATCACTAAAATTAAGACTGTGAGTTAAATAGGGCATATAAACTCATAGGCTATTCTACATAGATTAAATGAACTGCGATCAAAAGGTTGGAAAAGGGCAAAAAGCTTTGAGAAATAGTGATGGACTCCAGTGGTGCGAAACACTACAATAATTACAATTCTGAATTTGAAGTCTTTAATTGCTTTTTGCAAAGAAAAGAAAGTTTGACTCAGTACCAGTTAGGCTGTGTGTTTTACTTGCAGCTATACGTATATAGTGTAAAATTATACATTTTAAATTACGGATTTCTGTAAAGTGTTGCAGTATATGTAACATGCTGTATAGTATCATAACATGCTAATGTGGAACCATGATCTAGTTTGTGTTAATGGTGTACTAAGTAGGCTACGGTAAGAACGAAAATGTGCTAAAATCATTTAGTTTCAATTTCAAGTAATATTGTATTATTTCTGCATTGCACAGTAATGTGTACAGAGAATACAGCAGCATGATTTATTTTGTGTTACTGGTAGCCAATAGGCTAAAGTAAAAAAAAAAGTGTTCTACGTATTAATTTGACCTTACTGCTGTACTGTATACTGTGTATGCCTACTGTACAGATTTATATTTTTATGTAATGTGTACAGAGAACACTTTCATGTTATTTCAGCAAAATGATTTATACATTGAAAATCAACTGAGCACTATAACCGGAAACCTGGTTATTCCAGATAACCTGTCTGTTTCCAGACATGTCCGATTTAGTGAGGGACTGCTGTATAGAAATAGAATATATGCATTGGGACATTACAACATTACCCCCAAGGGTAAAGAGGAAATTACCAGTAAAGAATAGTCATGTATCCCTCCTTAGCAATTTGAATACCGTGCAGACAAGTCAGGTCATATCAGGCTTCTAGCTTCCTATGGGTGCCCTGTGCTCTCTTGACAGGAGTATGGCTGGTGTTTCTCATAGTTAAGAGAATGGGAGAATTTGACCTTTTTGAAAGTCATAAACGTTTGATTTCACAGTTTTTGAAGAATCGCCTATGGCGTGTACCTACAAAGCTTCAAAGGCATCTAAATATGGTACTTTGATCTATTTTTTACTCAGGTTATACGATTCCAACCACTTTGTAGAATCAGCTCTCAAGTTTCAAAAGAAATGAACAGGAAATATTAATACAGTGTTACTTTATTTTCTGGTGCCAGTGATATGCGACTAGAAACCAAAGTTTGGATAGTGCAGGCAGAGCTTGAATGACTGTCACGGGTGTCAGGCAGGTGGGGGTTATAATTAAATAAAAGTAAGTAAATAACTGCCAGACTACGCCACTTAAAAACAAGGAGTCCCAGGAACCCTTTAGGTAAATATAATATTACCCAGTATATGACATTTTTACGTAAGTCAGATCACACACAAATGAGCCCAGAGATAGTGAATTACTATTCAGTAGTATTTTATTATTTTACCCAATAGGCAGTTTGAAATACTTAAAAGCAAAGCAATCCAGTCTACAACCCAGTGCGTGTGGTATTTCGCCTTGGTGAAACCGATTCTCTATAGCCTGGATAGCACTGCTGAAGTTGTGTGTCGCCTTTCTTATTCAGGGTCGTTTGCATCTGCTTCTCTCGTTCTCTGGTCCTGTTTCTTCCTTTCGTTTAGTTTCTCTTGTCTTCTTTCCTTCTCTTTTTTCTCTCTTTTTTCATTTGTAAATGTCCCAGTTTTATAGTGTCAGCTGTCCCGGGGGCGGGTCTATGCTTGTACCTATTGGTTACCTCGGTGCGTTGTCAGTAATGCGGTTTGTTAAGGGCGCTGTCAGTGTAGGAAGAGAGCTCAGCAATACAAAACGTGCAGTTAAATCATAAACATTCTAATGTGAAAAAAACAAATACACACAATAAATGAACACATAATAAATAAGTGTAAAATCAAAACACACATCGTGATCAAATATAAATAATAAGTGAAATAAATACATTCATGGTCTTTACATATCACAACACAGTGCAAATCAAAATAAAGAAAATAGTGGCGATAGTCACCGCGTGTCACAACAGCAATGAAAGCTCCACCAAAATGGAACACCCATATGTGGAGGCATTTCCTGGGATACAATAAATGATTTCAACCCCAAACTGAATTTAATCACTAACTCACCTTGCAGGAATTCAACTTGTCATATATTAATCCCAAGCAACGACTTGCTTAACCTGTGATTCTTGTCATTATGAGTAGCAAAATGTGGTCTTTCAAATTATATATATACAGTGCCTTGCGAAAGTATTCGGCCCCCTTGAACTTTGCGACCTTTTGCCACATTTCAGGCTTCAAACATAAAGATATGAAACTGTAATTTTTTGTGAAGAATCAACAACAAGTGGGACACAATCATGAAGTGGAACGAAATTTATTGGATATTTCAAACTTTTTTAACAAATAAAAAACTGAAAAATTGGGCGTGCAAAATTATTCAGCCCCCTTAAGTTAATACTTTGTAGCGCCACCTTTTGCTGCGATTACAGCTGTAAGTCGCTTGGGGTATGTCTCTATCAGTTTTGCACATCGAGAGACTGAAATTTTTGCCCATTCCTCCTTGCAAAACAGCTCGAGCTCAGTGAGGTTGGATGGAGAGCATTTGTGAACAGCAGTTTTCAGTTCTTTCCACAGATTCTCGATTGGATTCAGGTCTGGACTTTGACTTGGCCATTCTAACACCTGGATATGTTTATTTGTGAACCATTCCATTGTAGATTTTGCTTTATGTTTTGGATCATTGTCTTGTTGGAAGACAAATCTCCGTCCCAGTCTCAGGTCTTTTGCAGACTCCATCAGGTTTTCTTCCAGAATGGTCCTGTATTTGGCTCCATCCATCTTCCCATCAATTTTAACCATCTTCCCTGTCCCTGCTGAAGAAAAGCAGGCCCAAACCATGATGCTGCCACCACCATGTTTGACAGTGGGGATGGTGTGTTCAGGGTGATGAGCTGTGTTGCTTAACGTTACATAACGTTTTGCATTGTTGCCAAAAACTTCGATTTTGGTTTCATCTGACCAGAGCACCTTCTTCCACATGTTTGGTGTGTCTCCCAGGTGGCTTGTGGCAAACTGTAAACGACACTTTTTATGGATATCTTTAAGAAATGGCTTTCTTCTTGCCACTCTTCCATAAAGGCCAGATTTGTGCAGTATACGACTGATTGTTGTCCTATGGACAGAGTCTCCCACCTCAGCTGAAGATCTCTGCAGTTCATCCAGAGTGATCATGGGCCTCTTAGCTGCATCTCTGATCAGTCTTCTCCTTGTATGAGCTGAAAGTTTAGAGGGACGGACAGGTCTTGGTAGATTTGCAGTGGTCTGATACTCCTTCCATTTCAATATTATCGCTTGCACAGTGCTCCTTGGGATGTTTAAAGCTTGGGAAATCTTTTTGTATCCAAATCCGGCTCTCTGCGCTTTAAACGGACCTCTGAGACTATCACAGTGCAGGTGCATTTATACAGAGACTTGATTACACACAGGTGGATTCTATTTATCATCATTAGTCATTTAGGTCAACATTGGATCATTCAGAGATCCTCACTGAACTTCTGGAGAGAGTTTGCTGCACTGAAAGTAAAGGGGCTGAATAATTTTGCACGCCCAATTTTCCAGTTTTTTATTTGTTAAAAAAGTTTGAAATATCCAAAAATCTGTGGAAAGAACTGAAAACTGCTGTTCACAAATGCTCTCCATCCAACCTCACTGAGCTCGAGCTGTTTTGCAAGGAGGAATGGGCAAAAATTTCAGTCTCTCGATGTGCAAAACTGATAGAGACATACCCCAAGCGACTTACAGCTGTAATCGCAGCAAAAGGTGGCGCTACAAAGTATTAACTTAAGGGGGCTGAATAATTTTGCACGCCCAATTTTTCAGTTTTTTATTTGTTAAAAAAGTTTGAAATATCCAATAAATTTCGTTCCACTTCATGATTGTGTCCCACTTGTTGTTGATTCTTCACAAAAAATTACAGTTTCATATCTTTATGTTTGAAGCCTGAAATGTGGCAAAAGGTCGCAAAGTTCAAGGGGGCCGAATACTTTCGCAAGGCACTGTATATATATATATATATAGACACACACACACAGTGGAACTCACCTAAAAAGTACCTGGGATATAAGTAGGCTTGCTACTATTCGATTTTTTTTTTTTTTTTTTTTTTGCCAAATCGACGATTAATATCGACGTTTATTTTTGAAAGAATTTACCAGGTTTTTTTCAATCTTTATTTTTCAAATGGGTGAAATCGACCTTTATGCTTTAAAAAAAATTATGCCATTGAGATACGTCTCATTTAGAGAAACCCTTTATTCGACATGCAACAAAACCATGGTTACCAACATTCTAATTGAAATAACGTTTGGTCACAGCGAAGCTATACCTAGATATAGATCCTAAAAAAAGTAGCAAGCCTAGATATAACATACACCCAGTATATAACGTATCTGAGCCATGGAACCAGGACCCAAACAAGCGATTTACTATCAAAACGCATCCTTTAATATGTACTCTGCTGCTGTGTACTCCTTGGATATTAAGTACTACTATCAAATTTGTGATAAGTATTTTTGCCATTTATTACATATAGTCAAACCACTCTCTCTAGAAGAACCCTTCCATAAATGTTCTATTCGTTAAAAAATTGCATAATAAACCATAAATACTGAAACCTACAAGTTTAAAAGTAGTTAAACTACCAAACGGGTCTGCAGAAAGCTTAAATGGTATTACGTTTATTTTAAAGTATTTTGTACATGTAACATAATCTCAACCGTATGGCCAGATCGAAATAGGGAGACCGGAAAAATGGTGCAGCGGCAAGTCACACTCTGTCCCGCCCACCCAAATATATACAATGTCTGATATAAGCGGCTGTGATTTAGATCTACCCGTGTTGGGCACCTGTTCTGTCGTCATGGCTAGTGCCAAGAGATCTCTTTCATCAATCTCTGAAAGAAAAGCTTTCAGAGATTGATTATTATCGGCAAAATCTCAAAAGGCCGGAAACAGTCAGATTTGTGTACTGCATTTATACTTGTTATTTTTTACTTGTAAAGTGGCATACAGCAGCAGCTCTTTTCTCTCTGGCACTGGGTATGGTCAATCTTGCTATTTGTATCCAAACTTTTCACCAGTATGGTGAACCGCAGTTTCTGCGAGTTATGTGCTCGTTTCTCCAAGTGCACGCTGGAGAAACGCCTCTCCCACAGCTCTACAGAGTGCTCTGCGTCCCTCACTCCTGCACAGGCTCTTCCTCATCACCCTCTGTTAAGAGGTGTCTGTGTCTTCCCCCCATGGCTCTGTGCCAAGGGTGAGCGGACGACACACCCGGGAAAGTAGCCCACGCAGGAAGCCGTCTTCACGGTCTTCCTCCTCCGAGGAAGAAGAAGGACCGCTGTTCAAGTGATCGGCGGACCCAGGAACAGTGCTTGCAGAGTTCCTGCATGAATGTTCGGCGCCACCTGCCCCGCCTGTCCCCTTGGGGGACCTTATGGCATCCCGTCCCATCAAGCCTGCAGCTCTGGGTCTGGCCCCTGAATGGCTGCATTGAGCCATCTGGGTCTATCAAATAGGTTTATTGACACCCTGCAAAATACCAAAGCAGCGTCCACGCGTTCCCAGTACGGGTACAAGTGGGGAGTCTTTCAGTGGTTACGTGGTGCCTGCCTCGGGGGTTCGACCCCACAACTTGTTCGATGGCATTTCTACTATTTCAGCTTGCCATGTCAAAATTGACTCGGCCTCCCCAGGAGCTCACTTCCTGGCGGGGCAATTGAAAGGAGCTTGGCGGCTTTGGCCTGCCTTCCTTGCTGGAGGCTTAATGTGGTGCTTGATGCGCTCATGAAGCCTCCATTTGAGCCCTTGTATTCAGCTGAGCTGAAATTTGTGTCGCTCAAAGCGTCTTTCTTGCTTGCAATCACCTCTGCAAAGCGGGTGAGTGAGATGCAGGCATTCTCAATTGCAAAAGCCTGCTTCATTTTTGCAGAAGCCAGGACAAAGGTTACCAATCCTGCTTTTTTGCCAAAGACAGTCTCGGCATTTCATGTCAACCAGTCTGTTGAATTGTAGGCTTTCCATCCACCTCCTTTCCAGCCTGACAGAGAGCGGTAGCTTTATACACTCTGTCCAGTGCGGGCCCGAGCGTATTATGTTGACAGGACAAAAAGTTGGAGGCAGTTCAAACTATTTTTGTCTGCTATGTGGTGAAATGGATAGCAGATACAGTCAGGACTGCCTAACTTGCTCCCTCCAGAAAAGCTCCCTGCCCATTCTACCAGGGGCATGGCAACTTCATGGGCTTTACACCAGGGTGCATCTGTCAAGGACATTTGCAATGGAGTGGTGTGGGCTACTCCACCATACTTTTACTAGGTTCTACAGACTGAATGACGTGGATCCTCAAAAACCCTCGTTTTGGAACTAGTGTTAAGGGCGGCTTCTCAGTCGACCCTTACAACACAGGCATAGAGGTGAGTTTTTCCTTCAATGTTTTGAACTCTAGCTACTTGTTAATGGGGTTCCGAGTGGTAATGCACATGGCAGCCTCAGCCTCAGTGGTCTGTGACTCACATTCCACACAGCCTGTCCCCCTATATGTTATTTACTGGTTTCTCTGAGTTAGAAATCCAGTTTACCTTCCCCCAAATGTGAACACATTCTTTCAGCACACATAACCACACCTTAAGAAGGCTGTACAAGACAGCATACACACACATTATACAAATTCTTATTCCAAAACAAAAACCCACATACATATTATACAAACAGCTTATAATTAAAATATAGAAAATTTAGCCCATTCCAACAAACAGAGCCTATTGTTATATTTGTCATACTCTATTTCAAATTTCCAGGTTACATCATGCATATTACATACCTGTTATATTTTAAATCAATCAAAACTCACAATTTACAGACATTACAGCACATCTTATTTTAAATGGAAAACTAACACTGACAACCTTTTGTTTTGCATTCCTCTTGCCTCCCCAACAGCTCTTCGGCCATAACAGACGGTCAACTGTATGAACTCAGAAATTGAAGGAACATGAATTCAGCATTCTATTGTGTTTCTTTGATACAGAATTGATCTTCCACCAATGAACAAGCCACCTCCAGCTAATGTTGACAGAGCTGTATCTACACCACTAACAGTCAACACTGCCCAGGTAAATATATCTTAAAAACAGTCGCATTAGTAATTACATACACGGAAGTATTTGTTTTTAACCTGTGCATATTACAAAATGTAGGGGATGCTGTGAGACAGTTTTCTACTTTTTGAAGAGAAAACAGCCACATTATTTCTTATTTGTTGCTGCATAGCCAGGCCTGAGGTAAACTTCCCTCTAGGGTTAATCCATATTTTCTGTTTCTAGGACCTAAGGTGGCTGTAAAACATCCAATAAGAAATAGATTCTCAAAATATACTTAGCCTTGGGTGTTTTCCAGCAGCAGCACATCCAAATATATTAATTGGCTTAATGGGCCTGGTCCAACGGGTCTCCTGTATTCAAACTTGACCCTTTCTTTGTTTCCAAATTTGAAACTGTAATTATATATGCATGACATGAATGTATCTTTCACACTTTTATTTGAAAGAGTAAGGGATTAATGTACATGCTCTGGATTTGCCTATATTGTTCCCCAATTATGTGGCAGTGTAAGGCTTTTGAAGATTGTACCATGTTGGGGAAGTAGCACTCTCTACCCATATCGATTTAGTAATACTGTCTCTTAGGGCTTAAAACTACACCATTTGTCAAAGGATGCCATATGCCTATCAATATAGTTTCATATTCTGATAGTGAGGATTCTTCTACTGGACAATACATCAAGGCAATGTAGCATCATTGGAATATTTTTTATTATTAATCTTCACCCAGGGTATTGCTAACCCATTCAAAATAATGCATGTGAAACTCTAAAACAACTATTAATTTCAGATGAACTGGTAACAGACATTAATAGAAATATTCTACAAGGTCTCCACTCATTAGAAACTAAAGACACAGAGCTGTATGCAGATCTATGCAGCCTTTTTGACTAACAGAGCTAGAATAAACATCAGGGAGTTCTTTATAGAGCTCTACATAAAGCTGACTAAAAAGCAGCAACTCCACCCAGGTAAAGCAGTAGTTTCCTGCTCATTAAACATGTTGCCTCAGAATGCTACATTTTGACTGGACTTGCTTCTACTTAAGGCTGCAGATTGTTCTTCAAAACTCATTAAAAAGCATAAATGGGGTACTTCAAAAGAGCCATATAGTGGAGCTAAATGAGCCATATGTGGCTAAAAAGCCAGTCCTGTTATGAAGAACAATCCGAGCACACTTTCTGTTGGTAGGTGACGTGGATGGTCACTGCATTTGCTGGGCTCTCAGGTTAAAACAAAGATAAGGTTCTGAGATGAGTACTGCATTAGCAAGGCAGTATGAATGAAAGGGAGGAATGAAACACACAAAGAGGGTTTTCATTTATAAACGACTTGGTGAGGGCACCTTTTAACAAGACATAAACTGACAACAGGAAAGATAACCAGCAGGAGTCACATAGTGCTTTTAAGAATGCACAGACCGCTGTGAAATAGCCGTGGCATGCGACAGATAAGTGAAAACCACAATAAACTGCCGCTTATGAATGCTTGCTCATCCATGTTATCAAATTAACCACAACTTTTAAAATGCATTACAAAAAGGGGTCTATGTGAGAACATCATAATAATTTAGTGTCATTCATTTCCACATGCACACACACACACACTTATCTGTGTTAATGTTGCATGACATTGTGCATATAGAGTAGCACATTATTTTATTTATTTATTCATGTAAAATGTATTGATAAAACTGGAAAATTCACAATTTGTCTGATGCTTAAAACATTTGTAAACTGTGAATGTTATTTTTATTCCTACATTTCTTCTTAAAGGTAAACTTGTGTTTATTTCACACCACCTTTTTGCACTTTCCAATTTAGATACTGTATATATATATATATATATATATATATATATATATATATATATATATATATACAGTATGTGATAGATAGATAGAAAGATAGATAGATAGATAGAATGAATATATTTCTGTAATAAATGTGCTTTTGTTTGCATTGATAAGTTGCATTGATTTATAATTATATTCACCACAGAAAATGACAATAAAGTAGACTTATGCACAAAAGTTTGCAGAATTAATTCCTGGCTGACATTTTTAATAATCTCTGACCAAGTCAATGCTTTGGTTCAGTCTTACATTTCCACACATGAATCAGTGAAACAAGTGTGTCATTTTATAATAGTGGTATGAAAGCTTCTGGATGTAGAAACACTTCTGAGTGTAAGTTTAACTACTGAACCCAGGAAATCGTCCCTACTATCTAAAGAAGGTAAAGCCTGTTAGTTCCTCTCTCTCTCTCTCTCTCTCTCTCTCTCTCTCTCTCTCTCTCTCTCTCTCTCTCATATAACAGTCTCACCTACTGCAATGTCACTGATAAAAGACAAAGAAAGTAGGAATTTGTTTTTAAAGAAGCCAGGGGCTTGTTGTTGCACATGCTTAGTGGTTTTATTGTAGAAGTTGAATGGTATTGCCATAACATTTAAATGTATATTATTATTATTATTATTATTATTATTATTATTATTATTATTATTATTATTATTATTATTATTAATAATAATAATAATAATAATAATACTTTTAAATTATTAAATACTACATCTAGATGTAGTATTTAAAGCTGTATTGAAAAGTCTATTAGATTTCAGATTTGCCTCAATCAAATCCGCATTGTTCAAGATAAAGTGGATCTTTTGATCAGCAGTAATACATTTCTAATACTGTTTTTTAATATTCCAGTTAAGAGCAACTGACCATCGTTACACATTTCATGAAGAACAGAGGCGCCATGTTCATGAGCAACTGTCATGCCACGAATGGATATGCCAGAACAAGGGCCCTGAACGAATATACATCAATCACAGAGAACACTATGTATAAATATTTAAAATACAAGTTTGTATGACATGTTGAGTATGAAAGGCAACAGTGAGGATTGGCTTGATTTGATACATGCTACTCGATAAAGATTTAAAAATGTTAGTGATGTTACGGTAGTTGCATCAGTGTATAACAGCAACATCACAATATTCTTCTGTAGATTCATTTTAAAATTGCCTGCAATTTTGTAAGTAGCATTGCAGTTGTAAATAGTTTTATATTTCCACATTTGTCAACATGGATATTTGTAGTAATAATTTGGACTACATTTGAGTAAATAGCCTTTACAGACTTTAGAAATCTTGTTTATGTTTAAGAAGCTTAAAGAGTAAGTAGCAGGGTTATACGTCCCCACGTGCTGCTACAACTGTTTAAATGACATACCTGTCATTTTTCTTATTCATTGTTAACATCCTGACAACTAAAGTCTGTTTCAGAACTTTTTTCAAAATGTCCGCTGTAGTGCACTGATAGTGTAAGGATTATTGCTCACATTGTCAAGCAGGTAACACAGCAATAATGATCCAGGATGTGGTATGGAAATAGAAAAGCCAGAGCACTTGTTGGGTTATTTTTTTGTTTTGTTTTGTTATCGCTCTTCCTGCAGTGATTTAGAGGACAGATCTCAAACCCCAGTGCACTACAGCGGACATTTTGAAAAGAGCTTTGAAACAGGCTTTAACGTAAAAGTGCAAAAGGTTCTCAGCATGTTAACAATGAAAAGGAAAATGACAGTTATGTTATTTAATCAGTTGTACGAGGGGACGTGTGACGCTATATTTTTTCAGAACTCTGCTACTTGCTGTTTAACCCTCCAGTATTTTGATATTATGCTGCACATGTAGATTCATATGGGTTATTACTAGGTCCCATAACCAAAGCTACAATGTTCTTAAATAAAAATCAGGTTGGACATTGCAACCTTTAAAGTGTTGTTTATTTTCAAAATGTGTGATCCTTACTGTTAGGAATACAGTCAGCACTCGGATATCCGTTACCCAGATACATGTCAGTCACTTTTTACCAACCTTTTTATTAAGAATAAAATCAATCCCCATTATATACATCTAACAAATTAATGCACGTACCAGTCACACGCGATTTCCTATTCTGTCACCAGTTTTCTGATACAAAGCCCATCTCTTCAGTGTTACAGAGTACTTGTTTAACTGTCATAGCCCGTGTTTGAGACAAGCTACGGTAATGTAAAAGTTAATCATTGAACAGTTTTAGATACTGTGATGCATTTTTTAAAAATCTGTGCTCTTTAGTTGCTTTTGTGTATTTTCATTTGCAAGTGAACTGTGACATTAAGGCCTTATCGAGCACTATATTCTGCAATTCGAATACTGACTGGATACTATTTTAATTCTGGAAACTGGTGTTATTTTTTTTTTTTAATCTTTTGCTAAATTGCATTTCCTTTCACGTTTTACGTACCAGATTTAAAAGTATGTACAGTCCACGGTTATTTCTTTTGGCAAGTGATATTTTCAGAATCATATCATTCTGTATGAAAATATTTCTTCTGTTAAAAATATAGTACTGTACCAATAAAACCAACTACAGTAAATCTAAATGGAAGCCTATTTATTTTAAAACACAGTCCTTTCAGCTATGTATTTTTGACATTGTATCTTTTTTGTGTTCCCTGAAAAAATGGACAAGGGTTGGAATGGGCCAAAATGAAATAATCAAATATGCATCACACTCTTTTAACCGTCACTGAAGTCAAAATGTTATAGGGTCGGATATGTGAGTGCTGACTGTATTACATAAGAGTGTGGGCTTGAACAGTTATAATTTATGTCAGTTGATGTTTTGGAAAGTAGCAACTCTCCATTGCACAAAGACATCCATAATCTTCCTTGATGCACATCCAACTGCCAGAACTCCCAAATTGTTTAGCTTTGGGCCAAATCCCCAAGACCTCCAAATTCGGTATGGTTTTGGTTTCAGATTTGTGCACACTGAATCCTGAATAACCCAGGTGGAGCTGTTGTGATGGTGATGTGGGTCCCAGCCCTAGACAATATACACCAGTTTGGCCACCAGCACACATTCCCATAGGCACAAGCCACCGTAAGATGTGCCTGCCAGACAGGCATAACTCCAGCACCATCCAACCGTTCGGGGGCGGTCGTCGGATTTGGTGGTACATTTCCAGGATAGACTGGCCCCCTATTGCCTGAAGGAGTCCGACCAAGGGAACAACATGCAGGGGGACTCACAGATGATGACAGGGGACTGATGGAGCCTGATCTGAGAGGTGTTCCTGGTGCTGCTTGCCTCAGCCCTTTTGACAACAGCTGTGCAGTGCCCTTTTACAAAGTCTCCCCCAGATGTTTAAGACAAGTTAGTGCCCTTGCTATTAGTGCTGTGACTTTAGGGTGAGGAATCGTAAATAGAAACCTCCAAAAAAAGGAGAACTAGAATTATCATTATGCAACACATGTAACAAAGTGAGTTTCTGGAAACTGTTGCAGGAAACTAAATGTATCCTGCAAAACTAATTATTAAGTTAAACAGCTATTGAAAACTTTGGTTTAATAAGTTAATCCCTGTTTTCAAGTTTGCTTTAAAGATAATTCATTATGGCAATACTATTTGGATCCCTGCGGCTAGTTGTATAAACTAACAATGATAATGGGCTCAACTCAATTCACTTTTAGCTTGGAAAAAAGCATTTCAGGAAATACAAGCAATAAACAAAGCAAATATGGAATCATTTTTATTTTGATTCGATTAACATATAATCAGTGGATCAACATGTGCTCTGTTTATTTCATGAATTTGTAGTGTCCTAAAACCCTTTTTCCTTTTCCTTTCCTAAAACTTCATTGAATTGAGCCCAAAATAATCTCCCAATGCATCCACTTCCCCCACAGGGTAAGTGTGTTTCTTTTTTTTAAATTAATTTTAGTATGCAGCCATTCAAATAAGTGCTTTATTGAGCAACTAATACATCTACACTTTTCTTCAGGTTCATTTCCAATGTATTTCTTATTTATCAGTGTCTTTACAATGAGAATATAATATTAAGAAACGTACCGCTTGTATGTTACAATAAAAGGATAAAATCAATATTCACTTGTATGTTGAAAAATGTAACATTGGCCTACCGTTATGTATATGTAGAGCCCCGTGTTTTTTCGCAAATACGAAATACCACGAAATGTAACATATAAAATGAAATAAAAGTGCAAATATAAAAATAAATAACACGAAAAATCATAAAACAAAGAGTAACATTTTTAAATTGTGAGGTTTATACAGAACATACTTTAAATAAATACTTGTAATCGTAGTTGTCAAGGCTCAGCCGTTACCATAGACACGGTCTGAAGGGAAACGGAAGCTAGCACTTGCGCAGATGTATAATTTGAAGTGAGTCATTTGGTAATTAAAATTGTGATGGAAGAGAAGAGAAGTTTGTTTCTAAAATGCCTAAACCGCGCATAACACACTGCAAAGAACCTGAGCATGAGGGGGTGTATGCAGCTGACGGTGACAAAATAATGATGTGCAGATTTTGCAACTGTCGGCTGGAATGGGAGTCGAAAGATACCGTCGTTAAGCATCATTTGCTTTTGTACAGTATCTTGCATTAGTATGTCAATTCTTTGTTTTAGTTCAAACTTTGCACTGAGAAACCCCAGATTTCTTGTATACTGCTTCAATGCAATGGGATTGAAATACAAATCCTATTTTTTTTTTTTTTTAATGGGTAGATTACTGTATGTGCAATTATTATGACAGCCCCACAATAGTAGGGCAGTGTGTGTATATATATATATATATATATATATATATATATATATATATATATATATATAATATCTTACTGTATTTTAAAGAGTGGTGGACTGTATGTTACCGTAACTCCAACTAATGACAAATTCTGGTAGCTAAATTATTTTTCTGTGCAAAGTCTCTTTGTTTAAAAAAATCAGATAATGTTTAATAAAAAATATGTATGTAGTTCAAACATGATGTATACGGTACTATTATTGATATACATCTATTTGAGTTATTTTATTAATGTGGATCTGTAATAAAACTACATCTGTGAAAAATAAAACAAAAAATAAAACATTTGTGAAAAATAAAACGAAACATTATAAAAGATAAAAATCACTTCACGGGGCTCTATGTATATGGAATAATCCAGACGCCACGCCAGGTTACTGAGGGAATATTTACATGAGACCAGCATTAGAAAACATGACACTGGTCAAGTGTTATCATTACCATTAAGGGTACCAGGCGCTGCAACTTGATTATTTAATCTATGTAACACTTTGGAATAAAAAGGCAAAATGTCCACTGCAGTTAAATCGTCTTCAGTAATAATAAAGCTGATGTTTCTGTTGCTTTGTTGTGAGTACAAATTTGGGCAGTGACTTAATACTGATGATCAGGTGGTCTCAACAAACAAAACAAGATGGGCTGTTTTTCAGTTGAACCGTAGCACATGTAATGTAATTGTTATGTAAGGTCATCCATGGCTCTAGGTATAACTGTAAGGCTATAATTTGACATTAAGCAGTAAAACTACATTGTAATACCCTGGCTGTACATTTGGTTATGTGATTAGACTATGTAGCTCACGCATTGCATGGTGTTAGAGAGTAATGGATTGTAAGTAGCAACTCATAACTAATTAGATTACTGAACATCAGAAATAGTAAATGTTATAATTAGTCATGTTAAAACCTGTAATTTCATTACAGTTACTTTCATTTATTTTAGTTATTACTGTTTGTGATTCCTTTTTTTCTTGAAAAAGACTCACAGAAGCAGGAACACAGTGTAGCAGGGACAAGTTCCGTTGCTGACATCTCCGACGCATGTGAGGAACTGTAGGGACCTGGAAGCTCAGCAGGAGAGGGGGCACCAACCCGGGAATCCATGACTGTCTGGGAAGTCATGTCTCAGTGAGCGCCCAAACTTTTACAAAGGGAACCACAAAACACACCCCTTGTTTTCCTCAGAGAGAGAGAGGGAGGGAGAGCTAGAATTGCACAGTGACAAAGCGGTAAGACAACTCTGTATTGTTGGATTGAATTGAATGTCAGAGTGTTAACCATGGCGACTAAAACATGAATAGATTAGGCTTAGTTTAGGGGGTTGAACTGATCCTATTATAGTATAGGCAGGGGGTGTGCAACTTTTATTTCTTAGCTGTGTTTTCACTGTGTTTTATTTTTGCCTTTTGTGTTTGTTTACTCTTAGTGGTGTATGTGTATTAGTGGTCTACCATTGTTGGTATACCACGGGACTGTTACCACAGCAACCCCATGCTCGCATTACCACTGCTGGTATCCGAGTGGCAGCACCCTGCAACTTTATCAGAGACTGCCTACTAAACACTGTTTGCAAAAGTTTTAAAGAAAGTCCCTGTGTTTTTAGTCTTTACTGCGGACAACCAACTCCTCTTACACACAGAAAAGGCATGTACTGTATTTGAAATGGACTGTGTAAAAGCAGTTGGCGACTTTCTTTTCATTATTACTCATGTGGCCTGGCATATGAAGAATAATAACCAGTTGTCTAGTCAGTTATCGACATGTAGTCTAATAAGAGATGGTGACTTGTTCTAGCAAAACAATTGTGCTTTCTAGTTTGAATTACTGTTTATCTTTAAGCAGGACCAAGGCAAGAACCTTACAGTTTCTTTTATTATTTTTAAATTGAGTTTTTTCACACACTAGATAAGCCAAATTCCAAAAGTAATCCAAAAAATAATTGTATTGATCCATTACCACTCCTGACGGTAAACAATGTAACCAGATCTATTATATCTGGGACAGTTGCAACTGCTAAAGAAGATGCAACAGACAAAAAATAAATCTGTTTGTGGCACTCAAAACTTTATTTAGGCTCTACGATTTGACTGTCGAAAGATAACTTTGGTTTATTGGAATTCACAAAGAATGCTTTTTTCAGCTTGGTACGGTAACCTTTTCACTTCCTTTTTTGTTTAATTATTGAGCTTTTTGCTGCATTACAGCCCTTCATTAAAATTATTTTCTTTATTTTTAGTTTCCAGGGCATTTTGTTAATGGAACATGTGTAACACACAAACCTTAATTGTGTTTTTATTTTTCGCGGTTCTTGTTTTAAATTTCTTAAATGCAACTGTTCATTTTCTTAAATGCAAACTTTTACATAACAGTACTCACACACGTTTGATCACCATCACAACTGTTGCATGATACTAGGTGTAACGGGGAAGTGTTAGGTGTGTGCGTCACTGAATAATAATGAGTCAGACACAGAGCATTGGGTGTTAACACGGCGCGCAGATTTAATTAACACACAGGTGCTGCCACTAGGGTACCAGCAATAGCCGGAGGGGGAGGAGTTACTGTCCTCAAAGGCCATAGCAGGAGTGGCTGCCTAACTGTCTGAAGAGTAGCTGGTGTCCCTGGGGCCAAAGAAGGAGGAGCTACTGTCCTGATAGCCTGAGGAAGAGGAACAGCCGTCCCTGAGAGGGAGGAAGGAGAGAAGTGACAGGTTTCTATGGTGGAGTCAAGGAGACCAGCTCCACCACAGCACCGACCTCAACCCCTGCGCTCCAATCCGGCGCCTGTGGGTCAGCTCCCTCGGCCCGTGCTTCTAGACACCCCACCGTCGTGTCTGGACCTCCCATCATCCGCTGACCCCCCCAAACAGAACAGGAACCAGCTGAAGAAATCGAATGTACCGGTGGTGCCATTCTGAGGGGGAGGGGTTCTTGCGTGGAAGTGTGCAGGAGACTAAGCAACCAATTGAGCAGGTAGGCTAGTCTTGTGCGAGGGGGCAGCCCGGGGAGGCTGTGTGCAGCTGCGCCACAGCTTGAGGTGACTGCACCGCCATGCTACACAGAGTGGCACTGCATCCACTCCGCAGGATAACTACTACGGAACCCTTCAACTGCAAGACGGTGCCTGTGAAGGCTCTGCCCAGCCAGGACTGTCGTAAAGACCCAGAGTCACTGGGAGGCCAGGACTTCGGGAGCAACAGCAGTAGATTAGTTTGGGAAATGTTGATCCCAACCAGTATAGAGAGGATTTCGTAGTGTAGTAGGTTCCTGGAGCAGGACGTGTCTTTTAGTAAGACTAATGCTCACCTTGTGTGGCAAACTTTTATTTTTTATCTTTGTTTTCTTTTCTTTTTTAAATCTGACACTAGGGCTACCATTGCTGGTACCCTAGTGTGAGCACTTGTGTTGATATTCGATCTCAGTGCCTGTGCGGCGTTGTCAACACCCAATGCTCTGTGTCTGACTCATTATTATTCAGCGACGAACCAAGCACATAGCGGTTCCCCCGGTTACACTAGGGTTACTGTGTTCTGCTGAAGTTAATACAGCACCTCTCTGTACTTACAAGCACTTGTATTTGATCAAATTGTTACCGTGATATTCGTAATGTGATGTGCATTTTTGTGTTACAGGCACCAATGGTGCCTAACCCCGTAACCGTTGTCAATTTTTTTTTTTTTTCGTGCATTTGCGACCATTTTAATCGCAGTCTGGAGCCCTGCATCATAATTTCGCATTTCTCTGTGATTCAGTGGTACAGACAGATTGATACATTACAATGGTGCAATTGAGGGAGTATTCTGGTTGAGGAATCATAGCGTTATAAATAACAACTGCCGCTGTGTACCAGTTGCAAGCCTGTCACGTACCAGTACTGGTGTGCGTACCACAGGTTGAAAACCACTGTCCTAGTGGATGCATTTTGTGTAGACTTGGCATGAGTATGAATCCCAGTGCAGGAGATAACCTATGACAACACTGCAGCAATTCTTTGGATCTTAGTTTTTTCTGAAAAATATTTCCCAACATAAAACCAATGTCACCTTACAATAATTGTTTTTGAGTTTCAGTGTTTTAAAATAAAATATCAAACAGAACGAAATTTCAATATACCTTTTGTAATTCAGTAATATGAGAGAATTGGTCAGGGGTCTGAATACTTTTGCAAGGCACTATATATATATATATATATATATATTTATATATATTATATATATTATATATATATATATATATAAAGGCTGCTTATTTTTCTGATTTATTAAGACGTTGTTGCCATTGTAAGCTGTAATGCCTGAGTTTTAGTTGGGTATGTGGTTTTATTCACTAATTCAAGGCAGCTGGCCAAAGCAATAATTTAGCAATTCCAAATGAATGTTTATGCACCAGTGAAATGAAGGTCACTAATCTGTATCACTTACAGGGATGTACACCAGAACAAAAACTCAGAGCCGTGAAAGGGAACTTTAAGAGTAGATTTCTGGTCACTTAACCCATTACCTCATAACTTGATTTTATTTGTAAAACTGTGTGTGTTATGTTTGGCATGTTAGTAACAGAAAATAAACATATTTCAGTTGAAATTTAAAAACATTATGTTTCAAACATGTCAATTAGGTCCAAAGAATAACATTTTTAAACTCTATGCAGTATGTGGCCATACAAAACAGCTAGGTTTTAACTAAAAATAGAAACAGAGATTTGTTACCACAACTAACCAGCATGAAAAAAATATCCACACGTCCAAAATAGTGACTCAGTTTTACTTTGGTCTCTCTTTACAAAATGCTCAGGACTTTCTTGTTAAGGACACATTTTAAAAGCCCAGTTCATGAAACAATTTTCAACTGTTTTAGAGAGGGTTTATTAGTTTTTTCTTATTTTTTAAATCCCTGTTTAACCTAAGGGCAATTTTATTCATGGGACAGGAGCAAGAGCTGCATGGAGGAAGAATCTCAGGGATTAGAAGGGGAGAAAAGTGCTTATGACTTCGAAAAGATGTCAGGTTCTCCCCTTGGCTTGTGGAGGTGAGGTCGACACGGCCAACCTCCAAGGCTGAAAAGCAAAACGGAAAACAGTACAGCAAGAAAAATGAAAAGCTAGAGGGAAGTCCAGAGGTCTCTGTCGGCTTGTGGAGGATCACCTTTTCTGAGGGAGGTCAGCGAGACCGGAGTTCCAAGGCTGAGTAGTGAGCTTCACTTGCCTCGAAGAGGAGAAATGCTGGAAAGGGAAAACAAATAAAACAAGAAAAGGGTCAAGGGGTCTCCCACCCTGGTTCTCAGCGGGCCACCTCGGAGCAGTAGAGGCTGCGTGGCTGGGTGCCGAGTCTGAAACAAGCTTTGTTCTCCAGAGAGGAAGACTGGCACAGGTGAAAAGGAAAGAGTGAGCATGAGAAAAAGAAAATTGGATAGAGTTAAGAAAATTTTGGTCAGGGTCTCCCTCTGGTTTCAAAGGAAAAGTAATAGAGTTTAATATATATAATATATATATATATTTTAAACTGTGATAGAGGATTAAAGACCATGGGAGGAAACCTCTGGTGGTCCCGGTGGATAGATGGTCCCTGCTCCGAGCATAGTAGCAATAATCTGATGGGCCAGAAATATCAGGGAGAAAGGAATTAATGTAAGACTCCACTGCAGTGGAAGGCCAGCAATGCATTTTCTTTTTTCATGCAGTGCTGGTTGACACACAGGTTGCTGCACCTATATGGACGGAATAGATTGTCTTTTGCATCGACAAGGAATATGAGAATCCTGGTTGAATGGAGAACCGGATGAAGCTGGGGAAGGCTGGCCAGCCGGTTGCGGAGGAGAGGGTGGATGGAGCGAGGGCAGCTGCTGGATGCGAGGAGACTGCTTACAGATTAATTTAATTGAACAACAGATCACTGAACAGAGGCATATGCAGCGGGGGAAATCAGCTAAAGGAATCGACGTCTGAACCAGGGAACCTTCAATAATGTGCCGTAGCAGTGGAGGGAGTGCCATCAGATAAGGATGCAGATCTGGAAGCAGTCGCAGTGTAAAGATTGGCAGCAGGGCAGGTGAAACAGGAATGGCAGAAGTGATGGGTGTGGCTGGAGTGGCTGGTGTGGAGGGAGGGAGGCTAATGGTTCCAGACGAGTGATCCAGTTTTTAAGAGCAGACAATCATCACTTTGTCCTATGTAGCTGGGCACAGATATTAATTCTAAGACATTCTAATATATTTGAGATGTTCAGGAGCCAGAATCAGGTTTATTTACAGTCTGGTTAAGAACTCAAAATACAGGCTGAAGTTGAGCCACTCTAAGGGCAGTCTTGATGAATACAGCTGGTGTGGTGCAGTAGGATCTCTGTAACAAGTCCATGTGCAATGAGTGTGAGCAGATCAGAAGTGATAGGCTGCATGCATCACATGTAGTACGTGGACAACCACTGTAGCCCCATAAACGGCACATCTGTATCATTCAGGAACACTATATTATGGGTGGTTTCACAATAAAGGTAATTCGTTGTTGGCCATTTAAGTCACATGTAAGTACTAAAAAAAACTATGGGAAATGGAAAAAAAAACCATAAACAAACAAGAAATAACTCAATTGGCCCTGCTTCAAAGTAAAGGTAGAATGCAGGTTTTGAGACCGACCACTACATATGGATTTACTTGAACACGTCGAGTAGGGCTGTGTTCTAGTTTGACCGAAGGAATCCTGGGGTGTTTACTTCATAATTTATAACAGCAAAGGAAGTGCAAGCAGCTGACTGAGTACTGCAAACTTACCCGGATTTATTCTGTGTGAATTAAGAATGGAATTAAATCCAAGCTCTGTGTGACAAGGTTTTAAGAAGACCATTCTATAGGGGAATGTTTTACTGATGTTCGTAAAGACGACACTGCATAAATACGCTCCCTGTTTGTTCTCTGGACTGTTTTAAATACTGCACGGGTTATTTTTAAATAGCGCACTGTGACAGGCTGGACGAGTGGTCTGACGTCAGGCAGAAGCAGGAAGGTAAACTGACACCAGGCAAGTAAAGCAGTTTAAGGTGGCGTTTTTATTCAGCAAAAATAAATAAAATATTCAAACAAAAACACTGTGCTCACAGAGCAAAATAAAAGGTGTAAACAAAACAAATCACGCACAAAAAATGCAAGACAGGGCGGCAGAGGTCCCTCAGGAGGCGACGGTGGCAGCGGACCCTTGGGAGGCGATTGCAGGAGGGGAGCCAGGACCAGCGGTGGTGCTAGGTTTGGCCCTCTTCTCAGCCGCTGCGACCCAGCGGTTTTCCCCCTTGCTCTTTTTAGCAGCCTGTGCAAGGGCAGCTGCGGACCGCAAGCCTTCTGTTCCGGTCCGTCCTGTCATGAAGGGAGAGGCAGCTCCAGCAGGCATGCTCCCTCTGCTGGCGGAGGTGGAAGCGACACGCAGTCCTCCCACGGAGGTGAAGGTGGGACCAGCAGGCACTCAACCTCTGCTGGCGGAGGTGGAAGCGACACGCAGTCCTCCCACGGAGGTGGAGGCGGAACCAGCAGGTATTCTCCCTCTGCTGGCAGGTACCTGGGCTGTGGATGTTCGGCCTTCCCCCTCTTGGGCTGTGGACGCACCGACTCCCCCCTCCTGGGCTGTGGATGCACCGACTCCCCCCTCCTGGGCTGTGGACGCACCGACTCCCCCCTCCTGGGCTGTGGACGTTTGGGCTCCTCCTTTTCAGGCGCAGGACGTTCAGGCTCCTCCCTCTAGGGTGCTGGAGATGGCCGGGTCTGGTTTTCTGCCCAGAACCACTCTGCAGCATCCCCCACTAGACCTTGGTTCCACGCCTCTTCATACTGGGGGTACCCGTAAGGGCAGTCCTCCCTGACGTGCCCAAACTTGCCACAGTCACCGCACATGGGAGCCCCCTCCTTCCTCCACTGCTCCTGTTCAGCTGCCCAGTCCGGGGGTCCAAACTTAGTTGGCACCCGGGACCACCACCTCTTGTTCAGCTGCTGTTGTGGTTGCAGCTCTCTGCAGCTCTTCTTCCTTCCCATCCTCTTTCCTCCCATTCTTCTGCCTCCTCACCTCTTCTTTCCGCACACACAATAAAAACCCCCCAAAAAAACGAAAAAACTGCAGTACCCTACTTCTGTCTGAGTCCAGGAGGCACTGGTGATCCCACGCTGGACACCACGTGTGACAGGCTGGACGAGTGGTCTGACGTCAGGCAGAAGCAGGAAGGTAAACTGACACCAGGCAAGTACTGCAGTTTAAGGTGGCGTTTTTATTCAGCAAAAATAAATAAAATATTCAAACAAAAACACTGTGCTTACAGAGCAAAATAAAAGGTGTAAACAAAACAAATCACGCACACAAAATAAACAATAAATGATCCAGGTCAGGCTGGGCAGTAGCCTTCACTGATCCTGGAATTATTTTTAAGTCTCGTTTTCAGTCTCTCGTTCCTCTCGCTCTCTCTGCTCCTAAAACACAAACACCCCCCACCCCCCCCAGTGCCGAGAGCTGCAGGCTTATATACCACAATCTGCACAAGTTTATTAATTAAAATGCTAAACAAACAAATCAGCTACGCCGTCCTAAATACATAAATAACAAAAACAATTACCCAACCCGCGCTGTTTCACCGTCATATAAATACAAAAAAAAACAAACACAAAACACACTGCACAGGGGCGGAGGGGGAGACCCCGATCTAAAAATAAATAAACAAAACAATGTACAGGGCACCTCGCCCTGTTACACGCACTTACATTTTCTGCACAGGGTTTCTGTGTGAGGCGTGTTAAACCAACATGGATTTGCATACCAATATTTTGTGTAATTTAACTACTTATTGATTTGGAACAAAGTAACCTGGACCTGTTCCTAATGGACCGGGTGTTTTAAATAAGGAACAAAGTAACAGCCTGAACCTGGAGACCTGGACCTGTACCTGGAGATCTCAGAAGAGTGACCACAGCGGACTGGTGGCCACTGTGAAAACCTGGACTGGTTTTGCATAGTGTTTACTTGCACTGAGGCTAGCTCATGCAAGGCCGAGAATAGGGCCTGCAAGAAGTTTAGACAGGGCCCAAGTGGGCAGGTTCTTTTATTTATTTTCTTTTTCTAAACTACATATTGCTGAGTGCTTATGTCATATATATATATATATATATATATATATATATATATATATATATATATATATATATATATATATATATATATAGACACACACACACACACCTGGGAATATCATTGGAAAAAGACCTACACTCCTATGCTGCCAAAAGGAGACTCATTATGGCTTTTTTTTTTCTTCGATCAATACTCTGTCTACAGCACAGCACATGGACTACTGCCATCTTCACTAAACCTATTTATATTAATGGGTTTTCAGAACAGAAAACAAAGATTTACTACCTTAATGTGTGTTGTTTTATTATTCATCTTATAAATAGGGTAAAATAAAACCTGTATTAAATCAAATAATTTTTGTAGGATAGAGGTTTAGTGGTAGTTTGTTTTAAAAAAAAAAAAAAAAAAAAACCTTAACAAGATTGCAAAGTTTAAGCTGAATTATCATCAATGTCCTGGAACAGACAAACTTAAATAACAACATTAATTGAATATTTAATATTTTCGTCCCCGTCTGAAAGATGGGGTTGATGTCTGGTTTAGTTTAAAAGATTAAGTATTAAGAATAGCTGGATATTTGCTTTATTATAACAAGTCATCAGTGTTGGGCACGTTACTGAAAAAAAGTTATTACTCGTTATTTGTTTCTTCAGAAAAATTTTTGTAGTATAACAAACAGCTTAACGTATTGGATATTGGGTTTTAATTTTGGAAAAATTGAACACCAGTATAAAACCAGTACTTCAGGGGAAGGCAATGCTCTGTTACACAGCAATCACACAGTCATCCAAAAATATTATTGCATTGAAGCACATACTATCACGGTTCCTTCATCTTTACTTTTGGCCAGATTCACTAAGCATTTACTCCAGTTCTGTATTTGCCCTGTTTTTGCACTACACATGGTTTTTACTTCTAATTTGTGTCAGAACATGGATGGATTTCCTTTAACCTGATTGGTCAATAGGAGGTCTCTAATCCCAAGTAAAGCACTTTGAATGTGATCCTTCAAACTAGGTTTAATCTCTGTTCCAAATCAATCCATCATAACATTTCTTCATTTCATTTTTGTAATTTACCTTGTTTTCTACTTGATTAAATACAATCTTCATTCTAGTACATGCCAACTGAATGTTATCTTTCAAATCATGAGGACTAAAGGCTGCTTCCTCTGTGTCCTATGCGTGAAATCTAGCTATTTAAATTGAGTATAAAGTCAAATAAAATAAATGAGAATAGTGTTTGATGTGTCATTGTCGATAACCATAACAAGAGCAACTAGTCTGCAGGTTAGAAGACAAGTTGTAGAAATCAAACCCCTGGATGCAGACGGATTACTTTCAGCAACTGTATGGCAACACATCATAACAAAAACAGGAGGCTTTAAATATTAAATCACTAACATGTTACTGAACAAACAGCACGCCTCCAGGCCACAATATATAGTTGCCAAAGCCGCCTTCTTTTGGTCCTGTTGCTTAACTGTACCTGTGGGTGTTCCAAAGTGTATTTATTTTCATATTTCAATGGCCAACTTGTAACAGTGATGTCACAATAACAGCTCTGCCAAGCTTTGAATTCAGAGTTCTCCACAGCAACAGCAGGGTTTAATTTGTAAAACAAATAAATGACTAAATTAAATCTATAATCATAAAACATGGTTAATTACACTTGGGATGAGCAGAAAACACAATGGTTCTTTGTAATAGTTTCACGGGTAAAGTCATAAACAACTCAGGACTTTGTCCTTCACTGTTTATGCCTTTCCTCACTCATTTATTATTTTGTGTGTCCTTTCTTTTTTTACTAAAACTAATTTAATACTTTATACCTACATATCTATATGTACAGTTGTGACAAAGTGGCTGAGAGGGAACAGGTGCAGGAGTGATGCAGTGCGGTAATTAAACAGACAGAGCCTTGTAATCCAGTTTGGAACAGTGAACTTTTTTTATTCGAGGTCTGGTGAACTAAACAATAATCCCCCAACAATACAAAACAATGTGTACTGCACGGGTAAACAATAACGGGATTGCAGTCCCAACTAATAAACACGATATCTGACCCACAATAATACATACACGGTCACCAGTCCTGGGTGCGTGCAGTAGTGCTCGTCGTGGGCGATACAAGTTATTTAGTGACTGTTGGTGAAGTGCCGTTCCAGCTTAGTGCTGGCCCTAGGCGACAGCTCTGGAACTGTGTTAGCTGTCTGGTAATGTGCAAGACAAGACAATTACAAGACAAAACAAACAAAACACTCACGCTACTTTTTTTTGGTTAGGAACAGGGTTTCTCACAGTCCTTCTCAGTTTATTTACACAAACCAAAGCGAAGGAACAGATTGCGATTCTCCGTCCCCTTTTATGCTGTCACACGTGAGCCCTTGGTAAACGAGTGCAACCACCTCTTCAATCTGCGGCTGCCACGTCGTTTCCCTTCCGGGTCAATGCGTTCTTGCAATGGAATCTTGCTTTCATCCAGACTGGCCAACTTCCTGACCCTGTGAAAGAACTGTCAGACCAGCTCGTCCAAAGAACTCTGTTCTCACCGCTTAGCGCCCTCACAGGTTGGGAGGCAGATTTACTACCAAGAATCATTGTATTTCTGTCACAACAGTATATCTACATTTTCTTAACATTTCATTTCTTACTGTTGTAGCACCTGCCCGCAGAGCGGGGATAGAGCCACAGAACGGGCAACGGTATAGCCTGACTACGCCACAGAGGGAATTTTGCATTCAGAATTAGAAAAAACTATAATAAATAAACACTTCAAAAGAAACAAGTGTGTAAACAGGTATATGTACATACAAAACTGTAAAAATGAAATCATTTAATTTAAAATGAAAGTAACATGTTTTCTCTTGCATGTGTCATTCTGTGCAGCACAGAATCCAGGTTGAGCTGCTGCAACCTGCAGCTTTGTAGTTTCCTGATCAAAATGTTTCTGCTGAAGCGCTGTGGCTAGCTTCAAGATGAAATCTCTCCTACATATATTTTCCCTGGAGCATTCCTTGTACAAAACAAAGGAATTGATGGCTGCCAGGTCCAGTCGAGATAACAGGCTTCTAGAATTTATATATATATATATATATATATATATATATATATATATAAGCTCAAAGACCAGCTGCACAGACGTGCTCAAATTTGTTGGTACGCTTACAGCTCATTGAAATAATGCTTCATTCCTCCTGAAAAGTGATGAAATTAAAAGCTATTCTTGCATGCCTTTGGTATGTCATAGAATAAAGCAAAGAAGCTGTAAAAGTGATGAATTACTGCTTATTCTACAAAGATATTCTAAAATGGCCTGGACACATTTGTTGGTACCCCTTAGAAAAGATAATAAATAATTGGATTATAGTGATATTTCAAACTAATTAGTTTCTTTAATTAGTATCACACATGTCTCCAATCTTGTAATCAGTCATTCAGCCTATTTAAATGGAGAAAAGTAGTCACTGTGCTGTTTGGTATCATTGTGTGCACCACACTGAACATGGACCAGAGAAAGCAAAGGAGAGAGTTGTCTGAGGAGATCAGAAAGAAAATAATAGACAAGCATGGTAAAGGTAAAGGCTACAAGACCATCTCCAAGCAGCTTGATGTTCCTGTGACAACAGTTGCAAATATTAAGAAGTTTAAGGTCCATGGAACTGTAGCCAACCTCCCTGGGCGCGGCCGCAAGAGGAAAATCGACCCCAGATTGAACAGAAGGATAGTGCGAATGGTAGAAAAAGAACCAAGGATAACTGCCAAAGAGATACAAGCTGAACTCCAAGGTGAAGGTACGTCAGTTTCTGATCGCACCATCCATCGCTTTTTGAGCGAAAGTGGGCTCCATGGAAGAAGACCCAGAAGGACTCCACTTTTGACAGAAAAACATAAAGCCAGACTGGAATTTGCTAACATGCATATTGACAAGCCACAATCCTTCTGGGAGAATGTCCTTTGGACAGATGAGTCAAAACTGGAGCTTTCTGGCAAGTCACATCAGCTCTATGTTCACAGACGAAAAAATGAAGCTTTCAAAGAAAAGAACACCATACCTACAGTGAAACATGGAGGAGGCTCGGTTATGTTTTGGGGCTGCTTTGCTGCGCCTGGCACAGGGTGCCTTGAATCTGTGCAGGGCACAATGAAATCGTGGCAGTTCTAGTGTAAATTACCAGGCTGACTGACTAATGTATTTTCACTAAAAAGTTCTGAAGTGAGGTAGTTTTAGAAATAACCACTAGAGGTGTGTCTGAAAAGCCAGTCTGACTTGAAATCCAATTGAAATTTGGCAGAAGCCCAGGACACCTGATCCCAATTAGCCTGAACTGTGTGAAGGTATGTTTTTTAGGTACAACCGTATTCCCTTGTTCACTAAGCTTTAACATAGCCATAAGGCATATCTTTGCTTTCATAAGCCCTTCTATTTATGATGCTTACCGTTATGTAATATATATGTGTATGAATTTAACCGCAGGCCGACTGGTCATGCCTTCCCTCCACTCTCCATCCTCCTGTGCCTGCTCCTTCTCTTCCCTAGCCCCTCTGTGGTGGAACCAGCTACTGGAGAACTTCAGGACTGCTCCATCTCTCACTGCCTTCCACCGCATCCTCAAGACCCACCTATTTAGACTGCACTTGTAGATCTCTTGATCTATCCCTCCTACTATGCACTGGATGGCCTGACCTACGCACCACGTTACTGGATCCTCAGCTAATGCACTACTAATATGTCATTGTAGATATAACTTTTTGTAATCCTAACTTGTTGTATCCTATTTAGTCTTGTATTTTAGTAGTATTATTTGCATTTACTGTAAACTATACTGTATTTAAATATCAATCTTGCATTGTAACCCTGTACTGCCCTGTAACACCTGTAAGTCACCTTGGATAAAGGCGTCTGCCAAATAAATAAATAATAAAAGATAACAAAAAGCTTTTTGTAAAATAAATATAAATATTAAATAGCGATTACCTGAAATTGTCCCTTCAATGCTTTCGGTCTATAACCAACCAGATGCTTCCCCTAATGAATAACATGCTTGAACTTCAAAGGCACCACTCAGGAAGAGAAGCAGTAACCGTAACAGGAGCTTTTTTAAACCTCATTATCAGTTTAGTGTTTTTATCAAATACAATACAATTTGCAAGCACATGTATTTCTTCTAGAACTGCACGTCAGACCTACATGCATAGGGCTGCAGTGTGGAGTAGTGGTTAGGGCTCTGGCCTCTTGACCGGTCCAGTAAAAACCCAACTGTATAAATGGGTAATTGTATGTAAAAAATAAACTGTAAGTCGCCCTGGATAAGGGCGTCTGCTAAGAAATAAATAATAATAACATGTAAGCAACAGACAAGACGTATGCAATTATTTTATTAGCTATAACTTCATTAAATAGCAGTGTATCACTTCCCCTAGACTAAGCTGCCACAGCCAGTATAGAGTAACATGTATTTGCTGAAGCAGAATATCGAATACCCTCGCATGACTCATTTAGAATCTGGCTCTGTGCACAAGTGAAATGTGATTGGTAGTCTCAACTGAACCCCAGTTGAAAATAATTAATATGGTATGACAAACTGTCTTGCATTCACATACCATAATAGTTATCCATCACAACATTGGATTTACTTTATTGGGTTTGCTAATGTAAGTAGTTTAAGGATAGTATCTTGTTTTATTGCAGGGGTCAGATTTTCCTATTCCTTGTCTCCTGAAGAATTTTCAGGACTTCTAGACAGTTCTTCTGATGTCATCATCTTTATCCGAGATTCAACAAATATTTAAGAAAACTATTTGTGTATGGAAAAAAAAAAAAATTGTTCATATGTATTTAAGAAGATAAATGCAAATGTGATAAAATATTTAATAGGCCATGTAAAAAAAATTGAATATTGCTGCATATGAATAAATCCAATACTTATCTCTATACAAAATGTGCAGAAAAATGCCTTACTAAAACCTAATGTTTTATTTTGAACTAAAAGTATCATTGGGCCACGTGGCAACAATACAGTTTGACCTTGAATTTGAATTAGTTGTTTTCTCTTCGTCCTTTATTAAATAAATAAAAAAAAATACCATAGTAAAGTTAAAAGAATAGGTAAGCATTGTACAGCCCATAAAGATATGGTAAAACCATGTGCAAAGCAAAAATTACCATGCAAATGTATAGCTTTGGGTAACTCCTTGATATAGCACCATCATTATTTTCCAGTAAGTCAGAATGGGCATCTATAGCCCCTTTCACACTGGCACTCCTACCCGGGTCCTGGCTAACCGGGTCACAATCCTGCGTATTGTGAAACCCTGAAACAAAATGCATGACGGACGTTCGTGAGCCGACACAATAACAAACAGCCACACCTGTGTGAAGGTTTCACTTCCACAAGGAACGTTTCTGTTTAGCCATATTTATGTTGCTTCAGACACAGCATGAGCCAGATTGCAGCAGGGATGTAGAAACATTTGCTTAAATCAACATTTGGGCAGACAGTTCAATCCAGAGAAGCTTGGATGGAAGTGTCAGTAACAAGCTGCTTCCTGGGCGTTGATACACACATTTTTTACTTGCTCCTGTCACCCAGGTCAACCCTGCTTTATCACCCGACCTGCATGATACCACGTCCTGCCTGGGTACCACCATGCCAGTGTGAAAGGGGCTTATCACTCCAATGGCCATAAATCTTCCATTGGTATCATTCTCCACAAGGTGGCAGGTTTTGGATTCCTTGCTACTTTTATTGAGACCAGCTGGTTAATCATGGTCCCTGCATCGTCTTTTGATGTGGCTAGCTCTAGGATCTAGGATCTGCACAAGCAGCTGCTTGAACTGCTCCATGATACCACGCAGCTGGCCTTATAGAATGTGCGGATGCATAGAAGTACACAGAGCTGTAGGGAGGATATGCAATATTCAAACACATTCAAATCAAAACAAAGCATGAAAACTCTTTTAGGTAAGGTAGCATTATAATTATGAAAAAGTATGATTGTGCAACACTGTGATGGTTAAATAATGATACTAGGGGCCAGATTTGCATGACGCGGCAAACCTCGAATGCTAGGGCAAAACACATTTACCCTTGATTCTGATTAAAAAAATAACAATTGGCGCCAATGAGAACAAACTGCCTTTGTCCTGGAAAGTGATTTTGGTGACTTATTTGCCCTGTCCTTTTCTGTCCGAGTTAGGGCCAGTGGTTAGCATAACATTTGGGGTGTGGCCTTATTTGCATGTTAGCTTTGAGTGATTTCTATGACGACGAAGACAGGGGTGACTGCATCTCAAAATAAGCGTGTAAAGGGGACATTTATTACAGTTGGTCTCATTATGAAAAGGGAAAAGCAAGTGGTGAAAGAGATGGAGGAGTGAGAGCGAAAACACATTTTCCAAACAATGTTCTCTCTCTCTCTCTATATATATATATATATATATATATATATATATATATATATATATATATTCTTATATTTTAAAATAAACAATAAATAACATAGCTGTGCAAATGGGCCTCTAACTTTAGGGCTACTCTGAAAAATAGGTTTATATGAAAAATGCAGACAAATTATATATATATATATATATATATATATATATATATATATATATAAAACTTCATAATTAGTGGAAGTAATTTATTCCAAAGTGTTTTACATTTGAATATGCGCGTAATCATTTTCTGTGTGGGGCCTTTGGGAATTTCCATATGTTTGAAACCCCACACAAGTAGAAAATATTCTCTTAAAAATGCATGATCTAGAATACATTATTTTACACAGGTATGGATTTTATATTATTTAAGGAAACAGGTTTTCTTAGTCAGAATTTTTCATTAATATATGAAGACAGTACAGATCATTCTGCCTGTAAAGTGTCACTTTGGAGACGTTGTAAAATCTGTATCGAAAAGATGTGATTGATACCTAAACTTCAATGATATTGTGAAAAGTTCATCCTTTCGAATGATGTATTGGATTAGAAAATAACTGAATTTATAACAATGTATTTCATCTATAAGCAGAAGTAACAAATACCCCTAATATTACTTTTCATTGATATTCTGTCTATCTGTGTTTGCAGCAAGCTGCCATGTTTTATTACAGTGAAGTGAGGAAGTGGAGTTGCTGCATCAGAACCACAAGAAACTATGTATGAGTCAATTAAAGTCAGAGGAAGGTTGGAAAGGCAACATATGAACTAGTCTTTCATTGATTTTGCACCATATAACTGACAGAATTTCTAAAATCAACACAAATGGTCATAGCTCCTTACCCCTGATTTCAACACTGGTCATCTTTGTTCCAGTTAAATATTGCAAACAACAAGCTTCCTGTCTTGTAGCCACATGGACAAACTAACAGTTGGTCTTAACCTTGTGTGAAAGTCAGCAGCACTCACTAAAACTCACCACTCCCCTCTCAAACTCTAAGGGAGTCCTGGTTATTTTATAGTGTGTTCACACTTACAATTCGGACCTGAACTGGTTCAGAGTCCATCAGTTTAGAGCCACCCATTTACACTTGAGCATAGACCTCAGCCATCTTTGGCCCAGTAGGCTTGCGCATACTGAACTGTAGTGCATGCCCGATGATATCATACCAACCACCCCTTGCGTGAAAGCCATTTTCCCTCCCCAAAACACAGAGGAAGCCTGTCATGTGTCACTTGCATGTTTCTACTTAAAAGGTGGTCATTCTGTGCTAATTAAGATTTAATTTTGCCATCAGAAATGGAGCGAAGCTTTGTAAACATGTGACACACAAATTGTATAACTGGTAGTGCTGTGATAAATAAACAAGTGTTATGCGCAGGTCTAAAAGCACATTACTTTTTAACAAAGGGTTCTGTTCGCCCCTTGAAGGGAACCTTTCATTTTCATAGCATAATGATTTGTTTAATATTATATAGCGGTACCCACAAAATCGAACATTTCATAATATTGATACGTATCAAAATATGATCACAGGTTATTTGCAGATGTGTGAAAAAATAATATTTCTGACATGATTTCCATTACACGAGAGTAGATGTTAAAACTTCATGCCGATTTGAACTCGGCTCTCGCCAAGATAAGCACCAACTAAGACGTAGCTTTACAGTAAACTAATGTGATCCATATGTGTCTCCATCCATTTACGTTTCCTTCCATATGATGATGTAGATATCCTTCTGTCTTGTGTTAATGGCTGAAGTGTAATGCTGGATCCAGGGATCAGCTTATTTTGCCTCCCTGGCGCATCAGCACACACAACGGCTGCGATGCTGGCTCCGGAGATCAACCAAAGTGCGGCCTCCCCTGTTCCGCTTCAGTGGCTAGTTGAGCATACCGCAGTTTCTTCCTCTCATACGCCTCATCTACAGCATCCTCCTATGGCACTGTTAACTCTACCAGGTGAACAAGGCGTGCTGATCCAGACCACAAGACAATATCTGGTCGAAGGTTAGTGGTGGCAATCTCAGGTGGAAAAATAAGCTGTTGACCAACATCTGCCAGCATTTTCCAGTCTCTAGCAGCTTCCAGTTGTCCTGGGCGAGGATTGGTTTTAACACCTTTTCTTGGTGGTTGCTCTCCTGGGCGGAGGAATGTTGTCTTTTGTGTGTAATGTTTTGATGGAATAGGTGACAACTTATTGGTCATGTTACGCTTGTCTTCCAATGCTAAGGCCAAACATCGCAGCACCTGGTCATGGCGCCAAGTAAACCGTCCTTGGCTAAGAGCCACCTTACATCCTGTCAAAATGTGCCTTAATGTTGCAGGTGATGAACACAAAGGACATGAGGGATTCTCTCCTACCCAGAGGTTTAGGTTCTGTGGTGATGGGAGAACATCATATGTTGACCTGATGAGGAAACTGATCCTGCTCTGTTCCATTGACCATAGGTCTTGCCAGCCAATCTTGCGTTGTTCCACTCTCCCATCTCATCCATTCTCCCTGCTTGGCCTGGGAAATGGCCTTTATACACCTCATCCTCTCCTCCTGCTTTTGCACCTCGTTGACTACCAGCTTCCTCCTTTGAGCTGGGGCTGCCTTGTGCCATGTAGGAGGAGCTGAACTGAAACCAAGACCCCCTTTTCCATGCTGAACTTGCCCCATGATATCACCAATTCGAAGGGCAGCCTTTGCATCTTCCACAGCTTTCTTTGCCGCCCACTTTCTTCCAGTTTTCAACACAGGTGCTGCCTCCCTTACGCATTTATCGCATGACTCTACTAATGTCATTTCCAGTCTGACCTTGGCGCACTTAAACTCCTCAGTTAGAGCAGACTGGTAGCTGCAGTATTCCTTTACCGTAAAGTCCCACTCTGCTGAGGCAGCGTGGAACTCCCAACCATTTCCTGATGTATGAACTGATTAAAGCTTCCAGCTTCTCTACTGTTGTCAAAACTAGGCTTGTTACACATTTATCCCACGTGAATTATTAAATGTCTCACATTATATATAGCACAGATATAAAAGTCTGTTTGTATGTTTGTCGCTCTCAGCCTTCTGTCAAAGATATTTTTTGGTTCTGCTGTCCTAGTAACAATCACAACTTCCTGTTGCTGTTCTGTGCCTGTTTGACGCGGACAATGAGGGCGTTGCCCACGAGTGTACCTGTCAAACATAAGCCGTCTCAGGGATCGCTGCGTTCACAGTAGACCAAAAAACAGGCCAAAGCTGTCACAGAACCCCCTCTGGAGCAGGCCACTTAAGATGGCTGGACCTGGGACTGCAAAACAAAAAAGACCTAAACCGTCTCGGAGATAGCTTAAAAGTGGCTAGTGTAAATGGTATTAGAAAGAGATTGCTCTTGTGTGCGGTATGATTTCAGTATTGGCATGTGATACATTAAAATATTATGTGGTTATCAGTTTAACAAATTCGGCATGGTTCAACATTTGGCTTTGTGCATACCACTGCTGAAGATACACTAGAAATGAAATAGGTAGATTAACTTTCACAAACTGGTTGAACTTGACCTACAAATGACCTACAGTTAGCAGTTTAATGGTAATATTACACTTTAATTTCATAGAATAATATTTACAATTGAGATGCATGTTTTAAAATGTCCTTTGCTGTGTTTTACACTGAAATGTTCACACATTTATTTCTGAGTTACTGCAGTTGTAAAAAAAAAAAAAAAGTTTATTTTCTTCCCATGTCTATATAATCCACATAAAATTAGGATAAATAAAATATACAAGTAGATGACATGGCTTGCAACAAAGTATAAAGAGAAGCTGGATAAATACAGACTAGGACACACCATGTAACCATGCCGAATGTTAATAAAGCCTTTGTTTAGGATCTGAAGCAGTTGAACCATGCCGAATTTGTTAAACTGATAACCACATAATATTTTAATGTATCACATGCCAATACTGAAATCATACCGCACACAAGAGCAATCTCTTTCTAATACCATTTACACTAGCCACTTTTAAGCTATCTCTGAGACGGTTTAGGTCTTTTTTGTTTTTGTAAACGAAACAGTCCCAGGTCCAGCCATCTTAAGTGGCCTGCTCCAGAGGGGGTTCTGTGACAGCTTGGTGTTCATGGAAGGATAGCCAGGAGGAAACCACTGCTCTCTAAAAAGAACATTGCTGCCTGTCTGAAGTTTGCCAAAGAGCACATAGATGATCCACAAGACTTCTGGAACAATGTTCTCTGGACAGACGAGTCAAAGGTAGAACTTTTTGGCCTCAATGAGAAATGTTATTTTTGGCGAAAACCAAACACTGCGTTTGAACAGAAGAACCTCATCCCAACCGTCAAGCATGGTGGTGGGAGTGTGATGGTTTGGGGCTGCTTTGCTGCCTCTGGACCTGGACGGCTTGCCATCATTGACTTAACCATGAATTCTGCATTGTATCAGAAGATTCTAGAGCTGAACCAAAAGTGGGTCATGCAGCAAGACAACGATCCTAAACATACAAGCAGATCTACAAAAGAATGGCTGCAGAAGAAGAAATTCTGCGGTCTAGTCAAAGTCCGGACCTAAACCCCATCGAAATGTTGTGGCAGGACCTGAAGCAAGCTGTCCATGCAAGGAAGCCCTCAAATGTCAAATGTTGAAGCAGTTCTGTAAGGAGGAATGGGCCAAAATTCCTCAAAACTGATGGGAGAGACTGACCAACTGTTACAGGAAACGCTTAGTTGAAGTCATTGCTGCTCAAGAGGGTGCCACCAATTACTGAATCTAAAGGTTCACATACTTTTTCACACATGGATATTGAACGTTGAATCATTTGTGGATAAATAAATGTTGAAAAAGTATCATGTTTTTGTGTCATTTGTTTAAATCAGGTTATCTTTAAGATCTAATAACATTTTAGGTTTGAAATATGTGAAACATGTGAAAATCCTCAGGGGTTGTGGCAATGTGCCCCGTCCCTGTGTGCATTTGTGTGTTGCGTGCGTGTGTAAATGTTGGTGTATAGTCATTGGTACACGGGATATAAACGGGTCTGTGTTTCACATGTATTTAAAAAGTGTAGATTTGTATTTAGGCACGAGGAGAGCACAAATCACTTCACGTGCTGGTTAAATGTAATATGTGAGCACGGGGTTGCACAGAATTAATTCCCGTGCTGGGATTCAAGTGAATAATTAATTAGTAATTGAATCCCAGCACAACAGTATATATAGATGCACGTTTCATTCAGTCAGGGTTGGGTGTTCGGTGAGTGGAGAACGGGAGAGAGAGAAGGAGAAACTAAATAGAAAACAAAGTAAGAACGTAAATTAGAAGTGTTTTTCACTCACCGTGTTTGTTCGTCTGTCTGTTTAAGTTTAGTACGTTTTGTTTGTCTATTTATTTTGGCGCAAGTGCCGTGTCCAGTGTTTTTGTCTGTTCAAACCTTTTATTTTCTGTTCTGTTATTAAATGCTGAGCGAAAGCATTCACTCAGCTTCACCAAACCCCAAATCTCTGTCTGTTTATTTCCTGCATCTGGTCTGACGCCACCCACTCCGGCCGTCTTTGTGACAGGGGTTCACAAACCTTTTCTTGGCACTGTAAATCCTACCCCAAGCTGCAGACCCCTGAGTAATGAGATGGCAGTGCACGCTACAGTAACCTGCCAACCATGTACAGCTTGCAAATAAATGTAATTATTTATTTTCTCATAATGTCAAATTAAGATACAGTAGTTGCATATGTATAACTAAAGCATTCATATCTACTGGCAGATACCATTGGTTGTGCTCCGTCACTAAAATCACAGGTATTTCTGGTAGTTAGCAAAATTAGTATATACCCAACATGTTTTAACAGAATAGAACAGAGGCTATGAAGCAGAAAATTCAAGTTGACAAGTTAAGAGGGTTTCATTACCACTTACTGCACCTGGTTGTAATCGTTAAGTTCTGTTCAAACAGGTGGCTGAAGTGTTTTGGAAGACTCTGATGCCCTAGTAAACTGTGAGCAGAAACAGTAGTTAGTTATTGTGGACAAAATATACCAGAATCTATAGGCGCAGAGGCTAAATTCAAGTGTATTGCTCCAACTTAGCTATACTTTATTATTATAACAATGGGACAACATAATTTGGATTAAGTTTGCTCTTTCTGGCAACCATATTACTGTGCTTGTAAATTATACAAACTGTGTGCAGAAAATACCCCCAAAATAGTCAAACAACTTTACAAACCCAACACTATACTGAAATTGCTAGGCAACATACTTCAAGCCAGATCTTTTAAATTGAGAACATTTACCACACATTATCCCATAAAATCCATTCAACAATCTAGAAATAGAGTTTGTTCTAAAAGGACAGCAAGTGATTAACATAACAGACATCTCCTCATGTCTAAACTTATTGAAAAGCCATAATTTACAATACTTTTACTATATATATACACACTGTATAATCTACCACTGTATTTATTTAGAAACACTGCAATATAACTCTGCAATAACACATATTACAGCAGAGACCATTCTTGTAGCAGTGATTTATCGATTAAAACAACAAGAACGAAGTTCGCTGTAAATCTGAATGCCACAAGTGCTGTTTTATTTCCCCAAAACTTATTAAACAATTCTATTAATCTTATCTGTTATGCAGCTTCATTCGCTATGCACAGTATGCCTCACATGTCCTGTTTTGAAAGAGACCACGCTTGTTTAAAGAAAGATCTCAGTTGGCAAGACTAATTTTCGCATTGTCTATTATACTTTCCCTGGCTAAAGCTCCTTTCACACTTGCACTCCTACCCGGGTCCCGACCCAGATTCTGGCTTCCACAATCCTGCGTCGGGTGAAACCACATACCTGGGTCTACATGCTTTGATCCGGGTTGAGCGAGATAAAATGCATGACGGTCGTTCGTGAGCCCACACAATAACAAACAGCCACGCCTGTGTGAAGGTTTCACTTCCGCAAGGAACATTTCTGTTGATTATGTTTAGCCATATTTGTGTTGATTGAGACACAGTATGAGCCAGATTGCAGCAAGGATAAAGAAACATTTTCTCTAATCAACATTTGGGCCAACAGTTCAATCCAGAGAAGCTTAAACGGAAGTGTCCGTAACAAGCTGCTTCCGGGGCATTGATACGCGCATTGTGTACTTGTATATGTCACCCAGGTCAACCCTGCTTCATCAAAAGCAGTGTGAAATCGCTTAGCCTACTCGCATGACACCGGGTCTCGACCCGGGTAGGTTCTGACCTGGGTAGAGCATGCCAGTGTGAAATTCTGTTTTATATTTAGCATAATGGAATGGAAAATGCATTTAATAAAGAATGTTCAACCAGTTATAAAAACAAGACTAAAAACGATACACATCACTATTTTAACAAGCTCACATAGCAAACCCCAGAGTAATAGTAACAGCATTCTACAGTAGCCTTCAAACCGTTTCTGGCTTGCAAATAAAATGAATACATTATTAATGTCCCCTTAATGTAGAATTTTGATAGTTGCAGAAGCAGGACAAACATATGTTTAAAACACCCATAAAGGCAATAGGTCGCTACCACTGGCGGTGCTCGCTCAACAAAAACCATAAATACCACTTGCCCCCCCCCCCCCATTCATTGTGCTGTGACTGAGCAGTTTCATCCCTTGTATAACATGCACCTCTTGTATAACACACACTCCTTGTATTAAGCGCACCCCACCGGAATACTGTAAAGGATGCAAGTTATATTCCTAAAATTACATAACTACATCCCCCCCCCCCAATTACTTTACTCCTGATTTTATTTTACTCCTTATTTAGAATGTTCACTTATGTTCCACAGCAATTCCCTCCAACAGCTCAGATGAACTAAAGGTCACTGGGCATCCCTGGACCAAGCCAATTGCCTACACCCAGAAACTGGAAAGCGGATATCAGCAAGATAATCCCACGGGATTGCCAGAGCTAATGCAATGCTCCCTCTGGAACCTCCAGCAAGCCAGGACCCAAACCTGCACTTCCCTGACACCACACGGCCGTGCCTTTACCACGTGAACCATTCTGGGACCCAATGATACTAAATGTAGTAATTACCCAAACCACTGCAAACTCATCTTTCAAATTGAGAATGTTTTCCACATATTGCCCCTGGAAATCCATTGAAAAACCTAGAAATACAATTTAAGTACTTATTGTTGAAGGATAACATCACAGAACTCCCCTCGTCTAAAAAGCCGCATTTTACTAAAGTTACCATGGATCTACTGAATCAAATCTTAATTATGGATAGCAATCAAAAGTGCTGTTAAATACAGGACTATGGACTGTGTTAAGGGCCATTCACAAAACCCTGGTTTATGTGTGCGATTGTCACTTTCTTTTTAAACATAATCATGACTATTTTGATATGTACCAGGTTTTTAATTAACTGGGGGATTACCGCAAGTTATTTTCTTGCCAATCACACAAGCTGTCTGGGGAAAAATCTCCAGCCTCTTTTCTGAACGCCACATTGTGCATCTGTCTGTGTAATAATACCCCCCCCCTCAGTTATTATTGAGAACACCGGAATGTGACTGATAGGAGGATTTAGTGTGTGACCCTGATGCTTAAGATTTCTTCAGAAACAGTTCAGTGAACTTACTTTGGGAGCAATCGCCCAGTTCACATAATGTCAAAACAATCATGCTGTTTATAAAGAAATAAAGAACAATACTTACTGACAGCTGCGCAATGGAGGTTGCTGAAATATGTCAGCAGTTTTTAAATATCAAATTAAATGTATTTGTGCTGTAGAAGATTTTGCTTTATACTTAATACTTTTGAAATGTAGATCATAGTTTCTTCTGGCTGACAGTTTGTCTTTCTGATTACAAAAACCTTTTACTTACAATCTGTCAACCAAGCATATGTTTGTCTGGGCACTCTACAAGTAAATTCATGCATAACATGGTTTTCATTAACTTGTCATTGTCCCCAGCTACTGTAGTTTTCTTTTGTCTTGATGTCCCAGTGGCATTGTCGCTGCATTTTGTTTATTCCATTTGGTATAAATTAACAATGACATATGACATATTAAATATTAAGTGCATGCATGAAATACTCATGCACTTAACATCCTATGTGTGCCCAACCTCATGTGGGATATTTAAGTTAAAAATGTAAACTTTTATAAAAAAAAAATGATCAAATGCCTATGCAGAAATAAAATGAAATAAAGTAACATGTCACTGTGGTTGCTGCTGTGTACTGTGTGTACTGGTTGTAAAATATATTTTATACAATGTGTGGGACGACGTTTAAACTTAAGGCTTGTTCTGAAAAATGGGTTGAACATTTGGTCTGCTTTTATGACACATTTATAAGAATAAAAAAGTGCAGAATAATTAGGGCTTCCGATTTTCGGTTTTAACTGATTAAAATCAATAAAACACCCCTGATACAAAAAAAAAAAAAAAAAAGAAATCAGTGTATATCCAATAAACCTGAAAAACACTGGAAATGGTCACTCGATTCACGTTGACTGTATCCCTTTTCCTGTGAAATTAATGAAATACTTACAAAACAAATTCCCAGTGCAGTTCAGCAATGTCCCGCCTTCCTGACTTCTTGTATCCCACAATGATTCGTTCTGAATACTTTAAACCCACCCCAACTACTGGAGTGGCAGCAAATTCCTACATTTCTATTGGAGGATTGCAACACGCTTGCGAGATTTAAAACGAGATGTTCTTGCTCGCAAGGTTTAAAGCTATATTACAGTATGATAGGTAGCATTTACACGCCCGTGGGATTTAGAACAGAATTGCAAATTGTGGCGAAATGTAAAAAAAAAAAAAAAAAACACAGAAGAATGTGCCCGTAACCATAGGGATTTCGTTGTGGACATCAGCAAAGGAAAGAAGGTACAACTGAAGTGTGTAAGTACTGTCGAGTTACTCTACATATTACAACAACAAAAACCTAAAGTAACCGAAAACAATTTCATACAGTATATAAAAAGCCCAGAAAAAATGGGTGATTTACATATAACTCGAAAATAGCTAAAAATAAACACAGAAAAATTAAATGAATAAAAAACAAAAAACAGAAGCCAGAAAGCTAGAAAGCTGGGATTTAGCATTGGTTCTAGTAGAGGCCTGTGAGAAGAATGTCAAACTAAATTGTTCCCTCACTCCTGAGATGCTGGTTTCTCTAGGGCAGGCTTAAGGCATGTTCCCAGGGTACTACCTATACATGTTATGTGTAATAAACAGAGTTCTAGCAAGTTCCATGAGAACCAAATTAAATAGAAAATAAAATACAAAAGTGAAATACTGTTGTGCAAACTTCAGTATCAGGTTTCAAATTTAGCTTTATGAAATCTGCATATTAAAGTATAAATTAGAACTGAATAATATGCAAACTGTGTCTGTGTACATTATATACCATATGAATAACCTATAAATGTATGTTTCAGCCCTGTAGGTAAGCATTATTAATAGCTAATATAATTTAAATTAAAAAAAAATCTAATACAATTTAAATTAAAAAAATGTATTGATAAAGTTTAATATGGAAAGTGCTTGTCTGAGCCGCTGGACAAAGTATTTAAATATCTGATCATTAAACCCCATATAAAAATGATACTGCAGGGTAATTAGATTTATTTTGAAGTAAATTAAATATCTCAGAGGGCAGGGCCAGCAGGTGAGGATGCAGCAGCTATGGGGTGGCACTACATCCAAACACAAATTGCAACATGTAGAAATTATAATATGTAAATCACACTTCACACACTCCCTTTTAGGGTTTGGGGTTTAAAACAAAACAGGAGATGTGACTGTGACCACCACAGTATTTGTATGCAGCATGCCATTCTAGCAAAGCTCCAAGGGTGAAGCAGACTGTTACTCCATCAACGAATAAAGATGAGTTTCTTCATTTTTCTGCTTTTTGGTGTATTTCTCAATACAGTGGGTAAGTCATTTATAATTGGCACTGGACACAACCACACACACATATAATATACATATATATATATTAGTTACATGGTTCATTTCTTGTTTTTCTGGTTTAACTGATGTAAAGTGATATGAAAAATGTGTAAAACATTGTGATTTCTAATATTTATCGAATACATAAATTAAATACATTTACATCTGTAATTGTACATTCATGTATGGTATTACAATTAAAGTCAATTGAAAATAGTATTTTGCATTAGTAAACTCCAATAACCATGTCAATTACATTAAGATATGTCACATGCATTTTGGGACATGGATACTAGAGAAATGCCAAATTTAGATTATAAAACAACGTTAACGACTATTCATTTTTAACCCTTGCTAGCCCACTATTATGCAAACATGGATAAACTAAGCCATAAAACTAAATTATAATACCTTTAGTGTTCCTGCACAAAAATATATATGTTCCCATTTAAACAGAGCTTTTGCATTTCTTTTTTTTTTTTTTTTTTTTTTTTAATATAAAATGTTTAAGGTAACAGTGGTTAGTTTTTCAGATTTGTGGTTGGCACATTACAGGCGGATGTATTTAACCGTCATGAGTAAAACAAAATCTCAGTAACTTTCATTCTTTGTCCCACCCCCATCTTCCTGTCACGGAATTGGCTGTTTTGAACTTGAGGAAATACCACAACTAAGGTGTTTACAATACAAAGAAATTCCTGAAATATAATAATACTGTTTCAGTATTAGTGTAACGCACAACAGAGTTCCCCAGTGTCTGGTTTAGCTTATTGTTTATACCAGGGGTGGCCAACCCTGGTCCTGGAGACAAGACAGCAGGTTTTATAGGTAACCCTTAATCATTAATTTCTAAAGACTTGGAACAATTTCATGTTCACTAGTTAAGCAGTACCTTTTCAATGTAAGCAGTCATTTGTCCAATTAAGTAATTTAGAGATAATTTGGAACAAAAACCTAACCATCCTGCAGCTCTCCTGGACCAGAGCTGATTTCATTGAACAAGTGAACTTGCTAAATTGATCAACATATTCTTCAGAAATTGATGGTTTAAGGATACCTATAAAACCTGCTGGATTGTGGCTCTCCAGGACCAGGGTTGGCCACCCCTGGTATACACTGTACTAGTGTTCCAGAAAAAAAAAAAATCATGTAACACAATTGATACCTGTTGTAAACAAAGGTGCTGAATATACCATATTGTTCACAGTGGACTAATTAAATGTTAAATAGCCCACTGTATTAGTGTAACTGTATGTACAGATTTCTAAACCCTAAATTTAAAACAACTGGAAAAAAATAATCACCAAAAGAGAGTTGAAGTTGTCTTTGCAGAATAATATGTAACTGTCACTTTAAAGAAGACTCCCAACTGTTTTAATGAAAACAACATTACTGGCCCACAGCTGTATTAAATATATCAGAGACGGTAAAGGAAATGGACTAGCTACTTCAGACAAGACTTGTTAGATGTTGAGGGACTTTTTAATTGGGTCAGTTGCAGAAATATATTTCCAAACAAAGACCAATCCAAGTAACATAGTGTTTTTGCAGTGCTTGTAAACATATTCCATTAAAAGTGTATAGAAAAAAAATGAGAGATACATATTTCAATAACTTCCTCTGTAGCTTGTTTCCTTTATAGTGGTTATTGAGTCCACAGGCACAGCATTTCTGTTGTCGAAAATGATTTATAAGACAACAGGTATTCTGGGAAAATGGTGCCCACAGATCTTGTTTTACACTCTACAGTACAAGTTTATGTATCCCCCATAGGCAGATATACTGTAGTATTTCAGATACTTTGTGTGTATCTCAATGTGTAAGAGATGTCATCTCAATGCTGAGCATTGGCTGCTCAAACTGTGTAAATTGATTTCTCTAAAAAGATACTCTATGCACAGTGTTGCTTCAATCACAAAAATGAAGGTTAAACTCTGGAACTGTTATTAGTTATAAATGTCACTCAAGACTGGGACATGAGTTTGAAGTACATCTTTTTGAAGCACACATGTTTACTGCATTAGACATCACCAGCTTCTGCAACACACAATATGCAAAGTCAAAATGGAAGTGAGTTTCCTGTTTCACATTTAGTCATGTGGCCACATTTTGTGTGAACAGGTGCTTCAGATAAAAGTTTCACTTAGATAAGTACCTTTTTATGTTATACAACTGTGGATTGCAGGACAGTGATTTATTTTAAGAATAAAAGTCTCAGAGATGCAACATATTTACTAAGCTACTTTGAAATTGATAAACTGTTACTGATATAAAAAAAAAAGTGTCATCAGTAACAATTGCCGATCCATGCAGAACAATTTAAACACCTTTCAGACTTGTGGCGGCGAACAAGTGCTATCGTAGCGGCCCTATTTACAATGTTATAGCAAGTTAGTTTTTCCATTTTTTTCTGAGTATCTCTGGTGTCTCCTTGTACCGTATTCAAAGGTTGTGGGTTCAACCCTCAAAAGAGCTTGCCTTAGGCTTAATTGAACTGATAATTTGCTTAATTAGACTTTTTTTTACTTGTTTTTCAGCTCTTAAACAGTTGCAGTTCAAGTTACTTATTAAAAGTTATAGCTAACTTGAAATATGCAACTGTTCAAGAGCTGAAAACAAGTAAAAAGGTTTAATTAAGCAAATTATCAGTTCAATTAAGGGTCTAGTTAAGTAATAGAGAGCTCAGTTGGAATGAAAACCAGCAGACACGGGGTCATCAGGACCGAGTTTGAGAAGCCCTGGTATAAAGGCACAGGTACTGCTCCTTTGACCATATACATGTCATCATATGGTTTCACATGGGAAATATTTGTAGTATT